>NC_133408.1:3078571-3694285 GCF_049350105.2 Macaca mulatta
GTATCTCTGTCAGGCTTTGGTATCAGGATGATGTTGGCCTCATAAAATAAGTTAGGGAGGATTCCCTCTTTTTCTATTGATTGGAATAGTTTCAGAAGGAATGGTACCAACTCCTCCTTGTACCTCTGGTAGAATTCGGCTGTGAATCCATCCGGTCCCGGACTTTTTTTGGTTGGTAGGCTATTAATTATTGCCTCAATTTCAGAGCCTGCTATTGGTCTATTCAGGGATTCAACTTCTTCCTGGTTTAGTCTTGGGAGAGTGTAAGTGTCCAGGAAATTATCCATTTCTTCTAGGTTTTCTAGTTTATTCGCGTAGAGGTGTTTATAGTATTCTCTGATGGTAGCTTGTATTTCTGTGGGGTCGGTGGTGATAGCCCCTTTATCATTTTTTATTGCATCTACTTGATTCTTCTCTCTTTTCTTCTTTATTAGTCTTGCTAGCGGTCTATCAATTTTGTTGTTCTTTTCAAAAAACCAGTTCCTGGATTCATTGATTTTTTTGGAGGGTTTTTTGTGTCTCTATCTCCTTCAGTTCTGCTCTGATCTTAGTTATTTCTTGCCTTCTGCTAGCTTTTGAATGTGTTTGCTCTTGCTTCTCTAGTTCTTTTAATTGTGATGTTAGGGCGTCAATTTTAGATCTTTCCTGCTTTCTCTTGTGGGCATTTAGTGCTATAAATTTCCCTCTACACACTGCTTTAAATGTGTCCCAGAGATTCTGGTATGTTGTATCTTTGTTCTCATTGGTTTCAAAGAACATCTTTATTTCTGCCTTCATTTCGTTATGTACCCAGTAGTCATTCAGGAGCAGGTTGGTCAGTTTCCATGTAGTTGAGCGGTTTTGATTGAGTTTCTTAGTCCTGAGTTCTAGTTTGATTGCACTGTGGTCTGAGAGACAGTTTGTTAAAATTTCTGTTCTTTTACATTTGCTGAGGAGTGCTTTACTTCCAACTATGTGGTCAATTTTGGAATAAGTGCAATGTGGTACTGAGAAGAATGTATATTCTGTTGATTTGGGGTGGAGAGTTCTGTAGATGTCTATTAGGTCCACTTGGTGCATAGTTGAGTTCAATTCCTGGATATCCTTGTTAACTTTCTGTCTCATTGATCTGTCTAATGTTGACAGTGGGGTGTTAAAGTCTCCCATTATTATTGTATGGGAGTCTAAGTCTCTTTGTAAGTCTCTGAGGACTTGCTTTATGAATCTGGGTGCTCCTGTATTGGGTGCATATATATTTAGGATAGTTAGCTCTTCCTGATGAATTGATCCCTTTACCATTATGTAATGGCCTTCTTTGTCTCTTTTGATCTTTGATGGTTTAAAGTCTGTTGTATCAGAGACTAGGATTGCAACCCCTGCTTTTTTTTGTTTTCCATTTGCTTGGTAGATCTTCCTCCATCCCTTTATTTTGAGCCTATGTGTGTCTCTGCATGTGAGATGGGTCTCCTGAATACAGCAAACTGACGGGTCTTGACTCTATCCAATTTGTCAGTCTGTGTCTTAATTGGACCATTTAGTCCATTTACTTTTAAGGTTAATATTGTTATATATGAACTTGATCCTGTCATTATTATATTAGCTGGTTATTTTGCTCGCTAGCTGATGCAGTTTCTTCCTAGCATCGATGGACTTTACATTTTGACATGTTTTTGCAATGGCTGGTACCTGTTATTCCTTTCCATGTTTAGTGCTTCCTTCAGGATCTCTTGTAGGGCAGGCCTGGTGGTGACAAGATCTCTAAGCATTTACTTGTCTGTAAAGGATTTTATTTCTCCTTCACTTATGAAACTTAGTTGACTGGATATGAAATTCTGGGTTGAAAATTCTTTAAGAATGTTGAATATTGGCCCCCATTCTCTTCTGGCTTATAGAGTTTCTGCTGAGAGATCTGCTGTTAGTCTGATGGGCTTCCCTTTGTGGGTAACACGACCTTTCTCTCTGGCTGCCCTTAACATTTTTTCATTCATTTCAACTTTGGTGAATCTGACAATTATGTGTCTTGGAGTTGCTCTTCTCGAGGAGTATCTTTGTGGCATTGTCTGTATTTCCTGAATTCAAATGTTGGCCTGCCTTACTAGGTTGGGGAAGTTCTCCTGGATGATATCCTGCAGAGTGTTTTCCAACTTGGTTCCATTTTCCCCGTCACTTTCAGGCACACCAATCAGACGTAGATTTGGTCTTTTCACATAATCCCATATTTCTTGGAGGCTTTGTTCATTTCCTTTTACTCTTTTTTCTCTACACTTCTCTTCTTGCTTCATTTCATTCATTTGATCTTCAGTCACTGATACTCTTTCTTCCAGTTGATTGAGTAGGTTACTGAAGCTTGTGCATTTGTCACGTAGTTCTTGTGTTATGGTTTTCATCTCTATCAGTTCTTTTAAGGTCTTCTCTGCATTGATTATTCTAGTTATCCATTCATCCATTCTTTTTTCAAGGTTTTTAGTTTCTTTGCACTGGCTACGTAGTTCCTCCTTTAGCTCTGAGAAGTTTGATCCACTGCCTTCTTCTCTTAACTCGTCAAAGTCGTTCTGCATCCAGCTTTGTTCTGTTGCTGGCGATGAGCTGCATTCCTTTGGAGGGAGAGATGCACTCTGATTTTTTGAATTTCCAGCTTTTCTGCACTACTTTTTCCCCATCTTTGTGGTTTTTATCTGCCTTTGGTCTTTGATGATGGTGACGTACTGATGGGGTTTTGGTGTGGGTGTCCTTTCTGTTTGTTAGTTTTCCTTCTACCAGTCAGAACCCTCAGTGGTAGGTCTGTTGGAGTTTGCTTGAGGTCCACTCCAGACCCTGTTTGCCTGCGTATCAGCAGCAGAGGCTGCAGAAGGGGATATAATCTCCTGGTGTCTCGTTTGCTAAGACCCTTGGTAAAGCGCAGTATTAGGGTGGGAGTTACCTTAATTTCCAGATGTTGTGTGTCTCAATTTCCTTTGGCTAGGAAAAGGAATTCCCTTCCCCCTTGCACTTTCCAGGTGAGGCAATGCCTCGCCCTGCTTCAGCTCTCACTGGTTGGGCTGCACCCGCGGACCAGCGCCAACTGTCTGACACACCCCAGTGAGATGAACCCGGTACCTCAGTTGAAAATGCAGAAATCACCCGTCTTCTGTGTCACTCATGCTGGGAGCTGGAGGCTGGAGCTATTCCTATTCGGCCATCTTGGCTCCTCTATGTCCCTATTTAGATCTTTAAAAGGTGCTAGACTCTTAATCTCTTCAGGACTGGGAGGACTTGAAAGAAAAAGATCTAGCTATGTTAAGATTCTTTAGAGATGCAAAATTTCCCCCACAAAGGACAGCTTTGCAGGGCAACGATATGTCAAAGAAACATGTTTTGGGGTAAATTATTTTGACTTTCTTCTTTGTCACATAATGTTATGCCAGAGTCAGACTGGAAAGTAAGTCACAACATGTAGGGTTAAATAAAACCATCGCATGAGAATTTATAGTGTGTAGGACATCACCATCCAGATAGGATTTAGGACCATCTAGATAGGAATTTGGGCAAGATTAAAAAAAAAAAAAAATGAGAGCTTAGTCCTCAGTAGTGAGCAAGTTCTCCTGAGATTTGATGGTTTAAAAGCATGTGGCACTTCCCCCCTTGTCTCTCTTTTTCCTGCTCTGTCAAGTGAATAAGATACCTGCTTCCCCTCAGCCTTCCGTCATGACTGTAAGTTTCCTGAGGCCTCACAGCCATGCTTCCTATACAGCCTACAGAACTGTGAGTCAATGAAACCTCTTTTCTTCATCTATTACCCAGTCTCGGCTAGTTCCTTATAGCAATGTGAGAACAGACTAATACAAGGAGCACTCACACACAGTAATCACAACCCTGCAGTCAGCTATTCCATGCACTGGCTCCAACCCAGTGGAGTGAATTGGAGACGTATCTTCAGTTGACAAAGCCACCCTGGCACGATTCTTCACTTTTCACTTCACTTTACCCTTCAGCGTCGCTGCCTTGGTTGCTGTTCACCTTCTCTCCCTTCAGGTAACAGGATCCAACAACCCATCAGGAATTTCATTAGATGTGGCACGATCCCATTTCACCCATACTACACAATTAAAAACATTTTAGGCTTGGTTCTCCTCCCATGATGATTACCTGTTGGAGTCCTGTTTTAATCTGACCTACTAGGAGACCTAGATAATTATACCCCAGCAAATCCCCTAACGCACCACCTCACATCCAACCAGAATGACACATCAACCCCATGCTCTATTCCCAATACCTCAGGAGGAATTCTAGCCCCTGTCTTCTCTGTTCTCATCCTGGCCATTTTCCCAATACTTCACCTGTCTAAACAATGGAGTACCCATAATATTCCACCATGCAGCTAATGTCCATCTGAGTTCTAGGAGCAGATCTTCTCACACACATGTGGATTGGGGGTCAGCCCATTGAACAGCCTTTCATTATGTTTGGTCAGGCAGCATCCGTTATGTATTTCCCTCTCACTCTCCTTTCAATACCACTCACTAGCTGAATCGAAGACCAGCTACTGAAAGGAAGAAGTCCGTGTGGTATATTTATGTGACTCTGGTCTTGTGAACCAAAATTGGAGAGCACTCCTCCCTAGGCCAATTCAAGGAAGAAGCCATCTGCTCCACCACTGGTACCTAAAGCTGTGATTCTTCTTTACCCCCTGACATTCATACTTGAGGTACAATTAATTAATTTTAACTGCCATGTCAGTATTGGAAAAACTCCTATAAATTATTACGACAACCATGAACATTTTTGCATTGCCACTTTTCCCCATTAATTATGTACTATGTGTTTAGTCACACATTGTACGTTTATGTATTATTATACGTTAAATTGTGCCCTGCATGAATATTAAGCAAGAATATGAACTGTCGTGACAACCTGTCTTATGTCAGCCAGGCCAAAATCCACAAACCCAGTTCTCAAGAGTGTGAGTGTCACCCGGTACAGACAATCCTTAACATTACATAGGACATGTAACTATAGATCATACATAGCACATGTAAGCCAGATCATTTCCCAACAACATGCTTATCACCTCCAAATAAACTTCTTAACTACCAAGCTTCTAGAAATTAGCCACCATTTGGGAAGAGTCCTCCTCCTTACTCCGGGCCCATAAAACCTTGGGTCTTTCACCATCTGTGAAGTTCACCGGCACTTTCCCCTTCCCCGAGTCATACAGGAAAGAGGACCTGGTTAACACCGTCCACATGCCCTAGAAATAAACAAAATCAGACTGCAGGACACAAAGACTTAGACAAATCTTCAAACTGATGTCCTAGCATTGTAAAATGCCCCAGGTTAATATGGAGTGTCTATGCAATTCCAATCAAAATCCCAATGCAACCCCTTCTCTTCTCTCCCTTCCTCTGCTCCCTTCCCTTCCTCTGCTTCCCTCCCCTCCTCTGCTTCCCTCCCCTCCTCTGCTCCCCTCCCCTCCTCTGCTCCCTTCCCCTCCTCTGCTCCCTTCCCCTCCTCTGCTCCCTTCCCCTCCTCTGCTCCCTTCCCCTCCCTTGCTCCCTTGCCTTCCCCTGCTCCCCTCCCCTCCCCTCCCCTCCCTTCTCTTCCCCTCCCTTCCCTTCCCTTCTCCTCTCCTTTCCTCTCCTCTCCCTCTTTTCTTTTCTGAGACAGAGTCTGGCTCTGTTGCCCAGGCTGAAGTGCAATGATGTTGGCTCACTGCAACCTCCGCCTCCCAGGTTCAAGCGATTCTCCTGCCTCAGCCTCCTGAGTAGCTGGGATTACAGGCATGTGCCACCATGCCCAGCTAGTTTTTGTATTTTTAGCAGAGATGGGGTTTCACCATGTTGACCAAGCTGGTCTCAAACTCCTGACCTCAAGTGATCCGCCCGCCTCGGCCTCCCAAAGTGCTGGGATTACAGGCGTGAGCCACCGTGCGCTGCCAGTGCAGCCCTTTTTAATAAATGACAAGAGTTACAAGAGAATCTTAAATAATTACTAGGTAAAACTACTTAGGAAGGGATACTTGACCTCCAGGTATTAAATTACATGAAAAAGCTCAGTAAACTAATCAACCTACAACTGGCATAATTTTTGGAAAGGTTACGTTACAAACGTTGGAAATAAAGATTCTAGAACTTTTTTTTTTTTTTTCATTTTAGGGAAAAGCATTCTAAAGGTAAAACAATAGAAGTAAATGAAAACGGAAGATACCTATCCAGTGTGACATATTTGTGAAATATATAGTTTTATATATTTTAAAATGTACACAAGTAGATCTGGGCTGGGCACAGTGGCTCACGCCTGTAAACCCAGCACTTTGGGAGGCTGAGGCAGGCAGATCACCAGAGGTCAGGAGTTCGAGACCAGCCTGGCCAACATGGTGAAACCCCATCTCTAGTAAAAATACAAATATTAGCCGGGTGTGGTGGCAAGTGCCTATAATCCCAGCTACTTGGGAGGCTGAGGCAGGAAAATCACTTGAACTTAGGAGGCGGAGGTTGCAGTGAGCTGAGATCGCACCATTGCACTCCAGCCTGGGCAACAGAGTGAGACTCCATCTCAAAAATAAATAAGTCGATCTGAAACAACAGCACAAATGCTGAAGCTACGGCACACCAAGGGCTTGGTTCACTCCAGTGGCTACACCCAGGTGAGAGTGGGAGGGCAGCACTTGAGCCCGGGGCCACAGGAAGCATCCATGGGAGCCCACAGGCTGTTTGATCTTTCAAGGAGACAGACCAGGCAGGCCTGAGGGGCAGGGCTGGGTCACGGTGGGCACCTGTCAGGTCCAGGCTGTGGATGCCTCTCTTCCTGAAAGGAATCAGGGCTCCCCAGGGCCAGGGCAGGAGGGGACAAGACAAGAACCCCTTGTCCCACCCAAGAGCCACGAAGCTGCGAGGACAACCAGGGCTGGTCATAAAGACAGAGCAGATGCGGAGGTGCCACTGGTCACAGACGGGACACAGTGGCTGCATCAGGGAAAGTAAGGCCACCAAATGTGTTTAGAGCCACACAAGATGATGCTTACAACATGACTGTCACCATTAGAGGAGGCAGCTCTTCACCCTGCCCTTGGTGAATCGAGGAGCGTAGCCGGTGACCCTCCCGCCGTCCCTCAGGAACCAGGCACAAGGAGGGAGGCACGGATGCTCTTCCTGGAAGATTCTAGCTAACAAATAAAGAGGGCTCACGGACCAGCGGATCCTGCTCAACCACCCGGTGAATGAACAGTGGCTGTAAACGTCCCCGGGAGACAACTGAAGACACACAGCCCACGGGAGAGTGCGGCCAGCAAGCCCTGCGGGAAATCCAGTGTGCTCACGCATTCACAGAGGTGTGTGCACGGCGCGTGGTGGCGCCGAAGAATCCAGGCAGGGTGTCCCTGGGCCAGCGGCCAGGCTGCTTCAGCGGAACCACCCAGAGGGGAGCCAACAGCAGACAAACGGGGGCCCATAAGCTAAGAGACCTAAGAGGCCTCAGCCAGTGGCCTTGGAGGAGCACTGGGGAGACTGATTCCAGCCAACCCGGAAAATACAACGAGACCGTCAGGGAGATGTGAGCTCCGAGCGAGGAAGACTCGGGAACCGCTGGAATGTCATTTTCAGGTGGATGGTGGTTTTGTGGTTATATATTTAAACAAAAAAGAGGCCCCATGTGTGAAGGGTTCCTGCTTATATTTACAGATAGGTTTTGTTTGTTTGTTTTGTTTTTGTTTTTTGTTTGTTTTTGTTTTTTCCCCTGAGGTCTGGGATTTGCTTTTACTCATTTGGAGGGAGAACGTAGGCAGGTGTGAGGATGGGAAGCCGGGTCAAGCAGGCATGGATCACAGTAGGAAGAGGCGAATGGAGCCCGGTACAGCACTCTCAGACCCGTCCCTCCGCTTGGGAAAGGGCAGGGCCTGGTGGTGCTGCAGGGGGGCTCCGTGACAGGTGGGAGTCGCTGCAGGCAGGAGATGAGGGGCAGGGCAGGCTTGGGAAGCAGGTGGGCCAGCAGGGGCCAGCAGGTGGGGGGAGCCAAGCTGTCCTGAGGAGAGATGGGGGCAGGCAGGGTGGCCAGGAGCACCAGGTGGTCAGGAGGACAGCATGGACAGGCCAGCACCCGTGACCCTAGGGCAGGCTGGGGCCTGGAGGTGGGGGCTGGGCTGTCAGGGGCCACCATGCACCAGCGGGAGGTGGATCTAGTGAGTCACAGCCCTGGAGAAGCAAATCACATCCTGACCTGGGGTGTGGAGGTCACACAGAGAATGCATCCCCCTGGCGTGGGCACCACACCCTGCTATTGACCAAGAGCCTGCACCACGGTGGTCTCTGGAGACCCTCACCACAGCCTGGGAGGCAGCTACACAACAAGCTTCCCCCCACCCCGGCAGTGTGGGCTGGAAGATGCTGACAGCCTCGGGGGGACAGGAGTGGGGGCACCCGGTGTGTTGACATTTGCCAGTTTCCTTGATGTAGAGACTGCTGCCATGGTCACATTCAGGCTGCCATCATGACGTCACCTGGTGCAAAAATGCCTGAAACCTTAACAGTTGGCTGTCAGGAGCTACATTTAACCATCCACTGTCATTAGCCTGCTGGAAACTGCACAAGCCGGCTCTGCACCCTCTGTGGGGCTCACACAGGTTCCGCTCCTGTAGCCCTTCTGGGGCCACAGCTGTGGACTCAGGTCCCTCAGCTCCACGGCACTGCAAGGTCTGGGGAAGGGGGAGGCTTGGGGTTTGGGCCAGGCTGCAGAGTTGCAGACAACAGAATCCACACTTGCTGACTGAAGCATGAAGAGCTTTACTGAGGGCTCACAGAAGGGCTGCGAGGACAACAGAATTAGACACCGGCACAGTCTGGGCCAGCAGCATGGCCCGCTCACACCTCCCTCTCCAGGTTACACAGTTCAGGATCCAAGTCCTGCGTAAACGCATCTGACTGGAGAACTGAAATCCCATCGAGAACAGCTGCAGGGAGCCTGGGGTCATGGTTTTCAGCTCCCGGCCACTGCGGTCCAGGAAGGCCAGCCAGACGAGACCTAAGCCAAGTCCCCACATCCCCCACGAGGGGACATGCCAGGAGTGTCCAGGACTCCGGGCCGCCCTCTGTGCTATGCACCATGGAGTCAGCTGCCTCCCAGCCATGGGCCACACCTGATCAGAGTTCCTTAGAAGCCGGGCTCCTTGCCTTCCTGCCTTGGCTCTGATGACCTTGGGATTTTGCAGACCCTCGGGAAGAGCTGCCCAAGACAGCACCCCCACTCCAGACCCTGTCTGATGGGCTGTGGACGTCCGCACATTCCACAGAATATGACTAGCTGTGGAGCTCAATGTGAAATGGCCCTTTGCTGGCCGGGTCCTGCCTTCAGCCTGGACACTCGTCCCCATGTCCTGCCCAGATGAGCTCTGGGCAGAGCCAGAGTTTCCTGGCTGCTTCGGTTATGAAACACACGTCCAGGTTTAGCCCAGCCTCATGTGCGGTTTACAACTCTCATCTACCCTCCCTGTAGGTGAGGCTGGGGGCCCCAGGTTCCCCTCCTGCAGGCAGCCCCTGCAGAGGAGGCGGGGGTCTCTTAGGGCCAGATTCCTCTTCCCCAGGGCCCTTCACGAGAGGAGGCTCCTCACTCACCCACAGCTGCCAGCATACCCCACACCCCATTGTCTGCCACGCAACTCCCAGCAGGCCCACGCCCTGCACCCCTATAGCCTCCAGCCAGCTCCTGTGGTGCCTACGCCGTGAGTGGGCCTGGGAGTCTCCCTGCCCTTGGTGGCCTTCCTGCCCCAGGGAGCCTTACCCCACCAGGGACGGCCCTGTGGATCAGGATGGTTCTGCTGGTGGTTACACTGGCTCCGGGCCCATCCCCCACTGCTGGACCCCGCCCCGCACAAGGGAGCCTCTGAGCAGGCATCTGGGGCTCCAAAGTCCAACAGGAAACTAGCAGGGGGAGGGGTCCAAGCCTGGGCTCCTCTCCTAGGGTTAGGAGTCAGCTTTAGAGTTAGGGCTGGGTTGGGTTAGGGGTTAGCATGAGGGTTAGGGTGAAGGTTGGTTTAGGGGTTAGCATTAGGGTTAGGATTGGGCTGGATCAGGGGTTAGAATTACGGTGAGGGTTGGGTTAGTGGTTAGCATTAGGGTTAGGGTGAGGGTTGGTTTAGGGGTTAGCATTAGGGTTAGGTTGGGGTTCAGGCTCTGCCTCCCATGATGCCCAGGGAGCTTCCAGGGGTGAGGGTGGTGAACGGCCGGCATCAGGAAGCTAAGTCCCGCCCTGCCAGTCTGGCTGGAAGATTCTGGCTCCCTGGTGGCCCAGTAGTCACAGAATCCCCCCAGTTGCCTCTCCCCTCCCCCTTGCCTTGCCTCACAAGGCGGAGACCTCCACTATGTCCACAGGTTGAACTGAGACACTCCCTTTGTCCCCGCCTCACCGCTGTCAACGCTGGTGGCCTGGCTGGTGTGGGGCTGAGCCCACGGCCGCTGCAGATGTGGGAAACTCTTGCAGTCAGTGCAGCGTGGAGGCAGAGGGGCTGATCTGGCCTGGGCGTCCCAGCGGGCAGCAGGTCCCGGGGTGCGTATGCTCACATGTGGGCTGCAAAGAACCGAGGCACGGGGAGAGGTGGGGTGCTCTGGGGCCAGGCAGCGATGTCATCTCAGGGTGCTCTGCTGCCCGTCCTTCAGCAAGTGTCCATCATGGGCTCCAGGCCCCACCAGTCAAGAGGTCACAAGATGCGACGGGAGGGGAGGGCAGGAAGGGGAGGGCTGTACCCCCGGAGAGCTGAGGACTTGCAAGCACCTAGGGTGGGAGCTCCAATGAGCATGAAGGACCTTTGGGGCCCCACAGTGTTGGGGTCTCTATGGCCTTCCTTAGAGGGGAGGTGTTTCCCCCTATGTCAGTGGGGCAGGGGGCACAGTAAGGCCAGGATGGTGGGCAGCTTATGGACCTGACTGAGCTCACAGTGCAAGGGACGGGACCTCTGGTGTCCTCCTGGTCCTCTCCCCTTCTCCCCCTTCCAACAGGAGGTGGGCAGGGCCCAGCAGACCTTCACCAAGGGGAAGGCCAGATCCCGGGCTGGGGCAGCCCAGCCAATTGGGGCAGGGAGGGACGGGCCTGCCCCTGCCCTGTGCACCTCCTGAAGGGCCACGTCTGGGTGGTGTACAGGCTCTGGGCTGATTCTAGGGTAAGGGCCAATGAAGAGTCCCCTGGCAGCAGGGAAAGGGCCCCCCAAAATGTGAGATGGGACTGGCTGGCACTCACAGGACGCAGGGCTGAGGAGAGGCCCTGCCTTCACCACCCAGGCCTCAGTCCACACTCTCCTTGGGACCTGGGGTCACGCGGGCCGGGCAAACCCACCACAGGCACCCTGGCATGGAGAAGGGGTGGCAGGAGGACGCCAATCACCATGTGACCCCAGGCCTGCAGGCCAGGCCAGCAACAGTTCACCTGCCCCGCCTGCATCCATCAGAGAGCCAGGGATGGCACCGGTTCTTCACCCACACATCCTTATCCTATGCTTTCAGCCACTTGGTCTGTGGATAGAAACCCCCGCAGGCCCAGGACACTCTGCTGTGTCAGCGCCCGCTTCCTCCAAACAGTGGAACCGGACACTCCGCCACCTGCTGGCTCTGTCCGGACCATGAGGACCACGCGACCAGCACGGGTGCGCTCCCGGGAGCTGGCACTTGGTTCTAGCTCTCGCTGGAAGGGTGAGCGGCGCTGGCAGTTTCCGTGGAGGTCTCTATCCTCCGAGCACGGTGACACTCAGGCAGCGTGGCATGAGGGAAGCAAGCGGGGCCTGGGGCTGCCTCCACTCACACACTGGGCCAGGCTCCTCACCTACCCCCACGTCTGCACGGTGGGCAGAGCAAAGCCTACCAAGCACCTCACAACACAGACGCTCCTGTGACTCGCACTGCACACACCCTGGTCAGGCTCTCACCTTCCAAGTCACCTGACGCTTTCCAAACACAAACCACCCTCAACTTCCAATCATTTTTAAGCATCTGTTTGGTGAAGCATCTCTACATACCTACACTTCAGTCTACACACAATGTACACTGATCACTCATTTGCACCCCCCCAAAAAATAAAGTACTTTAAAATATAAACACTCATAAAAAGGACAAAAAATTAAGAATTACTATCATATAGGTGGAGGTAACATCTAACCTGAATGTTAAGGTAAGTAAATTGAATACTAAATTATCTCTGAGATTCCTGGCAGCAAAGGTGAAAAGAGAGAGTTCCTGTTGCTGGAGAAAATGAAGCATCCCATTGATTGGCCTTGAAACATCAATCACCAGTACTCCTGGCCTTGGAAAAAGCTGTTTTATATCTTAGTAGAAAAAGCAAGGCACAGGGCCAGGCGTGGTGACTTACACCTGTAATCCCAGCACTTTGGGAGGCTGAGGCGGGCGGGTCACTTGAGGCCAGGAGTTCGAGACCAGCCTGGCCAACATGGTGAAACCCCATCTCTACTAAAAATACAAAAATTAGCCAGGCATGGTGGCAGGTGCCTGTAATTCCAGCTACTCAGGAGGTTGAGGCAGGAGAAGTGATTGAGCCTGGGAGGCGAAGGTTGCAGTGAGCCAAGATCACCCTGGGGCAGGGCCTCCCACAACAGGCACAGCCAGAGGGGCAGGAAGCAGGCAGGGCCCCAGATATGTGGCTGCTGCCTTCCCCTAGGCAAGCTACCTTGGACTTTTCCCAGGTCTCTCTCCATATTGTTCACCCCATTACTGGACTGAAATTTTGGCACTAGGGTTGCTCAAACATTGTGAGAACAAAAAGCTTAGGGCAGTTTGTTTGAGCTACACATCCCACTTAGTGCTCTAGAAAAACCTGGTCTCTGTTACTTTGCTCTGGAAACAGGGCTCATGTTCCAATGTACCTGGAACAGTGGAACAAGGCTCATGTTTACCTACAGTGCACTTTGTAGGTAAACAAGGGCAAGCCAGCTCCTCAGCACAGGACTTATCAGCGCCTTCAGCAGGTGAACCTGAACCCGAGCCCCCTGTCGTGAACCCTCACGCTTGTGGAGCACCCCGTGTCCTCTGCGTGCATATCCACAGCCTGCGGGCCCTGTGTGGGAGAGGCTCGCGTGGTGGAAGGAGGCGGAATGTCACGATGGACAGCCCAGGTTGAAGTCCCATTGGGATCATTTCCTGATGGTGTCACAGGCAGTCTTTCTGTTTCACTAAGCTTCAGGTTCCTCATCCTTCACACGGATGATGGCAAAACCATCCAGCCTGGAGGTGCTGCTGTGCCCGAGGGCAACAGTGGGGAGCACAGCACACATGGCTGTGACACCTGCCTCAGGGAATAGCAAAAGCATCATCAGTTACCACCTACTACAGAAGTGACAGCAGCCATCGGCGGGGGTCTGCTGGAACAGGCGCTAGGGCCCCGGGCCAATGGGGTCCTTGGAGGCAGGGGCGCTGGGCAGAGACTTCAGGTACTCCAGGTGCCTCCGGGCATCCTCCTGGTTGTGGCGCACATAGTACACGATATAGGCGATCACCATGGCGAACCAGCCGAACATGGTGACCAGCATGGCCACATCTGTGGTCCTGTGGGGGACACTGCAGAGGCTGGCACCTGCATCCAGAGCCTGAACCAGAGGCTTCCCCACAAACTCCTCCTGCACTGAGGTGTGGCAGGCGATCTCGTCCACAGAGTCGGGGTCCAGCTTCAGCTCCCACAGGGCCTCCTGCAGGGCACACTCACAGTGCAGGGGGTTGTGGGACAGGCGTATTTTGGCACTGAGCTTGCCCAGGGCGTCCTTGGGGATCCTCTGGATGCGGTTGTAGGACAGGTCCAGCAGCCGCAGGCCCCCCGCCAGGCCCGCGAAGGTGGCGGGGCCAATGGCCTCGATGGCGTTGTGAGACAGATCCAGCTCCCTGAGCCGGTGCAGGTGCTGGAAGGCCCCGTCCGGGAGGTGGGAGATCTTGTTGGCATCCAGCTTCAGGAGCACGGTGTCGGCCGGGATGTCCTGGGGGACCTCCTGCAGGCCCCGCAAGCTGCAGTAGACAGCAACAGCCCCTGCATGGTCAGGGCACCGGCAGGGCTGCGGGCAGGTGGCGCCCAGGCGCAGGCAGAAGAGGAGGAAGAGACAAGACCCCCGGGTGGAGACCAGCAGGAGGGAGGGGCGAGGCAGGCGCACGGTGCCCATCCTGAGCTGGCCTGGGAATGGGGAGATGCGCGCCTCTGCTCAGGCCTGGAGATGGAGCTCTTTTCTGCTGCAAGGCCTTATCCAACCAGACAAGAACCCGCCATCCTGCCGGGCTGGAAGAAGCAGTGCACTCCACTCTGGCAGCTCTGAAAGGGAAGACGCAGGAGGGAGGGGAGAGGGAAGGAGGGTGGTCAGCACTGCCTGCTGCAGTCATCTGGGAAACGCGTCCACTGGTGGGGAGGTTGTCCAGGGCCCGCCGAAGGGTCTGGGATGGGGAGCACGCCTCCTTAAACAGCTCTGCCTGTAACTTACTTCTGGAGACTCCCAATGCGCCCGGGAGGAGCGTCCCACAAGTGCTGGCACTGCCAGGGGGCTCCGTGTGGCGCAGTCGGTGGTCACTGCGGTCAGCCCTGGCCACCTCCCACACCGCTGGGGACCAAAGGCCGGGTGGCGGGGTGGCGGCGGCCTGGGACCACCCAGCCCCTCCTCAGGGTGGATGCCAGGAGGACGGGGACGGCTGGAGATTCTGCCAAACCTGGAGCGCGGGTCAAGACGGGCACGTGGCCGGGCACCAGCGGGCGCTCGCGCGCCAGGGGCTACTCCCGCAGCCAACGCCTGGCTGACTCCGACAATCCCTAAAAACTGTAATAACCCAGCAAGCCTTTCCCTGCCAGCCCTAAAGCAGCCGCGGCTCGCACCGGGCGCAGAACCGCGCCTTTTCTTTCAACTGCCTGAAGGAAGAAGCGGAGAAAACGGAGAAGCCAAGCCCTGTGCGCGCGGCCCGCGTTGGGCGTGGACGGCGGGGCCGCGCGCGGAGCCGGCCGGGAGGGGCTCGGACCCCGGGACCTCGAGCCTTTAGACCCTCCGGCCCTAGGACCCCCGGAACCTGCGACCCCCGAGACCCGAGCACTCGCGGCGGGGGGATGGTCACGGGTGGTGGGGGATCCATGCTCCCAGGGCTGGGCGGGGGCTTTACCTGCGCGGCGGCGGCCGGAGGCTGCTCTGCGCGCTGCTCCCGGGTCTCTCGGAGCCCGCCAGACCCGCTTCCACCCCTGGCGCGGTGGCGACCCTGCTGCCCCTGCGCCCGCGCCCGCGACCACTGGCTGGGGAGGCCGCGGCTCCGGCCTGCGCTGGCGAGGGGCGGGGAGGGGCGGGGCCTGGAGGGAGGGGCGGGACGAAAGGCGGAGACTGGCTGTGTCGATTCCCGCGTGGGCGGGGGAAGGGGCGGGGCATGTAAGGAGACCTGAATGGGATTTGTTGTTAGGCGGGGGCGGGGTTTGAGGGCGGGGCCTGGAAGAGATGGGGCGGGGCATAGGAGGAGCTGGTGGTGCGGCTTTAGATGGAGCCGGTACTAAGACTCAGGTCGCAGGGGCTGTGGGCGGGTTGTGGGCGTGGTTGCGGGACTGAGGACGCGGTGGTGGAGGCTGAGGGCGTGGTTATGGGTGTGGGCGGGGTCTGCGGGCCGGGAGGAGCTACCGATCCAGCCCCTGCCCCTCACTGTGGGCAAATCCCCTCTTCCCCGTGGCATCGGGGCTTCTGGCGCTTGAAGACCCTGGGTCTGCGGGAAGCCCCTGCTGAGCGTCCCTCGCCTACCCCGTGGCCAGTGGGTGAGTAGGGCTAGATCTCCGCCCATCTAGGTCCCCTCCTGCCCCAGCTCCCGCGTCTGACATCCCAAGGAGGAATGCAGGGTGGGGGCATTTGAGCCGGACCTGAACCATCCTCATGATTCTCAAAAAGTAGTTTTATTGTGATGTAATTGATAGACGGTAAGCTACACATTTTAATTTGATAAGTTTTGACACTCGGATATGCCTGTGAAACCATCACCACAATCAGCCTAGTGAACACCCTGGGTTCCCTCTTGGTCATCTCTCCCTGCCCTCCCTCATCCCCAGGCAAGCACTGATCTGCCTGCTGTCACTACAGATTACTTTGCATTTCCTGTAATTTGCACAAATGGAATCGTATATGTGCTTTTTGTGTAGCTTCTTTCACTCAGTGCAATTATTTTTGAGATTCACCTGTGTCGTTTGGTTTGTCAATGGGTAGTTCTTGCATGGCTGCGTGGTACTCCAGTGTATGAGTGTACCACAGTTTGTTTCCATTCACCTGCTCGTGGGTATTTGGGTGGTTTCTGGTGTTGGCTCTTACAGATAAAGCTGATCCAAACATTGTGCACAAGTCTTTGAATGAATGCTTTTCTTTCTCTTGAATAGATGTCTAGGAGTGAAGTGGCTGGATGCCATGGTAGCCATATGTGAAACTTTTTAAGAAACTGCCAAAGCGATTGTATGGTTTTACATTCCACATCCTCCCCAGCACTTGGTATGATTGGTCTTTTTAATTTCAGATACTCTAATAGGTGTGTGGTGATAGCTGGAATTGTGGTTTTAATTTGTATTTCCCTGTTGGCCAGTGATGTTGAGCATCGTTTCATCTGTTTATTCTCCATCTCCCATAGTAAGCATTGAGTTCAAATCTTTTACTCACTTTTTTTTTTTTTTTTTTTTTTTTTTTTTTTTTTTTTTTTGAGATGGAGTCTTGCTCTGTCGCCCAGGCTGGAGTGCAGTGGCGCAATCTCGGCTCACTGCAAGCTCCGCCTCCCGGGTTCACGCCATTCTCCTGCCTCAGCCTCCCGAGTAGCTGGGACTACAGGCGCCCACCCCTGCGCCCGGCTAATTTTTTCTATTTTTAGTAGAGACGCGGTTTCACCATGGTCTCGATCTCCTGACCTTGTGATCCGCCCACCTCGGCCTCCCAAAGTGCTGGGATTACAGGCGTGAGCCACCACGCCCGGCCTTTTTACTCACTTTTAATTGGGTTGTTTATTTTCTTATTGAGTTTGGGAGTTTGTTGTATATTCTGGATACAAGTTCTTTATCAAATATGTGATCTGTAAACATTTTCTCTGAGCCTTTGGATTGTGTGTTCATTCTCCTAACAGGTTTTCAAAGAGCAGAAGTTTTTTTAACTGTCAGGAAGTGCAACTTATGATGTTTTGTTTTGTTTTGTTTTATGGATCCTGCTTTTGGTGTCATATATAAGATTTGCCTCACCTAAAGTCACAAGGGTTTTAGAGTTTTAAAGGTTTGCATTTGGGTCTATTACCTATTTTATTTGGGTTTATGGTGTGAGATATGATTCAATGTTTACTTTTTGTGTATGTGGATAATCAGTTTTTTCCAGACTGTTGAAAAGACTATCCTTTCTCTTGTTTGCTGAGAGTTGTTTAAATCAGGAATGAAAGTTGGATTTTGTTTTTTCTGCATCTATTGAGAATCTTTTTGCATGATGGTCTGTTAATATGATAGCGTATACTGATTGATTTTAAAGTGTTAAATCAATCTTGTGTTCTTGGGATAAACCCCACGTGGTCATGATGTATTATTTTTATATGTG
Source organism: Macaca mulatta (assembly GCF_049350105.2). NCBI lineage: Eukaryota > Metazoa > Chordata > Mammalia > Primates > Cercopithecidae > Macaca > Macaca mulatta. Next base: position 3,096,063 of record NC_133408.1, read on the forward strand.
GTTGAATTATTTAATGGGTATACAACTGCTGAGTTTGTTGTATTCCTGAATGAATGTATGTAGTTTGTATCACTCAAGAAATTGCCCAAGTTGTTGAATTTATTAGCATAAAGTTATTCATAATATTCCCTTATCTTTTCAACATTTGTGAAGCATGAAGTGACATCACCTTTCTCATTTCTGATACTGGTAATTTGTAGCATTTTTTTAAAACTGAACAATCAGAAGTTTATCAATTGTATTGATCTTCTCAAAGAAATAGTTTTTTGGTTTCATTGATTGTTGCACTTTTTTTTTTCATCAACTTCCACTCTTACCTTTATTCTTTCTTTTGCTTTTTTTTTTTTTTTTTTTTTTGAGACAGAGTCTTGCTTTGTGGCCCAAGCTAGAATTCAGTGGGTGCAATCTCAGCTCACTGCAAACTTCACCTCCCGGGTTCAAGCAATTCTCCTGCCTCAGCCTCCTGAGTAGCTGGAATTACAGGCATGTGCCACCATGCCCAGCTAATTTTTGTATATTTTTAGTAGAGACAGGGTTTCACCATGTTGGCCAGGCTTGTTTCGAACTCCTGACCTCAGGTTATCCACCCACCTCGGCCTCCCAAAGTGCTGGGATTACAGGCATGAACCACTGCATCCAGCCTGTTTTGCATACATTGGGTTTGACTTTTTTTTTTTTTTTTTTTGAGACGGAGTCTCGCTCTGTCACCCAGGCTGGAGTGCAGTGGCTGGATCTCAGCTCACTGCAAGCTCCGCCTCCCGGGTTCACGCCATTCTCCGGCCTCAGCCTCCCAAGTAGCTGGGACTACAGGCGCCCGCCACCTCGCCCGGCTAGTTTTTTTGTATTTAATAGAGACGGGGTTTCACCGTGTTAGCCAGGATGGTCTCGATCTCCTGACCTTGTGATCTGCCCGTCTCGGCCTCCCAAAGTGCTGGGATTACAGGCTTGAGCCACTGCGCCCGGCCGGGTTTGACTTTCTATTCTTTTTTAGGTCTCTTAAGGTGGAAGCTGGAGTCACTGATCTGTGATCTTCTTTTCTAGTATAAGCATTTAGTACTATAAATTTCCCTCTAAGTCCAGTTTTAACTGCATCCCAGAAATTTTGATATACTGTATTTTTATTAAGTTTAAAATAATTTATAATTTTCTCTTTGATTTCCTTTTTGACACATGAGTTTAGAACTATGCTGTTTCATTTCCAGATATTTGGGCATTTTCCAGAGTTCTTTCTGCTGTTGATCATTAATTTAAATCCGTTGTTGTCAGAGGACATCTTCTATGTTTTGGATCCTTTTAAATTTATTGAGACTCCTTCATGGACCCGAATATGGTTGGCAGTTGTTGCATGTGCACTTGAATTTGTGTTCTGTGGCTCCACAAAGTATCCTATAAACAGCAATGACTGTGTTATTTGAGTCGCCTATATTATCATCCCCTTTCTGTCTACTTGCTCTGCTAATTATTGAGAGACCAGCCTGGGCAACAAAGTGAGACACCGTCTCTACAAAAAATCAAAACCTTAGCCATGCATAGTGGCGCATGCCTGGAATCCGAGCTACTCGGGAGGCTGAGGCAGGAGGATTTCTTGAGCCCAGGAAGTCAAGGCTGCAGTGAGCCATGATTGTGCCACTGCATTTGAGCCTGGGCGGCAGAGCAAGACCCTGTCTCAAACAAATTCTTGATAGCCATGTTGAAACCTCTGACTGTAATTGCAGATTTGTCTGTAATTTTTCCTCGCAGTTCTATCAGCTTTTGCTTCGTGTGTTTTGAGACCCTGCGCTCACATCGTGCATGCTCTTAACTGGTGGACCCATGTGTCATCATGAAATGACCCTCTTTATCCCTAGACCCTGATTTGAAATCGATTCCTGCTTTCCTTTGATTAGTTTAGCACGGGATATCTTCTTTCACCTTGCTACTTTTTACCTAGTGTGTCTCATACTTAAATTAGCTTCCTTGGAGATTTCTGTAGGATCAAAGTATCTGCTTTGACATATTTATTAACTCTAAAAAAGTAGTAACAGCTTTTCAGTGGAGAAACCACCTTATCTATGTGACAAAGCTCGGGCTGTCAGTGGCAAGGCAGATTGGCATCATGTACCCTTGATACGACACCCTGAGAAGGATGTCACTTCTGCGATATTCCTGCCAAAAATGCATCTCCCCATTCCAATCGTGAGAACATCCCGGGCACGCCCAAACTGAGAAAAACTCTACAAAGTGACTGGTCAGTGCATTCAAAGGCAAAAAGCTCATGGAAGACGAGAGAAGACAGGAGAAGTGACAGCTAAAAGTAGTGGGGAATCTTGCAAGGCACAAAGAACAAGAGCAGAGAAACTGCAGACACTGAGTGAGGGCAGCTGTGAAGTTTGTATGTTAAAAGCGGAAGGGATGCCAAAGGCAAACCCAAACGTTACGGTATATTTTAAATTCAGTGAATTCATGCAGTTGCCACCGAACACCGCAGTGTAGACAGGAATGAGTCCGCAGACATTACCAAGAGTGAAGGAGGCCAGGCTCGCAAAGCACACCTGGCCAGGTTCCGACTGGGGAGGTGCAGGAGCAGATGAGACTCGTGGGGGAGGGGGGGTGAGGAGGTCAGACGCATGGGGACAACAATGCGGGGGCTCCAGGGCTCCGGGGGCTGGAGATGACCGGGTGCTCGTTGTTGACATAAGAAACCCATCGGCTGCTCCCACGTAAGGTGTGTGCATGACTAAGTGTGTGTTATGCCACTGTCAAGACAGGGCAGATGTGCAGCCTGCTCACTGGTCGCAGATGCTTCCCGGTGTTGACAGTGTGTGCACTGACGGACTGCTGAGTCGGGGGCACTTGCCTGAAGCCACGTGGTGAGTGCCTTCTTGGGTCCCCTGGGTTCTGTGTGTGTGGCCTGCCCCATTTGGTGAAGACGTCAGCCGTCTCTGAGGGCCCTGCACGCAGCCTGGGCCACCGTCTGCTCCAGACCACAGCCTGTGCTCTCAAAAACACCAGAAGCTGCCTCCTGCCTCCCTGATCTGAGCCTCCCTCATGGCTGTGATTGAGTTCAGGGCTGAGCATCTCACTCCCTTATCTGCCCAGGATCCAGCCTTGTGGTCTGGGAGTAAAATGTAGCTGCTCCAGCTGGTTAATCTCTCTCCCAGCTGCAAGGGTGTCTCGCTGGGGACTGGCATGGAGGAGCTGCACTTGCAGCATCCACGGGGCTGGGATGCCATCAGGCAAATGAATAAAACATCCTGGGTGAAGGAGCCAGGGTTGCCCGCCCCACACTCAGACAGGGCGGCCTCAGATGAGCCTGCCCTACTGCCATGGCTGGCCACTGGGTGCAGCCTGACTGCCCCTGCCTCCACACTCGTCCCTCCTGTCCCGGCCCCTGACCCAGCGTGGGGACTCTCAGACAGAGCCCCGGCCGTCTCACAGGCAGGGCAGGGGCAGCGCTATGGCGAGGGCCAGAGCTGTCAAGGGGAATCCACGGCCCCCAGGCACAGCCCCCACCCCTTCCCTGGGTGCCACCTTCAGCTCAGTGTTTCTAGATCCCACAGACACAGAGCTGAGACCTGCCCCAGACCGTGGGAGCTCAGCCCAGTGCTGCGGCCAGAAACAGGAGCACTGAGCACAACATGGCCCCTGGCAGAGGTCTGGACCCACAGCCAGTAACCGAGGAGTCTCAGGCTTTCCCTGTAGCACCTGGAGGCTGCGCTGCAGGGGGAGAGGGAGCTGGAGAGGAGTGGGGTGGGCCACATGCAGTCTGCACTGTGGTTCAAACCTGCCACCTGAGAGCCCCTTGGGGGTGGAGGATGCTGACCCCAGATGGCGCTTCCAGGACCTCCCAGCCCCACTGCCTCTGAGCTTCGAAAGGGGCCTGAAGATCTACATTTTTATCACACCCAGGGTGACTCCATCATGAAAGTTGGTGACGGGACTGATTCTAAGCAGGGCATAAGGGGTCAGTTGTGTCCTTGGTGACGCTGATGGGGTGAGGGGGACTTTGGGGTGGCCAGAGAGCTTTGGGTCAGGTGGAAGACAGAGGCCTGCCCAGAGCAGGGTCGGTGTCACCTGCGGCCAGTGCTCAGCAGCCAGGCCGCCCCAGGCTCCATCTGGAGCCCCTGCAGGGGCGACAGGGCACATTGGCACCACCGTGCAGGGGAAGCCAAGGAGGAGGGCATGTGGATGCCACCATCCTGGCCTGGAGGGCTTGGGGATGATGTTGGAGCCCAGGTTTAGGAAAATGAAGACAGGGAGCTGGTGGGTTTTTAGAAACTGGGGGTGTAGGGCTGCAGGGCATCCACAGGCCTCAGAAAGCTCACCTGTGGATCGAGGAGAACTTCAGGCAGCCGTGACACAGCCCCCGGCCCTGGACGTGTCAAAAACTTTATTTGTGGAAAACACACAAGAGCCAGCCAGGCCTGAGATGGCAGATTTTACCACATTCCCCATCCTGAGGGCCCTGATGGTTCACACACCTGTGAGCCATTGACACCAAACCACGAGGTCCCCACATCCCCACCTCCTGCCGACACTGTCCCTCCTTCCTGGGTGTGGCCAGCACGTGGCTCCCAGGTAGTGGGGAGGGAGAGCTTCTGCAGCCCCCTCCCAGGGTCCCTGGGGCTAACCCTGGCAGAGGCCCTCTGGGTCTCTTCACAGGCCTGGGCTGTGTCTGGGCTCCTGTCCCCCCACGGAGCTTATCCTGACAGCCAGGAGTTCAGACGGTGCCCCCAGGCCAGGCAAGGATCCGTGTTGAGTCACCTCGGAACACGGAGGCCCTCCTGGGGAGAGTGGCAGGGCCCCTTCCTCACAGGCCACAGGGGACCCTGACTCTCCAGGGAACTTGCCTTGGGCCAATAACCTCCACGGTGGAAGAGTTGCTTGGGGTGACACAGCCAGGAAGGGAGTGAACTCTGGCCAGGGGCCCAGCACAGGCCCAGCCCCTCACCTGATGGCCAAGGGTCCCAGGGGCCCCTCAACTCTGAGTAGCCTGTGCCCTGTCTTGAGCTCTCCTCCCAGGTCACCCTGACCCTGTCCAGTTCATGAGGTCATCTGCGGCAAACTTGCAGCGGCCGTGAGGGGCAGTGGGTCCACCCAACCCCATCCTGTGCAGGGCCCAGGATCAGCCTAAGTCCTGGACAGGCTCGGGAGAGAGAAGCCCTGGTTTCCGGGGGGACTGTCCACGGACTGCAACTGCCCGGCCTGAGTGCAGAGTCAGTAGTGAGCCCCAAATTCAGCTGCCACCTTCTGGAGGAGGGTCTTGTGGTTCGCGTACAGTGGGATGCGCCTGTCCAGCACCTGCCATCGGATGGAGGCCCCCGCGTCGCAGGCGCGCAGGTTCTGGAAGAACAAGGGCAGAGCTGACCCTCCCTGCCAGCCCTGCCTCTGCCCAGCTGAGCCCTACAGACTGCAGCCTTCGAGGGCACCCTCACTTTACTCCTCTGTGAAATGGGAGGCAGGACCCCTGTGTCAGGTGCACCAGAGATGCACCCACAAGGCCCTGAGGATCCTTCAGGGGAAGAAGATGCAGGTGCAGCTTTGCCGGGAGCTGTTTAGCCTGCATATAAAGCCTGGCGTTATTGCATGGAAGTTTCCCATCGCAGTTCTGAATTAGGAGCATGCAGGATTGAACCAAGCACTGGGAAGCCACATCCCCATAAAAGGCTAAAAGCCCGCAGCAGAGGCGGGGGGGGGCCTTGCCTCCCTGGAGGATCCAGGTCCCAGAACTACACAGGGCCCTCATGGTCCCCTGTCCTGTCAGCTCTGGCCATCTGCAGTGGCTCCCTGGCCTCCCCCGGTACCCCCCTTGTCACTTTCTGGGCAAGACTCTGATCCTGTAGCTTCTACTTTCTGGCCCTGGGCCCTGGGAGCACAGCCAGGTCCCACCCTTGGACGCCCCAGAGGCACGTCCAGAATCCAGATCCCCTCCCTGCCTCCCCCTCCCCAGAGGCCACGCCCATACCCGTCCCCGCCTCCCCACTTCCCCTCCCTGGAGGCCAAGTTCATACAGAGTTCAGCCTGTTCAGTTCCACGTCGTTCTGGTCCTGGAAGTGGACACTGATGGCCACTGTCTCGATCCAGGCATTGTCCGTGTTCCTCGGGTCGTCCATGTAGCCTTTGTACACCTGGATCGGCAGGGTAAGCCAGACAGCAAGGGACCTCTGAGCAGTGCTCCAGCCCACCACGTGCCCTCTACCCTGCCCCAGCTCCCCCAAGCCTGCCCGGGCCTGCACGGTGGAGCAGCCCAATGCCGGCTTCATCCTGAACAGTCCTTGCCCTGCAGAGATCTTGGAAACGTCTGCTCAGTGAAGTCAGCTTCAAAAGCCACCTGCTGTAGGAGTCCACTTATAACAGATGTCCAGAACCCGCAAATCCAAGGAGATGGGAAGCAGATTCGGGAGTGCTGGGGAAAAGCTTGGGGTGATGGAATGTTCTGGAACTGGATAGAGGTGGTGGCTGCACAATGTTGTGAAGTGCTCCATGCCATGGCATTGATCACTTTTTTTTTTTGAGATAGTCTCACTCCTGCCCAGGCTGGAGTACAGTGGTGCAACCTCCACCGCCTGGGTTCAAGCAATTCTCCTGCTGGGATTACAGGCATGCAGCACCAGGCCTGGCTAATTTTTGTATTTTTAGTAGAAACAGTTTCGCCATGTTGGCCAGGCTGGTCTCGAACTCCTGACCTCCAGCGATCTGCCCACCTCAGCCTCCCAAAGTGCTGAGATTACAGGTGTGAGCCAGTGCACCCAGCACGTGTAGCCTGTTATTATAAAGAACGTCCATGAAGGGCTGGGTGCAGTAGCTCACGCCTGTAATCCCAGCACTTTGGGAGGCTGAGGTGGACAGATCGCTTGAACCCAGGAGTTTATAACCAGCCTGGGCAACGTGGCCAAACCCTGTCTCTACCAAAAATACAAAATATTAGCTGGGCGTGGTGTCTCACCCCTGTAGTCCCCGCTACCTGGGAGGCCAAGGCAAGAGGATTGCTTGAGCCCAGGAGGTGGAGGCTGCAGCAAGCCAAGATTGCACCACTGCACTCCAGCCTGGGTGACAGAATAAGACCTTGTTTCCAAAAAAAAGTGTGCATGGCATTTGTCTGAGAGAGAGCTGGAGATGAAGCCTTTCTAAGGAAACAGGTTTCTAAAGAAGTAAAAAGTCCTGGTACAGTCAGTCCCCAGGCTGGGCACTTGGGAAGGGCTCTCCAGAGCTTGGGAGTCGGGGGCAGGTCTGAGGGAGGGGCTGGCTTCCCAGCACCCTTGGGCGCAGCGGTGCCCAAGGCAAGGGTGGATGTGCGGAGGAGGGTAGCACCATGCCTCCAAGCCGCTGTCACACCTGAAGGCAACAAGGGTCCTCAGCCCGTCCCCCTTGACTTAGGAGAAAATAGAACAGAGAGGGAGGGGCCTGCACACAGCTATGCTTCCTGGTCCTCTGGGAGCTGTGCAACTTAGGGACAGGGGCTGGGACCACCGTCACCCGGTGAAGCTGGGTGGGACCACTGTCACCCGATGGGGCTGGGGCAGGTCCCCAGTATCATGCTATGTTCATCCTACAGCCCTGGGAACACACAGGTGGAGCAGAGCAAACAGGCCGGGAATACCTCCATGCCGCGCGTCAGCAAGTTCTCAAAAGACAGCCAGTGCTCCTGCCGGAGGATCCACTTCAGCTTCCGAGGCAGCGTCTCCCCCGGCTCCCGGGAGCCCTGGACAGACACAGGCAGGTCAACAGGGCACTGAAGCGGGACCTCAGGCTGCCCTGGCACCCATCTCCACTGGCCTTCTACCCATCGTGGGCAGCAGCCCAGCCCCAGGAGCCACAGGCAGGCGGCATCTTGGGCTGGAGTGACATTACCCAGAACCAGCCATCTACGTCAGCATCTGTGAGCCTGCCATGGCCCGAGCAGGGGGCACTGGGCTGCAGGCACAACCTCTGAGGAGCAGGGACAGCCCCCAGGATACCTACCCTGAGCTCAGGCTCCCCAAGGATGACAGGGCCCCCCCTCCCTGCTCCCCTGGCGCCTGCCCCAGGCGTCGCCCCCCCACCAGCTCAGGCCCAGTGCAGCAGGCTACTGCAGCGGGTTCCCTGTTTGCATTCCCGTCTCTCCCAGTCCCACCCCGGCCTGTGCTGGGGCTGGCTGGGCTCCCAGACGCTCCCGAGTGCCACCTGCCTCAGGGACCTGACTCTACCCCGAACCTCCTCCTCCCCACACCCATCTTTCCCATCCTATTTGTCATTCAAAGTCCCATTGAAACACCCATGAGTTTCTCATGAAGACTTTGCAGGCACGTCAAGACAGTCCCACCTCAGCCCCGTGACACTCTCACCCTCAAGCATGAGTGCCCTAGAGCCAGGAACCCAGGAGGCCCCTCAGAGCGCCCCTCTCAGTGACCAGCGAGAGCTGACAGAGATGCCGGTGAGCGGAACCCCAGACCCAACCCCACGCTCCCCACATGGAGAGGCCAAAGTGCCAGAGAGCGGAGGGTGACTCGTGCCCCAGGGCTGGGTGTGCACAGGCAGAGAAGCCACTGGGTGAGAGCAGCGGGGCAGCAAGGGGACCCCGAGGCCAAAAGCCCCCTCTGCTGCAAGGTTGGTTCCAGCTGTGGAGCGAGGCCCCCCAAAGCACTGGGACTTAGCAGCTGGGCCTGGGCTCCAGAATCCCCGTTCCTGCCCAGAGGCCCTCGTGGCACTGCTGCCCTGCACACCACGGTGGCATACACACCCCCACACCAGCAGAGGCAGCCACCAGGCCGTGAGCTCAGGGCCAGAGAAATGCAACAGCTTCTTGCTGAGTTGTTGTAAGTGACATACTCCCCAGATCAGGTGCAGAGGAGAGGCCCTGAGGGGTAGGCTGTACCCCAGAGGTCCCGCACCATGGCCAGGCCTGGCAGGACTCAGACCTCCTGGCAGGACCAGCCTCTTCCATCCCCTGCAGTGAGGGGGCTGGAGGGCTGCGGAGACCCAGCTGGCCTGAGAGGAAACAGGAGCTATTGGAGGCACTTGAAGAGGAAAGGCCCGGGTCATCTGTCCCAATTGTGTCCACCCCTCCCACAAGACCCTGGGGTGCGCTCCAGCCTTAGCCCCACAACCAGCCACTGCCCCTGAGCTGAGGAGCCTGTGCACACCCCTGGGCCCTGCCTGACACTGTCTTCTCTTTATGGCTCAGCACCTGGCCCTGAAGGTCAGGAGCAGGTTGGTGTCTGAGACACCGTGAAGAGCTACCTCTGACCCCAACACCCTGAACCCTAAAAGGGGAACCCAGGTGGCCTCCAGCCCAGCCCATGCGTGGGACACAGTAGGTGCCCCGTTAGTGTTTATGCACCAAAAGATCCTCTGATCCTGGGTTTTTCTAACTGCAACATGAGGAAACAGGAGGAAGAGGAGTGTCTTCTACAGACAAAATAGGCTAGGGTCTTGAACCCTCCCTGCCCTGGGGCTAGTGTTCAGTCCATGGGTGGAATGGATGAATGGACGAGTGACCCACAGACAGCCCAGTGGACAGAGGCCCCACGCGCTGCAGCCTTACCCCAGGCAGGGCCCAGTGCTCGGAGAGAGGGAGCTTTACCACCAGCACTTCCAGCATCTTCTTTATGCTCTTCCTGCAGATGGCTCCGTCCTCGTTCCGCCTCCACCTGCAGAGGGAGCGACCACAGCTGCCCAGGACCCGCTGTGGCCTCCACCCTCCCCTGCGCCACGCTGGGGCTGGCCCTGCCTGGGGCGGTGTCAGGTCCACCACAGGCTCAAGCTGTGTTCTTTATCAAGTTCTTCATCCCCAGGGAAAAGACTGAGCTAGTAACCACTTAGGGGATGTCCTTCCTCACTTCCATCAGCAGCTGGTAGGACTAGAAAGAGCCCCAGCCTTCATGGAGAATTTTTAAAGATTAAAACCCTTAGAGAGGTACCTGCCCTTCGACCCAGCTTTGCAGTTTGATCACTCTTAGAAAATGCCGGTGGGAACCCCGTGGGGTGATGTGGGATGCTGAGTGCTGCCCAGGGGTGATGTGAGGAGCCGAGTGCCACCCGGGCATGCCAAGGAGAGGCCAAAGGACCAGGGAGCAGAGGGTTTGACTCGCACCCCAGGGCCATGCCTGCACGGCCAGAGAAGCCACTGGGTGAGAGGGGCTGGGCAGCAAGAGGACCCTGAGGCCAAAGGCTCCTCTGCTGGGGGAGGTCCTGGCTGTGGAGGCATAGCCCCCAGAGAGCACAGGGCACAGCAGCTGGGCCTGGGCCCCAGAATCCCACTCCTGCCCAATGTGGACAGCAAGAGCCCCCAGCAGTTTCCTCAGGGACGGAGGCGTCTGCACCCGCACAGAAGGCGGCCTGTGCCTTGGGTGAGAGCAGTGGGCCGGCTGCTGGAGTGCAGAGCAGTGAGTCTGAGGGGGTGAAAGTGGAGCTGTGTCCCTGTCTGTGGATGGGTGTGGAGGAGTGAGCCTGTGGTGGGAGTTGAGTGTGGGGCTGTGTCCCTCTGGATGGGAGTGGAGAGTGAGTCTGAGGGGTGAGTGTGGGGCTGTGGGGCTGTGTCCCTGTGGAGGGGGTCCTCTAATGGGCTGGGACCGGCAGAAAAGTGAAGGCAGCCCCCGGAGAGGGGCATGGTCCTGGGATCTTGGGGATCCCAGGGGATCATTGACATTCCTGCCCCGTTTCGGGTGTATTCATGTTTATCCACAGACGCCCCTCACGTCCCCTTGATGGGCACCAAGTGCCAAGCACCAAAGCCGCCCTCCCGGCCCCTGGGCACCGGGGAGTGGCAGCAGCCCCTGGTGAAGGTGGGAGACGCCGCGTTGCTGAGGTGCTGGTGCCCGGCAGGCGTGAACTCACCGCGTGACCATGGGGTACAGCGTGTGGTTGGGTCCAAAGCAGCTGAGGCTCCCGCGCCCACGCAGTCCCGTCCGGCCCATGGGGTTCCTGGAATGCAGAGGGGTCAACTCAGTCCACCATCCACCACTGGGGGAGGACAGGGCGGGGAGGGCAACTGAGAGGGGACAGCGGGCATCAGAAGCCGGCGCACAGTGGGATGTCGTTCAGGCTTCTTTAGGGACCTGCTCTGGCCTATAGGGGAGGATCCCCTTGGGACCCCCAAGGAGTAAGACCAAGGCTCTGGGTTACCTTGGGGTCACCTGGTGGGGGAACGGTCTCCCTGGGAGCAGAAGTCCAGCCACTGCAGGCCGGTGAGGGGCTAAAGTGCCACCTTCTCCCCACAGAGCGTAGAACTAGCCGACTACTCGGGCCAGCACTTTGCGTCCAAAGGCCCCAGAGCATGGTCTGCATCCTGGCAGCCTTCCGAGGGGCAGCATGGGAGCCAGGCCAGACACCCAGAGGCCCTGCGTCCGTGTGGCCACAGAGACCCCCAGCAGAGTGTGCTAACCACAGGCAGCAGGAGCTACAGATGCTTCCCCTTGGGCCAGGCTGGTCTCCCTGACACCACGAGGTCCTACACGAAACAGCAAGTTCTAGAAACGGGCGAGATCCTGTGAATGCACCACTAAAACAGAAGGAAGAAACGCACTGCCGCTACCATGCGGTGGGGGTGGCCTCCATGTCTACAGAAAGTCCCCAGCAGTGTCCCCGCCACCATCTCCACCACCATCCCCGCCACCAGCGTCCCTGCCACAGTGGGGATAGTGGGGACAGTGGTATCATTCCTCCACCAATCCACTCTGACCTCCAGATCCCACCAGAGCTGTAGCCTCTGACCCACCCCTCACGGGCCTCCTCTCTGTACAGCCTGGACTCCATCCTCCTGAGTCCGCGCGGCCGTGCATGGCTGCCCTGGGACAGCTGACCACCTCTAGCACTGGCGGCCACCAGCCAGGCCTGTGCCACCGTCCCTGACCCTGCCTGGCGTGGCAGCCTCCAACTGGCCTCCCCGCCTCCACCCTGCCCCTCCTCTCTGTTGCCCCCCTGCAGCCGCCCTGCTCCTGCCCAGCTGTCAGGGACCCCAGCTCTCGTTGCACCGCTGCGCAGACCTGCCTGCGTCCGTGGTGATCAGAGTCCACACCAGAACCTGCCCAGCGTGTAGGGCCCACCTGGCCAGGCCTCTCAGACAGCCCTCCCAGCTCACTCTGCGGTCTCCTCTGTGGCCGGGGGGCCTTGCGCGGTGGGGCCCACGCAGCCTCCCCAGAAGCTGCTCAGAAACCAGAGTCCCGGCCCCACCAAGCTCCAGAGCTGGCACCACATGCAAGCAAGCCCCGGGGACCTCAGCTCCAAGGCCAGGGCTCACTCAGGGTTCCTGCGAGGGCCACTGCTGCCTCCCCTCAACCCCAAGCCCATCTCTCACTCCCGTCTACCCGGCCCTTGCCAGCCACCATTCTCCTTCCTGTACTCATGCCACTGAGCGGGCAGAACCCGGAACCAAGGCCATGGACAAATGGGGCGCTGGGCAGAGCTACGCTGAGCTCCAGAAGGAGAAGGCGGCGGGTCCTGCTGCTGGGAGCAAGGCTGCCTCGTCTCCCCGTAACTGCTGTTCACGCCAAGTGCAGCGCCTTGGTCAAGAAGCTCACAGAGGAGGCCACACGCTCTGCCTGGCACGAGTCCACCCCCACAGGAAGCTCCGGGCCCCAGGGCCCTGCTGTCATCTCACTGTCCCTGTCCCTAGTCAGCCAGTGGCAGAGCCAGGAGGGAGGTCAGGGGCCTGCTGGCTCGTACCATTAAACCACATGCACGCCCGCCCCTGCCAGGAGGGAAACAAACGCTATGCACCCTTGCTTCTCAGTCAGCCTGAGGGCGCTGGGCAGCAGGGGCTTCGGACCACCACGCTGCCCTCCCGCACCGCAGCCCCCACCCCACAGCCGAGTCTTCAGCTGCTGTCACTGTGCCCTGATCTCTGAGCCCCTGGTCATGATCTCATCCATACGGTTCTCAACCCCTCACCTCCCTGCTGTATGCCCGCTAGCTCCATCACAACGTCAAGGCATAGGCCCGTCCACAAACCTACCCACACAACCCCAAAGCGCAAACACAGCGACACTCCAGCTGCAGCAATCACATGTTCATTCACTCATCCGCTCACAGCTCCAGAAATGCAGGTGGGTTGTGGGATGGAGAGCTGGCCTTTGGGTTGAACAAGGCAAAATCCTTGCTGACCTGACCTCAACCCATTTCAGAAAGAGCAAGACAAGCCCAAGTGGAGTGGATTCAAAAGAGGAAGGGACGAGCAGGCAGGGGCCAAGGAGACAGCGTGTTTAAAGAGTTATGTCGGGCCAGGCACAGTGGCTCACGCCTGTAATCCCAGCACTTTGGGAGGCCGAGACGGGCGGATCACAAGGTCAAGAGATCAAGACCATCCTGGCTAACACAGTGAAACCCTGTCTCTACTAAAAAAAAAAAAACAAAAAACAAAAAACTAGCCAGGTGAGGTGGCGGGTGCCTGTAGTCCCAGCTACTCGGGAGGCTGAGGCGGGAGAATGGTGTAAACCTAAGAGGCGGAGCTTGCAGTGAGCCGAGATCACGCCACTGCACTCCAGCCTGGGCGACAGAGTGAGACACCATCTCAAAAAAAAAAAAGAGTTATGTCGGCAGGAGCAACGCAAGAGGGCAGGAGGACCCGGGTGCAGGAGGAGCAGTATGTTTGGGATGAGGTCCTTGAGAGGCAATGGAAGACGGGTCTAGCACAAAGGTGCACTGGGGTGAACAATGCCCACAAATTTATGTCCTTCCCAGAACCTCAGAATCTGGCCTTGTTCAGAAATAGTGTCTGCAGGTTTAATTAGTTAAGATGAAGCTACACTGAAATAGGGTTGGCCCTAAACCCAGTATGATTTATAATCCTAAGAACAGAAGAGACACAGACACATGCAGGGAGAGGCCATGTGGCTAGGGGGCAGAGATCAGGGTGATGCATCCACAAGCCAAGGAATGCAAAGGGCTGCCAGGAACACCAGGAGCTGGAGAGGCAGGAAGGGGTCTCCCCTCAAGCCCTCAGAGGGAGTGTGGCCCTTGATTTCAGACTCCTGGCCCTCAGAACTGTGAGATAATCCATTTCTGTTAAGCCCCCCAGTTTGTGGTACTTAGTTACAACAGCCATAGCAAACTAATACGGTGAGGGGGCTGGCCCCAGACGGACATGGGGGACAGTCACTCCTGTAACAGAAAGGGCATCTGAGTGTGTGAGTGACTTGAGTCAGACAAGCTCACACAGGCTGCTGTTGTGAATGGGCCAAGAGGGTTAGGGCTAAGGTTAGGGATTAGGGTTAGGGTTAGGGATTAGGATTAGGGTTGGGGTTATGGTTAGGGTTAGGGTTAGGGGTTAGGGTTTGGTTTAACATTAGGGATTAGGGTTAGAGTTAGGGATTAGGGTTAGGGTTAAGGGTTAGGGTTAGAGTTAGGGGTTAGGATTAGTGTTAGGGTTCAGGGTTAGGGTTAGAGTTAGAGTTAGGGGTTAGGATTAGGGTTAGGGTTCGGGGTTAGGGTTAGAGTTAGGGGTTTAGGTTAGGGTTAGGGGTTAGGTTAGGGTTACAGTCAAGCAGCTGCAGCAACCCAGGGTAGAGATTGTGGCCATGGAGGACATTTCAATTTCAAGAATCAGCGTGTTGCCAATCCCACTCCAACAAAAATGCAGCAAAATTAGAATTAGAGGGTGATAACAAAGAATGGCTTAAAAACTGTAAGTAGAGGACAAGGGTTAGCAGCTCACACCTGTAATGCCAGCACATTGGGAGGCCAAGGTGGGTGGATCACGAGGTGAGGAGTTCAAGACCTGCCTGACCATCATGGTAAAACACCATCTCTATTAAAAATACAAAAAGAATTAGCTGGCATGTTGGCACATGCCTGTAATTCCAGTGGTTCAGGAGGCTGAGGCAGAAGAATTGCTTGAACTGAGACCCTGCAGGCGGAGGCTGCAGTGAGCCAAGATCGCACCACTGCACTCCAGCCTGGGCTACATAGCAAGACTCTGTCTCAAGATAAGGAAAACTAAAAATACATCACTAAATAATCAAATGAAGATTATGCTGGGTGTGGTGGCTCACACCTGTAATCCCAGCACTTGAGGTGGCAGATACAGGAGGATTGCTTGAGCCCAGGAGCTTAAGACCTGCCTGGATAATAGAGTGAGACCTCATTCTCCACAAAAAGAAAAAGAGCAAAACAAAAGTATAAAATGAAGATTATAATGAAATTTATAAAGTAAAAAGCAAAATCTCTACACATCAAAACTTAAGGGATACAGCCTACCAGGTCTTAGAGAGAATTTATAGTCTTAGGTACCCTTATTAGAAAACCAGGAAAATTGAATAAAAATGAGCTCTAACACATAAATCAAGAGCAAATCTCTCAGAAGTAGAAAGGAAGGAAAGATAACAATAAAAGCAATAAAGGATGAGATAGAAAAATTAAGATAATCAACAAATCCAAAAGTTAGGTTTTTGAAAAGATTATAAAATTAACCACTGGCAAGAATAATCAAAAAAAAAAAAAAAACAAAACAAAGAAGAGAAATATATAATAAATATCAATGCTCAAAAGAGAAATTACTGTATATTTATATATTTTTTAAATCATAAAAGAATATTATGGACATCTGTGACACAATATATTTCAAAAGTTAGATGAAATGATAATTTTCCAGAAAATTTACAATTACTAAAAAGGACCCAAGAAGAAACAGGAAATAAGGTTCCAAAATCATTATGGAAGATAAAATAGTTAGAAATCTACTTGCTCAAAATATGTTAGACCTAACAGTTTTATAGGTGAGTATTATCAGACTTTAAGAAACAAATAATTATCTCCACATCATTCAAAAAGTTCCAAAGAAGAGAAAAGAAGGAAAGCTGACCAGCTCATTCATTGAGATGGGTATAACCTCATACCAAAACCAAAGTAAGACAGTATAAGAAATATAAATTATAGGCAAATTACACTTTTGAACACATTTTTTTAAATCTTAAATAAAATGTTAGTAAATTAACTCCACCAGTATATTAAATATAACAGAAGAGTTTATTCTAGGAATGCAAGGATGGCTCAACACCGAAGAAGCTAGAAAAATAATTCACACACTAATTGGCTAAAGGGGAAACATAACTATCTCAATCAATGGCAGAAAAACCATTTAGTAGCATTCAGCTCCTGACAAACTGGGACTAGATAGAAACATTCCTAATCTGATAAAAGTTATTTATAAATTTATTCAGTAAATACCATACTTAATGGTGAAATGTTGATAGAATTCCCATTAACTCAGAAACAAGGAAACCTGTTAATATTACCAATATTCTAAATTACACTGAAGAATTTTACTCAGCACAATAAGGCAAAAAAAAGGAATGAGGCATGATTATTGTAAGGAGAAAGAAAATATTGTTATTTGCAGAATATATATTATTTACATAGAAAATCTACAAACACATTTATATAATTAATGAGAAAGTTTAACAAAGTTGTTAGATATAAAGTCATCATACAAAATTAATAATGCTCCTATATATTTTTTAAAAATTGAAAATAGAAAAAATATTATAGGCCAGAAGTAGTGGCTCATGTCTGTAATCCCAGCACTCTGGGAGGCTGAGGCAAGTGGATCACCTGAGGTCAGGAGTTCGAGACCAACCTGGTCAACATGGTGAAACCCCATCTCTACTAAAAATGCAAAATTAGCCAAGTATGGTGGTGGACACCTGTAATTTCAGCTACTCAGGAGGCTGAGGCAGGAGAATCACTTGAACCCAGGAGGTGAAGGTTGTAGTGAACCGAGACCACGTCATTGCACTCCAGCCTGGGCAACAAGAGTGAAATCCATCTCAAAAAAAAAAAAAAAAAGAAAAAGAAAAAATGTTATAATTTCCTCAAATAACAAAAGTTATCAAATACCTGAGAAACAAATATTACTTAAAAGTATAAGATCCTTATGAACAAAATTATAAAACTTTAGGGAAGGACAAAGAGAAGACATAAATAAATGTTGACAAATATATACATAGACGATTCATTATCATAATAGTGTCATCTCAAATTTTTCTATAAATTTAATACAATTCTTATCAATGGATTTGTCATGGAGCTAGAAAAACTGGTTTTTAAACTCACAAAAATGCCAAAGTCTCAAGACCAGAAAAGGCAAGTTTACAGACATGCTACCCCAGAGTCAGGATTATTGCAATGCTATGGCAAATAGTGGCATGATCTGCTACGAGATGAGTGGGACAGAGGCAGACATAACTATGAAAGAGGAGTCAGACCTCATGCACACCTCAGGGGAGGAGTCAGACCTAAGGGAAGGAGCCATGCCTCAGAAGAGGAGCCAGACCTAAGGGGAGGAGCCACACCTCAGGGGAGGAACCAGACATCAGGGTAGGAACCAGACATCAGGGGATGAGCCACACCTCAGGGGAGGAGCCAGACCTTAGCAGGAAATGAAGTCAGGCAGCTCACTTTATGTGTGAATTCACAAAATAAATCAGGCCCCTCCTCACACCTTATACAAGCAGCCTTCAGCTGTATTAAAGACTCAGTGAAAAATCTAATCTTAAAACGTATCAAATGAATATAGGAAGGTGTGTCTTTATAATTTCATAGAAAGAAAACACACCTAAGGAAAGACAATGAAAATAAGATTCATAAGCCCACAACAGAAGCACGGTGCATATAGAAAGTGCTCTTCTGTGCTACTAAAGCCCGCGTGGCCACTACATCCTGCCAAGTCCTGACACACCTGCCTGTGTGGCGACCGCCCGTGAGAGCAGGTGCTTGTGCCTTGTCACCCACACCAGGCACCTGCAGCTCTCATCAGCTTCCCACAGCCACCAGATGCACCTCCCTAAATACCCACCCTTGCCCATCCCGCACACCCCCAACACCAGAGCAGGCCACCTGCAGCTGCAGCCACCTGGCCAGGACCTCTGCTCTCAGGCCCCATAGCCTTCTACCACCTCCTTACTCGACCTCCAGCTCCGGGCAGAGGAGCGCACACCCTGTTCCAGAGCATTCCGCAAAGGCCTGCCATGCAGTCCCCCGGTCCTTCAGACCCCTTGGCTCCTCTGCTCCATGGTTCATGCCCCACATCCTGGCAACCCCCCAACCCCAGGTTCTGGTGGCCCCTCCTCCACCTACTCCTCATGGCAGGGTCCAAGAGCCCCAGGCTCCTTCCCTCCAGGGCACTTGTAGGCACTTCAGGGTCACCTGACACTACTTTGGGTTTCCTCACCTGTGTGATGGGTGCAGCGCCGATCCTGTGGGGAACATGACACCAGGCGAGTCCAACTTCCCGGCCAGGTGAGCCTGCCAGTACCCATTCCCGTGTCCCCTCCCTGCTGCACAGCCCCTGCCCATCCTCCAAGGTGTCCCCCTCTCCCAGCACAGCCATCCCCCCTGCCCATCCTCCGAGGAGTCACCCTCTCCCAGCACAGCCGTCCCCGCCTGCCCATCCTCCAAGGTGTCCCCCTCTCCCAGCACCGCCATCCCCCCCGCCCATCCTCCGAGGAGTCACCCTCTCCCAGCACAGCCGTCCCCGCCGCCCATCCTCCAAGGTGTCGCCCTCTCCCAGCACAGCCATCCCCCCCGCCCATCCTCCGAGGAGTCACCCTCTCCCAGCACAGCTGTCCCCGCCGCCCATCCTCCAAGATGTTGCCTCTCACAGCACAGCAGTCCCCAGGTTACGGCAGGGACTGTGGGGCAGGGCCTGCCGGAGGCCAGGGGACAAGTCCCACCATCCCATGCCCTATCCCAGGAGCTGCAGTGATGCCGTGAGTTGATGTTTTCTTCCTTTCTGTGGCTCACATGCCTTTTTGGTTTGTTTTATGAGAAAAATGCCTCCTTTGCCCAGAGAGGAAACCTGCCCCCCAGGCAAACTCCAAAGGCTGACAGGGCAGGGCCTGTGGGGGGCACACTCACAGGGGCAACCCGGCCTGGACTGCGTACGGCCCGTGGAAGCTCCGGCGGTCCCTCAGGCCGTCCACCATGTTGTACTGGATCGTGGACAGCGGCTCCAGGGTGCTGGGAGCAGAGGAGAAGGCGTGTCTGTGTCCCCGTGTTGCAGGTGGGACAGAGCAGACAGGCAGGGTTCACCCCCCACCAAGGGCCCAGCCGAGTGGCTGTAGGCTGAGTGTATATGACAGTAGGAGCTGGGCCCCTTCAGGCCCCCATGGACCCCTCCTGCTCACAGGGCCTCCCCAGGCTGAGCCCTGACTGGGATACTCGAGGGAGCCCCTGGGAGGTCCTGGGTTTGGGGCCAGCTGGGAGCACGGACAGCAGCTCACACTCACTCTCCCACGGGGTCCATGGCGGCCGCGTCCTTCCTTTCTGCCGTGTAAAAGGGCGGGTCATAGATCAGGAACTCCGTCTGTTGCAAAACAGGGAATTTTCCCCTAGATTTTTACCCCCACTGCAAAGCTGGGCCCAGGCACCAGGGTAAAAGGGCTGCTACACTGGGTCTGAACCCAACCCCAACATCCCAACATGCAGGGCAGAAGCTCCAAGCCGGGCAGAGCCGGGGGCTGGGCTCAGGGACCCCCACCCTGGGGCCAGCTGAAGGGCAGGCAGCCATGACTGGAGGCCTTGGGGGTCTTCCCAGAGTGAGGCAGGGGTCTAAGCTGGACCCTGGAGGCAAGGAGGATTCTGTGTGGTGGACAGAAGCAGCGGAAGCAGCAGCCTGGAATGTTCTGGATGGGCCAGACAGAAGCCCTGCACCAGGAGGGCGGGGGTCTCCGCAGGGCCATTAGCCATCTCGCTGTCTCTGTGTCTCTGTCTCTCTTCCATACCTGGCATCTGGAAAGGGGCCAGAGCCATTCACAGGGATGGGTGGGGTCTAGGACCAGGGCATGACCTGGGGGAATGGGGCCAGTGGCGCTGGGCCCCAGGATGATCATGGGAGGAGCCTGAGCCTCGAACTCTGTGGGGGTCAGTGTGCCCCCCGAGGCCCCTCCACCACCTCGAGCTGTGGGGCCCCTGTGATTTGACTCCTCTGTGCCTCAGTTTCCTTAAATGTCAAACAGGGGCTGCCAGACGTACAGATCCCCCTGTGGCTGCAGTCGCCGGAAACCAGTATTAACACCAGATCGATGGAGACAGGGCTGCCCTTGCCTCCCCAGGGGCCCAGCCACTCTGCCTGGTTGGGCTCAGGCAGGCGCTCACCTCCCAGGGCACCTTCTCGTTGGGCACGGGGAAGCGCGTGATGGGGCAGTTGGGATAGAGGAGGTGCCGGGCATTCACGTGGTAGCTGTCGCCTGGCTCTTCCGTCTTCTTCCTGCCTCCTAGCTCAGTATCTGGCTCCTCCACGGCCTTCTGGGAGGCTGAGGACAGTCAGGAAGCTGTGATGTAAGGCAAGCCCAGGCTCAGGTGCCCACCCGCAGGACAGGGACTTCCTCTGTGGTCCTTCCACCAAAACATCTGGGCTCCACCACCTCCCCAAGCACAAATGGCCATGCAGGTCGAACACCAGCCCTGAAGTGAGCAGGGCCCCCAGGGAGGATGGCCATCGGGGTCAGGGCAGCGTCCCTGCTGGCACCTGCCCCTTTGTGCGGCGGCAATCAGGGACCTCAGTAATGAGCTGAGCTGAACTCACAGTGCAGTTACCAAGAGAAATGTGCTCTTTGGGGGCCAGCAAAACTCAGTGGCCCAAGGAAGGCTACTTATGTCCATTTCATAGCCAGCTGCGAATTTAGGAAAACAGACTTTGCTTCTCGTCACTCAGCCCACCTGACCAGGTTCAGACACAGTCTGCAGCTGCCCGGCTCGCACCCCTGACTCCGCAGCGGGGTATGTGGGGAGCTCAGGGCACAGCAGGCCAGGCCTCCCCGTGGACATCCAGGAACCTGGTCAGGTCAGGGATCGGGCGGGGCCTCGGCACCGGCATTGGTGGGTGGGCTGAGTTCCTGAGGGCGCTGGCCCTGCCAGGCCTGGGAATGGGCTCCAGCCAGTGCTTTCCTCCTGGCCACAGCCCCGCCAGCTGCCTCTCCTCCCACTGACCCCAGACCCAAAAGAACACAGGCGGGTGAAGACCAGCTGCTGGCCTGGCCACCCACTCACCCAGAGTGGGGACGTCCACCTCCGAGCCGAAGCCGCTGGCCCGCAGTGTCTTCACAATCCAGTGCAGGGCTCGGGCCGTCTGGGCCACCTGGAAGGCACAGCCCGAAACACAGTGAGCACCTACCACCCACACGTATGGTACACACCCCACTGCCCACCGAGACCTCACTCCCCCAGCCAGGAGCCCCACCCCTGTCACTCAGCCCCTGCACACTTTGAAAGTGAGACACCACCTCCTCCCCAGGCAGCCACCAAGCCAGCCAGGATGCTGCCCCGGGCCCACCCTGCTTCCCTTGGGGGCTGCCGAGTCACACATCTGATGATGCAGCCTGCCCAAGAGATACAACAGTGGGACTGTCACTGGACTGGACAAGTCAGAGGACGGAGCCAGCATGAAGCTGCAGTCAGGCGGTTCTCCACCGCAGGGAGAGGTCACGGGCTGCCAAAGCCAGAGGTTTCCAGGGTTCCCGCACCTCCCAGGAGGAGCCTCCCCAGAGGCCGATGCAGCCCCCACAGGGGACAGCAGGATGTATCTCACCCATGTGGCTCAGAGCTGGGCACCCTGTCAGGGGTCCCAGCAAGGCCTAGACTGGGGGAGAGGGTGGCCTGGGCAGACCTCTGGGTGCAGCAGGCAGGACTGGTGGATGGTGGATGGTGGATGCCCCAGGAGCACAGGGCCCAGCTGGGAGCAGCAGCACTGGGTGGCTGAGCCATCCACAGGGTTCAGCGCTGACCACAGAGGCTGCTGTGGCCTCAGGGGCTGTCGTTGGAAAGCACGGCCCGGCCCAGCTGGTGGACGCTGATGGGGTGCGCGGGCAGACCCTCACAGGCCATCTCTAAGTCCTCCCCACCTCGGTCTCATGGCCTCTCCAGGGCTCAGAGGCTGGGAGGGACAAACACTCTGTTTCCTGGGAGCAGCCAGGAGCACAGCCTGGCCACAGAGGCCGCAGGACACACAGGAGCAGCTCGGTCACAGAAACGCTCGGGCAGGCTTTTCTGGAGGACACACAGGGCGCCTCTGCCAGCTGGGAACGGCTGCCCTGACGTTCTGGCCTCCTCCTCACCATCGCTTCTCAGAGCCCTACTCGGTGCCATCACATGGCAGAGCCGCCCACCAGGCCCAACAGTGGCACCTCCTGAACGGAGGCCTGGACCTCGGACCCACCTGCTCCTCCAGGGAGGCCAACCTCTGCTCCATGGAGCCCGACCTCTTCAGCGGGTCCAGGTCCAGCAGGTCCACCATGGCGTCAACCCTGAAAGAGGAAGCAGCTGAGCTGGATGCACACCAGGCCTTGGGGCCCCGGGAACACCACACCGCACTGCAGACGGCCCTGCATCAGTCTTCACTTCCTCTTCATATGAAACTATTTCTAACATGCATTTCTCCCATAGAACCGAACTGCCCAGGGCCCCAAAGGGAAAGACGTCTCAGCAGACGGACAGCCGAGGCTCACACGGCAAGCTCTGGCAGCCTGTCCGTCCCAGGAGAGGGGGCAGGTGAGCGAACTGAGGGAGGGCCAGGTGACAGGTCACAATGAAACTTCCTCTGGGCACAGCAGAGGTTGATTTGTTGTGGGGGTGATGTGGAGAGGCGCTGCTGTTCTGGGGATGTTTGGTTTCTGTCGTATTTTGCGGGGATTGTGGAGCAGCGCTGTTTTTCTGGGAGTATTTGGTTTCTGTCGTATTTTGTGGGGATGTGGTGTGGTGCTGTTGCTGGGGAATGTTTGCTTTCTGTCTTATTTTGTGGGGTTGTGGAGTGGCACTATTATTCTGGAAATATTTGGTTTCTGTCTTATTTTGCTTCACCCAGCCTTGGCCTGCTGTGTTTATGGTTAAAATAAGTCTGCGGCCAAACACGAGTCTCCAGCTCTCATCCACTGTCCCCTGGGCTCCCTCACTTCCTTGCACCCACTGCAAGTGATATTCTTATAATATATTGAGCAACTATTTTAGTAACACAGAAATTTTCTGGGGATATGTCCCACTTTAAACAGTTATCTAGGGAAAGGGAAGAAAATGATTTCGCGCCGGGCCTGGGAGTCTCCTTTCACCCACACTGCATTTTGCTTAATCCCACAAAAGCCGCTTAACTGCACCTGCTGTGTTTTCCCAGACAGCCTTGCAAACACGCGAGGGTGGTTACTGGCGCCTTCTCGGACCCGCGTGATTCCACCACCGTGAGATGCAGAAACTGTCTAGATTTGCAGACAGAGCTTGTCCTTGACCTCCAAGGCTCCAGCCCTGCTCTGTGGGCGAGGAGCTTTAGTGAACTCAGCTCACCTCAGTGCTGCAAGGTTATGGCACCCCAAGCTCATTCGCCTCCCGGGTCCCCGGCTTCCTCACTGGACCCACGGAGGGTCAGTGACCAGGTTAGGGCCCTTGGTGAGGGCCGAGCTCTTTCCTCACTTTCCCTGGAGCCCGTGTTCTGCAAGATCAGGTCGATTGAAGCACATCAGCTTCTGTCCCAGGCCCCTCTGTGGATGAGCCAGAGCTGCTGACCACTGGGAGTGACAGGTGAGCACACCAGCCAGCGGCCCAGCGGAAATACGTTCTGCAGGCTCATCTTGGGAAAACTTCCGTTCACACACAAATACGCATTAGAGTCAGGGTCTCACCCTATCACCCCGGCAGCCTCGAACCCCTGGCCTCAGCCTCCTGAGCAGCTGGGACTCTGTGACCCCAAGTACGCCACCGCACCAGGCTACTCTTTTTTTTTTTTTTTTTTTGTAGAGATGGGGTCTCACTATGTTGCCCAGGCTTGTCTCAAACTTTTGGCCTCAAGAAATCCCCCCACCATGGCCTCCTTAGTAGCTGGGATCACAGGCATGAGCCACCATGCCTGGATAGCTGTTATTTTTATTTTTTGTAGAGACGGGGGTCTCACTATGTTGCCTAGGTTGGTCTTGAACTCCTGGGCTCAAGCAATCCTCCCACCTCAGCCTCCCAAAGTGTTGGGATTACAAGCATGAGCCACTGCACCTGGCCTGAAAATTTATATTTTAGTTAAGTTTTTTCAACCTCAGAAAATAACTGGAGGCGCCCAACTTCCACTGAGCACCTAGGCTGGGAATAGGCAGCAGACCGACTCCGAGCTTTAAGACGTCTGGGATAGGGCAGGAGCTGAGCAGCATTTGGGACTAAATTGTTTTTTGAGGTGGAGTCTTGCTCTGTTGCCCAGGCCGGAGTGCAGCAGCACGATCCCGGCTCACTGCAACCTCTGCCTCCTGGGTTCAAGCGGTTCTCCTGCCTCAGCCTCCCAAGTAGCTGGGATTACAAGCGCACACCACCACACCTGGCTAATTTTTGTGTTTTTAGTAGAGATGGGGTTTCACCATGGTAACCAGGATGGTCTCGATCTCCTGACCTCATGATCCACCCACTTCGGCCTCCCAAAGTACTGGGATTACAGGCGTGAGCCACCATACCCAGCCTGGGACTGATTCATTTGGGGCCCAGCTCACTCCCTTAAGGCAGGAGGCTGCAAAATTGCTGGGGCCTGCATTCCAGGCCACACCGCTGGCCAGTGGTGGACGCTGAACCACCTCTCTCACTTTCCTGGGCCTCCACTTCCTCGTGGGTAAAAGTGGAAGGAAAAATACCTCCCTGTGCAAAAGGGTTGAGTGAGATGATGCAGGTGAAGGGTGTGGTCCTCAGTGAGCCCTTAACACACTCCAGCCATTGTATTCCAGCCCTGACTATGTTGGTCATCAGCAGAGCTGTGGCCTTTCAGCTTCATCCTGACATGCGGAGGCCGCCTCTCCCAAGCACCTTCCCCCAGCATCTGGGCCCTGGGCATGGCCACTGCTCAAAGTCAGATGTCCCAGACGAGGCCATCCATCAAAGCTGTGCTTGGCCAGAGCAAGTAAGAGAAGGTTCTCAGGGCACTGCATGGCCCCAGGTCTCTCCTCTGTAAGTGGACCATCAGAGCCAAACGTCAGGCTGAGCAGGCCTGGAGACCAGCGACCCCAGCCTCCTGCAACCCTGCCAGGCCAGGAACTAGCAGCAGTTCCAGAACTGCATAGGATTTGCTGAGTGCCTTCTAGGCACTGGGCCTGCTCTACATCCCACGATACTATGGGGAACGTGTGGGACTCTGTCCCTACTCTCACATGGAGCCTGGCTGGTAGACATGACCCAACCCACAAACCCACCAGCCAACCAACCAACATCCAGATTCCAGAAAGACAAGGCATGGGGACAGGGTGGGTGGAGGGCAGGAAAGGCCCTCCAATGAAGTGAGGCCTGAATAGAGAGAGACAGCAAGTCCTGACTCTCTCTGGGAGAAGACTGTTCCAGGCAAAGAGCATGCCAAGGGCTCAACTGCAAGTCATCGTGCCCAGACTCAAGCAAAGAGGGCACCTGTATCTAGTTCACTCAGAATGGGAGCTAGAAGGGGCTTTTACATCAGCTAGTTCATTAAGGTCCTCGCATTGTCACCATCATCATTACCATTGCCATCACAATCACCATCATCAACATTACCATCATCACCACATCCACCATCATCACCACCACCACCAGCACCACCACCATCATTACCACCACCACCATTACCACCACCACTACCATCACTGCCACCACCATTACCACCATCAGAAGCACCATCACCACCACCATCACCACCATTTCCATTACAACCATCAAAATCACCATTGTCACATCACCATCACTACCACCATCACCACTACCACCACCATCACAATCACCACCACATCACCATCATCACTAACATCACCACTACCACCACCACCATTACTAACATCATCACTAACATCACCACTACCACCACCACCACCATTACCAGCACAACCACTACCATCACCATCACCACCAACATCACCACTACCATCAACACCATCACCACTACCACCACCACCACCAACAGCACCAGCACAACCAATACCATCACCATCATCACCACCATTGCCATCACCACTACCACCACCACCACCAACAGCACCAGCACAACCAATACCATCACCATCATCACCATCGCCATCACCACTACCACCACCACCAACAGCACCAGCACAACCAATACCATCACCATCATCACCACCATCGCCATCACCCACCACCACCATGACCATCACTACCACCACCATCACCATCACCACCATTACCATCACAACCATCCTAATCACCATCACGACTACCATCATCATCACCACCATTACCGCTGCCACCACCACCATCACCATTACCCACCACCATCACCATCATCACCATCACCATTACCGCCATGACCATCACCACCATTACCACAATCACCATCATCACCACCACCACCATCACCATCATCATCACTGTTACCACTACCACCACCACCATCACTACTACCAGCACAACCACTACCATCACCATCACCATCACTATTACCATCATCACCAATACCATCATCACCATCCTCACCATCACCACTACTGATATAATTTGGCTGTATCCCCACCCAAATCTCACCTTGAATTGTAACTCTCACAATTCCCATGTGTCATGGGAGGGACCCAGTGGGAGGTAACTGAACCTTAGGGGTGGGTCTTTCTTGTGCTGTTCTCGTGGTAGTGAATATATCTCATGAGATCTGATGGTTTTATAAAGAGGAGTTCTCCTGCACAAGTTCTCTCTCTGCCTGCCGCCATCCACGTAAGATGTGACTTGCTCCTCCTTGCCCTCTGCCATGATTGTGAGACCTCCCCAGCCATGTGGAACTGTGAATCCATTAAACCTCTTTTCCTTCCCAGTCTCAGGTATGTTTTTATCAGCAGTGTGAAAATGGATTAATACAGTAAATTGGTACCAGCAGAGTGGGGCGCCGCTGAAAAGATACCTGAAAATGTGGAAGCAACTTTGGAACTAGGTACCAGGCAGAGGTTGGAACAGTTTGGAGGGCTCAGAAGACAGGAACATGTGGGAAAGTTTGGAACTTCCTAGAGACTTCTTGAATGACTTTGACCAAAAAGCTGATTGTAACATGAACAATAAGGTCCAGGCTGAGGTGGTCTCAGATGGAGATGAGGAACTTGTTGGGAACTGGAGCAGAGGTGACTCTTGCTATGTTTTAGCAAAGAGACTGGTGGCATTTTGCCTCCACCTTAGAGATTTGTGGAAGTTTGAACTTGAGAAAGAGATGATTTAGGGTATCTGGCAGAATAAATTTCTAAGTGGCAAAGTATTCAAGAGGTGACTTGGGTGCTATTAAAGGCATTCAATTTTATAAGGGAAGCTGAGCATAAAAGTTTGTAAAATTTGCAGCCTGACAACAGGATAGAAAATCCCATCTTCTGAGAAGAAATTCAAGCCAGCTGCAGAAATTTGCACAAATAACAAGGAGCCAAATGTTAGTCCCCAAGACAATGGGGAAAATGTCTCCAGGGCATGTCAGAGGTCTTCACAGCAGCCCCTCCAATCACAGGCCCAGAGGCTAAGGGAAGACCCATGGGCCGGGCCCAGGGTCCCCATGCTGTGTGCAGTTTAGGGACTTAGTGCCCTGCATCCCAGCCACTCCAGCTGTGACTAAAAGGGGCCAAGGTACAGCTTGGGCTGTTGCTTCAGAGGGTGCAAGCCCCAAGCCTTGGCAGCTTCCATGTGGTATTGAGCCTGCAGGTACACAGAAGTCAATAATTGAGGTTTGGGAACCTCCACCTAGATTTCAGAGAATGTATGGAAATGCCTGGGTGTCCAGGCAGGAGTTTGCTACAGAGGCGGGGCCCTCATGAAGAACCTCTGCTAGGGCAGTGCGGAAGGGAAACGTGGGGTCAGAGCCCCCACACAGAGTCCCTACTGGGGCACTGCCTAGTGGAGCTGTGAGAAGAGGGCCACTGTTCTTCAGACCCCAGAATGGTAGCTCCACCAGCAGCTTGCACCGTGCACATGGAAAAGCCACAGGTACTGAATGCCAGCCCATGAAAGCAGCTTGGAGGGAGGTTGTGCCCCGCAAAGCCACAAAGGTGGAGCTGCTCAAGATGGGAGCCTAGCTCTTGCATCAGCGTGACTTCAATGTGAGACATGGAGTCAAAAGAGATCATCATAGAGCTGTAAGATCTGACTGCCCCACTGGATTTTAGACTTTCATGGGCCCTGTAGCCCCTTTGTTTTGGCCAATTTCTCCCATTTGGAATGGACATATTTACCCAATGCCTGTACCCCCACTGTATTTAGGAAGTAACTAGCCTGCTTTTGATTTTACAGGCTCATAGGTGGAAGGGACTTGCCTTGTCTCAGATGAGACTTTGGACTGTGGACTTTTGGGTTAATGCTGAAACAAGTTAAGGCTTTGGGGAACTGTTGGGAAGGTATGATTGGTTTTGAAATGTGAGGACATGAGATTTGGGAGGGGGCAGGAGCAGAATGATATGGTTGGGCTTTGTCCCCACTCAAATCTCATCTTGAATTGTATCTCCCACAATTCCCATGTGTTGTGGGAAGGACCCATTGGGAGGTAATTGAATCATGGGGCAGGTCTTTCTCATGCAGTTCTCATATAGTGAATAAGTCTCATGAGATATAGTGGTTTTATAAAGAGGAGTTCCCCTGCACAAGTTCTGTCTCTTTGTCTGCCACCATCCATGTAAGACGTGACTTGCTCCTCCTTGCCTTCTGTCATGACTGTGAGGCCTCCCCAGCCATGTGGAACTGAGTCCATTAAATCTCTTTTTCTTCCCAGTCTCAGGCATGTCTTTATCAGCATGAAAACAGACTAATACAACTACTACCATCAATACCACCATCACCAGCATCGTCCCTACCACCATCACCATCATCACCCTCACCATACCACTACCATCACCACCATCACCAGCACAACTACTACCATCACCACCATCACCCCACCACCACCACCATCACCATCACAGCCACCATCATCACCATCGCCACCACCACCACCACTACTCGTAAGTAAGAGTGATGATAAAAGCACCAGGCCACGTTAGCAGAGCCCTGGCTATGGTTCAAGCATATGTGCTCATTTCTTTAGAGTCAGGACCCCACTGTATTCTGGAAACAACTCCAAGGTGTCAACAGGGACTATCGTGTCTCCATCTTACAGACAAGGCTAGGGAGGTATGGAAAGGCAGGAGTACATACCTGTCTCTAAGGTGGAGGGCACTTGGCCTGGTCTGTCCAGAGCCCACAGTCTTGGGCATCCCTGCCAGTTCCAGGTATGCCCGTTTGTGACTACAGGAACCTCCATACTGCCATAACTAGGTGGCACTGTGTCCATATTCCCCTTCCTCCTCTCATGCCATGGTGAGACGCACACTGAGAGCAGGACACTGGGAACAGCCCTTCCTGCTGCCCACTGCTGGGCCGTTAGGCCCTGCTGACACTTAGCAGGGCCAAAGGGCTGGCAGTGGAGAGAAGGAAGCAGAAAGATTTTCCCCCAACACTGACCTCGCACCCTGCAAAGAAGCAAAGTGGGAGGAGCCGAGAGGGAGGATGGTGCTGAGCGTGGCTGACCTCAAGGGCTGGGCTGCCGAGGCCCTGCAGAAGCTACAGTAAGGCTGTGCACCAACAAGCTCACAGAGCAAACCACCCCCAAACCAGCCTGGACCCCATGTGCACATCCCCCCAGGCCTCCAAGCCAGCTCCTATGGGCCAACCTGCCCCTCCTCCAGCCACCGAGGCTTCCCTCCCAGCCTCTGACCCAGTGCCCTGTGGGGCCCAGCCTTCCTAAGGACCCCAGAGGGCCCTGGGTCAGCTGCGGGCACAGGCCCAGATGCCTGCAACATTGCAGGGGCCACGGGGTACAGTGTTCCCTCGCCGGTGAGGCATTGCTGGGCCTCGCCACGTGGAACATGTACTCATGGTGCCTGTGGACCTGCAGGAGGTCCCCTAGAGGCTCCCCGCCCCCAGGCCCGCCCGAGCCCCCGTACTTATTGCTGATGTCCTCGATCTTCTGCTCAGGCCGCTGCTTTTGCTGGAACTGCTGATTCTGCAGGTAGTTCTCCTTCAGGTAGATCTCCCAGGATAGCAGGGCCGCCTCCTCGTTCTTCTCCAGTTTGTTCTCTGTCAGGGTGGGAGGACAGACCTGGGGATCTGGAATCCTCAGGACGGTGGGCCCTGAAGCCCTGACCCACCCGGTGGTTGGTCCTGAGTGGCAGGAAGAGCCCTCCGCACACCTGCCCCGGGGGAGCCTCTGGGCTCGGTCCCCACCACTTGCTCAAGGCCAGCAGAAGGGGAGCAGCCTGAGTGGCCTGCAGGCCTGCCGAGCGTCCAGGGTTCTGGGCAGAGCTGCCACGCCATCTCCACCCCCTCTGCACCCAGGCGGCCAGGAGATTCAGGAGAGGCACTGAGACTGACGTACTGAGCTGCTTGTGCCTCTTGGCCGGAGTCTTCAGGATCACCCTCTTGATGAAGAGCTGCAGGTGGCTGAGGAGGATGAAGGGGGGCGGTGCGGCAGGGCGGCTGTGGTACTCCTCGATCAGGTCATGGCGCTGGAACTTCCAGATCTGGTCCGTGTGCTCCTGCACCTGCTGGAAGGTGTAGCTATCAGGGAGGAGAGAGCGACACCTCGAGGTCAGGGTGTTTACCTGGAACAGACCCCTCTCACCGCCCGCGTACCCACTGTGATGCCACAGAGAGCAGAGCCACACCGTGTGCCCACTCTGATACCACCGAGAGTAGAGCCACGCCACACAGGAGGCCAGCTCCAGGCACAGAACTCAGCCCACAGACCTCACAATTCCAGGCTTCCTGGGAACCAAGGCAAAAAACAGGAGAAGCACACAGACTTTCGATTTTATAAGCCTCACTGGTGAATAACACAAAGTGGATGTTTATCAGGAGACAGACACTGTCTGGCATTGAACTCTAAGAGTTGATCTGCAGATTCTGACAAGCACCAGAGCCAGACCCCCTAGAAGTGCATGTGGAAGGGGCAGGGCTGCAGGGGCCTCCTGGGTGTGTCTCAGGGTGACAGGCACAGAGCCCTCCACAACGGGAGCTGGCAGTGTGGGTGCCATACTTGCTGCAGGAACTGTGTCCTGCCACCAGCCCCTTGGCCTCGAGATGACAGTCCTGGCCCATGCTCAGTTTCTCTCAACGTTCAGAACCCATGTTAAAGCAAAAGGTGGCAACCTCAGAAGCTTAGCCAATGAAACAAGAAGAGAAACAGTTGGTTCCTAATAAAACCAGGAACAAAAGGATTTTCAGAGTCCCGGATAGCACAGGGCCTGTCTGCAGAGGTTGGGAAGGGCTCTGAGGGCCTAGGAGGTTTTCTGAATTATGGGGGCAGCATGGGGAGACTGGGCTTTCTGTGGGCCATGACGGTTCCGCATCCATGCTGGGCTCCTCAGCTCCACTGTCAGGGCCAGGAATTGGCCACGGAACCCCCAAAGCCAACCCAGGGGCCCACCAAGACCCTAAACACCTGTGCTTTCATTCTGCGTGGCCTCCTGGTTCCCTGGAGTTCTTTTTTATGCTGCCTCTGGGTGTGAGGTCCTCAGCATTTAATTTGTTCTAAGTTTAAAACCTGCAAGAGCAAACTGGAACCCCCAAAGCCTGGGACCCACAGCTGCTGCGGCTGATCAGAGACGCAATCCCAGAGGACCACGTCCACCAGGGGCCAGATGGACAGCCACCTATTTTGTCCTTCTTATTTCAAAAGCAACATTAGCAAATAATATTCCAAAAGTTCTATGATAAAACTGCATGCTTCAAGACACTAAGGATTTAAAGAAAATGCTAGACATTTCCAAAGAGAAGGAACAGCCACTGCATGAGTCTCCTGATGCTGCTGTAGTGAACCGCCACTGCCTTGGCAGCTTAAAGCAATCAGACTCTTCTCGCAGTCCTGGAGGTCAGGAGCCTCACAGGGCTAAAACCAAGGTTCAGCAAGGCTGTGCTCCTCCCGTCGGTCAGGGGCCTCCATGCCTTGCCTTTCCTACCTTCCAGAGGCTACCAGCATTCCTGGGCCGGAGGTCTCACCTCCCCCCAATGCCCATTTCCATCGTCACATTCCTTCTCTGCCTCCGTCTTCCACGGCCCCTCGTGATGATGTCGGGCCCGTGCAGATAACCCTGGATAATTTCCCATCTCAGGATTCTCCACTTAACCCCATCCTCCCAGTCCCTTTTGTCATATAAGGCCCCATAGCCACAGGGTTAGAGTGTGGACATCCCTGGGGCTGTTATTCAACCTGCCACAGATGCCACAAACACCAGGCCCAGAGGAGGTGGACACGTGTGTGCAAACCCACAAAACCAGCAAAGCACGTGAAGACGGGCAGATGAAGAAGCCCCTAATGGCGCGGGAGGGCGGACACGGAGCCGTCCACAGATGGATCAGAGCTCAGGGGAAGGCGCCACAGAGCCAGCGCCCTCCGAGGCACACGGTGGGGACAGCAGGAACACGTCTAGGGCTGGGGAACTGGCCCCAGAGAGCTAAAGAACCCAGCAACTAACAGAAATGCTCACACTTACAGATGGCAGACAGGGAAAGAAACCACTTGCTGGGATGCTGAGACTCGCTCGCAGGAGCTTTTAGAACTGGCTGAGGTCAGCTGGAACCAACGTGGGCAGTTGGAGTCTGCAGGGCCCAAGTTTGCTGACGCCACAGCCCGAGTTTCCACCCCGGGGTCCTGGTAACTCAGCCCAGATGTGCACACGAGACCCATGAGGAGACACAACTTTCCAGAGCCCCCTTTTCTTCCACCAGCCACCTACTAATCCACGAACCCACCCCCGAACCTTCCCTAATAGAAACACTGCATTAAAGCCAGCGCGGGGGGACAGACGTGAACTGCACCCCGTCTCCTTGTGGATTGGCCCAGAAGAAAAGCTTTTCTTTTCTCAAAAACCTGGTGTCACAGTATTGGCTTCCTGCACATCGGGCAGTGAGCCCTTTTGCTCAGTCACAGGGAGACACAGGCAGAACCCTCGGAGTGATGAGGGGACAGCACTGAGCAGCAGCGGCCCCAGCATGCCCCCAGGTAGGGCAGTGAGCTCATGGATACTGATGCTCCTGTGCAAAAGGAACGAGGCTGACACCAACATCCCTGCCCCGCGGGAGGAGGCTGCCTCCAGGAGACACCTGCGCCATGAGCGCAGGGCCTACGTGGATCCACCTGCAGCACCGCAGGTCCCCAGCAGCCACAGGGACAGACCCATGCCAGCTCAACAGATGCAGCAGTGACCACGGACAGTGGCTGTGCACGCTCCACCAGGATATCAGTGGAGCGCCTCTGTGCACCAGCCATCCACACTGTCCACAAGACCCTGGAGACAGCTTGGCCACTGCGGCCCAGGAACGCCGTCCACCCACCCGCCCGCACGCCAGCCCCACCCAGGCGCTCACTTGAACATGGCAATGAGGAGGTTGAGCAGCAGGATGTTGGTGAAGAGCAGGTAGAGGCAGAGCAGGAGGACCGTCAGCCACTCGGGGAAGGCGGGCCTCTGCTGCGTCACGTCACTCTCGGGGCACTTGGGTTTGTAGGGGTCGGTGCCGTTGGGGCTGCAGTGCTCCGGGTTGAAGTTCACGCCTGGCGTTGGGAATGGGGGTGGGTGAGCCAAGAGAACAACACAGAGTCAAGAGGATCCTGGCAGGAGGGGACCCTCGAGGCCTCCAGTCACTGCCAGGTCCCCCGCAGGCCTGATGCCACTCATCTGGGTGACCTCAGCTGTCACCTCTGGGCCTGAAGTCCAGAAGGAGGCATCTGTCTCCAGCCAGAAACAGGTAAGAGGCCCCGGAGGCAGAGCTGCACCCAGGCTGGCCCGTGCCTCCACCCAGGGTACGCCACCCACCAGGGCACTGCCAGGGCCCCAGCCAGGGTCAGCACCAGGTCCCAAGCCTGGGGAGTTCAATTCGGTGGGAAATAATTTAAAAGGAAACGCAAGGAGCAGTGGCTCACACCTGTAATCCTAGCACTTTGGGAGGCCAAGGCGGGTGGATCACCTGAGGTTAGGAGTTTGAGACCAGCCTGGCCAACATGGTGAAACCTTGTCTCTACTAAAAATATAAAAATGAGCCAGGCATGGTGGCACATGCCTGTAATCCCAGTTACTCAGGAGACTGAGGCAGGAAAATCACTTGAACCTGGGAGGGATGTGGAGGTTGCAGTGAGCTGAGATTGCACCATTGCACTCCGGCCTGGGCAACAAGAGCAAAGCTCTGTCTCAAAAAAAAAAAACAAAAAAACAAAAAAAAAAAAAAAACACAGAATTGAAAAGGAAAAACAATTAACAACTATCTCAAAGAGAAGGGAGAGAAGGGAGAGAAGGGAGATGTGGAAAAGGGAAGATGCTGCTAAGACAATGCATGGACAAGTGAAACGGGTGATTGTGAAGCAAAATAGCATCCTGCATGCATAGAAAGTAAGGGCTGTTTAATATGTAACCAGCTTCTACCTTAAACAAATCTCTAAGGAAACATAGGAAGTTGTTAACAAAGGTTAACTCTGGGAGGTGAAATTATGAATAACATTCTTTCCTTACACTTGTCTTGAATTTTAAAATTGCTCAACAATGAGCAATGCAGTCCTGGCTAATCAAACGTATTTTGAATGCGTTACTAATTTTCTAAGATAGAAACTCACTCTGATGGCTATAAATTCCTATATTTAAAAAGAAGAGCTAAAATTATTAACGTAACTTTCCACTGTAGCAAACTAGAAAAAGAAGAGCAAACCACCCTTTCACAATAGAAACACTCAAGAAGATAGGACTCAAAGAGAACCTCTTTGATTGACAGGACATTTACAAAAATCCTGCAGCTAACATCATACCCAATGGGAAAGACTGGATGCTTTCCCCCAAGACAAGCCAAAAGCAAGCAGAAGGAAGGAAATAATGAAGATTAGAATATAAATGAGATCAAGAAAACAAAAACAATGAAGTCAACAAACCAAACTCAGTTCTTGAAAAAGAGCAACAAAAAAATACTACCTTGTAGCTAGACTGATCAAGAAAAAAAAAAGAGACAAGGCTCAAATCGCTAAAATCAGAAATGAAAGAGAGGATAGTACTACTAATCTTACAAAGGAAATCCTAGAGAAAATTATATGCTAAGAAATTAGATAATCTAGAAGAATGGACAAATTCCTAGAAAGACACAAACTACCAAAGGTGACTGGAGAAGAAATAGAAAATATAAATAGACCTGTAACACATAAGAGATTGGATTAGTAAGGCAAAAACATCACGCAAAGGAAAGTCCACACTCAGAGGAGTTCACTGGTGAATTCTACCAAATGTTTACAGTAGAATTAAAACCATTCTTTTACAAACTCTTGCAAAATATAAGAGGGGGAACTACTTCCTAAACCATTGTATGAGGCCAGTATTACCCTGACACCAAAACTAGGCAAACATATTGCAAGAAAAGAAAACCGCAGACCAATATCCTTCATGAATGTAGGTGCAAAAATCATAAAAAAAAAAAACAGCTAGCAAAGTGAATCCAGCACCAAATAAAAGGGATTATTCACCAAGACCAAGTGGGACGTGTCCCAGGAACACACAGTTGGTTTAACATTCGAAGATCAATTGATGGAATGCACCATATTAATAGCGAAAGGAGCAAAAACCATCAGAACATTCGAATAAGTGCAGGAGAAGCAGCTGACACGGTCTACCACTCCTTCACAATAAAAACACTCAAGAAACTAGGAATAGAAGGAACTTCTTCAACCTGATAAAGCACATTTACAAAAGCCCCACAGCTAACATCACACTTAATGGTGAAAGACTTGTTCCCTAAGATCAGTGGACTCGTTGTCTAAAATCAGGAGCAAGGCAAGGATGTCCCCCGTTGTCCCTTCTGTTCAACATTGTACTGGAGGTTCTAGCCAGGGCACTTAAGCAAGAAGAAGAAATAAAAGGCAACCAGTTTGGAAAGGAACAAGTAAAACTGTCTCTTTTTGCAGATGACATGGTCTTGTACATGACAAATCCACTAAAAATCTATTAGAACTAATAAATAAGTTTAGCAAGGTTTCAGGGTTCAAGATCAATCTACAAATGTATTTCTATATACCAGTCATGAACAATTCGAAATGAAATCAATAGGACAATTCTATTTATAACAGTTTGGAAAAGAATAAAATATTTAGGAATAAATTTAACAGAAGAAGCGTAAGACTTATTACTGAAAACTATAAAACATTATTGAGATAAATTAAATAATTAAATAAGCAAAAACACATCCCATGTTCACAATCAAAATCACACATGCCCTTTTTGGAGAAACTGATGAGCTGATCCAAAAATTATTGTGAAGATAAGGGATCCAGAGGCCAAAGCAATCCTGGAAAAGAACAAATTAGGACTCATACTTCCGAATTTCAAAATTTACTACAAGGCTACGCCAACCAAGACAGTATGGTCAAAACTTACTACAAAGCTACACTCACCAAGATAGTGCAGTCCTGGCACAAGGACAGACATCAGTGGAACTGAACTGACACTCTAGAAATAAACTCTTATGTTAATGGTCCACTGATTTTCAACAAGGATGCCAAGAGGCTTCACTGGGGAAAGAACAGTCTTGTCAACAAATAGTGCTGGGACAACAGGAGAGCCACAAGGAAGACTGACCCTTACCACACACCAGGCCAAACAAAAAGCGAAAGCTGTAAAACACTTAGTAGAACACAGGTGTAAATCATGGCCATGGTTTTCAGCTAGGACACCAAAAGCACAATGATCAAGGAGATTGATAAGTTGAATGTCATCAAACGTTCAAAAGTTCGTGCATCAAATGACACCATAAAGAAAATAACAAGTCAGCCCACAGACTGACAAAAACAATTCAAATCATACATTTGGTAAGAGACTGGCATCCTTATGTAAAGAACTCTTACAACTCAATAACATAAAAGACAAATAACCCAACTGAAAAATGGGCAAAGACGGCCAGGCGCAGTGGCTCACACCTGTAATCCCAGCAGTTTGGGAGGCCAAGGTGGGTGGATCACGAGGTCAGGAGATCGAGGCCATCCTGGCCAACATGGTGAAACCCTGTCTCTACTAAAAATACAAAAATTAGCCAGGCATGATGGCAGGTGCCTGTAATTCCAGCTACTCAGGAGGTTGATGGCATGTGCCTGTAATCCCAGCTACTCGGGAGGCTGAGGCAGGAGAATTGCTTGAACTAGCGGGGCAGAGGTTGCAGTGAGCTGAGATCACACCACTGCACTCCAGCCTGGGCGACAGAGTGAGATCTCGTCTCAAAAAAAAAAAAAAAAGAAAAAGAAAAAGAAAAAGAAAAATGGGCAAAGGGCAGGAAGAAACATTTCTTCAAAGAAGACGTACAGATGGCCCAATTAGCACCAGAGGAGACGCTTGACATGGCAGGTCCTTAGAGAAATGCCAGTCAAAGCAACAAGGAGAGCCACTTCCCACCCACTGGGATGTGAGCTTTTTTTTTTTAATGGACAATAACAAATGTTGGCAAGAAGGTAGAGAAACTGGAATCCTGGGACTGGGCAGGCAGGAATGTGGAATGCAACAGGCTGTCTGGAAAACAGCCCGGCAGGTCCTCAAAAACTTAAACATGGAGTTCTCATGAGCCAGCCACGCACTCCCAGGTGTCTAAGAGAAGTAAAAACATACCCGCACAAAACCCTATAACAGTTCATGCTACGTTATTCACAGCATTTGAAAAGTGGAAACGGCCCAGTGTGGTGGCTCACGCCTGTAATCCCAGCACTTTGGGAGGCCGAGGCGGGTGGATCGTCTGAAGTCAGGAGTTCAAGACCAGCCTGGCCAACACGGTGAAACCCCATCTCTACTAAAAATACAAAAATTAGCCAGGCGTGGTGGCGGGCACCTGTAATCCCAGCTACTCAGGAGGCTGAGGCAGAAGAATCGCTTGAACCCAGGAGGCAGAAGTTGCAGTGAGCCGAGACTGTGCCGCTGCACTCCAGCCTGAGCAACAAACAGAGTGAGACTCCCTCTCGGGAAAAAATGAATGAATGAATGAATGAATGAATGAATGAATGAATGAAAAGTGGAAACAACTCATATGTCCACCAGCTGATGAATGGATGAATAAAATGTGGTGTGTCCATACAGCAGGGTCCTATTCAGCCATAAACAGGAAGTAAATACTGATACACGATGATGAACCTTGAAAACATGATGTCAAGTGAAAGAAGTCAGACACCAGAGACTGCCTATTACATCATCCAGTTTCTATGAAATGCCCAGAAAAGGCAACTTGCAAGTAGCTTCGTGGGTGGCTGTGGCTGAGGGGAGGGAACGGGAGTGGCTGTGAGTGAGATGCAGGGTCTTCTCAGGGTGATGCCAATGTCATAAAATTAGATTCTGTAAAGATACTGTAAACCACTGACAGGTACACTTCATCCAGGTGAACGTTCTCTCAGTGAAGCTGTTGAAAGAAAAAAACCTTCTATATGGAAAGTGTTCTATCTGGCAGGCACGGTGGCTCACGCCTGTAATCTCAGCACTTTGGGAAGCCAAGGGGCGGATCACTTGAGCTCAAGAGTTCAAGACCGGCCTGGGCTACATGGCGAAACCTCTGTCTCTACAAAACATACAAAAATCAGCCAGGTGTGTTGGCGTGTGCACATGTAGTCCCAGCCACGCGGGAGGCGGGTGGGAGGATGACTTGAGCCCAGGAGGTAGACGTGCCACTGCACTCCAGCCTGGGTGACAGAGCAAGACCCTGTCAAAGAAACGGAAGGGAGAGAGGGGGGGAAGGGGGGAGGGAAGGGGAAGGGAGAGAGGGAGGGAAGGGGGGAGGGAAGGAAAAGGAAGGGGGGAGGGAAGGAAAAGGAAGGAGGGAGGGAAGGAGGAAGGGAGGGAGGAATGAATTCTCTCCATCAAGAGAAGGAAGTTATTTCTGATTGAGGTGACAGGGAAAGGGGAAACAGGGTGACATTCCATTTTGGGGGGCTGTCAGCTGATGCCCCAGGTGCCCTCAGCCCACTCTGACCTCTGCGTGGCACCACCCACCCCCACCCCCACCAGGCCCCCCCTCCTCCCTCCCCTGGGCAGTGGGAGCCCCTTCTACTTCCTGCCACGGGAGCTGGGGAGTGAATGTCCCCAAGGAGGACGCCGGCCAGGTGGGAACTGCAGGACCCCCTGACAGAGCCGGCCTCACTCCCACTCAGGCTGTGGCCCCTTTCCAGCCTCTGTCCTGCTTCCCCCACCCAAGCTCCCATGGCGCCCGGCTCCTACCGTCGATGTAGCCCGGGATCTGCCCGAAGATGGTGAGGTAGGAGTGGTAGACGGCCCCTCGGAACAGCCAGTCCACCCGGCGCTCGTTGTGGATGAGGATGGCCTGCTTGGCCACCCCAAAGGACACCACCCACACGGCCAGCAGGAAGAGGAAGAAGAAGACATCCTTCATCTGCAAGACAGAGAGGCGTGTGGGCTACACCCTCCCGCCCCCGACGCTCACTGGGCCCAGAGGCAGGCCCAGCAGCGGTGGAGATGGCACTGCCACTCACAGCACAGACGCAGCATGCGGGAGACTCCCAGGAGCAGCCCTGGGGCTGCCTCCGCACTCTCGTGGACGGCCGACATCTTTGTGCTGGCACCACAGAGACAGGACGAAGAGGGGTCAGACATAACCGTGACCCCAGGAGGAAAGCTCCTAGAGCTGAATCAGAGGTCAGGAATGAGCGGGGATCAGAAAGGAGAATGAGGGAAGGTTTCCTGGAAGAGGCGACTCACAGGCAAAGATACGAGAAGGGCATTCTTGGGAGCCCAAGGGGCAAAGCAGGACAGGGGGCCAGCAGGTGTGCTTAAGCCCTGGTCTGAGCCGCAGGCAAGGGGCCTGCCCTCCCCGAGGCCCACCCTGGGCTGCAGGCCACGATGGAGCTGGTGCCCCCGTCCCCTTACCATCCGCTTCACAATGATGATCTTGGGCCCCAGCGTCTTACTGACGGTAAAAATGTGCATGAGCCGGAGACAGAACAGGATGAAGTCCAGAGAGAGGATGACGCGCCCGGGATACAACGTCGCCGGGATGAGCCTGGCCGCCAGGCAGAAGCACACGCACCTCAGCCACCCGCCACAGTGGCCCTCGGAGCTGTCCCCCGCCACTCCTCCAGCTGTCCCCGCCCAGGTGGGCCCTGGAGGCAAAGGGCTCTGGTGGGCCCTGCATCCCAGGTGTTCAAAGCCGGCATGAGATCGAGGAACAGAGCCTCCCACTTCTCTTCAGAAAGGTCTGGACGCCCAGCCCCACAGGACAGTCTGGCATGGGGGCACCCTAGGGAGCCAGCAGGTAGCCAGGGCTCTCTTGCCTCAGAGAAAGGGGGCCGTGGCCTCGCAGAGACCCGAGACCATCACAGGCAGTGCAGTGACCCCACAGCAGGGAGGTAGAGGGAGAAAGGGGCAGCTGTGTGTCCGTGGAGCTGGGACAATTCCAATGGTTGCCATCCATGGCCCCTAGCACATGGACAATCTCAGCTCTGCCAGGAGCTCTCATGCCCCTTCTGTGCTCCCTCGACAATCCCAAGGGTAGGTGGGACACTGTCACCCGGACACCCGTTAGATGACAATCCAGGGTTCACAGAGGAGCTGAGCCTCGTCTGGTACGGCTGACTCCGGGCCCGGCCTGTGCTCATCCCCTGCGGGGCTGGCTGCCTCAGACAGGGGCACACCATTGGGGTGAGGCCACTCACCTGCAGGTCAGCCCTGCCACAAAGAGCAAGATCGCACCGACGTCCAGCTTATTCCAGAAGTCACTGAAGTACAAGGCTGCCTTCTTCATCAGCCCGCACTCGTCAGGGTCATAGAAGAGCTACTGGGAAGAGGGGCGGTGGGGAGGCAGACATACTGTCACTCTTACTATCCTCACTGTCACTGTCACATCACTATCCACTATCATCATCACAATCACTGTTGTTACTATCACCACTGTCACTATCACCACTGTCCTCGCTGTCACCATCACTGTCACATCACTATCCACTATCATCACAATCACTGTTGTTACTATCACCACTGTTACTATCACCACTGTCCTGTCACCATCACTGTCACATCACTCTCCACTGTCATCATCACACTGTCACTATCATCACTGTCACTATCACTACTGTCCTCACTGTCACCATCACTGTCACATCACTATCCACTATCATCACAATCACTGTCACTATCATCACAGTCACTGTTGTCACTATCACCACTGTCCTCGCTGTCACCATCACTGTCACATCACTCTCCACTATCATCACAATCACTGTTGTTACTATCACCACTGTCACTGTCACTATCACCACTGTCCTCACTGTCACCATCACTGTCACATCACTATCCATTATCATGACTATCATCACTATCACTATCACCACCATCCTGTCACTGTCACATCACTCTCCACTATCATCACTATCATCACAATCACTGTCACTATCACTACCATCACAGTCACTGTTGTCACTATCACCACCATCACTCACTATCACCACCGTCCTCGCTATCACCATCACTGTCACATCACTATCCACTATCATCACTATCACTATCATCACAATCACAGTCACTGTCACTATCATCACTATCCTGTCACTGTCACTATAATCACTATCACCACTGTCCTCACTGTCACCATCACTATCCACTATCATCATCAGTCACTGTCACTATCATCATAATCACTATCACCACTATCCTCACTGTCACTGGCACTATCACACTGTCACTATCATCACTATCACCACTATCCTGTCACTGTCACATGACTCTCCTCTATCATCACTATCACTGTCATCACAGTCACTGTTGTCATTATCACCACTATCACTGTCACTACCACCACTGTCCTGTCACTGTGACATCACTCTCCACTATCATCACCACAGTCACTATCATCACTATCACTGACACTGTTCATCACTATCCTCACTGTCACTGTCACATCACTCTCCACTATCATCACAAAAACTGTCACTATCATCACTATCCTGTCACTGTCACATCACTCTCCACTGTCATCACTATCTCTATCATCACAATTACTGTCACTGTCACTAGCACTATCACTATCATGACTATCACTGATGCTGTCATCATGGTCAGCAAATCCGAACATTGGTTCTGGTCTGAAGAGAGCTGGGTCAGTGAGGGAGATGGGAACAGGACGTGGAGGAACAATGCGGAGTAGTGCTGGCAGCAGCTCCCCTGGTGCCCTGCTCACTCAGCACCTGTATGTGCGTATATGTGTATGTACATATATTCTGCATGTATGTGTGTATATGTCTGAATATGTGTGTATGTGTGTGTGTGCAGGTATTTGTGTATGTGTATGTATGTATATGTGTGTGTGCACTGTGTGCATACATTTGTATGTGTGTATATGTGTGTATGTATTGTATGTGCGCATGTTTGCATGTGTTTCTATGTGTCTGTGTGTATATGTATGTGTATTTTTCTTGTGTGTGTACGTGTGTATATATGTGTATGTGTCTGTGTGTTCGTATGTGTATGTGTACGTGTATGTGTGCATGTGTATGAGCTTGTGTGTATATGTGTAGGTATGTACGTGTGTGTATGTGTATGCTTATATGGAGATGTGTATATTTGTGTGTGTATGCATGTATATGCATGTGCATGTGTGTGCATGTATGTATGCATGTGTATGTGTTGTGTACATGTATGTGTATGCATGTGTGCTGTGTGTGTGCATGTGTACATGTGTATATGTGTATGCATGTGTGTAATGTGTATGTATGTACATGTATGTTTATGTGTATATTTGTGTGTATGCATGTGTGTGCATGTGTGTATGCATGTGTGTATGTGTGCACATGTGCATGTGTGTATGTCTGTATATTTGTGTGTATGCATGTGTATGTGTATATGTATGTGTATATGCATGTGTGTGTGCATGTGTGTATGCATGTGTGTGCATGTGCACGTGTGTATGCATGTTTATGTGTGCATGTGTGTGTATGCATATGCATGTATGTGTGTGCCTGTGTAATGTGTGCATATGTGTGCATGTATATGTGTGCATGTGTGTGTGTGCATATGCTTATGTGTGCATTTGTGTGCATGTACATGTGTGCATGTATCTGTATGTGTATGCATGTGTGCGCATGTGTGCGTGTGTGTGTGTGTGTTGCAGCAGCCCCCTCCTCACTGTCAGGCGCCAGCTGCCTTCCCACAGGGATGTTTGTTCTGTTGGGGGCCACATCGCTTCTTCAGCAGGCCAAGAGTGCAGGACCCTGGTAGGAGCTGTGGGAACCCCCATTTGGTCTGCTTGGCAGGAGTCCCCACACCCTTCCTAGCCACAGGCCCCAGGACCCAGCAGCTGGACAGGTGGGGCAGGTGACCAGCAGGACCAACCAGGGCCCTCCCCGGATCACAGACAGACGCAGGGAGTAGGAAGTGCCCTCTGCTCTCAGGCTGCTGCCCATGGGGCTGGGGCTAGGGGTGCATGGAGGCCTCCAGAGAGGCCTCGTAGAGAGGGTCTAGTGGCAGAAGCCATGTGGCAAGAGGAAGGCCAAGGAGAGCCCAGCAAAGCCAGGGCCACAACACAACTCCCAGGCCCCGCCCAGTCCTGGCCCTGATCTTCCTTCCTGGGGGTGCCAGTGCCTCCCCGAGGGCCCCAGTAGGCAGTGGTATTTACACAGTGCACACCGCTTTCTAACTGGGGGCCTGGTGCTCCACCAAGGTCAGAGAGCACAGATGAGTCAAAGCCAGGACCACTGCCCTGTGGCCAATCCCACCCCCTCACCACTTCCCTGAGGGTCCCATGGGCCTAGTTCCCATTCACCGGCTGCCAGCAGGTGCAGGCACCATAGGGACACGGTGGAGACCCCACACAGTAAGGGATTCGCCCCACCTGGAGGGCAGCTTGGCCTCGCCCAGCTCCAGGGAGGTAGCCTCTGAGCCCTTGGAATGTCCATATGATGAGGCTCTCCTTGTTTACCTGGGGCCTGGGCCACGCCAGGTAGTCCCACAGTGTGCTTTGGGTTGGGGTGGGGCCCTGGGCAGTTTTCAGTTTGACCTTTGGAGGGCTAGAGACTGAGGTCAATCATGTGGTGTCAGCCGCGCCTCTGTGACTGACCTCTAGTAGACACCAAGGCCCGCGAGCTTCCCTGGGGACCGTGCCTCCATGCCTGAGGCCACACATCATCACTGGGAGGATGGAGTGCCACCCACCCCTCCACAGGGAGGGGCTGCCAGGATGCCCTGGGCTCAGAGCTGTCCTGGATGCAGCTGTGTCCCTCCCCCTGGCTGCTTTAGTCTGTAGACTTTTGCTTAATAAACCGTAAGTGAGCATTGCCACTCCCCAGCATCTGTGGGTCCTTTTGGCTAGTTACTGAATGTGAGAGGGGTCTTAGGGACCCCCCACCTTGCATAGCTCTTCCTG
Organism: Macaca mulatta; assembly: GCF_049350105.2. Lineage (NCBI taxonomy): Eukaryota > Metazoa > Chordata > Mammalia > Primates > Cercopithecidae > Macaca > Macaca mulatta. Next base: position 3,140,292 of record NC_133408.1, read on the forward strand.
GGGGAGGGGACACACCCATTCAAAGTCCACAAGGTCAGGGCATCCACCTGGAGCTGATCAACTGGTCTCCAGGAGGGGAGGATGTCTGGGCTGAGGGAAAGCAGGGAAGCAGGCACAGTGGGCACGAGGAGGGAGGGGCCCCAGCCACCCATTTTGGGGAGGGAGCACTGGCTCTGCCCAGCTCGCAAGGGGCTAGGCAGGCTAGGTGGGGTGGGCTCTAAGCCCTGGGTCCCCTACCAGAAAGCAGCCAAGTGGGCGGCCCCGGGCTGGAGCGTGGAAAGGCGGATGGGGCTGTACCTGCCGCGTCTCCTCACACACCAAGGAGAACAGCCAGAGGTAGATGGCACACTCGCACCAGGAGGGCGTGGGCTGGAAGTCCACCATGAGCACATAGGCGAACAGGCAGAGGAAGGCGAAGTAGGAGAGGATGTTCAGGTGGAAGACGACCACGGGCGCGGTGAAGAAGGCGCGGGCGCGGGCCACGGGGCTGCTTACCCCCTGCAGCCTCTTCTCTCTGTGGCCGTCGCAGTGGAGAGGAGACAGTGACCGCCAGGGCCAGGGTCCTGACCTCCACAGGCTTTGGCCACCCCATGATCCCCCGTGCCCCTCAGAGAGATGTGCTTTTAGGGGCAAAAGCACTCAGGGATCCAGGGCCAGAACAGCAACTCCAGGCGGAGCCAGCACAGCGCAGCCACCAGAGTGGGGCTGGACCCCACAGCCCAGCAAAGTGAGGACACAGGGATGCCCGCTGACACCCTGCCCATGGCCATGACTCTCATGGCTGCAAACAGGGAAGCCCAGCCTGCCCCAAGCCCAGCCTTGGGTAGACCCCAGCTTCAGAGCTCCCGGTGCTCAGTGGATGCTCAGGCCTTAGTCACCCTCCTGTAAATGGGGACAGGCTTTCCTCACCATCCTCACTGGGGGCAGGGCCGACCACACTCCCCCTGTGGCATACCCTGATCCCGGGGCCGCTGGAACGGGAGCAGAGGCAGCCATCAGTGAAACGGCTCTGCCACCCTCAGGACAGCATAGGAGAAGCCAGCACTGCTTTAGGACACCTGAGCCGCTCCTCCCTGCCTCAGTTTCCCACCAGGATTCCTGAGCATTCAGGTACCCATCGTGGCCATCAGGAGAAAGGGAAGGAGGTGGGCAGTATGGCCTGTGAGTTGCAGAAGGGGCTCAGCCACCTCGCTGGAGTCTTGAATCTGCCCTGACTTCCAGGAGACCCTGAGCCTCCATCCAGCCCTCAGTAAACCACAGCAGACCCCACAACGTCCCAGCAAGCCTCTGAGGAGATGCAGGTGGGGACACCAGGCCAGGCCAGGTCTTCAACCATGGCCAGCCATGTCCTCCTCCTCCTGAAGGGAAAGCGATTACATCAATACAGGCTCTGCAGCTGGGAGGACAGGGAGGCACTCAGCCGCGGCTCACTGCCCCTACCCTAGACCTGCACTTACTGCCTGAGCCCCAGACTGGCTCAGGTCTGCAGTGCTGGCAGGAGCAGGAGACCATCTTTCCTGGCCTCCCTGACCCCAGGCTGCTGTGGCCAAGGGATGGGCTCCCCAGCATCATGCGATCAGCGCTGGGGCTGGGGCTGGGGCAGGGCAGGTGCTTCCAGCACGTGGGGCCCTGCTCTGCTTCCCACCCCCATCTCTATGGCCCCAGGATCAGGCACAATTCTGAGGACACATGACTTGCTCCCAGCGAGGGGATCTGGGGAAGGTCCTGAGCCCCCAGGAGCCCCTCCCACAGCCCCGCAGTCCCGCAGCCCCGCAGCCCTGCAGCACCTGAAGGAGATGAGGCCGGTGAGGAGCAGCGGGAAGGCCAGCATGCACAGGGTCACACGCCACAGCCCGTTGTCCACACAGAGCTGGCCCCACCACACCTTGGTCAGGAAGGCCTGCGGATGGGGGCAGTCTCAGGATGGTGGTGCCCAGCCCTGTGCCCCAGATGGTGCCCATCAGCTGTCTGCTGAGGACTCGGGGTGCCTAGTGGACAGAGCTGCCTGTAGTCTCACAGCAGAAAGTGGTGAAAACACAGAGCTTGCCCGGGGGCATTTGGGTGCCCAATCCCACCCTTCACATGACCTTGAGCTATGGGACCCCATCTCTGCTGGCTTCTAAGGCCCCGCAGTTGCAGGCTGTCGAGCGCTGGCCCCTCTGAGCTCTGCAGTGGGGGACAGGACCCCTCTGCAGGCCCGACACAGCCCAGGACACGATGGGAGCTCATGGACTTGGCAATAGCTCGGAGCTCCAAGGAAGCCCAGCATGCAAGGGGCACTTGCTGTGGGCCAGGCCCCACCAGGGGTGCCAGGGCGATGCTGAGGGCAGCCATGCCCGGGAGCCCCTGCGTCTCCAGGGAGGACACGCCGTGTCCCACTTATCCCTTCAGGAAGAGAGGGCAGACACTGTTCCCAGAGCCACCTGGGCTTCTAAAGAAGCCTGCTGCTCCCAGATAGGAATGTCCGTGGGGAGGTGAACTGTGACCTCCGCAGCCACCAGCTCCTGCTTTTGCTTCACGTTAGTTTCCCTGTCTGCAAAATGGGAGGCCAGAGCCTGGAGCAGGTGGCCAAGGGGTCAGGCGCTGTCCCCGAGCCTCTGAGGGCCCTGAAGCCCGTGTGAGTGTGCGTGCCGACTGCGTGAACAGGAGGCTGTGTCCGCCCTGAAGGCACCACAGGCATCTGTTTCTGGAAGGCGCCCTTGGGAGGTCACCTGGATGCCTCCATGAGACACAAACTTCATGTCCTTGGCCTCCAGGGCAAGCTGCAGGCAGGTAGTCTTCCCCCAGGCCTCGGACACGCGGATGAGCAGTTTCTGGGCTCTCTCTTCATCCTTCCGGTAACATTCAGTGAAGACCCCTGGGCGGAGACATAAGACCCCGTCAGAGAAGCAGGTCACAATCACTGAGCCCTGGGGACGAGTCAGAGGGTAACCACTCTGGAAAGCACCACCAGGAAACAGGGAAGTGTACAGGGCAAATGTGAGGCTGATGTCTCAAAACACCCGGGCCCGGGGAAGAGGACCCCAGGGAGAGGGCACATAGGGCTGGAACCACCTCTACAAAAATTACAACAAGGAGAAAATTATGACGGGGACAGAGAACTGACCTAACCAACTCCATCTTGCTTCTAACCTCCAAGGTCCATTCCTGGGCACAGGCCACACTAACTTTGAGAGGAACTTCGTTTATAGTTTAACTTCCAAACAAAGATGATAGTAACCCTTTCCCAAAACCAACCCCCTTCTTGCCGGGGACCAATCTGCCTTTGTAAGACTAACAAAGTAGCCACAAATTAGAAATTACAGTTTAGGAGTCATACAGCCAGAGGCCACAAGATTCCAAACCGCACCAACTCTTCCTAGGAGTAACATCACTGTCGGAAAACCCAGGATATTTTCAGAGCCTGCGTTCTGATGCACCACTGTTGCCACCCCGACTGCAAATCTGGCCCAACCAGTTCTGTGACCACATCCAGGAACAGCAGACAGCGAGAAGAATCCGCTGTGATTTCACCTCTGGCCCAACCCATCAGTGCTCCCCACTGCCTGGTCCCCTATCCACCAAATTATCCTTAAAAACCCCCAGTCTCACCAGGTGCAGTGGCTCACGCCTGTAGTCCCAGCACTTTGGGAGGCTGAGGTGGGTGGATCACCTGAGGTTAGGAGTTCGAGACCAGCCTGACCAATATGATGAAACCCCATCTCCACTAAAAAGACAAAATTAGCCAGGCGTGGTGGCATGTGCCTGTAATCCCAGCTACTCAGGAGGCTGAGACAGGAGAATTGCTTGAACCCGGGAGGCAGAGGGTGTGGTGAGCTGAGACTGTGCCATTGCACTCCAGCCTGGGCAACAGAGCCAGACTCTGTCTCAAAAAAAAAAAAAAAAAAGTCTCCAAATTTTCAGGGAGACTGATTTGGGTGATGAAACTCCAGCATCCCATTCAGCCGGCTCTGTGGGAATTGAACTCTTTCTGTATTGCAATCTCACTGTCTTAACAAATGGGCTCTATCTGGGCAGCAGGCAAGAGAAACCCAGTGGGTGGTTATGGGGCCAAGACTCAGGGATGAGGGAGGACCCCAGGGTGAGCACGTAGGGCTGAGACCCAGGGACGAGGACCCCAGGGTGAGAGCACATGGGGCTGAGACCCAGGGACGAGGGTGAGGGCGAGCATGGCTGAGACCCAGGGATGGGGACCCCAGTGAAAGCATGCATGACTGAGCCATGGCCTGCAGCCCATGCCTGGCAGAGCTCACCAATGGCTCTGTGCTCACACTCCTCTGCCAGTGCCAGCATCTCCTCCGAGCTATCCGTGTCCTCCTCCTCCTTGGACAGCTCCTTCAGGATCTTGCTGCAGGCCAAGGCCGCTGCGATGCAGTCCTGGCTCTGGGGACCGGAGGAGCCACCGTGAGACTCTAAAGGGCCTAGCCAGGCTCGACCCAGCCTGGGGAACCCAACACACTGCCCTGGGTGATGAAAACAAGGCCCGGGGACGGTGCGGGCCGCTGGGCAATCACTGTCTGTGACCACATCTACACAGACAATTTAAGCCCCACTCCAATCAGTACACAACCTCTGATGGTCCAGGCTCCCGCGTAGCCTGTGGGAGGGGACTGCTTGCCCTGCAAAGCCTAATGGACAGCACATGCCCAGCGCATGCACCGGCCCCCACCAGAACCAGTGTGAGCTGCAGAGGGTGGCACCACCCGGCCTGTGTGTGTCCAGCAAGACTCAGCCCTGGACATAACCACAGAATGAGTTTTTTTAGCAGAACTTTTAATTTAAAAATTCCTTTCCTAGGCCAGGCACAGTGGCTCATGCCTGTAATCCCAGCACCTTGGGAGGCCGAGGCAGGTGGATCATGAAGTCAGGAGTTTGAGACAGCCTGACCAATATGGTGAAACCCCATCTCTACTAAAAACATAAAAAATTAGCTAGGCGTGGTGGCACATGCATGTTGTTCCATTTACTCAGGAGGCTGAGGCAGGAAAATCGCTTGAACCTAGTAGGCAGAGGTTGCAGTGAGCCAAGGCCATGCCATTGCACTCCATCCTGAGCAACAGAGCGAGACTCCGTCTTTTAAAAAAAAAAAAAAAAATTTCTTTCCTGCCTAGAGCTAAGTTCTTTGTTCTCCAACTCCGGGTGCCCCAAGTCCTTCCTGATGTTGGAGATGCCCACACCCCTCCACAGGCCCCGCTGGCACTTGGCCTCAAGCTCTCCAGCCACGCTCCCCAGTTGGCCACTGGCCTATAGCTGTGTCTGCTCAGAAGCCGGTCTTATTACCTGAGCCCAGATGATTCCTGCCAGCTCCCGACGGTTCTGGACGATGGCCCAAATGAGAAGGTCACGGACGGGGTCCATGGTGAAGGTCACATGGCCTGAGGAACGCTTGTAGAGGGACCGGAGGCTCACTCCCTGTACCTGGTAAGCAGTGGACAGTCAGAGCCCCAGCTGGTCCCCACTGGCTTAGAGTCACTGGAGGAACCTGTTAGAGGTGAAAGCCCTAATCCCAGCCCTGACCTTCTCAGGATCTCACTGTCCCTGGAGAACTACAGCCTGAATTTTCAGCAACAGCCTAGATCATTCTTATGCACACTGAAGTTTTTTAAAGCACTGTTCTAGAGACATCTAGAAACATCTAGAAAGTGAAATACCCATCTAACTCCTTTACCAACGTTTGTAGACTCTTGTTTCATGCCAGGCACTTCAAGGTTCCCTAGTCTTATCTGATGGCATCAAAGCCACTTTCAACGAAGTAAACTTCTAGCACAGTGGAGGGTGTTAGCAGGTCAGTGACTGTCTTCTCCCTGAGGGAATCTCCTTCAGTGTCTCTGGCAGAGCGACCACTAGGAAAGATCTGCCAGGTGGGCGACAAGGCTCACACACGAGCAAGGACGGGGCACCTTGCCCAGACCCACCTCCCCTACACGGCTGGGCTTTTCCCCGGACCAGGAAGCACGTCCTCACGTAGCTGGGAAATACTTCCCAGAAGTAGAGAAAACATCTCCAAAATCACATACTGTAAAAAACACACCTCAAGGGATCCTAGAGATTTCCTGAAGGTTTTTCATTATAAAGAAATGTGTTTTTCTTCCTGAACCACAGGTACGGATAAGCCTGAGCTTCTGTTTTGGACCTTCCTAAGCATATTCCAACTGAGCGTCCTAAATAAACTCTCTGGACTTAAGAAGTGCAGATTGTTAATGTATAAAACCAAGCCATACCCGGCCTGATGCAGTAGCTCACGCCTGTAATCCCAGCACTTTGGGAAGCCAAGATGGGTGGATCTTAAGGCCAAGAGTTCGAGACCAGCCTGGCCAACATGGTGAAACCCCATCTCTACTAAAAATACAAAAAATTAGCCGGGCATGGTGGTGGGAGCCTGTGATCCCAGCTACTCAGGAGGCTTAGGCAACAGACTCAATGGAACCCAGGAGGCAGAGGTTGCAGTGAGCCGAGATTATGCCATTGCACTCCAGCCTGGGCAATAAGAGCGAAACTTCGTCTCAAAAACAAAAAACAAAAAAACCAAGTCATACCCATGTCTTTCTCAAGAGTGAAGACAGAGCTCACCTGGAACAATGGATCGATTGGAAAACCTGGAGGAAATAGACTATTTTCTAGCAGGAAAAAAACAAAACCAAATGTGAGCTTAGAGGAGATGGAGAACCTAAACATAAAAATAATCAGAAAATAAACAAGAAAGTTACTAGAACTATTACCAATTTAAAAAAAAAAAAGGCACTGGGCCCAAATGGACTCACAGGGGAGTCGACCAAGGTTATAAGAAGCGATTAACTCCAGATGCATAAACTGTCCTGCAGCGGAGAAGGAAAGAAAGCTTCCCAAATGGTTTTTACAAAACTAACATAAAATTGCTATCAAAACCTGACAAATATAGCTCCCCAAATAAAACTGCAATCAAAGGCTTAAGCATTCTGATGCAAACACCCTGAAAATGTTGTCAAGAGAATCCAGTATATTAAACTTGCACTGAGGCCAAGCTGAAATTCAAAACAGGAATAAAAACATGTTTCACTGTCAGAAAATCTGTTAAAATAATTCGCCAAATTCATAGGTCAAAGAAGAAAAGCAGCTCAATCTTCTCAAAGGCATCTGATGCTTTGTTTCGTAAAACCTTAATGAATCAGAGATAAATACTCCCAAGAGGCCGGGCGCGGTGGCTCAAGCCTGTAATCCCAGCACTTTGGGAGGCCGAGACGGGCGGATCACGAGGTCAGGAGATCGAGACCATCCTGGCTAACATGGTGAAACCCCGTCTCTACTAAAAAAAAAAAATACAAAAAACTAGCCGGGCGAGGTGGCGGGCGCCTGTAGTCCCAGCTACTCGGGAGGCTGAGGCAGGAGAATGGTGTAAACCCGGGAGGCGGAGCTTGCAGTGAGCTGAGATCCGGCCACTGCACTCCAGCCTGGGCGACAGAGCGAGACTCTGTCTCAAAAAAAAAAAAAAAAAAAAAAAAATACTCCCAAGAGAAAAACAAATACAAAATCCAGCATCATTCCTGACATTGAGTCACTGCCAGGTTCCCACTGAATAAGGGTACACAGACTAGGGCAGGGTTCTCATTGAATCAGGGTGGATATTAGAGCAGGGTTCCCATTGAATAAGGATGGATATTAGAGCAGGGTTCCCATTGAATCAGGGTGGAGATTAGGGCAGGGTTCCCATTGAATCAAGGTGGAGATTACAGCAGGGTTCCCATTAAATAAAGTTGGAGACTAGAGCAGGGTTCCCATTAAATGAAGGTGAGACTACAGCAGGGCTCCCATTGAATCAGGATGGAGACTACAGCATCCACTCTCCTACAGCTGCAGTGCACACTGGGCATCTCACAAAAATACTCTGGAATGTTACTGACCTGACTGTAGGAAAAAACAAGCACATCTACTGGGCAGGAGTGGGATCAGGGCAGGCGGATCATGCTCCCTGCAGAACCTTTTGTACTGTTTGGAACTTTTAGAAACGGTATGGTATGGACTGAACTGTGTCCCCCTAAAATTCATATGTTGAAGCCCTAACCCCCAATGTGACTACAGCACTTGGAGATAGGGTCTTTAAGAAGGTAATTAAGGTTAAATGAGGCCACATTGTGGGTTCCTAAGTGGATAGGTGTGTTCTCTTTATAAAAAGAGGAGTGAGGCTAGGTGCAGAGGCTCACACCTGCAATCCCAGCACTTTGGGAAGTCAAGACAGAGGATCACTTGAGCCCCGGAGTTTGAGACCAGCCTGGGCCATATAATGAGACCCCATCTCTACAAAACATAAAAAAACAAAAACAAATTTTAAAAAACCTGGGCATGGTGGCACGTGCCTATAGTCCCAGCTACTCAAGCAACTGAGGCAGGAAGATTGCTTGAGCCCAGGAGGTGGAAGCTACAGTGAGCCATGATTGCACCACTGCACTACAGCCTGGGTGACAGAGCCAGACCCTGTCTCAAACATAAAGATAGGCAAATCATGGTGGCTCAAGGGTGTAAATTCCAGCCTTTTGGAGGCTAAGGAGAGTGGATCACTTGAGACCAGGAGTTTGAGACCATCCTGTCCAAAATGGCAAAACCGTCTCTAAAAAAATTTTAAAAATTAGCCAGGTGTGGTGGTGCACACCTGTAGTCCCAGCTACTTGGGAGGCTGAGGTGGGAGGATTGCTTGAGCCTGGGAGGTTGAGGCTGCAGTGAGCTATGATCACGCCACTGCCCTCCAGCCTGGACGACAGAGTGAGACCCTGTTTCAATAAAATAAAAAATAAATAAAAGAAAAAGGAAGTGGCACCAGAGACTTCTCTCTCTGTCATGTGAAGACACAGCAAGAGGGCAGCCACGTGCAAGCAGGAAGAGGCCCTGGCCAGAAGCCAGCCCTGCTGGTGCCTTAATCTGGGACTTCGGGCCCCCAGAACTTCCAGAAAATAAACTGGTAGTTTCTGCCCCATCTGTGGAATTTTGTTACAGCAGCCCAAGCAGCCTAAGATAGAGCATGTGTCTTTTCTAATAAAAATAAAAGCTAATTTTAAAAACAGAGAGCTCTAAGAACATGGCAGTATCCCGCGCGGGCAAGGCCAGGTTGGGCCCCGTTACCAGCACGCACATTGAGCTTGATGTGGGACACGGGCAGCAGGAGCCGAGGCCGGTCGCTGTGCCAGGGCCGGGGGTAGAGCGGCTGTGTGAAGTCCCCCAGCAGCTCCCGCAGCACCTGGGCCACATGGTGCATCTGCTGGCGGGGCGCAGCGGGTGCACAAGCCAGGCGCTCGGGTTCCTCCGCCAGCACCTTCTGCAGCTTGCTGTGGAACAGGCAGGAGGGCTCCAGGTTCTCATACAGATAAAGCAAGGTATCCCAGGTGACGAACTCCTTCAGCTGCACCCCGTTCTCCAGGAAGAGCTTCACGAACTCAGGCTTGTTGGAAATGAGGGCAGCCGTCATCATGGGGTGCAGATCTGAAGGCTGAGAGCAAGCATTGTGTGGTGACGGATGCATTTGGTCATCATCCCATGTCATCCTGATCTCAAAGACCCTGGAGATGGGGGCTGCTGTTGCTGGGGAGGATGAAAGCTGCCCGGGTCACCCACCCTAAAGGGAAGGGCTGGGATCCAGACGAGGCAATCCTCGCCTGCCCTTGTTTCAGTGGTGCAATGCACGTGGGCCCAGTGGGCCCCTCCACAGGGCACTCAGGAAGACTTACCTTCCACTGCCACTCATCCGTGAAGATTTCACTGCGGGCAATGTCCACGCGATTCCATGCCACTGCCAATTTCAGCTGGTGGTCCCAGTTCTCGTGGCCAAAGTGGTCTTGGCTCCGGGAGGCTGCAGATGAACAGGTGCACACTGGGCCTTGATCTGGGGCTCAAAGCCATTTCCCTCCAGGGCGACTGACTTATGATGTCAGAGGCAGAGATGTGTCATGAGCTCTTGCCTCTCAACAATTCAAAGTGACAGGTGCAGCACCCAGTGACCTCCTCCCATACACACAGCCTTGCAAAATCATGTTCCATTTCAGAGTCAGAATCAGTGAATCTTGGGGCTTTAGTCATCATGTCCATGCACCCCTATTTCCCCTGCCCTCCTCCTGGCCATGCCCTGGCCCCTGAGCAACAGGTGGGCAGTGAGCAAGAAAAGGGCCTCCCTGTTTTAAGAAGACATAGGTCTCTGGAGGGCAGGCATCTTACACTAACTCATCCAAAACTCAGGACTCAGAAGCCATCGCATTTCCAATCCTGCCTCAATTGCCTGTAAATGTTCAATGGCAACAACCACCTCACTGGTTCTCAGGACAAGTTATTTTGCTCAAGTACTTTCTGTGCTCTCTTTCTGGTTTAACTTTTCAAAACATGGGTTGTTATTTGGGGAAAAAGAAAAAAGAACTTTGACCCTTACCTCACACCATACACAAGAATCAACCTGAAGCGGTTCATAGGCCCAAACATAAAGGCTATGTCTACAAAGCTGCTATCAGAAAACAGAAGAAAATATCTGCAACCTTGGGATGGGCAGAGATCTCTTAGCTATGACACAAAGAACATGAACCATAAAGAAAAACTAATTAAATTGGCTGGGTGCAGTGGCTCATGCCTGTAATCCCAACATTTTGGGAGGCCAAGGTGGGCGGATCACGAGGTCAGGAGATCGAGACTATCCTGGCTAACATGGCGAAACCCCGTCTTTACTAAAAAAACAAAAAATTAGGTGGGTGTGGTTGTGGGCGCCTGTAGTCCCAGCTACTTGGGAGGCTGAAGCAGGAGAATGGTGTGAACCTGGGAGGTGGAGCTTGCAATGAGCCGAGATTGCACCACTGCACTCTAGCCTGGGCGACAGAGCGAGACTCCGTCTCAAAAAAATAAACAAATAAATAAATAAAAATAACAATAAAAAAATTTAAGGCTCCTGCTCTTCAAAGACATCTTGAAGAAAATATGAAAGCAAACTACACACCATGAGAAAATATCTGACAAAGGATTTGTATCAGAATATAAAAATAATTCTTACAAATCGAAAATTGGAAGACAAATAATCAAATAAAAATGGACAAGAGATCTGAAAGACATTTCAGAAGGAAGACAGGCAAATGGCCAAAAAGTCCTTAAAATGATGCTCCACATCAGTAGTCCTCAGGGAAATGTAAGTTCAAACCACAATGAAATGTCTCTTCATGCCCACTAGGATGGCTACAGCTTAAAAGACTGACAACACCAAGTGTTGACAAGGATGTAGGGTAACGCTCATCCATTGCCAGCAAACAGGAAAAGGAATGCAATCTTTTCAATCTTTTCAGAAAAGTTTGTCAGTTTTTTACAAAGTGAAACATACACTTACCATAAAGGCCAGTAATTCCACTCCTAGATATTGACCCAGGAGAAATGAAGACAAATAGCAGCTTTATTCATAACAGCCCCAAACTGGAAGCAATCTATGCCCACCAATAGATGACTGGAAAAACAACCTGTGGTATATTCACACAATAGGACACTCCTTCACAAACAAAAAAGAACGAAGTTCTGACACATGCAACAACATGGATGAATCTCAAAAACAATGCACTGAGCAAAAGAAGCAAGACACGAAAGAATGTATCATGTATGATTTCATTCATGTGAAGTTCTAAAATGGGCAAAACTATTCTAGAGTGACAGAAAGCAGACAGATGACTTTCAGAGCCAGGCAGGAGGGAGGCTTAACTACAAAGGGCCATGAGGGAACATTCAGGGTAAGGGAGATGTCCTGTATGGAGACTGTGGTGTGTCACGGTGTCTATGCTTGTTATACAATACATTTAGAATTGGAGGAGCTTATTGCCTCTAAGCTGAACCTTCATAAAGTTGATATTTTAAAATTCATTATGTTTTTAAATTGTGGTAAAATACATGTAGCATAAAATTTACCATCTTAACTTCTTGGGGTTGTTTTGTTTTGTTTGAGACAGGGTTTTACTCCGTCCCCCAGGCTGGAGCACAGTGTTGTGATCATATTTATAATCATGAGGCTTATTGCAGCCTCAACATCCTGGGCTCAAGCAATCCTCCCACCTCAGCCTCTTGAGTAACTAAGAGTACAGGTGTGCGCCACCATACCTGGCTAATTTTTAAAATTTTTTGTAGTGACAGGGTTCGCTATGTTGCCTAGGCTGGTCGCAAACTCCTCGGTTCAAGTGATCCTCCCACCTCAGCCTCCCAAAGTGCTGGGATTATAGGCATGAGCCAGCTCACCCAGCCAAATATTTTTAAGTGTACAGTTCACTGGTAGTAAGTACATTAATAATGTTGTGCGGCCGTCATCGCTGTCCTCCATATATCTTTTTATCTTGGAAACTAAAACTCTATCCCCATTAAACACTAACTCCCCAAGGTCAACTCCCTTCCCCCAGACCTTGGCACCCACCATTCTACTTTCTGTCTCCATGAATTTGACTACTCCAGGGACCTCATGTAAGTGGAATCATATAGTATCTGTCCTTTTGTGACTGGCTTATTTCACTTAGCATAATGTCTTCAAGGTTCATCCATGTTGTATCATGTGTCAGAATTTCCTTCCTTTTTAAGGCTCAGTAATATTCCATTTAGGTATAGACCATATTTTGCTTATCTATTCTTCTGTCGATGGACACTTGGGCCTCTTCCACTTTTTAGCTATTGCGGATAATACAGCCATGAACATGAGTGTATAAATATCTCTTCCAGACCCTACTTTAAATTTGGGGGTGGGGAGTGGCATATATATCTAGAAGTGAAATAGCTGGATCATATAGGAATTGTATTTTTAAATTTTAAGGAACTGTCATCCTGTTTTCCATGACAGCTGCACCATGTTACATATCCACCAGCAGTGCACAAGGGTTCCAGTTTCTCCACACACTGGCCAACATTTGTGATTTTCTGTTCTCTTTTATAGTAGCTATCCTAATGTGTTTGAAATGATATCTCTTAGTTTTGATCTGCATTTCTCTAACGATTAGTGATGCTGAGCATCTTTTCATGTGCTTATTGGCCATTTGTACATCTTCTTTAAAGAAATGTCTATTCAAGTCCTTTGCCCATTTTTGAATTGTGTTGGGGTTTTTTTATTGTTGAGTTATAGGAGTTCTCTATATATTCTGGATACCAATCCCTTACCATATGTATGATTTGCAAATATTTTCTCCCATTCCATGGGTTGCGTTTTTACTCTGTTGATAGTATCTTTTGATGAACAAAATTTTTAATTTTCATAAAGCCCAATTTATCTATATTTTCTTTTATTTCCTGTGCCTTAGGTGTCATAGCCAAGAAACACTGCCAAATTCTTTGTCATGAAGTTTTTGTCCTGTGCTTTCTTCTAAGAGTTTAGGTCTTATATTTAGAAGTCCTTGACCTACTTTGACTTAATTTTTGTATATGGTGTTAGGTAAGGGTCTAACTTGATTCTTTGGCATGGGAATATCCAGTTTATCCAGCATCATTTGTTGAAAAGACTATCCCTCTCCTCACTGAATGATTTCTGCATTCGTGTCAAATATCATCTGACCATATATGTGAGGGTTTATTTTTGGGCTAACTATTCTGTTCCACTGTTCTCCACATCTTTTTGGGGTTTTTTTGAGACAAGGTCTCACTCTGTTGCCCAGGCTGGAGTGCAGTGGTGCAATCATAGCTCACTGCAGCCCAAACCTTCTGAACTCAAGTGATCCTCTCCCCTCAACCTCCCACATTGCTGGGATTACAAGCATGAATTGCCATGCCCAGCTTTTGTATTTTTTATAGACAGGGTTTCATCATGTTGCCCAGGCTGGTCCCAAACTCCTAAGCCCAAGCAATCAGCCCACTTTGGCCTCCCAAAGTACTGGGATTACAGGCATGAGCCACCACACCCAGTCCTCTATATCTTTCTTTACACCATTGCCGGACAGTTTTGATTACTATAGCTTTGTAGTGAGTTTAGAAATCAGAAAGTGTGAGTCTTCCAGCTTTGTTCTTCCCTTTCAAAATTATTTTGGCTGTTTGGGATCCCTTTAGACTCCACATGAATTCTAGGATGAGCTTTTCTATTTTTGCAAAAAAAAAAAAAAATCACTGGGGTTTTGATAGGAATTGCATTGGTTCTGTAGATTGCTTTAAGTAGTATTGACATCTTAACAATATTAAGGCTTCCAATTCATGAACATGGGATGTCTTTCCATTTGTTTATGTCTTTCATTTCTTTCAGCAATGTTTTACAGTTTTCATTGTACAAGTCTTTCATCCCCTTGGTTTAATTAATTCCTCAGTATTTTTTTTCTTTTTGATGCTACTCTAAATAGAATTGTTTTCATAATTTCCTTTTCTGAGTATTCATTTTTAGTGTATAGAAATGCAGCAGATTTTTGTGTGTTGATTTTGGGTCCTGCTACTTTGCTTAATTCATTTATTAGATAGGAGTTTGTTGTGGAATCTTTACAGTTTTCTGCATAGAAAATTGATATGGTTAAGCTCTGTGTCCCCACCCAAATCTCATCTTGAATTATAATCCCTATGATCCCCATGTGTCAAGGAAGAGACAAAGTGGAGGTAGTTGGATCACGGGGACATTTTCCCCTATGCTGTTCTCATGATACTAAGTTCTCATGAGATCTGATGATTTTAGAAGGGGCTCTTCTTTCTTCATTTGGCACCTCTCTTTCCTGTCACCTTGTGAAGACAGTGCCTTGCATCCCCTTCATCTTCCACCATGATTTTAAGTTTTCTGAGGCCTTCTCAGCCATGCTGAACTGTGAGTCAATTTAACCTCTTTCCTTTATAAATTACACAGTCTTGGGCAGTTCTTTATAGCAGTGTGAAAATGGACAAATACGAAAATCATATCATCTGTGAACACAAATAATTTTACTTTTTCCTTCCCAATGTATAAGTTTTTTTGTGTGTGTGTGTGTGTCTAATTGCTCTGGCTTGAACTTCCAATGCAATGTTGAATAGAAGTGGTGAAAGTATGCATCCTTCCCTTATTTCTATCTTGGAGAAAAAGATTTCATTTGTTCTTATTTTTCTAATTACTTAAAGTTGTAAAGTTAGGTTGTTGGTTTAAGATCTTATTTTTTTTTTTCGTTTTTTTGTTTTTGAGAAGGAGTCTTGCTCTGTCGCCCAGGTTAGACTGCAGTGGCGTAATCTTGGCTCACTGCAAGCTCCGCCTCCCAGGTTCACGCCATTCTCCTGCCTTAGCCTCCCGAGTTGCTGGGACTACAGGCGCCCGCCACCACACCCAGCTAATTTTTTGTAATTTTAGTAGAGACGGGGTTTCACCATGTTAACCAGGATGGTCTCGATCTCTTGACCTCGTGATCTGCCCTCCTCGGCCTCCCAAAGTGCTGGGATTACAGGCGTGAGCCACCGCGCCTGGCCTAAGATCTTATTTTTTAATGTAAGCATTTATAGCTATAAATTTCTCCCTTAGCACTGCTTTTGCTACGTCCCATAAGCTTTGATATGTTGTGCTTTTGTTTTCATTGGTTTCTTGATTTCCCTTTTGATTTCTTCTTTGATCCATTGGCTGTTTAAGGTAGTGTTTAGTTTCCACAACTCATGAATTTTCCACTTTTACATCCATTATTGATTCCTAACTTCATCTTGTTGTCAGAGAAGATACTTTGTATAATATCTACCTTAAATCTATTGAGAGATAAATTAAGACTTAATTTGTGATCTAATACGTAGTCTATCATCTCACTGTGGGCGTGAGGTTTTATGCACATCAAGTGCTTGATAAGGGGAGTCTCAAATCAACACAGAAACAAGATGAAAGTCTGGCCTTTATCACAAAAGTTCCCTGCTGATCCCAGCCTGGGCCCACTCTGCTGAGCCCTTCAGAATCAGCCTGGGGCCTCTGACCCTGGAGGGTGAGAAGCCCAGCATCGGGCAGGAGGAGCACGTATAAGACCAAGGCTTCCCAGTGTCAGGGATGTCCTGGCCATGTTGAATCCAGCTAGGTAAGACAAGGAGGCATGAGCCTTCTCACCTGTGGCATAAGAAGAGGACAGCGATGTTTGTGGCCTGGAGAATGGGCCAGGCTAAGCAACAGAAGTTACACAGAGAGCCACTGCAGCTCGAGTACATCACACCATTCCTGAGGCCCTGCTCTGCCTCTACACTCTTTCCTGCATCAGAGGTAGAGGAGCTAAAGTAGCCAGCAAGCAGGAAATTGGGAGAGGCAACTTCCACGCTCTTCCTTTCCACCCTGAAGTTTTGTGAGAAATTATGACTATCACAAAGGTATAAATGACAGCAGCTGCACTCGGATTCCAGTTACAAATAAAGGAGCTCATACCTCTAACATCAGGTGACAGGCAGGCGCCCACCTGCCCATCGCCAGCTGCCCTCTGGTCAGGGTTTCTGACCAAGGAGGAATATTCTGGTTCCCAGAATCATGGCACTTCGAGACTAGAACTTAGCATCGTCAGAGCCCACGTTCTGGCCTCCACCCCATTCCCCCCATGTTCCCTGACCCTCACCTTTCAGCAAGGCCTGCAGGATGGCCACATCCACATCCTGCTGACCATCCTTGCCTTCCCGGAAGACAGTCAGCAGCTGCCGCCTCCGGACAATATCTTGGATCTGCAACAAGCATTTTCCAAGTGAGACACACAGTGACCCCTGAACCCCTGCCTCCTCCAAGACACACAGAATTGAGGCCCCAGACACAGCCAGAGCCCGGGGTCCTGCCTGCCCTTGTGGTCAGGACACCACCACATCTCCTCTTGCCTTAGACGGTGTGGATGAAGATTCATGGGGACCAAATACAACACGTTTGTGCGAGTCCGTTGGGTGGAAAACACAATCCAAGAGCAACGGATCTTCATCCTGATGCTAGTGCAGCTTCATGCGAGGCTGCTTCTCCCGGCCCTCCTGCTAAGCCCAGGCCACTCCTCACCACCTGCCTACCTGCCTATCTGTCTGTCCATTTATCTATCTATCTATCTATCTATCTATCTATCTATCTATCTGTCAATTGATTTATCTGTCAATCGATCAATCTATCTATCCATCTATGCATCTATCCATCTATCTATCTACCTAATCTTATCCATCTATCCATCTATGCATCTATCCATCTATCTATATTATCTATCCATCCATGTATATATCTATCCATCCGTGTGTGTTTCATCTATGTATGTATGTATGTATGTATCTACCTATACACCTATCCATGTATCCATCTATCCATCCACATGTATCTATCGTCTAGCTATCCATCCATCTATATACACACCCACCTTCCAACCATTCATCCATCCACTTATCTACCTCCCACTCACTATCTATCTATCATCTATCTATCTATCTATGTACTTATCAATTCATCCTTTTTTTTTTTTTTTTGAGACAGAGTTTTTGCTCTGCCACTCAGGCTGGAGTGCAGTGGCAGGATCTTGGCTCTCTGCAACCTCCACCTCCTGTCTTCAAGCAATTCTCCCGCCTCAGACTCCCAAGTAGCTGGGATTACAGGCACCCACCACCAGGCCTGGATAATTTTTGTATTTTTAGTACAGACATGGTTTCACCATGTTGGCCAGGCTGGTCTCGAACTCCTGACCTCAAGTGATCCACCCACCTCAGCTTCCGAAAGTGCTGGGATTACAAGTGTCAGCCACTGTGCCCAGCCCATCCATTTTATCATCTGTCTGTCTGTCTACCTATCTATCCATCCATCTATCTACCTATCATCTAGCTACCCATCTATCCATCCATCCATCCACATGCCCACCCACCCACCTACCATCCATCCATCCATCCATCCATCCATCCATCCACACACCCACCCATCATCCATCTATCTATCTACCACCCACCCACTATTCATCCATCCATTCATCCATCCATCCATCCATCATGGTGTCCCTAGCAGGTATGTCTGCTACAGTTATTCCTCCTTGAAGCACCTTCCCCCTGTGTCCAGGGCAGGCAACTCCACAAACGCATCTTCCCATGGCTCCCACTGCTCCCAAGGCTAGCCACGCCTGGCCTCTTCTGCTTCTCTCCTCGTCCCCAGCCTGGCCTCATTGCTTCCACACAGACTCTGCCCTCACCTGGAGGGCTCCTCACACTCCACCTCCATGCCTAAGACCCCAACGGTGCCCCATCCCTGGGGGTCCAGCTTTCGTGACAACTCCAAAACACATCCTGGACTCCCTGGCGAACTCCACCCTCATCCAGCAGCCAAAGGTCTCCTGGCTTTCAGCCCCTGTCCTCACAAGGCAAAACAGCTCCCAGCGTCTGAGCCCATAAAAGTCTCCAGCCTTCAGCCCACCCCTGTCCTCACACAGTCAAGCAGCTCCCAGCGTCCGAGCCCATACGGACACCAGGGCCTGTTTCCTCGTCTGAGTGGAACACTCAGTACCCCTACTTGATAGATGAGAAAGGCGAGGCTGAGCAAGGGTGGACAACTTCTTCCTGGCCACAGCTGTCAGACCTTGCAGGGAGGCCCCAGGGCCCCTCTGACGGGGCCACCCACCAGCGGCAGCACTCACTCCAGGATGGGTCTGCAACTCCTCCAGTGTGTAGACGGACACTCCCAGAAGGCGTGTTAAGGGAGCGCGCTGACCCCAGCTGTGTGGCTCAGCCTCTCCCCACTGAGCAGGAGCGTCAGTGAAAAGCCGAGCCCCTGCTGAGGCCTGACGGCTCAGTGTGAAAGCACCACTTTCAGGGCCTTGGCTTGGCTATGGAGAGTGCATCAAAAATAAGCACCTTTCAACAACAGCTGATTAAACTCAGTTCTGAAAATTGCCTGAATAATTTATCAACCGGCAGAGAAAGGGCTCCAGGGCCTGCCTGACAAGTCCCAGTGGCACCGGGAAGGAAGGAAAGCCGCCCTGACGTTGGGAGCTGAGCGGCCGCTCACAGCCGGACCGTGATGCTTTCACAGACTGATCTGACGCTTGCGGCTACATCATGTTATTCTCCTGCCGGGCAAACACGCTCTCAGAAGACATCCGTGCAGAACGAGGTCACTCTGAGACCATCACAAACCACAGAAGAAAACAAGGTCGTTGTGCCACCCACAAATCACCAGTCACGGAAACTGCTTCTAGATGGACCAACGGGACCAAGACCTCCACCCAGCCTTTCCGATACCCGTGGTTCCTGAGGGTGCACGTTTTTAATCCATTCTCCACAGGCCCAATCTGGCCAAATACACGTGTCCCTGTGGCCTGCAGCTAGGGGCCACCACTGCCCACAGAGCCCAAATTAAACACAGCGGGAGCCGTGGAAAGTGCATGTCAGCCACTCAGAACCTGGGGATGTCCAGGCTCTGCAGGAAAGACACAGACTGAGGGCTCTGCCGGCCCCGGCTTGCTGGGAAACAGGATGAAAAGGCCCCGGTCCCAGCCCCCGCCAACAATCCTCCAGGAACTGAGTCAGGTGACCCTGGAACCAGCAGGTACAGAGAGGGCAGGAACTCTCCACTGGAGCCCGCCCCCCTGGTCAAGGGCTTTGTGAGGTGGTCAGGGCTGACCAACCACGGCCCTTCACAACTAACCCCCTCTGGAGGCTGGGGTCATGGCAGGGGCCACCCAAAATCTACCCCTGGACTGGGGGCAATGGCCCCTCCTGAGGCCACTCTACGTGCCTCCATTAACTCACCCATGAGGCTATGAGCTGGACTGACCCTGCGACCCACAGCCATTACTCAGCAGCTGCCCTGCTGCCCAAATCGGCTGAGGCCTCCCCAGCGCCTGCCTCCCACCCCTCCAATCCAGCAGACTCTTTTCACAGCACCATGAGCCTGGCAGTGTTCCCAACCCGCCCTGCTGTGCTGCCGGTGAGGTTCACACCCTCCTTTCACGTGCTGTCACGGGATCTGACCTCCGGAACCCAGCCAGGAGGCTTGCCACCTGCGCCCTGCCCTCTGCAAATCGCTCTGGCACCCGCTCAGACCCGGTGGGTTCTCCGCATCGATCCGTGAGTCCTGGTGCTGCCCACCAGGCTGACGGTGTCTCTGTGAAGCAGCCACATGCCGGTGACCATCGTGCCCGTCAGCCTCACCTTTTTGGTCCACTCGACAATCCTGCTTTCCGTGAAGGTCTCAAACATCTCCTGGAAGAACACACTCAGTTTCTGCTGGATCAGGGAGACAGTGATGTCCGAGACAGGCAGGTTGGCCACCTGGGCAATGACGTCGGCCACGCGGCCCGAGCCCTCCACAACTACGCAAGGGGTGCCGTTGGTGGTGGCGTTGTAGATGGTCTGCAAGGCAGGCGGGGGCGTGAGCCCGGGACTGGGTCCTCACCTCGCTCCAACGCTTTCTGAATGGAGAATTCTCCAAGGCCATCTAAGGGAAGGGCTGGGCTAACACTACTCCAAGATCCACTGAAAGCACTTATCAGTTTGGTGGCATCCCCTGCTCTGGGGGAAGAGGGAGCTGCCCCAACACACTGGGGGCTGCACACCTGGCGCCTCTCGGGCCTCAGCACCAGCAGAATCAAAGGCTCTCAGCATTTTTGCCTATGGACCTGCAGACGTGAGGGCCTCGCAGCAAAGGGGACGCTGCATGGACCTGGAGTTACCAACCTCATAAAAGCCCACAGTAAGAGCAGGGCAATGAGGAAGGCCCCCGGGCTCCAGGGGGTGCTGGACTTCGGGAAGAGACTGGCCAAAAGGCCGTCTGGCAGGAAGGACCCTGCCATGTGTATGAGCATCCGCCTGGGATAAGGAGGCAGGTGTAGCTGCCCCAGCAGGAGAGCGTGAAGGGTACTTGGCATGCGTAGGGAGTGAGGACCCAGTGCTCTATGGATTCCTGTCCAGCCTTAAGCCCCCAAGGCTCTGTTTTGACCTCCTGCAATCATGAAACATAAATGGGACACTGCTTATGATTCCATCCTTCACAAAAGCCCACACTCTTGGTCCAGATCCGCAGGCTATATGTCCTCATATGTTCCTACAGCAGGTGAGGTCGCCTCGCACCCTGCACGCCACAAAGCGGTTAGGATTCGGGTCAGGAAGGAAGGCCAGCAGAGCAGCGCATTCAGGCCGCATGCCAAATCCGCAGTCACACAGCTGCTGGCACCACAGATCTGGGATGGGGGCCGTGGCCCTGTACTTTGAAAAATGCTTCCTTTGCCGGGCGCAGTGGCTCACGCCTGTAATCCCAGCACTTTGGGAGGCCGAGGCGGGTGGATCACGAGGTCAGGAGATCGAGACCATCCTGGCTAACACGGTGAAACCCCGTCTCTACTAAAAATACAAAAAATTAGCCGGGCGTGGTGGCGGCACCTGTAGTCCCAGCTACTCGGAGGCTGAGGCAGGAGAATGGCGTAAACCCGGGAGGCGGAGCTTGCAGTGAGCCGAGATCCGGCCACTGCACTCCAGCCTGGGTGACAAAGCGAGACTCCGTCTCAAAAAAAAAAAAAAGAAAGAAAAATGCTTCCTGGAGGAATCTTGGGGGCAGAGCTGCAGAAACTCCCCAGCCTCCCCGGCAGGTCCCGGGAGCAGAGGCTCCCCACTCACTCCAGGCCCTGGGACCCCATCCTTTCCTTCCATGCCAGTCAATGGTCTGGTCACAGCCAAGCCCAGCTTCCTCCCCCAGGCACCTTCCTCCGACCCGTCCTCTGCCCACCCGGAAGCAGCCCTGTCACAGGACAGACACTCTTTCTCGTCTCCTGGTGGGCAAGCTCATCGCTCTCTCTTGCCAACAGTCTTGAGTGCTGAGACAAGCACTTCTGGACAGTCATCTGCCAGCAGCAGGACGGGCCCACACCTACCCCCTCCCACCCAGCCATGCTCACCTGCAACGTGCCCGGGCCGCCCTCCAGCACCACACACACGATGGGGATCTTGATGGCCACACCTAGAAAAAGCACAGAGCAGAGTGAGGGCCACACCTAAACAAAGCACAGAGCCGAGTGAGGGGACAGAGGTGGGTGGGGGGCAAGACCCTGCACTGGGGCACTCTCCCCTGCCCCCTGCCGGCTCCAGCCTAACCACACACTGAAGCACCTGCTGGGAGACCTCTAGCCAGTGCTGAGTTGCCCTTGAAGGTCAAAGCTCCACATTACCAGGGGACCCACCTGTTCCACATCGATGAGCAGACTCGAGAGCCCCCTGCCGCCCACACCTCCCCCGCTCGCTTGCATCCCATCCACCCCCTCTTGCTTTCTTGGGAGGGAGGGAAGGAGGGAGGGAGGGACAATCAGAGCTGATGCCCCAAGCAGGTGGGCATAACCTGTCATGTGTAGGTGGGAGCAGGACACGACATGTCCATCCTTTGTCCCTCTGCCTGGCCCCACCCTGAACTTCATCCAGCCCAACAGCAGGGGAGCCTGAGAAGGACTTAGCAACCTTTTTCCCCAGGCAGCAAACTCTGTCTATGAGACCCCATGGGCCCATCGTCTTCACACACTCACCCACACATCCCACCCTGGGTGTCCTAGTCAAGCAGGGTTCTCAAAGCGGGGTCCCTGAACCTCAACAGCACCCCCACCAGGGAACGTGCTCCTAATGCAAGTTCTCAGCCCACCTGGAGCTGCTGAGTTGGACCCTGGGGCCGGGGCCCATGCACTGGTGAGGAGCCCTCCACGGGAGTCTGCTGCACAAGGAAGCTTGCAGGGGACCCCAGCCCACCGGGGCACAGGCCAGACACCTCCCATTCACCATCTCCTCTTTGAGCCCTCCTCGAGTGACGGGCAAAACCCCACACTTGACCTCCCGACGTCCTCAAACCCATCCCATCCCACCTATGAGGAAAAAGGTGTCAAATCCTAAGTTTTGACTATCGTACATTCTGATTTCTGAACCTGAGACCAGACCATGGTCACGGTTTAAAATAATTGTAGGGCCAGGCACAGTGGTTCAAGCTTTGTAATCCCAGCACTTTGGGAAGGTGGTGGGAGGATCCCTTGAGCCCAGAAGTTCGAGGCTACAGTGAGCTGAGATCACACCACTGCACTCCAGATCCTGTCTCAAAAAAAAAAAAAAAGTAGGCTGGCCTATTACCTGTGAGCACACAGGTGAGCTGCCAGCCCCCCTGACCGCCCTCCCACTGGCTGAAACGGGCAAGAGAAGATGACCCTCCTGGAACAAAGTATAAAGAGACATGGGATAGAAACCCAGGTGTGTTCTGAGGATGCTCCAAGCGCCACCAACATCCTGGTTGTGACCAGCTGTACCTGACACTCTGACCAGCCCACTGTGCTATCTGCCCAAGCACTCTTGAAAGCAAGCTTCCCTACCTCCTCTTTCCTTGGTCTGCTCCGACATGAACTTCTCCAGCCTGGTCCTCAGAGGAATCTCCACCCCATACTGGCCGTGGGTCCCGTCGTCCACGAGGATGAAATGAGAGTGGTTGCTGTCTAGGCAGGTCAGGTTCCCTTGGCCATCCTCATCCAGTACGTACTCAGCAGGGAAGCTGCCCTGGAATGGCCAGGAAGCGTCAGACACAGCTTCTGGAAAGCTCTGCCTCTCTAACGTGAGCAGGCTGAACACCAGCCCCCAGAGAGACCAGGTCCCAGTCTCTGGAATCTGTGGATGTGGCCTTATTGGAGAAAGTGACTTTGCAGATGTGATCGAAACATGAGAAGATTAACCTGGATGATCTGAGTGGGCCCAAAATACCATCACAGGTGTCCTTACAGGAGAGAGGTGGCGGGAGAGACACACAGGAGAGGAGGACACGGGACCACAGAGGCAGGGACGAGCGACACAGCCACAAGTGGAGAAAGCCGGAGCCCCCAGGAGTGGAGAAGGCAGGGAAACAGACCCTCCTCCCAGGCCTCAGGAGGGGTGTGACCCTGACTTCAGAGTTCTGTCCTCCAGACACGTGAGAGACCACAATGCTGCCGTTTCAGGCTTGTGGCCATTTGTTACAGCAGCCACAGGAAACAGATACAGGTCTGGGGTGAGGAAGTGGGGTGCTGCTGTAACAAGCACCTAAAAATGTGGAAGTGGCATTGAAGCTGGCAATGGGGAGAAGACAGCAGGATTTTGAAGCACCATGAATAGAAAACATCTCAATGTCCTTGAAGAGAATATTGGTGGGAATGCGGTGTTAAAAGCCTTGCAGAGACGGGCACAGTGGCTCATGCCTGTAATCCCAGCACTTTGGGAGGCCGAGGCGGGAGGATCACCTGAGCCCCAGAGTTCGAGACCAGCCTGGACAACATGGCAGATCTCATGTCTACAAATAAAAAAATTAGCCGGGCATGGTGGCGCACACCTGTAGTCCCAGCTACTTGGGAGGCTGAGGTGGGAAGATCACTTGAGCCCAGGGGCTCAAGGCTGAGGATCACACCAACGCACCCCAGCCTGGGCAACAGTGAGACCCCGTCTCAGAAAACAAACAACTTGCAGTAAGGGCTCCGAAGGAAGCAAGGAGCAAGGCAGGGAGGGTTTTGTTACCTTAGAGCAGGGGTCCCCACCCCCTGGGCCATGGACTGGTAATGGTCGGTGGCCTGTGAGGAGCTGGGCTGCGCACAGCAGGCAGGTGAGCGAGTGAAGCTTCATCCCTATTTGCAGCCGCTCCCTATCGTGTGTGTGACTGCCCGAGCTCCACCTCCCGTCAGATCCGCAGCACTAGATTCTCATGGGAATACTAACCTTACTGTGAACTGTGCGTTCGAGGGACCTAGGCTGTGTGTCCCTAAGAAAATCTAATGACTGATGATCTGTCACTGTCCCCCATCACCCCCAGATGATGGGACCATCTAGCTGCAGGAAAACAAGCTCAGGACTCCCACTGATCCTACCTGATGGTGAGTTGTATGATTACTTCATTATATATTACAATGTAATAATAGAAATAAAGTGCACAATAAATGTAATGTGCTTGAATCATCCCCAAACCAACCACTCACCACCCCGCCCCCATCTGTGCAAAAATTGTCTTCCATGAAACCAGTCCCTGGTGTCAAAAAGGTTGGGGACTGCTGCCTTAGAAAATACATACATGGGCTAGGCCGGGCGCGGTGGCTCAAGCCTGTAATCCCAGCACTTTGGGAGGCCGAGGCGGATGGATCACGAGGTCAGGAGATCGAGACCATCCCTGGCTAACATGGTGAAACCCCGTCTCTACTAAAAATGCAAAAAACTAGCCGGGCGTGGTGGCGGGCGCCTGTAGTCCCAGCTACTCGGAGGCTGAGGCAGGAGAATGGCGTGAACCCAGGAGGCGGAGCTTGCGGTGAGCTGAGATCGTGCCACTGCACCCCAGCCTGGGCGACACAGCAAGACTCCATCTCAAAAAAAAAAAAAAAAAAAAAGAAAAGAAAAGAAAATACATACATGGGCCAGGCGCAGTGGCTCACACCTGGAATCCCAGCACTTTGGAGGGCTGAGGCAGGCAGATCACAAGGTCAGGAGTTCAAGATCAGCCTGGCCAACATGGTGAAATCCTGTCTCTAGTAAAAAAACACAAATTAGCTGGGCGTGGTGGTGGGTGCCTGTAGTCCCAGGTACTCGGGAGGCTGAGGCAGGAGAATCGCTTGAACCCGGGAGGCAGAGGTTGCAGTGGGCTGAGATCGTGCCACTGCACTCCAGCCTGGGAGACAGAGTAAGACTCTGTCTCAAAAAAAAAAAAAAAAAAGAGAGAGAGAGAGGGCCAAGGGTGTGCCTGCACAACCCCCTGCTAGTGACGAAGAGACTAGGCAAGGAGACTGCGATTCACTCAACCATCTCAGAAGACAGGAGTGGAGACGGCATCACAGGAAAGGTCAGCAGAGCCCTTTTTGTCTACTGGCAGAAATTCCTATGGCATTCAAAGGAGGCACACAAAGTTTTCACAAATGTTACATCAACAACAACACTGCAAATTTGGACTGAAAGGGACAGAGGTGGGATAAAATGAAAGGTCGTCAGACTCCTTAAAATCTTCAAGCAGGAAATAACCTATAACCTTCAGGGAAAAGGATCATCCTGAAGGCAGAGCTGTGGACACAGAGCAGGGTGGGGGGTGCCCAAGCCACAGAGGGGTCTCCCCAGTCTCACCACCTAGTGCGTTCCCCCTGCTGGGTTTTGGAATTGCCTGGGGCTGGTGATGCCTTGGTTCCTCCCATGTTCCCCCTTTGGGAATGAGAGTGTCTACAGCTGTGATGCTATACCTGCCCTTCCCTGCTGTTCCCTTGTATTTTGGAGACAGGTGACTTGTTGTCTCCTCTCACAGGTGCACATGTGAAGAGAAAATCTGCTCCAGGATGGATCAGACCCAGAGTCTTCACATCCCTGACTTAAATGATGACATTTGGGACTTTTGAGCTGATATTTTTGTTTGTTTTGTTTTGTTTTGCTTGAGATGGTGTCTCGCTCTGTCATCCAGGCTGGAGTGCAGTGGCACAATCTTGGCTCGCTGCAACCTCCGCCTCCCGGGTTCAAGCGATCCTCCTGCCTCGGCCTCCCAGTAGCTGGGATTACAGGCGCCCACCACCATGCCTGGCTAATTTTTTGTTGAGACGGGGTGGTCTCGAGCTCCTGTCCTCAGGTGATCTGCCCGCCTTGGCCTCCCAAAGTGCTGGGATGACAGGTGTGAGCCACCGTGCCCGGCCAAGCTCATGATATTTACATGAGATTCTGATCTTGGAATTTCTGCTGTAACGGGTTGGTAGTTGGAGAGGATCATTTGGTTTGGTTTGGACAGAGCCTTGCTCTGTCAGCCCGGCTGGAGTGCAGTGGCATGATCTTGGCTCACTGTAACCTCCGGCTCCTGGGTTCAAGCAATTCTCCTGCCTCAGCTGGGATTACAGGTGCCTGACGCTATGCCCAGATAATTTTTGTATTTTTAGTAAAGACAGCATTTCACCATGTTGGCCAAGCTGGTCTTGAAGTCTCGTCCTCAAGTGATCCGCCCACCTCAGCCTCCCAAAGTGCTGGGATGACAGGCGTGAGCCCCCACGCCCGGCCAGGATCTGGCAATGGGGTGAACGTATTTTGCATGTGGAGTGGAGGAGTCTGAGGCCAGAGGGAGGACCGCAGTTAGCTGAATCACGGCCACCCAAAGACATCAAGGCCTGCTCGTGGACCCGGTAAGTGCTGCTCCTCATTTCCCTGTTTGGAAAAGCATCTTTGCAGATGTCAGTTAAAGATCTTGATATGAAGGCATCACCCTAGATGACCCCAGTGGGTCCTCAACACCATCACAAATGTTCTTATGGGAGACATGGGGAGATTTCACACAGGCACACAGAAAAGGCCACGGGACGCGGAGGCAGAGACTGGAGGGAGGCGGCCACCAGCCAGAGGATGCCCATCAGCACCAGACGCTCGAGGCAGCAGGAATACTCTTCCCCAGGCCCTGGAGGGAGGTGGCCCCGCCGACATAGATGGCTGGATGATGGCCAACCGACACGGATTCCAGATATGATAGACTAAGTTTCTGCTGCTTTAAGCTGCCAGGTTTGTGAGCCCGGGTTACAGCAGCCCTGGGAGACAGATCCAAGGCAGGGTGGCAGCGGGGCTGGGACACCCACCCTCCGCCGTCCACAGAGAGGGAGCGCGGCTAAGCGGAAGCAGCCACAGTCCCGTTCTTCCAACAACACCAGCAACGGTGGTGTCATGGGAAGTCATCTGAACTCAGCGTGGGGAGGAAAGTAAGGAGTGACCTGCGACATCACCCAGCCGCTCCTGGCTTCAGTTTTTCAATTCATAAAAAGAGCAAGCAAAGCCAAACAGCCGGTCCAGTCAGACCCCACCAGACATATTCATGATTCTGATGCAAAAGGAAGGTGGAGGCCGAGCTGTGGCTGGCCAGGGCTTGCTGGGCCCTCGTGGGCATCTGGGAGTGTCCCCCGCCCCCCGGAATGGACACACAGTGTCTGTGATGTTGCCAGAGGAGTAAATCACCCCTCGGGGTGACGAGGGAACCTGCTCAGTGAGTCACAGGCCAGTGTTTGTGGGCTTTCCTGACCACACGGATTCAGGGGCACACACGCATTATGCCAAAGTTAGTGTGTCCTTGGAAAATCTGGTTGAATGACTCATTATCTGTCCCAATTCAAGGCTCTGGATTAAAGCAACTGCTTCTCCTGCGGCCAGTTAACCAGAGGCAGGAGTGCTCCATCCTCAACCTTGACAGAGAAGCTGGGGGGGTCCTGGCTGCCGGGGACCGCAGCACAGTGGGATTCCTGGATGCAGGAGACCTCTGAGTGCAGGGACTCAAAGCGCTAAAAGCTCCAGTTCGGGGTCAGATCGCCCTGGCTCAGCCCTGCCCAGCTGCCCGCCGGCCACGCTCCCTCCCTCTGCTGTTAGCGGAGCCCTCATAGCCAGTGACTCTCATGTGGACCCCCTCTTACAACCTTGAGGGAGATACCAGAGTCCAGCCAAGTTAGCCATTCATCCAGGTCACCTGGGTCAGGGACCGGGCCAGGAGTTGCGCCCAATCTCCTGAGTGCGCCCGCCGTCCCTGAACACCCCACCTGCTCCCTACAGTGCCCCATCAGACATCACCCACACCCCGGCCCCTGCACACTCCGCCTGCCCCCTACAGCACCCGGTCACACGTCACCCACACCCCTGGTCCTAGGCTCCCCTCCCCAGCGGGCCGCGCTCACCGTGGGATGGATCAGGCCCTCGCGGCGGTGGACGGTGCCCCAGGTGGCGACTCCGATGGTGATGACCTCACCTTCCTTGTAGCTGCTGCTCAGGCTGAAGTCCCGCACCGCCTCACCCACCTGCTTCATGACGCCGGCGTGGGAGCCCCCCGTGATGATCCAGGCCCCTGGGGAAGAAGCACGGGTGGGCAGGCCCCTCAGTACTGAGGGGCACCCTGATACCCAGGAGCCTGACGCCTGAGCCCCCATCAACACAGAGCCCCTCACTCAGGGGCTTTTAAACCAGCATCAGGTATAAGGAACGGGTTCCCACGGTCCTCAGGCAGGGTGGGAACAGGAGCAGGCCCCACCCCTCTCCCTGGTCCCTGCCACCTCCTCTGGTCCCCAGACTCAGGATCCCGATTCTCAGCACGCTCTCTGCATTCTTCTATTTTGCTTTCCTTCTTCCTCCCAGCTTTCAGGACCCAGGTGCGGCAGAGTGCGTCCTTGCTCGCACCACTCATCCTGGCCCCTAGGAAGGACTCCCTCCACTTTCCACCCACTACTTGCTGCCAGAGGTTTGCAGCCAACCCTGTAAGAAACACACCTCCGGCCGGGCGTGGTGGCTCACGCCTGTAATCCCAACACTTGGGGAGGCCGAGGCAGTCGGATCATCTCCCAGGTTGGGAGTTCAAGACCAGCCTGACCAACATGGAGAAACCCCCTCTCTACTAAAAATACAAAATTAGCCCAGTGTAGTGGCACGCGCCTATAATCCCAGCTACTCGGGAGGCTGAGGCAGGAGAATCACTTGAACCCGGGAGGCAGAGGTTGCAGTGAGCCAAGATTGCGCCACTGCACTCCAGCCTGGGCAATAAGAGTGAAACGCCATCTCAAAAAAAAAAAAAAAGAAAGAAAGAAACACACCTTCCACCCCACATCTGGTCTGACCCAGTGTTGTGAGCCGGTGGCAGCTTTGCCTGAGAGCAGGAGGTCCCCAGGTGTCTGCTCGCCTGGCCTGCCCCAGGGTGAGAGGCACAGGTGAAGCCACAGCTGCTGCCCCACAGCCTCCCCTTGAGGCACCAGCGAAAGTCACATTTGTTCGTTTTGGGGATTTGTCCCTGGTATAATGCTGCCATACCAAAGGCTGGGTCACAGTGTCACCATAAGAACAGCAATTGGGCCAGGTGCAGTGGCTCATGCCTGTAATCCCAGCACTTTGGGAGGCCAAGGTGAGCAGATCACCTGAGGTCAGGAGTCTGAGACCAGCCTGACCAACATGGTGAAACCCCGTCTCTACTAAAAATGCAAAAATTAGCTGGGCGTAGTAGCACGCGCCTGTAGTCCCAGCTCCTCAGGAGGCTGAGGCAGGAGAATTGCTTGAGCTCAGGAGGCAGAGATTGCAGTGAGCTGAGATTGCGCCACCATCACTGCACTCCAGCCTGGGCAACAGAGCAAGACGCAAGACTCCGTCTCCAAAAAAAAAAGAAAACAGCCAATCGGCCAGGCACAGTGGCTCATGCCTGTTATCCCAGCACTTTGAGAGGTCAAGGCAGGAAGATTGCTTGAGCCCAGGAGTTCAAGATCAGCCTGGACAACATAGACCTTGTCTCTACAAAAATTAGCCTGGCATGGTGGCATATGCCTCTAGTCCCAGCAACTCGGGAGGCAGGGGCAGGAGGATCACCTGAGCCCAAGAGGTCTAGGCTGCAGTAAGCTGAAATCGTGCTGCTGTACTCGAGCCTGGGGAACAGAGCGAGACCCTGTCTCAAAAATAAATGGATGGAGATAGAGATGGAGATGGAGATAACAGTTGAAAAGCTGGTACTAGCTTTGGGCCAGGAAGCAGACGGCAAGGTCACTGATATTGAAAGCTAAAAAAAATGCAACATGAAGACCTGGAGCGGGTGAGACCCGAAGAAATCCATGGCGTTATTTGAGAGGGCGAAGCATCAGAAAGTGCTTGTGGGACAGTGACCTGCGTTAAACCTAGTCCCACATGACCAGACTGAGAAAAGGTCTGGCCGGGCGCGGTGGCTCACGCCTGTAATCCCAGCACTTTGGGAGGCCGAGGCGGGCGGATCACAAGGTCAGGAGATCGAGACCACGGTGAAACCCCGTCTCTACTAAAAATACAAAAAATTAGCTGGGCGCGGTTGTGGGCGCCTGTAGTCCCAGCTACTCGGGAGGCTGAGGCAGGAGAATGGCGTGAACCCGGGAGGCGGAGCTTGCAGTGAGCCGAGATCGCGCCACTGCACTCCAGCCTGGGCGACAGAGCGAGACTCCGTCTCAAAAAAAAAAAAAAAAAAAAAAAAAAAAGAGAAAAGGTCTGGTCATTTTACAAGCAGGGCTGTGGGGCTCACAGGTCAAAAGATGCAGCCATGCCTCACGGTCACCAGGCAGACAAACCGAGGACTCTGAGCCGCACAGGCCAAGTCAGGCTCAGTTATGACTCCACTTGGAAGCAAAGACCACACCCCAGGAAAAACGAGGTGACCCCAGACCCATCTGGACCCAACATTGCCAAGTAATCACCTCAGGGCCTCACTATTCACCCAGTCCCCTCCAGAGAGGCCCGGGGAGGCTCGAGGACTTGGGGTCCCCTCCACAATGGAATCAGGGTAGGGCAGGGCACCAGGTCACAGCCCCTGGGATCTCACACCATCCACCAGGACTGGGTCCCTGCCTGGCTCTCACTGGTGGTGCAAACTTGGGAGGTGATTTGACTCCAACCAGGCAGTTGCCTCAAGTGAAAAGATGGAAATAATAATGCTCCTTGCCTGATGCTGATGGAAAAAAGTGATCATGGAAAATGTGATGACCGGGAACTCTCGCTGGCCCCCTACAACTGTCCCGCAACGCTGGCCCCAGCCGTGCACCCAGGCCACCGAGGTTCCCAGGCCACCGAGGTTCCCAGGCCACCGAGGTTTTCATCTCTGCTTGGCCCTGGGCACCAGCAGGGCCACACACTGAGCCATCTCCAGCCCACGGGCAAGCCAGGGGCAGCGCCGGGTGTCAGGGAGCAGCTGTGCCCAGGTGAGGGGTGCATGGGTCCGACTCAGGCTGGGGCACAGCCTCGGCGGCTCCCAGGGACTTTTTGGATCCTGATGGCCCTGACTGCCCCGGCACAGCCTCCACAGCCCACCCTGCCCACCCGCCGGGGCCTCGTGTCCCTCCAGCCTCCGAATTACCTGTGGTCTGAGCCACCTTGACCAGGCCTCTGCGGAAAATGCTCTTCAGCCGCGGCTTCATGTTGAAGTTCTTGGCCCCCCCGGTCACTGAGATCAGGAGGTTGGGGACGTCCAGCCCCCAGTGCTGGGTCATGAGGTGGTAGATCGTGCTGGAGGGCGTGTCCTGGGAGACTCTAACATACTGTGGGACAGGGAAGATGGCGGAGGGAACCTGTGTATCAGTGGGCAGGGACAGCACCGACCCACACAGGCCACACGGAGAGGCCCCAGTGGGCGGCAGACACCGCACAGACTCAGTAAAGGGGTCCCCGTGTGGGCAAGGCACGGATCATGAGAGAAGAGGGAGGCAGAGAGGCCCAAGCCGGGAGCAACAGGCCGTCCTTGGGGACCAGAAACGCCCTCAGCAAACCTCCCCCGGCCCTCATGCCCCCACAGCACCCACTTTTTCCTCTTCCTCTCGATTTTGGGAGTGCCTCTCAGACACGCACCAGCAGACTCTAATTCCCACCCTAGCGCCTGGGCCCTGCCTTCCCAGGGCCTAACCATCTCCTGCACTGGGGTCTCTGCCCTCCTGTCCTTGTGCGCCCAGCACTGCCCCTCTCCTGTCCCCTTTCCTGTCCCCTCTGCTCTGTGGCCCCTGTGCCCTGGCCCATCCTGGGGATTCAGGGGGCCCAGCTTCCTGTGCCTCCCATCTGAACATGGCTCTCCCAGGCTCTGTCATCACTCTGGCCCCTTGTGCTCCAGGAGACCCTCACAAGTACACAGTGGACTTTCCCTGTTCCGCTAGGTGGGCCGTGTCTGAAGAGACCCAGCCGGGCCAGCAACCCCCGCCGGGATTGGCCCACCAGAGACACAAAGGTGATGGGTGAAATCCAGAAATGCCATGAGGTGCCCTTAAAACAAACATGTGGTAGCATTGTCACTAAAGAAGGTCCAGTTAACCCACAACCACGGTGCCTGTCACCATCAGAACGTGGGCCCCACCGGGTCCACCAGGCATCTGGAGGTGCTGGTCTCCCTGGGAGGAGCAGGGCTGTGGCCTGCATGGTGGACACTCCTGGGCTTCGAGGCAGACCTGCTGCACCACAGGGTCTGTGTCCCAGCTGTCACTCACTGTCAGGCCACAGGCGTTTTTCCCTCACACCACCTGCCCCTGTCGGCAGCTGCAGGGCTGGGAGAAGTCGGGGAGTGGGGGAGGGATGCAGCCAGAACTCCGGGCTCAGACGCAGCTGGACTCAAACCCACCACTGGTACTGTCACCATGGCCTTGGGCAACGGGTGGGGTCTGCCCATACCTCAATCCCTCATCTGAAACCCGACAACGGGACTGTTCCCATAACCACAGAGACAGAGGGGCCCAGGGGCCTGGAGAACACCCACATGTGATGGTGACACAGGATGGCTCAGGGGCTGGGCCAGCCAGGAAGCCTGGGGCCACACGACCCCATCTCCGAGACCTGCCCCACTCAACCTCTTTGGTCACCTCATGGCGTCATCATGCATCGAGTGGACAGGTCACACTCGGCGGGTACCAGATTCAGGGCTCCAGACCCCAGCACAGAGATCAGTGCCACCCCCTCCCAGGAGAGTGGCACCCAATCGCTGTCTCAGAACCCTCCAGAAGGCTGGTCAACACACAAGGGGCCAAGTCTTTGACTCCACAGGCCTGGGATGGCGCCTAAGAATTGGTCAGAGATGGCTGGTCCTACAGGGACCACAGTGAAGTTGTGCATGAGAGAACCCAGCCCTGCGCCTGGGCCTCCCTCCAGCAGTCTGCACCCTCACAGCGCTCTCCTGCAGGCCAGGCTCAGCCTGGATCACGCTGTGCCTGGCCCAGCCTCCTCGCAAGGACGCTCGCCTTTGGTTCCAGACTTGCCATATGGGCCTCCCTGCCATCCTGGGCCCCTTCCCCCTGCTTTTCCCTCCCTCTCCACACCCTTCCTGCCATTCCCCAAGCACACCCTGAGTGTGACTGTGTCCTGCATCCCTCTCTTTCCTCCCTACTTGCCCCCAGGCCCTGACAAATGCTACCCAGGGCCACCCAGCCAGAATTCACTCACCACTCCCGGCTTGCACCTTCCTAGAAAGCTCACTGTGCCCCACACTGCTTTGCAGATGACCAAGCACTCCGAGAGTGGGATGCATCTCCTGCTTGCCTTGCAGAGCCCCTCCCCCCCACTTTGCTGTGCAGTGGGCTCTATGCACCCTGGATCTTTGCCAGCCTCCTGCTCTTGCCCCAGGAAATGCCAACCACCACGTGTCACTGTGGGGCTATGCAGCTCCACCCACAATTCAGAGCAAGAGTGATGGAAACCAACCTTCTTCACCTCCTGGCTCAGGCCCGTGAAGACGATGTCACCGAAGGCATCTGTTGGCATCTCCTGGACATGTTTCTTTGGGTCCCACCGTGTGCCCTGGAAGGTGTCGGGCTTGGTAGCCTCCTCCAGGTGCTGCTCACGCGTGTAGCCACACTGACACACCACCTTCCTGCAAAGACACAGCACCAGTCACCCAGGGAGTGCGGTGCCCTTCCTGCTCCCTGTGGAGGCATCGGAGGAGGTCCAGTGGAAAGCTGCAACCTTCCCCCACCCAGCAAAAACAGGCACCTTCCAGCCATGGGGGAGGCAGCAGAGGCCTAATGGTGGGCTGGAACTCTTCTCACCCTCAGCAGTAACAAGAAGCCTCCCCAGGAAGTCAGTGGATCAGTGGAGGCTGCAGGGGGCTTTGACTTCACCCTTCATGGGGCACTGACAGGGGGGACTCCTTCCTTCACCATAGACATGTCAAGGGGACCAGCTAAAACTCAAGATCTTGAGTCTCTTAACACAAAATCTAAACTATCAAGGTTTCAGTCAAACATCATTAGTTGTACCAAGAGCCAGGAAAATCTCAACCAGGATGAGAAAAGACGGCTGACAGCCACCAACACCAAGATGACACAGATGTTCGAGTTATCTGAAAATGATTTTAAAGCAGCCACATTAGAAATGCTTCAACAAGCAATCATGAACATGCTCAAAACAAATGAAAAAAAACATAAATTTCCAGTAAAGAAAGGGAAGATATACCAAATGCAAATTTTAGAACTGAAAAATGCAGTAACTGAAATAAAAACTCAATGGATGGACCCAACAGCAGGATGGAGGACACAGAGGAAAGAAGCCGGGAACAGGAAGACAGAACAGTAGAAATTGCCCAATAAGAACAACAGAGAGAAAACAAACAAACAACAACAAAGTAAACAGAACCTCTGGGACCTGCAGCACTGTAACAAAAAATCATACATTCATGTTCAGAGTTCCCGAAGGAAAAGAAAAAGACAGTGATCCTGAAAATGTATGTAAAGAAGTATGGTCAAAATTTCCCATATTTGACAAAAAAGACATAAACCTACACACTCCACAATCTGAGTGAACACCAGACAGGATAAACCCAAAGAGATACATGCTAAGACACATAACAGTTAAACTTCCGAAAACTAAAAACAAATAAAAAATCTTAGAAGCGGCCAGGTGCAGTGGTTCACACCTATAATCCCAGCCCTTTGGGAAGCTGAGGCGAGTGCATCATGAGATCAGGAGTTCGAGACCAACATGGCCAACATGGTGAAACCCTGTCTCTACTAAAATCCAAAAAATTAGCTGGGCATGGTGGCGGCCGCCTGTAATCCCAGCCACTCAGGAGGCTGAGGCAGGAGAATCGATTGAACCCAGGTGGTGGAGGTTGCGGTGAGCCGAGATCAGACCACTGCACTCACTCCAGTCTGGGCAACAGTGGGAGACTCCTTCTCAAAAAAAAAAAAAAAAAACCTCAGAAGTGACAGGAAGTTGGGACCTTCTTCATTGAAGGAAGGTTAAGGAATTTGTCACCAGCAGACACACCCTAAAAGAATGGCTAAAGGACGTTCTCTAAACAGAAAGGAAACAAGAAAAGAAGGAATTTTGGAATATCTGAAAGGAAGAAAGAATAACAAAAAGAGTAACCTCTTGAATTTCGTAACTGATGTTTGATGGCTGAAGCAAAAATTATAACACTATCTGACATGGTTTTCAATACATGTAGAAGAAATATTTCAAGCAATTATAGATTAAGAAGGGGACACAGATGTAAAAGGAGATAATGTTTCTATACTTCACTCAAAATGGTAAAATGTCAACGTCAGTAGATTGCAATAAGCTTATTATATAATATACTACCTAGAGCAACCCCTTTTTAAAAAAAAAAGTGATACAAGAAGATACACTCAAAAATAGTATGGTGTAAGCAGTGGCTCACACCTGTAATCCCAACACTTTGGGAGGCCAAGGTGGGCAGATTGCTTGAGCGCAGGAGTTTGAGACCAGCCTGGACAACATGGCAAAACCTTGTCTCTACCAAAAATACAAAAATTAACCGGGCATGGTGGTGCATGCCTGTAGTCCCAGCTACTCAGGAGACTGAGGTGGGAGGATCACCTGAGCCCAGCGAGGTGGAGGGTGTAGTGAGCCAAGATCATGCCACTGCACTCCAGCCCAGGCAACAGAGTGAGACTCTGTCTCCAAAAAAAAAAAAAAAAAATGAATAATCAAAATAGAATTCTAAAAAATGTTCAAGTAACCTATAAGAAGGCAAAAAAAAAAAAAAGAGAACAGAAAACAAAAAATAAAATGGCAGACGTACGCTCTAACATACCAATAATTACACTAAATATAAATTTTCTAAATACAACAATTAAAAAACAGATTGACAGAATGGATTTAAAAAAAAAAATGGGTCCCAATTATTTGATGTCTACCAAATTCTCACTTGAAGTGTAATGACACAGGCAAGGTGAAAGGGACAGGAATATTCAGCAGTTAAATAATATTGACACAAGGCTGAGCGTGGTGGCTTACACCTGTAATCCCAGCACATGGGAGGCCAAGGCGAGCGGATCACTTGAGGTCAGGAGTTCAAAGCCATCCTGGCCAACATGGTGAGCCCATCTCTACTAAAAATACAAAAATTAGCCAGGCGTGGTTGCACGTGCCTGTAGTCCCAGCTACTTCCAGTCTCCGGGAGGCGGAGGTTGCAGTGAGCTGAGATTGTGCCATTGCACTCCAGCCTGGGCAACAGAATGAGATTCCATCTCAAATAATAATAATAATATTGACACAAGCAGCAACTTGGATATCAAGCGCGCTGTGCTGAGGGGAAAGGACATGAGTCATGTAGCGTATGATTCCATTGATGTAACAGTCTCAAAATGACACAATGATCGGCATGAAGAAAGATTGGTGGTTGCAGGGTTCAGGGATGATGGGGGAGAAGGTGAGTTGACCATACGGAGGAAGTACAGGAGGAGCTCGGTGGAGACGGTTAGTGCTGTGTCGACCATGGTGGTAGTTACACAAATAAACATGGGAAAAATGACACAAGGCCAGGCACGGTGGCTCACACCTGTAATCCCAGCACTTTGGGAGGCTGAGGCAGACAGATCACTTGAGGTCCGGAGTCCGAGACCAGCCTGACCAACATAGTGAAACCCCATCTCTACTAAAAATATAAACATTAGCTGGGTGTGGTAGCGCTCACCTGTAGTCCCAGCTACTCAGGAGGCTGAGGCAGGAGAATCGCTTGAACCCAGGAGGCAGAGATTGCAGTGAGCTGGTGTGGTGCCACTGCACTCCAGCCTGGGCAGCAGAGCAAGACTCCGTCTCAAAAAAAAAAAAAGACATAAAACTAAACACACACATTCTACCAGCTTGAATTCCTGGCTTGGGTACTGTACTACGGTTATGCAGAACGTAGTCACAGGTGGAACTGTGGGGCCTATCTGTAGTATCTTTGGAACTTCTGTACATCCATATTTCAAAATAAAAAGTTAAAAACACACACAAATGGAGGCTCCGAGCAGATGACATGGGGCTAGCACCTCGCCCAAGGTCTTCCACCTCCTCCCCTCGCCCGGGGACTGCGGGAGCTGCCGGAATCGCAAGCCTCCAGGACCTGCTGCTCTGCCTCCTCCCCTTCCTCTGGCAAGAATGCAGCAATCTCTTTCTTCATCTGCTACCTTTCCTCTTTTTTCTTTGTAGGTTGAAGTCTTTTTGTTCCTTTACTGCAATTCATTGGTGTTTCAGGGCAAGAAAATATACATTTATGTGTTCTTTATAACTTATTTAATTGGAAATCCACAAATATTTTTAGATTCCGATGTTTTGCTAGTAACAAATAACCTAGAAAAGTACAGATGAGGCCGGCTGTGGTGGCTCACGCCTGTAATCTCAACACTTTGGGAGGCTGAGGCGGGCGGATCACAAGGTCAGGAGTTCAAGACCAGCCTGGCTAATATGGTGAAACCCTGTCTCTACTAAAAATACAAAAATTAGCCAGGCGTGGTGGTGTGCACCTGTAATCCCAGCTGCTTGGAGGCTGAGGCAGGAGAATCGCTTGAACCCGGGAGGCGGAGGTTGCAGTGAGCCGAGATAGGGCCATTGCACTCCAGCCTAGGAGACAGAGTGAGGCTCCGTCTCAAAAAAAAAAAAAAAAAAAAAAAAAAAAAAAAAAAAAGATGAGACAGGAAAATAAACAAACAAAAAACCTCTAAAACCAGATGAAACCTGAACCAGATGGCACAGGGGAAAGACCACTGAGCAGTAAGAAAGGAAACGGGTTTCCCCGCCACCTATTGACTGTGTGATCGTGGATGCTTCTACACTCAGTTTCTCAATCATTAAAATAGGAAAAATAATTCCTCCCGGATGTGCACCCTACAAAACCATACAAACCCCTAAGGTCACACTCAAGGCACCACAGACTTGCGGGCATCTTGCCAGCACCTGATGTCAGAGGTGAAGCCAGCTGGATTTCTGGGTCGGGGGCAGACTTGGAGAGCTTTTCTGCCTTACAAGAGGATTGCAAAATATGCCAATCAGCACACTGTAAAATGGACCAATGGGTGCTCTGTAAAATGGACCAATCAGCACTCTGTAAAATGGACCAATCAGCAGGACATGGGCGGGGACAAACAAGGGAATAAAAGCTGGCCAGCCTCCGCCCCACGCCCAGCCAGCAGCCGCAACCTGCTCAGGTGCACCTCCCTTGCTGTGGAATGTTTATTCTTTCACTCTTCACAATAAATGTGGCTGCTGCTCACTCTTTGGATCCATGCCACCCTTGAGAGCTGTAACACTCACCGCAAAGGTCCACGGCTTCATTCTTGAAGTCAGTGAGACCAAGAACCCACCAGAAGGAACCAACTCCAGACACAATGTGACCTCCACAGTTTATGGATGAGAGACCTGGGGTCCGAGTTGGGGAAAGGAGTTCCCTGGACAAGGACCTCAGCTCTCCCCAGTCTTGCTCCAATGGTGCTCCAAATGTCCTTGTATGTTCCTAACAGCCTATCGCAAGCTACCTCCTGTCCCTCTTCTCCTTGAACCATCACCTCTGATGAGACTGGAACTTAAACCTGCATGGTGTTTGCAAGCCTGATGTGATTCTGGAAACTGCATTGCGGCCACTGACCCAGAAATTACCTCATCAGAGAGCTTGCTCGGAACTCGGCCCAGATAGGTGTAAACAGGACACCACCCGTGGCACCCCACGGGAAATGAGAGCTCTTGGAGGTGCACTCTCTCCAACCTGGGGTCCTTCCTTCCACCTGAGGGGGGCTCCCTGCCCACCCCCACCCCCCCACCCCCCCCATGTACATCTGAATTCTGAGGCATCCCCTCCAGTCTCTGCGCTTCATAGATGAGGATGATGACTGGCGGCCCAGGGAAGAGAAGCCATGTGCCCAAGGTCATGAGATCCATGGTGGCAAAATGTGAGCACAAAGGTCTGGACGGGGGTGTCCAGAGCAGAAACGGACACAAGATGAGTCTGTGCGGAGCTGAGGAGGATTACCAGGACGTGGGGCTAAGCAGTGGGATTACCCGGGCAGGTGTCGAGGGCCTCCAGGTCTGGACGAGTGGGGTGGAAAGACCCTACCATGCTTAATGCAAACATGTAAGTGGTATAAATAAATCTGCTTCGAAAGCTGTGTTTGTGGCGGAGGATGCTCACCACTCATTCCGCCCTGGTCTTTCCACAAAAAGGAGGGACATTCCATCCCCTCCTCAGGAAGGAACAGGCCGGAACACACCTGGCCCCTCTTCCCGCTGCAGTGACCACTGTGGTTGGTGAGATGAGAGAGGCTTCTGTGCGGGACAGTCTCGGCATGGCAGATCTGCGGCTGCCTTCTCAAAGGGGCCTGCTTTCAAGGTGGTGTCTGGGAACGGGGCTTTTGGAGCGTCTCTCTGTCCCCAACTGCTAGGAGTGCTTTGCTGGGCCTGGACTGTTCCTTCAATGGGTTTATGAACAGCTGCTTTCCTGCTGGGAGTCTGGGATTTGGGTGGTTGCCATGCAGAGGGGCCCACGTAGCCAGCGCAGGACGCATGCCCTGGGCTCTGAGCCTCGAATGGGCTTTGCAGGTTGCCGCATTCTTCTCAGCTGGAGGAAGGAGCACGCGTGGCGCCCACACAGGAGAGCGGCAGCAGCCTGCGCTCAGAGTTTCCAGACTGGATCTGTGTCTTTCTCCTTTGCTAAGCCTATCACGTAGGCCTTCACCATGATAAACCTTAGCTGTGTGCACAGCTGGGAGTCCTAGCAAACCCCTGATCATGGGGGATGGCTTTGGGGACCTCCAGAAGCAAGTCTGTCCTGCTTACCTCTGATCCAGGTCAGCACCCCTTCCTCTCTGGGCCCTGCTGCCCCAAGGGTTCCCACTTCTATGTGAGAAGGACGCAGAGCTGACCAGCAAAGGCCCCAGACCCACGGGGCCTCACCTAGGCTTCTCAGGACACAGCAGGTCAGGGCGTCAGCGGCATTCACTCTGGCATTCACTCACAAAACCAGAGTGAGTCCATCTTGAATAGGCACTGGGTGAAATGAGGCTGAGACCTACTGGGCTGCATTCCCAGACAGTTAAGGCATTCTAACTCACAGGATGAGACAGGAGGTTGGCACAAGACACAGGTCACAAAGACCTTGCTCATAAAACAGGATGCAACACACTGGCTAAAACCCACCAAAACCAAGATGGCGACAACAGTGGGCTCTGGTTATCCTCTATTACATGCTAATTATAATATATTAGCATATAAGAGACACTCCCACCAGCGCCATGACAGTTTACAGATGCCATGGCAATGTCAGAAATACCCTAGATGATCTGAAAGGAAGAAGAAATCAGTTCTGGGAAATCCCCACCCCTTTCCCAGAAAACTCATGAATAATCCACCCTTGTTTAGCACATGATCCAAAAATAACCATAAAAGTAGCCAACCAGCCAAGCGCAGTGGCTCATGCCCTTAATCTCAGCACTTTGGGAGGCCAAGGCTGGTGGATCACCTGAGGTCAGGAGTTCCAGACCAGCCTGGCCAACATGGTGAATCGCGTGAACCTGGGAGACAAAGGTTACAGTGAGCCGAGATTGTGCCACTGCACTCCAGCCTGGGTGACAGAGCGAGACCCCATCTCAAAAAAAAAAAAAAAAATGCCAACCAGCAGCTCCGGGAGGCGGAGCTTGCAGTGAGCTGAGATCGAACCACTGCACTCCAGCCTGGTAGACAGAGCGAGACTCCGTCTCAAAAAATATAAAATAAAGTAACAACACATTGGCCAGGCACGGTGGCTCACGCCTGTAATCCCAGCACTTTGGGAGGCCGAGGCAGGTGAATCACTTGAGGTCAGGAGTTCAAGACCAGCCTGGCCAACATGGTGAAACCCCATCTCTACTAAAAATACAAAAATTAGCCAGATGTGGTGGCGCATGCTTGTAATCTCAGCTACTGGGGAAGCTGAGGCAGGAGAATCCCTTGGACCCAGGAGGCAGAGGTTGCAGTGAGCCAAGATTGTGCCACCGCACTCCAGGCTGAGTGACAGAGAAAGACTCTGTCTCAAAAAAAAAAAAAAAAAAGAAAAGAAAAAACCCACACAACAACAAAAATACAAATTTTTTAAATGCAGTATAACTATTTTTATAACATCTACATTGTATCAGGTATTATGAGTAATCTAGAGATGATTTAAAGTATGCTGAAGGATATATGTAGTTTATATGCAAATACCACACCGTCTCATATCAGTGACTTGATATGAGATTTTGGGACTGAGATATGGGATTTTGATATCTGTGGGTGCCCGGGAACAATTCCCCAGGGATGCCGAGGGACAGCTGTTTTACTGGTGACCATGAAACTCTGATGATGTACCATGTACGCTAGAGATTACCGGCTACTTTCGCTGCCTCAGCGTCTGCTCCTATTACTGCCCAGGGAGAAATGGGGCCCTTATCCAAGGAGGGGCCACCCTGGGGCAGCACAACCTTCCTCTGTTTCCC
Source organism: Macaca mulatta (assembly GCF_049350105.2). Lineage (NCBI taxonomy): Eukaryota > Metazoa > Chordata > Mammalia > Primates > Cercopithecidae > Macaca > Macaca mulatta. The sequence continues at coordinate 3,182,279 of NC_133408.1, forward strand.
ATGCACAGGATGCTCCTCCCTCCCCATATTCAGTAAATATGAGCTAAAGTCCACTCTCTGGGAATTAATATAACATTCTGCTTTGGTCCCAGCCCCCCAAAACTCAGCATCTAGCAAGAAAGATGAACACAAAGGCGCACAGCTACAGCACGACAGCTGGGATCAAAGAGAGACACGCGGTGTGGTGGGAGGGAAGCTCACTTCCTGGTAGAGGTTGTATAGTCAAGGCAGGCTGCATGGCAGAGGCAGCATCTGCAATAGGCCTTGAGGGATAAGTAGGAGCTCACCAGGCAATGAAGGAGTCAAAGGAGAAAGCGTGTGGCCCATTTGTGGAAGAGCATGAAATGGGTGTGGCTGGGGGAGGGCACACAAACACAAATCAACATTCTGTTGGTGCCTAAAGGGGCGCCAACTGTGGGGAGCACCATCGGCTCAGGAGGGCCATATCCAGCCGCTCAGAGACAGTGGCCATGTTACCTGCGAGGGGGTCTTGGCCACACCTGAGTCGTGGGCTCTGTGGGGAGAAGGGGTAAAGGGGGCTCTGTGGGGCCTGGGGGTAAGTCGGGCCTCTGACTTTGGCAAGCTATGCAGGGGGGCTGTCTGCTGGCCATGGACTCTCCCTGAGGCCCTTCTAGTTCCTGGACCCTGGGACTCTCTCTCTTGGGGTGGGGGCAGGTGTGGAAATGAGAGGATTAGAGGATGCACCTGTGTTCAAACCACTGAGCCTCGCCACACAATAGCGCCATGATAACCCCGAACAAGTCACCTAAACTCTGCACCTTGGTCCCCGCACCTGCGAGGCAGGATGAGGGTCAACTGTCCCCCACAGGAGGCTTGGGGGGTAAGGTGGAAGTGCTCTATGGACTCTAAGCCTCGGACAGACACAGAGGTATCTCCACTGGCCTTTCACCGAGGCCCTGAGGGGTCTTGGCCTCATCAGCTATTCCATGTGGGATCAGAATGGAAGAAGTCAAAGGCCTTACACACAAGTCTCGTCACTCACCCAGCATCAGACAGTTTGGAACTTTCCACAAAGTACACGCATTCTTTCTTCTTGATGTTCTCAGGAATCCATGAACTGAGGCTTTCTTGCTGGAGGTAAAGAGGGTGTGTTGAGATCCTCCGACGTTCAAAAGAGCACCCCCCAGCCCCCCGGAGACACATCCGTGCTCCTTGAGGCGCTTCCACACTACTTGTTTGAAGGAAGGAAGCCTGCGTGACCCCGAGCCAAAGATTAGAAGCACCTTGCCGAGACTCTCAGGTGGGGATTCAGGAGGGAGGAATGAATCTAAGAAATCATTTCCACTTGGGACCGATTTGAATGTGCGCGCTTTAGTTTATACAGCATCACCACCTTCCTTGGGAACAACGTGGTGTGGTGGAAAACGTGGAGGCTGGGAATCTGGGGACCTGGATCTGGCACCATTGGGAAAAGGGCAGCTACCCTCCTGCCTGGCTGGCAGGGGGACTGCAAGATTCCATGTGCTTTCAACACACTTGCATCTTTGTATCCAGGACTTGGGGGAAAGCTAGCCCAGGCCCAGGCCCTCCCAATCAGACAAAGGATGTGAAATCATTATGCAACAAGGTAAGCATGGGTAACAGATTGCCAGGACTCTAGCGCAACATTTTTGAGTTAACCCAGTGATTTCCCAATCAGACCAACCATGGGAAATGATTGTGCAACGCAGGGAAGGCCAGAAAGGCCAGCCACGCATCACCCTCCCCAGTTGTGTTTTCCCAAGGGCATGGCTGGGTGGGAGCCCCTAAGGTCAGCAGACCCTTGCCCACCCCCATCGTCACAGCCTCAAGCTGCAACGTGCCCAACAGTGACCTCCGCGGCCACGTGCCAGCTGCAGGCTGACCGGCAGAAAGCTCACCTTGTCATTGCCGAAGGGGCACTGCGGCCTCCAGCCCTTGAAGAGGCTGCTGTTGCTGCGCCGGAGATTGGAGACCATCCCCAGGTCAGCGACCCTCCTGGGCGGCTCCACAAAGCCCTCCTCCTGCTCGGAGCCAGCTTTCCTCAGGGCCGAGGGCTCCATCCTGGGACCTCCACGCCAGCTGCAACCAGGACTGCTGCCCTCAGGACAGTCCTCCCTCCAGCTCACTACACTGGGGGTTCTAGAAACACACGGGGTGGTTGCTGAAATAGATCAGAGACAGGAAGATGAGGCTGGTGTTCTGAGAAGGCCACATGCTTCCTCACGTGAAGCCCTCATCCGGTTCTCTTCATCAGCCTGCACGTCTTCCCGGCTGCCTGAGCTCTGTCCCTTGGCTGGGGCCCCTGGACACTCCAGGGCAGTACATGCACATGCAGGGGTCCCAGTGCCCATTCATAATGGTAACAACCTCAGGTCACTGCAGGGCCAGAGACAGAGCTCCCTCCCCCACGGGTGCAGCCCCCGCCCCCCGGCTGCACTGAGAAGTCTCCGTGGCCAGCGGCGGCTGCCGGCGACGTGGTTTCGCAACCGTGCACAGCTCCTGCTTCCAGACACCAGTCACTACTTTCATATTCCAAAAATAAAAAAAAAATAGCCCCCACTGTCCACAAAGGAAGTTTCTTGTTGTTGATTTTTGAGACAGTCTCACTCTGTCGCCCAGGCTGGAGTGCAGTGACACGATCTTGGCTCACTGCAACCTCCGTCTCCCAGGTTCAAGTGATTCTCCTGTCTCAGCCTCCCCTGTAGCTGGGATTATGGGCACCCATCACCATGCCCCACTAATTTTGTTTGTATTTAGTAGCAAAAGGGTTTCACCATGTTCGTCAGGTTGGTCTCGAACTCCTGACCTCAGGCAGTCCACCCACCTCCGCCTCCCAAAGTGCTGGGATTACAGGTGTGAGCCACCGTGCCCAGCCTAGAAAGGAAGTTTTGGGGGGTACCACATCTCTCCACTCCAGGACACAGACAATAATTCAAAGGAATCTTATTCTCTCATGTCCTTTCTCCCTGGCTCTGATGTGGCCTTCATCACTGAGGCCATAGGAAGCCACCAGATGACTGCCCTCCCTTTACAAATGAGAAACATAAGCGAGTTCAAGCCCTGCAGGGTCTCCCTGAGCCCCTGGCACCCACAATGCGGTTCTCATGAGGTCATCCATGGTCACCCCCAGCCACTGCCCCAAAATGTGAACGGGAGGGTTGCTTGGAGGCAAAAGATCTGACTGCAATTCCCCACTCATCCCTGCCCTGAAACCCGATCTCTGACCATGTCCTCTCCACTACACATGACGGTCACTGTCAGACAAGACTGCTCTGCCGTCCCCTCATCACATTAGTTGACTGAGCCCCTCTTGCAGGCCACGGAGCTTGAAGCTCAGTGCCGGGAGCTCGGGGCTGAGCTTCTGGCTGCTGTCCTGTGGCAGGCACTCTCAGGCCACCCCACCTCCCACACTCTCCCTCCTCCCCTTCGCCCCTTGGCCACACCACTAAACTTAACTTGCCCTTCCCGGCCTTTTCCTGCCGTTCTCAGAGCAGATGTTGTGCCGCGTGCCAGTGGAGCCTTTCCAGGGCCATGAGCTGTCCCAGCAGCCACTGGCCTGGCTTCACAACCAGCTTCCAAGGGAAGCAGAGGGACAGAGACGTCCGCAGTGGCAGGAGGAAGAGGCGGCTCTGGAGAGCTCGCAGTCGCACCCACAAGAGGACCCAGGACTGCAGGTGGCTCCCCAGGCAGGTAGTCCACCCTGCATGGGATGAGGATGGCTCCATGCTAGAAACAAAGGCCCCAGCATCAGACGGGAGGGTCCGCGGTGAGGGACTCTCTGCCCTAAGGAAGACCAGCATGTTCTGTTCACACGCTCATCTTTCAGGCAGCTGCCCACCTCAGCACAGCCCCTGGAGTCTTGTGCAGGTTCCTCTAATCCCAGCGGCAAGCAGGCCCTGGGGAGCAAGTCAGACCCGCTCCAACACCACCCCAGACTTTGCAGGAGGCAGCCAGGAGCCCCCGTGAGCATCTGATGCCTGCTGTGGGGGGCCACTGGCTCGACCCAGTCCCCAAAAGGACGTGTGCCTCAGCCCAGGGGTGCAGAACCCTGAAACCCAGGCCTGGCAATGACCTTCCAAGGGCCCAACCAGCCCTCTCTGGGGTTCTCAATCCCTTTCTCACAGGTCACCTGAGGACAGCTTGGGCCACCTGGTTCACAGCTAAAATTCTCCACACGCAACTGGCACAGGTGTGAGTGTTGAGAGCACTCAGGAAGGAAACGAACTTCCAGAAGACAGATGCATGAAGCAGGCTTGGGAAGGGCAAGGCCCCATGTGGGGTGGATTTCCAAACCCGAACCCTGCACAGAGGTATTCCCAGGAGAAAGGGGTGCAGTGGAGCCCCTGAGGGAGCCTGGGTTGGGGCAGCATTCCATGCCCTTCAGGGTTAGCCACTGAGCAACCCCGTCCTCAGCCCCGGGGGCCCTGCATCCAGAGGTGGCGATGGGAAGAGCACTCCCACCTGGGCGGAATTCAGGAAGACTCGTTGGCACCTGAGCCTAGGACCAGGCAACTCAAGAGGATCCTGGTGTGCCTGCCGCCCCCAGCCAGCCCAGCCTAGCCCAGCCCAGCAGATTCCTGGGGAAATGGAAGGTTCTGTCTGGGCAGGGCGGGCCTCCTGCACCAGCAGGACTGGGACAGGCGCGCCCTGCACTCCCTCGGTACACCATGTGGCCACCCTGCCCTCTCTGGAGGTTGCTCTGGCATCCTCTGAAATCCCCGCGTGAAAGCCAGTCCTTCGGAGACTGGACTGGCAGAGGCGGGTGCTGGGACAGAGGAAGTAAGCGTCCCGGAAGCGAGCCCTGCCGTCCCGGCGGACTGGCAGGGGCCGAGGACGGCTGAGTCCCTCATCTCCCGGTCCCCTCGCGCCAGCCCGACAGGGTCGCCGCAGCGGCAAGGCGTCTCGCGGACTGCTCGCGGATCCGAGTCAGAGCCCTGCGCCTCTGCACACACTAGGCGCCCCAGTCCGCGCCCCGAACCCTACCGGTGCCCCTGCACCAGCGCCCCGAACCCCGCCAGCCGCTGCACCCTACCGCCCCCGCACCAGTGGCCCCGAACCCCACCCGCGCCCCTGCACCCCGCCGCGCCCTGCACCAGCGCCCCGAGCCCCACCCGCGCCCCTGCACCCCGCCGTGCCCTGCACCAGCGCCCTGCACCCCTCCTGCGCCCCTGCACCCCACCGCGCCCTGCACCAGCACCCCTAGCCCCACCCACGCCCCTGCACCCCACCGTGCCCTGCACCAGCGCCCTGAACCCCTCCTGCGCCCCTGCACCGCACCGTGCCCTGCACCAGCGCCCTGAGCCCCACCCGGGCTCCTGCACCCCGTCGCGCTCTGCACCAGCGCCCCGAGCCCCATCTGCGCCCCTGCACCCCGCCGTGCCCTGCACCAGCGCCCCGAACCCCTCCTACGCCCCTGCACCCCACTGCAACCTTCACAAGCTCCCTGGCCGGCCGCCTCCGTCCCAGCGCCCGAGCTCGCGCTCTCGCCCTGTCCCCGGCGGGCACCTACCTGCTCGGAGCAGCCCGCACCCCGGCGTCACCCGTGTCTCCGCGCAGCACCGCCTCCCTGGCCCCGCGAGGCCGTCCGCATCTCGCCTGAGCGTGCGCCGCGTGCACGGTGCAGTGGAGCCGCCCGCAGCGCTCTGCGTCAGTCAGTCCGGAGAGCGCCTCCCGCGCCGCGTCCCGCGCCCGCAGAGCCAAGGACACGCCAGGAAAGACGAGGCCCAGACACCCCACCTGCGGGCCCGCCCTCCCCAGAGACCTGGGACCGGACACTCGCACGGATGTGTGCCTTCTGAGGGTTGGGGGCACCTGTCTCCTTTAAACCGGCGATTATCTTTAAATCCTGAATAGCCAGCGGGAGCGGGACAGGCAGGACAGGCGTCGCAGGGGGACCTGGGCCTGAGTGAGACCCCCCAACAATGGGACTCAGGACCACCTGCTCAAAGACCTCTGCAGCCCCCTTCCCCAGCACTCCGGATATGACCCCAGAGCCAGGGACCATTCCCAGTGAGACAGGCAGGACCCCAAGGCTGGGGCAGGCTCAGGGCCTGCTCCCTGAATCTGTCTCAAGGAAGGGGACAAGAACAGCCAGAAAGATCAAGCCAGAAAGATCAAGCCCAGCAGTCCCCATCATGGCAGGTGCTGGCCACGGGGACCTACGGATGTCTAACTCCACCCTGTGTGGTGCCCACTCTCTGGCTTGGGGAGGGACAGGGACTGCCCTCTGATGCCTGAGAAAGTGATTGCACCTTTCCCAAATGGCCTAGACCACCCAGATCCCCTTTCACCCCACAAAGCCACGCAGTCCGCCCCTGCCTTGCCACCAGTGGGCGATACCCGGCTGCCATTCCTGGGCCCCACTAGCCTCGTGTCCAGGGAAGTGAAGAGGCCCTGTGGCCTCTGATCTGGGGGGAGGGAGGGTGCCCCCCGACTCCTGCCTGACCTGCACCCTCATTTCCTCCCTGGATGTGCAGGCCTTCTGCCCAGACTCCTGCCCTGAGCACACACCTCTAGAAGGCCCTCCACAGATGAGCCAGCCAGCAGTGCCCATGTGCTGAAGCATGTCCACCATCTCACTAACCCACCATCCTGGTACCTGCAAAGTGGTGGGAAAGCGGTCAGAGCCCCTGGTGTAGGACAGTACTCAGGACACTGTGCTCTGCACACGCATTGCCAGAAGCTGCCCTCCAGAGTGGCCAGCAGTGTCCCCACAGACCCGCAGCTGTGCCTGGGGCCGCACAAGCAGCTGCTCTGCCCTGCTGGACGGCACAGTCTTCCGTCCAGTCCACCCTACAAACTAGAAGTGCTCGATGGGCACCTGCTGCAGGAGTTGGGTTCTATGACCACCAGCCACATGCCCAGCGAGGTGTCTTAGACCCTCCTTAACAGTCAAAGGAAGAGAAGACCCCCTTCTCAAAGGAAGAGAAGACCCCCTCCCTTTCACCCGCTCCGTGTCAGCAGAGCCCCATCCAGTGCCCCTGCCCTGTGTGCTTTCTGGCTGGAGAGCCATGCCGTTAGCCGAAAACACACTGCAGGGCAGTTAATATTTTATAAGACAGTCATAACTGCCGAGCCATCCGCGAGACGGGCTGGGCGCTGTTTCCAAGTATCCTGGGCCTCTGTGGGAACGTTATTTAAGGTGAAGTAGTCACCAAGATGACCATCTCTGATGAAATAGCCGGGGCCACATCACCCTGGGAACGGCTCCTGCCTTCTAGAGAAGAACCGCACACTCCACAGAGGGCCACGTCTGTCTGCCCGGACGCTGCTGCAGCAGCAATTATGCGATATTCTTCCCATAAAAGAGAGGACACGCAACCATAAAACTCGAACAGGGCAGGTACCGATCTCCATTGTGAGTCCTCTCGAGCTCAGAGAGAGAAAGCACTTGGCACAAAGTGTTTCTCACAGTGTGGGCACGAGGCCCAGGTAAAAAAGGCCCTTGCTCTGGCAGCAGGAGAAAACCGCAACTGGAGAAAAAGGCAGTGACGGGGCCACAGGCACTGGCACACTCTGGTCCTGAGTGGGACGCAGGAGCAGGTGACAGGTGGCGGGCTCCTCAGAGGAGACTCCAGGAAGGAGGGAGGCCCGAGCTAGAGCAGGGGCAGCAAACTCTCTGCACAGGGCTGCACAGTCGCTGCGGCGGGTTTTGCCAGCCACGTGGTCTCTGTCCCAGCTCCTGGCCTCTGCCCTTGCAGTGGGAAGGCAGCCGTGGGCCATTCAGCTGACCCTGAACGACACAGATTTCAGCTGTGGGGATCCACTTCTCCGCAGATTTTCTTCCACCTCTGCCACCCCTGAGATGCTAGACCACCCCCTCCTCTTTCCCCTTCTCCTGCTCACAGGAAGACAAGGCCTTTATGATGACCTGCTTCTACTTTTTTCTTTTTTTGAGATGGAGTCTCACTCTGTCGCCCAGGCTGGAGTGCAGTGGTGCAATCTCCGCTCACTGCCAGCTCTGCCTGCCGGGTTCACACCATTCTCCTGCCTCAGCCTCCCAAGTAGCAAGTAGCTAGGACTACAGGCACCCACCACCACGCCAGCTAATTTTTTGTATTTTTTAATAGAGACAGGGTTTCACCGTGGTCTCGATCTCCTGACCTCGTGATCCGCCTGCCTCAGCCTCCCAAAGTGCTAGGATTACAGGCGTGAGCCACCGTGCCCAGGTGACCTGCTTCTACTTAATGTGAATATATTTTATCTTCCTTGCGATTTTCTTAATAACATTTTCATCTCTCTAGCTCCCTTTATTGTAGGAACACTGTTTATAATACATACAAGATACAAAATATGTGTTTATGCTATCAGTAGGCCTTCCTTCTGGTCAATAGTGAGCTATTCGTAGTTAACTTTTGGAGGAGTCAAAAGTTATACACAGATTTTCAACTTTAAGGGGTGTCGGAGCCCCTAACTCTTGAGTGGCTCAAGGGTCAACTACATAAATGAATCGGTATGTTACATGGTTTGGCTCTGTGCCCCACCCAAATGTCATTTCAAATTATAATCCCCAGGCCGGGCACAGTGGCTCACACCTGTAATCCCAGCACTTTGGGAGGCCGAGGCAGGCAGATCACTTGAGGTCAGGAGTTCAAGACCAGCCATGTCAAATGGTGAAACCCCATCTCTACTAAAAATACAAAACTTAGCCAGGCGTGGTGGTATGCGCCTGTAATCCCAGCTACTCAGAGGCTGAGGCAGGAGAATCACTTGAACCCAGGAAGGGGAGGTTGCTGTGAGCAGAGATCATGCCACTGCACTCCAGCCTGGGCAACAGAGCGAGACTCTGTGTCAAAAAAATTGTAATCCCCAGTGTGGAAGGTATTAGATCAAGGAGGTGTTTCTCATGAATGATTGAACACCGTCCTGTTGGTGCTGTTCCCATAACAGTGAGTTCGTTCTTGCGAGATCTGGTCGTTTAAGTGTGTGGCACCTGCCCGTCTCTCTCTCTTACTCCTGCCGTGTAAGACGCCTGCCCACTTTGCCTTCTATCGTGATTGGAAGCTTCCTGATGCCTCCCCAGAAGCAGAAGCCACCTGTACAGCCTGCAGAACTGTGAGCCAGTGAGTCCTCTGTCTTTATAAATTACCCGATCTGAGGGGTTTTTAAAATAGCAATGCAAAAATGAACAAATACAGTATAGCTGTGCACTAGTATGTATTCAACTTTGCAGACTGGGTGCAAATAGTCAGCGAAGGGAGATGGGGTGGGACCGTTTTATAGGATTTGGGTAGGTAAAGGAAAATTACAGTCAAAGGGGTTGTTCTCTTGCGGGCAGGGGCGGGGGTCACAAGGTGCTCAGTGGGGGAGCTTCTGAGCCAGGAGAAGGAATTTCACAAGGTAATGTCATCAGTTAAGGCAGGAATCGGCCATTTTCACTTCTTTCGTGATTCTTCAATTACTTCAGGCCATCTGGATGTACACATGCAGATCACAGAGGATATGATGGCTTAGCTTGGGCTCAGAGGCCTGACACCTATAGTCCTACTCAGGAGCCTGAGGCAGGAGAATCACTTAAACCCGGGAGGAGGAGGTTGCAGTGAGCAGGCCCTTGCACTCCAGCCTGGGTGACAGAGCAAGACTCCATCTCAAAAAAATAAAACAAAAAACAAAACAAAAAAACCTTTATTTGCAAACAGGTGGTGGGCCCATCTGGCCAGCGGGCTGCAGTTTGCAGACACCTGGTCTAGAGCAGTGGGCTTCAGGCTAAGGGAACAGACATGTTTCTTTTCATCTCTGGAGTCCACAGAGTCATCTGCATTCCGGAAACATCTTATATAACAGAACTCCTCTTAAAATGTGAAAGGACAGTGATGGACGCCACTCCAGGGTGAAGACTGCAGCCAGCGTGGCCACCATGCACTCTCCATGCCGGCACCCTTGCCCCGACGGCTCCCAGAGCAGCAATGACCACAAGGCCTGAAGACCTCTCAGGACACTGAAAAATTATAAAGCAACACGCGCTGCCTGTCCCTTCGCCCAGGCCTGGCTCTGACCTGCCACAGGGATCTGAACCATCTGCAGCACCAGCCAGGGGTCCTCGGTCAGCCAGGGGTCAGGCAGGCTATCCACCGCACTGGCTCCTGAGGCCAAGGGAGAAGTCTGGAGTTCCCAAGGGGATCTGGGAGGGGTGCGCTGCACCTGCCACCCAAGCAGTTCCAAAGTTTGCCTGAAGGACGTGTCGTGGAGTGGACCGGGTTCTGCCCCCAAGTGGTGCCAGGTGGGTGGTGAGGCCAGCAGCATGGGCAGGGAAGAGGTAGTTGCTCTGAGATCATGAAAACTTCAACTCCAGAGCACGTTTGCTGACTCTCCATTTGTCTCTCTCCTCCTCTCCCCTTCTCCCTGCCCCCCTTATCCCTCACTCCTCGGGAGGGTATGTTGTGAGAGGCCATGTTGCAGAGAGAGAAGCCAACCGCCGACACCTTGTGGGGCAGCTGGGAGACCCCAGCCAGGTCCTCAGAGACGGCCCCGCCTCCCTCCCAGGAGGCCCAGCCCAGCCACACAGCTCAGCTGCTCCAGACGCCTGAGCCTCAGAAACTGGGAGACAGCAGCGTCTACTGTGAGCTGCTAAGTCTGGGGGTGATTTGTTATGCAGCATAGGTGACTAGGACATCGGGCTGGAGGGGGTCTGGACTGGGGGTGTCACCTATGGTGCAAAGGTGGTGGAGGAGAGGAGACACAAGGACGGGGCCTGGAGTGCTTGGGACTCAGCGCCAGGTGTCAGGATAGCGTTTGCCCTGGGTTGGGGGTCAGCCTGCCCTGCTGAGCCCTGCAGAGCCCCCAGCTGTCAGGGCAGGAGGGAGCAGCGGTTGATCCATGGTACCTTGTCCTCAGCAGTACCCCCGGCTGCGAGCCAGAAACCCTGACCCACTGGCTGAAACCACAAAGCGGGTGTGGGCCCCGTGTGCCTGGTGACAGCGGTGCTGGCCTTGCTTCAAAGACTCGACAGGCAGCTCCCGTGTCCCCCACCCTCCATGTCTCTGGGAAACAGGATCTGTGTGCGGCCCCCTGAGATTTATTGGGGAGCAGCGTGCCTAACTCACCCCCTGTAAAGAAGGGAGGCCCAGGGCTGGGCAGAGGGCCAAGGCTGTGACGTAGTGTGACGTAGGTCCAGCTGAGCCTTCGTGAGCCCACCAGAGTGCTGAGGCCTGTGGCCGTCACACTGTGCGCCCGCAAGCACCCGCAGCCTGAGCCCGCTGGAAGTTTCTTACCACTCTGCTGGGGTCCAGCTCAGCCTCGTTAGCACTGAACATTCTGCCTGCTTGGAGGCAAAGCGCTCAGAAGACACTGCTCTGAGACTTTTCTGTCATCCCACATCTTACACCAACCTGAGAACTAAGCTCTTTTTTTTTTTTTTTTTGAGACGTCGTCTCCCCTGTCGCCCAGGCTGGAGTGCAGTGGCGCAATCTCAGCTCACTGCAAGCTCCGCCCCCTGGGTTCACACCATTCTCCTGCCTCAACCTCCCAAGTAGCTGGGACTACAGGCGCCCGCCACCACGCCCAGTTAATTTTTTGTATTATTATTATTATTATTATTACTGGTAGAGATGGGGTTTTACCGTATTAGCCAGGATGGTCTCGATCTCCTGACCTCGTGATCCACCCGCCTCAGCCTCCAAAAGTGCTGGGATTACAGGTGTGAGCCACCGCACCCGGCCAAGAATGCAATCTTTTGTTTCTTATCTACCGATGACCTGGAAGCGGGAAGCTCCCCCTGCCCCCGCCAGCCTTCAAGTTGTCCTGCCTTTCCGCACAGAACTAATGTACATCTTATACATACATTTTTTCTTTTTCTCTTCTTTTTCCATCTTGCACATATTGATTGATGTCTCATGTCTCCCTAAAAATGTCTGAAAGCAAGCTGTGCCCCAGTCACCTTGGGCACGTGTTGTCAGGACCCCCTGAGGCCATGTCATGGGCTCGTCCTTAACTTTGACAAAATAAACTTTCTAAACTGATGGAGACCTGTCTCAGATATTTTGGATTCACAGCTGCTAAGCTGCTTGGTTACAACTGAAGGCTCACAGGTTAGGGGTTTTTCAAAGATAGTTTGGTGAGCAGGGGGCTAAGGTATGGGGAGTGCTGATTGGTTGGTGAAAGATTGATGAAATCTAGCTGTCCTTTTGGTCCTTTTGTGCTGCATGGCTTCTGAGTGGGGCCACAGGAGCCGTTGGCAAGATATCTAGCTGGGTCCATCCATGTCAGACGTGCAATAAACCTGAAAAGATACAATAGTGATGTTCTACAATAGTGATGTTATCTGCAGGAGTAATTGGGGAAGTAGCTTGTCTTGTGACCTCCAGAATAATGGCTGACGAAAGTTTACGCCTGCACCTTAGTGGAATTCAGGCTCCTCTATCCTTCTAGCCTGGTGGTGTAACCGCCCAACGGGTTCACCTTGTCCACTGCCTAGACAGAACCGATTTATCAAGACAAGGGAACTGCAGTGGAGAAGGAGTAATTCACGCAGAGCTGGCTGTGCAGGAATGGAGTTTTATGACTCAAATCAGTCTCCCCGAGCATTCAGGGATCAGCGTTTTTAAGGATAATTTGGCGGGTAGGGCTCAGAAAGTGGTGAGTACTGATTGGTCAGGTTGAAGATTAAATCATAAGGGTTCGAAATGAGTTCTGGCTGACTTCTGTTCCTGGGTGGGATCGCACAAATGGTTGAGCCAGATTATCTGTCTAAGTGATGTCCGAATGCAGGGTCTACAAAACATTTCAAGCACTGATCTTAAGTTTTGCAACAGTGATGTTATTCCCAGGAGCAATTTGGGGAGGTTCAGACTATTGCCGCCAGAGGTTGCCAGCCCCTAAACTGTAATTTTTCATCTCATAGCTTAATTTGTTAGTCCTACAAAGGCAGACTGGTCCCCAGGCAAGAAGGGTTTTTTTGGGAAAGGGCTATTATCAATTTTGTTTCAGAGTTTAATCTATAAACTAAATTCCTTCCCAAGGCTAGTCTGGTCTACACCCACGAATGAACAAAGGCAGTTTAGAGGATAGCAGGAAGATGGGGTGCGTTAGGAGATCTTTCCCTGTCATAATTTCTTCAGTTACGATTTTTGCAAAGGCGGTTCCCGTGGTCTCATTACCTTTACAAAGGCTGTTTAGTTTTGAGGAAGGGCTGCTATCATTTAAACTATAAATGTCTCCCAAAATTAGCTTTGCTTATCCAGGAATAATTAAGGGCAGCTTCAAGGACAAAGGCAAGATGGGGATTGGCCAGATCTCCTTCAGGGCCATCATTCTCTCACTGATACAATTTTTGGCAAAGGCGGTTTCAGAATGCCCGTCTTAATGTAACTGTGGCCCATGTAACGATGTTTAGGGGGTCTTACCTGATTTCTAAAAGGCTGAAATGCTTGTAAGGGCTCTGCTGGACCTGTCCGTACGTCTTTCCTATAAATGCGTCTTTTCTGTAAAAGCTGGGAGGGAGCGAGACAGGGAATCAACACAGCCCCAGGGCTGCCCTGGGTTTATTCCAAGAGTTTGAATCGCGTAACTTGGAGCTGTGTAGCGCCCATCCCATCCACGCTAGGCCCGCGCTCAGAGACAGGCCTACGCACTCGGCCATGGTACGCGTGGGACCGAGCCCACCCCGCTCGGTTCCAGGGAGCGGCAGCTCAGCCCTCACGGGGCCGCCTCCGGGACCGCCACCTGCACCCACCCACGGCTCGCCGCGCGCTTCCGGGGTCGCGTTAGAATCGCGTCAGAGCCGGGCGCCCCAGGCCGCCCATGCGCAGGAGCAGAGCCGACGTGTCAGCGGCGCCCAAGCGGCCCCAGGGCGCTCTCCTCGCCCCGCTCTCCTCGCCAAGCCGCCAATGGGCTCAGGATCCGCCCCTGACGACGTGGGCCCCGCCCCTGGAGACACGCGCCGCGCAGTCGTCACCCGCCCGGGAGCAGGAGGCCGGGGGCGCCCGCCGGCCGGGCCTGGGCGGTCGCCATGAAGCTGACGCGGAAGATGGTCCTGACCCGGGCCAAGGCCTCGGAGCTGCACAGCGTGCGCAAGCTCAACTGCTGGTGAGGCGGGGCCTGGCCGCGGCCGCCCCGGGGTCGGGGGAGGAGCGGGGGCGGGGCCAGGGCGGGGACTGGGGTGAGGGCGGAGCCGGGGAGGGGGCGGGGGCGGGGGTGGAACGGGGGCAGGTGCGGAAGTGGAACGGGGTCAGGTGCAGGGGCGAGGGCGTCAAAGGAGTCAGGGGTCAGGGAGGAGAGGAGACCAGGGGTCGGGGTCGCCGGGGCCCCCCCATTTCCCGGCCCGCCTTTGCCCCGGCTGCCCTGTGGGCCAGATCTGATGTCTGGGGTTGCCAGCAGTCACTGGGACCAAGTCGAATAGGAGAGAGAACTGAGTTCTCGAGGACTGAGTCAGGAAACACGTTGGTAATCAGTACTGGGGGCGGCCGTGCCAAGGGTATGCCTGGCAGGTGATAGGAAGGGACGTGGGTGCGGTGGGACCCATGAAGGCGCAAAAGCGGGTAATACTGAGGCTCACCAGGCCAAGGAGGACCAGGAGCTTCCAGAGGAGGCAGCCTGGAGTTGAGGCCCGCACGATCTCCAGGGCTCCCTGGGGACTCAGCGGAGTCGCTGCGCCCTGTCAACTGGCCGCACCCTGCAGGCGGGGCGTGGGGGTCAGGGAGAGCAGGCGCTTCCTCCCAGGGGTATCCCCATACTGCCCAGAGCGAGCTCTTCTCTGTTAATTAAAAAGCTTTTCTGGGCCGGGCGCGGTGGCTCAAGCCTGTAATCCCAGCACTTTGGGAGGCCGAGGCGGGCGGATCACGAGGTCAGGAGATCGAGACCATCCTGGCGAACACGGTGAAACCCCGTCTCTACTAAAAAATACAAAAAAAAAACTAGCCGAGCGAGGTGGCGGGCGCCTGTAGTCCCAGCTACTCGGGAGGCCGAGGCAGGAGAATGGCGTAAACCCGGGAGGCAGAGCTTGCAGTGAGCTGAGATCCGGCCACTGCACTCCAGCCTGGGCGACAGAGCAAGACTCCGTCTCAAAAAAAAAAAAAAAAAAGCTTTTCTGTCTGCCCTGGCACATTTGGTGTTTTGGCTACAATTCCCCTGTGTCATTTGCTTTCAATAATGCATTTCTTTGTTTTGCACGGGGTGGTCAGTACTCTCACTAAGCTGGAAGAAACAACAACCCGATTTCAGGCTTTTAAAGTTTGCTTCATAAGTCGCCTGTTCACCCTTTGAACTTGGCCTCTTATAAAGACGCCCTTGTTGATGTCTGTCAGTGAGAGATATTAACCTTCTGCTATTCAGGGACCATGAGGAACAGTTCATCTTTTCGTGTCTTACAAATGGCTCTGCTGCTCCTTATCTAAAAGGTACCACCCCAACGTCATACAGTGTAGTTGAAAATCAAGTAAAACAATTGTTTACACCTTTGCCGGTTATATTTTTTGCCACGCCATTAAAATGCTAGAATCTTAAGGTTTGTAGGGAGTCATTGGTAATTTTTGGAATTTTTGTCTTCAGTGTTTTTTATTCAACTTTAACAAAATTAAAGTATCTTTTCTCTCCCCAGGGGCAGCCGCCTCACAGATGTAAGTATTGCTCTGATCATCTCCAAATGGCCTCAGTCCCAAATGTTGTAGCTTCTTCCCCAAGAGAATTTTTAAGTTGACAAAACTGCCCCTATCAGTTCAGTCCCACACTTGGTACTTTGTTCACTTGGCGGGTTTCGTTATGTAGAACCACTAATGGAAAAACAATTCTCCAGTACCAGGCTGATTTTGCTGTTCCCGTCAACATAAATGAAACGCTGTTTGTCACTTGGTCACAGAGGAGGGGAGCAATAGTTTGGAACTTGCTATCACCTGGAAAGGAATCCCAGGACGGTTTGTTTTACTTTGTTAAGGGGAAGTTGAAGGTCTGCACCCCCTCTTCTTGGTCACATCTAGCCTTGTGCCCCCCACCGCTACCCCAAAGGCGGCAGAGAACAAGCCCTGCTGGGAGAACTTGAGCGTGTGCGTCTGTGAAAAGATTTCTTTCTTCTCTTCCCTCATTCTCTTTCTCAGTCCAAAATGTCCCCAACTTCCAACTTACACAAGGATTGCATACCAATTGTTTCTTTCTTTCTTTCCTGTTTTTTTTTTTTTTTTTTGGCCCAGGCTGGAGTGCAGTGGCGCGATCTTCGCTCACTGCAACCTCCACCTCCCGGGTTCAAGCGATTCTTCTGCCTCAGCCTTTGAGTAGCTGGGACAACAGGCGCCCACCACCATGCCTGGCTAATATTTGTACTTTTTGGTAGAGATGGGGTTTCACTGTGTCGGACAGGCTGGTCTTGAAGCCCCTGAGTTCAGGTGATCCACCTGCCTCAGCCTCCCAAAGTGTTGGAATTACAGGCGTGAACCACCATGTCCAGCCCAATTATTATTTATCTCTTTATTCTCTGTTTTTTAAATTTGAACTGTACCTTTCCTTAAAGACAAAAAAAAAAAGCCTGGACACATGGCACCGGATGTAATCTGTTTTGTGCTGTAACTGAAATACTGCATGTTTAGCAGTGACTATATAAACACACCATGGTCATAGACACGAGTCCCTTATACATGGGATGCATCTCACTAGGCTCTGAGCTCGCTGAGGTTGGGGCCCTGCCAGTCACCCAATCTGCTGGTGCCATGCCTGGCATATGGTGGGCTCTCACATATGTGGGGGCTTTCCAGGTTGTGAAGGCTTTGTGGACCACCCTGGGCACCTCACCCCTGAATTGACAGTACCAGTGTGATCTGAGATCCAGTTTTAAGCCTGTCTTCCTTTTGGCCCAGACCTGTTATCAAGAAGGGATTTCCATCCTTTCCTTGCTTTCTGTTCCTGCATAGAGGACACTGGGGTCCCCTTACCTGATGTCCTTTGAGGACATCTAAAGTAATGAGCGCTCTGTCTCCACTGCTGGCAGCATCTGATAGCAACGATGCTGCTGTAAAATGTAATAAAGAGAGAGTGCGTGAAAGGAGGAGCCTCACGTTTCTCCTTCAGTCTGCGGGGTGTCTGGGCTGCAAGGTGGCATCAGAGGGGAGCCTGGCATGCTCGTGGGCATTCACCCTGGGCACACTGGCTGAGCAGGGCTGTGCCCCTCAGGCCCCGGAAGTGGGTTGGCCATGGCTGCGACAGTTCTCTGTGGCTGACGGCAGTGCGACCGCAATGCCCTGCTGGGCCGTGCTTGCTAGTCATGCTCTTTTCCTCCTAGATTTCCATTTGCCGGGAGATGCCCAGCCTGGAGGTGATCACGCTCAGGTACCTCGCTCCTGCCGACATGCTCAGCCTGGGGCCTGGAAGCTGGGGCAGAGCCTCACGTCCCTCCTGTGGGACCCAGTGCTATGACATAACCTAGAAACCTCCAGCACAGACTGAGGGCGGCTTCCAGAAGGGGAGGGGCCGGGACAGCGAGAGCTGGGTCTACCCCGTGGCCCCATGTCTGCCCTCCTTCCTCAGAGCCTCACCTGGGCCTCCTGATAGCTCCTGTTCCCTGCCTGCCCTGCTGTACCCCTGCCCACCCTTGGCCTGTGTGCTCCCATAAGCCATCGCTGTGTTCACTGGGCCAGTCGATGGTGGCGCCCGCCTAAGGATGCACGGTGGCCTGCCCTGGCCGCCCTCATAGTGGCCACATCTGCCCCGAGACCCCCAGGGTCCTGGCCTTTTCTCCCCGCCAGTGCCACCACTGCTGACCAGTTTCTCTGCACCCCATGACCTGTGCCCCTCTACTATGGTCACTGCCCTCCCAACAGACTAAGGGAACCTTGAATGAACAAATGTTACTGGAGTTTTAGGCAGCTGGGGCGTGTTTGGGGGCTCTGGGGAAGAGAAGAGCTTCCTTTATCCCTGAATTCCCTCCTGCCTACTGTGTGACCCAGGGAGGGAGCGGACGCTCATGGCTCACCGCTGCCCACCAGACGCTGGGTGGGAGCCTTCTCTGGGTTTCCGCATTTAAAAGCTCACAAGGTTTAAACCCTGTGGGGAAGGCCCACCCTTCTGTTTGGCAGCTCGGAAGCCTCCAGGCCTTGCCCTCTGAGAGTAGCTGTTGCAGGCCCCTGGTCCCTGTGACCTACCTTCTTGATTTCACAGGCAGCCACGGGCTAGGCCAGCCCCTGCCCATCCTCTGTAACACCCTCCGAGGTTGGCATTGCCATGGTGATGCCAGTGCACAGCCTGCTGCCTGCCAGGGGCTGAGGCCAGTCCATCTGGTATTCAGGCATCCCCAGCGCGGGCATCAGCCTGTCCTGCCCAAGTCTTGCTGAATGAACCGATGAATGAAATGGGCTTGGAGGCATGCTCCTGAGCCAAATCTCAGCCCTCCCACCCATCAGCTGGCTAACCTTGGGCAAGGCGTGGCCCTCTCTGTGCCTCAGTTTCCTTCCTGTAACACAGAGGTATTATAAGTGCCCACCCCACAGGGAGACGAGGAGGAGATGGAGCCTGAGTCCAGAGGTTGAACAGGGGTGTCTGTGCCTGCCGCGGGGCTCGTTTCACTAGTCAGGCGATGTTTACGGCGAGGCTGGGATTTCAGCTCTGCCTCCGAAAGTCTTACCTGACAGGGAAAGGTGGAGCTTGTGGCTCCCACGATGGCAGGAAGCTTGGGGCGGGGCTGTGGATCCAGTCCTATCCCCACAGTGCATTGAGTCGCCCAGGGGCCGCAGGGCCTCTGAGCATCAGGCCTCTCATGTGCGGGGCCATTTCTGTCGTGTCTCAGGAGGGACAGGACCCGGAGGGTGTTCACCGAGTTCAGGTGTGTGGTGCCTGCACGTCGACTGCACACCACGCCCGACTGCACTGGAGCGGAGCAGGTAGCTTGAGGCCACGGGTGTGGTCCGCACACCACGCTGCTGCCTGAGCCTGGGGCAGACTCCATCCTGGAAAGGGTCCCACAGCCTGAGTTTTGCTCTTGGTAAAATGGGGCGGCCTCATAGCTAGGAGCTGCGTGAAAGGATACCTGGGAAACACCCAGTGAAGGGGTGGCATGGGGAGGCGGGCTCAGCACCGGCCTGGTGACCGCCCCCTTCCCAGGTGCCTGCGGGACTCGAGTGCAACCCTCCAGGCAGGGGGCCTTGGCTCTCGGCTGGCAGACGCTCCGCACCTTTGAGGGCCTGTGGGAGCAGCTCCACGTGTTCGCTTGTGGAGGGGACGGACCCCACGCTGTCGGGTGAAGCCTTTGGGTCTCCGCTGCAGGCCTCCTGTGTTTCTCTACTTCTCTGACGCGTCCACGTTCTGTAGAATGGAAATGAGGCCCATCCCCAGTGTCGCCACTTTCACGTGGGGGTTTGGAAGGTCCGTGCTCACTTCCATGTCACATGGAGCTGGCTCGTGTTTTTTGCCATGAGTTTTTCTGGGCACTCCGTGCTTTGGAGCAACATGATATGTCCCTTGAGAGGCCTTAGTTTTCCCGGCCTGTGAAGGAGGGCCACAGCCCGTACCTCCCACTCTAGCGCCCTGAGGAGCTGATGCCGAGCATGGGGCAAAGGGACTGTTGCTGGCAGGGTCCACCCCAGTCCGCCTTTGAGTTCAGGACCCGGCTTTCCTATAGCTCTCTCCTCGGCCCAGGTCCTGCTGCACATGACTCATGATGTCCAATTTGGGCTTCTCAGGCGAGGGCAGGGACACAGATCCCGTGAGTGCCTGTTCTTGGGGCTCGAGATTGAGAGGTGACCCTGGGGGCCCCGTCCACATCCCTCACTGACTGCTGGTCTCCATGCAGTGTCAACAGCATCTCCACCCTGGAGCCTGTGAGCCGCTGCCAGCGCCTGAGCGAGCTGTACCTGCGGAGGAACCGTATCCCCAGCCTGGCTGAGCTCTTCTACCTGAAGGGGCTGCCGCGTCTCAGGGTGCTGTGGCTGGCCGAGAACCCGTGCTGCGGCACCAGCCCCCACCGCTACCGCATGACCGTGCTGCGCACCCTGCCGCGCCTACAGAAGCTGGACAACCAGGGTAGGTGGCCGCAGCGGGGTCACTGGCCCTCGCAAAACAATCCCTGGCAGGGCATTTCCCCAGCCCTCTTTCCTCTTCTCCTTTTCTGCAAATGCCTGGTCTGGCGGGACACAGATGTGCCCTGTGAAGTCTCCTCAGAGGCCCTTCCCCTGCTTCTGTGTCTCTTGATCCCGCCACCTGAATGCAGCAGCGCAGCATAGGGTCCCTCCGGTGACTGTGACAGTTTGTGTATCCCCCAGCGACTGCAGGACCTGGTAGCAAAGCAAAAGGGTTCCTTTTGCTTCTGTGAGGAGCAGTGCTGCTGTGACCACTGCCATGCGCCATGGCGAGTGGGGCGTCAGGATCTGGCAAGCAGCGTTGCACTGGTCCACAGGGACTGGGCAGGCTCCACGGGCCACTGTGAACCTAGGGTGGCTGTGCCGTCTTGCTCCCGCCGTGGGGAGGGGCTGTCCCAGCACCGCAGTGCCCGCTGCTGCACTCCACCTATTAGAGGCGCTCATGCCTCCTCTGGCCAGCGCCAGCACCAGTGCAGTTTTCCAGGCCGCGGTTTCATGCTGTTAATCCTTGGCATTCTCAGCACGCTAGTTTCTCATCCTTGTCAGCTATACGGGCACTAATATTTTCTCCCAGACAATTTTATTAATAACTTCAGGGAAATTGATATGTGAGTGAAATGGAATAAATTCAGTACGGTCTGTTCCTTTTTCTGTTGTGTCTTAGTTGAGGTTTTGATGAGTATTTGCTTCTGGCCAAGGCTGGTGTTTAGATTCCTGAGCAGCCCTCCACCATCTGTTGTGTATCGGCCTGTGCCAGGCTAGGGATGGGACAAGAAGGAACCGGCTCCTATTCGGCTCCTATTCTGGGAGCTGGCCCTGGAGGTGGATACACGTGCATGCATTTCACAAGCAGACTGTGCCTGAGGCTGCAGTGAGGACGGGAGCTGCAGCGCGTGTGGCCTGCATGTGGGTGAGGCCACTCATGCTGTCTTCTGTCCTTCATCCCGAAGCTGTGACGGAGGAGGAGCTGTCCCGTGCACTGAGTGAGGGAGAGGAGATCACCGCCGCCCCGGAGAGAGAGGGCACAGGCCACGGCGGCCCCAAGCCATGCTTCACACTGAGCTCCCTCAGCTCCGCTGCTGAGACCGGCCAGGATCCGCTGGACAGCGAGGAGGAGGCAATGTGAGGCTGGAGGGCAGCGGGGCCTCCGCCCATCCCTGTCCCCCAGGGTCCTCCCACGGGGAGCGAATGGGGCTTCCAGTGAGCTGCCTCTCCGGGAAGTGAGGGAGAGGGATTATCCAGGGCGAGTGTCCGTTCTCATCCGTATTCTCTGGGAGTGACTCAGTGCCCAGGTAGTGGCAGGTCCATGTTTTGCCCAACAGCGGAGATTCCAGGGAGCAGGAGGGGGGGTGAGCCAGGCCCCGTGCCCTGGCACAGAGAAGGCTCGCAGCACCGGAGCTTGTGAGGTGCAGGGAGCCCCTGGTGGGGGGTGTGGCCTAGGGCCACAGTCACTGGAATGGTTTGTGGGCACAGCCATCAGTGCCCGTACAGCCTTGAGCCCAGGGGCCGTGGAGGGGCCACAGGGCTGACTCTGCAGCGAGATACCGGCGCCTCCCAGGGCAGTTGGCTGTGCGTCACAAACGTGTGTGATAGAAGCTGGGTGCTTCTCTCCTGCTTGGCAGATCACACCCACTGCTGGTGCCTGTGGTGGGGACATTGGGATGTGATCTCCGTTAGGCATCTGCTGTCTGGCACAGGGCTTGACCCCATGGTCAGGAGCTCTTCCCTGGCGTTTGTGTACAGGTGCCCCCCACCCTGCCCCCGAGGCCCCGGTGGAAGGTATTACAGCTGGGGAGCCCCAGGGTTCAGGGAGGACGCCCCACAGGTGAAGTAAGTGCCGGGCTGTCCAGGAGCTGCCATCTGTAGCCCCTGACCTCATGGGAGTCACCTCCCTTCTCTTCCCCGTGTGCCAGGTGGGATTTGTATGAGCCTGTCCTTTGCTTGGATGTGACCTGCAGACAGGGTTTGCAGAGGCCTCCAGTGCCACCAGCCCCTGACCCTCACACACCTTTGTCTCCCTCTCACCAGCAGCGCCCAGGGTGAACTTGGCCTAAAGCCCCCTTCCCGGGACCAGTTTCCTTCCTTCTCACCCAGAGATGCTTCGAGCAGCCACAGGAGCAGGGTGAGTGACAGGGGCTGCTAGGCGGCCACTGCTGTCTCTGCCCACTGCACAGAAATCGTGGGGAGGGAGGATGGAGCCTCACAGGGCCTTGAAGAGCTGTGCCCCAGGGGGAAGCTGCGTGTGTGGGTCTGCGAATGCGCATAGACGTGTCACACGTGCCCCGCACGGAGCTGTCCTGGCCCCTCAGCCTCTCCTGGTCTCCTGGTCTGTGGAATGTGGGCCCAGGCCCTGCTGGGCTGAGGGCAACAGGAGTCACGTGGGAGAAGCGCCACACGTGTTCACAAGCGGGGCTCCTCCTCTGCTCAGATTCTCGTTATGTGCCGAATGGTCATTTGCTTGGACGGCCCACACCCCCGGGACCAGGTGCTCTGTGGTGGGGTGCCGCTGGCCAGGCCCCAGCCCTTGTGGAGGGCAGCAGCCTCGGAGTGCTTGGTGGGCTTAGTCCGCACCCCTCTCTGCCCTCAGAACGTCCTGACTGCCATCCTGCTGCTGCTGCGGGAGCTGGACGCAGAGGGGCTGGAGGCCGTGCAGCTGACTGTGGGCAGCCGGCTGCAGGCCCTGCGTCGGGAGGAGGTGCAGGAGCACGCCGAGTGACCACAGGACCTGAGCGCCGCTCCACCGTCCACGGGGACCCCAGTGTCTTCCCCAGCCCCCAGGAGCTGAAGGGTGGCTGCCACAGCCCTGGCCCCACACAAAAGCCTCCCCGGTTTGCCACGTCGGCCAAGGGCAGGAGTGGGTGTTGTGCTGGCTAGCTGGAGCGGTGGAGATGCCTGTCCACACCAGAATGTCCCCAGGACTCCCCTTCTGTGGTCTGGAGGTTCTGGGCTGGCCTGGGCTCTTAAAGGGAGGATTTTGCAGGTTGTCCTCCCTAATAAAAGATTTTCCCAAGGTTGATCTGGAGGTGACATTTCCCAATGGTCGTGACAGTCTTTGAAAGCAAGGGCCGTCTCGGCAGAATGAGGTGTTGTTCACGAATGGCTTTGCCGATTCCAGCCCTTGGTCCTTGGATAGATTTCTGTTGAGCAAGGGAGACTTCCAGAATGCCGGCGCCCACAGGGACATTGCCCTGAGCTGCTCTCCGCAGGAAGGCAGCAGCCTCCCGCATCCACGGGACAGGGTTTTGTTTTCTTGGCCAGGCTGGGCAGGTGCGCCTTCCTTTCTCTCTTCTGTGAAGAACTGCAGGGGGGCCCTCAGCTGTGAGGCTGTGGATGAACAGGCCTGTTTGCTCTGGGGTCTGGGCCTGGCACAGGAAGCAGCTGGACTAGGGGAGTCCTTGGAGCATCTGAGAGTTTTCTTTTCTCTGGGAAGAGTTACGAGTCTTATGAGGATGTCACGATCTGGGCAGTGACCCGCGGCCCTGGGGACCTTCCTAGTACCCCCCAAAACCAAGGGAGCATTCACGTGAGATGGGGAGTCAGCCTTCCAGCTGGTGTGTAGGAAAGCCAGGTCCCTGGGCCCTTGTCCTGTGTGGGGTTGGGACCCAGATCTCCGTGAGATGTCCCCATCCTCCGCCAAGCGGTGATGCGTGACCACGCGTGCAGGCCACTGCTCTCCCAAGCTCAAGGCCATGCGGTGTGATCGTCACCAGAGCCAGCTGCAGCATTGGGGCAGTCACTGTCACTGGACTTGGGGAAGCCCAGGGTGAAGACAAGTCACTCATCCGTGCAAGCTCTCCACAAGGGGTGCGATCCCTCCAGAAGGGGTGCGATCTCTGAGCAGTGGGGAGTGGAGTCACCACTTGGGACATGGAGGGTGGACAGTTCAGGCCTGTGTCTGCCTCCCTGGGACTGTGGGATGGGTGCCCTCATGGAGGGTGGACAGTTCTGGCCTGTGTCTGCCTTCCTGGGACTGTGGGATGGGCACCCAGCGCCCTCAGTAAAGTGCTTCCTTGGAATGACTGAGGTCGTTTTAAATTGAGTCCCCTTCCACTCCCCCCGACGTGGGCTGCTGTGGGTATGCGGGGCTTACACCAGTGCCCTCCTGCCCCACACCGTGCACACCTTGGTTGGGACAGCTGGGTGGGACCTGTGGGGGCAGCTGCCTGCCTTCAGCCCCGCGGTTCCCCCCACCCCGTCCCCATCCCCACCATTGCTGCCTCCACCCTCAGCCTCCTGCCGCTCCCCCTCCCGTCGCCTCCTCACCCAATGCCCCCAGCCATGGAAGACGGCCAGAAGCACGTCCAGCCCGGGGCACCCCACAGTCCCACTCCACTGCTCCCCAAGTCACCCCAGACGTGGGTTCTCAAGCTGAGCAGGCACGGGCATCACACTGTGTCCCATTCACCCAGTTCACAGGAGAGGACCAAGGGCCCAGGAGGCCGCATGACTCCGCCCGAAATGCCAGAAACGCCAACTCCATGCAGCCAGAAGTGGGCCTGTCACAGGCGCTGGCCACGGCACGTCGCCCAGGAGGGAGGCAGCCACTGTCCCAGGCATCAGCCACAGGCCACCACCTGGGTGCAGCAGCTGAGTGGCAGCTGAACAGGTTCTAACACCTCATCAGGCAGGGCAGGCCGAGGGGGGTCTACTCAGAACTGAGTCCTGATCCCAGATGGTGTGACACAACGGAGGCCCCAAAACATGCACGTGGTTCCCCGGGCCTGTGAACCTGTTTCTCTGTTCCTTTGAGACAGAGTTGCAGACCCGGGAGCACTGTCCTTGGACAACTGTCCCCTCCTGGGCCTGGACCCAGGACGGCCCCACCCAGAGTGAACTAGAAGGCCCCTAGGTGTGGGCCCCTCCACCCCAGCTCCAGAGTTAAGCAATCTGGAGGTCTCTGGCACTAGAGCCAACACGGCGAGGGGCTCTTGGGAATATCAAGGTGCCTGAGGGCAGGAAGGTCCCCAGCCCCCTCACCAGGTCCCCAGCGCCACCCCTCTGGCCTGAGCTCAACCAGGAGACCGCCCAGGGACCCTCAATGTGGCCTTTAGGCCCCTCCAAGCCAGGGTCTCCCTTGAGACACCTGTGTCCCGAAACCACATCCGCAGGGTGGCACTGCGGGAACGAAGCAACCCTCTCGGCAAGCACCTGCCACGTTGGTGCTGCAGAGCCGTGGGTGGTGCAGAGCTGCGGGTGGTGCAGAGCTGTGGGTGCTGCAGAGCCGTGGGTGGTGCAGAGCATGGGCTTCAACGCTAAGGTTAACGGGCATCCTGCGAGCAGGGTGTCCACCACCCCAAACCACCTGCGGGACTCAGCCCTAGCCCCCGGTGGGCACAGCTTTGTGCCGCCTTCTCTTCCCCTCCCACGTGTCCACCATCGGTGTCTCCTGGATGCTGGCTCAAGCCAGCCACCAGCCTGCAGGTTGGAGACCCCCACTCAGGCTGAGGCTGGGGAGACCGAGGAGTGAGACTGTACCGTTCTGCCCCCAGGGGAGGACCAGGAGGGGGCTCAGGTCACCTTGGTGGCCCCCAGGGAGTCCTGGAGAGCGCCTGTGGCCTCCCAGGGCACATGTCCCTTTGGCCTGGCCCAGGCACTGGCCAGAGGGCCCTCCACCCCTGGGGGCCGCTGCCCACTGGGCTGGCCATGTGGTGCTGCTCCTTTCCCTCCAAGAGTTCCGCAGGCTGTGCTCTCCAGAGACCGATGCACCCCACGGTCAGGGGGATTTTATTTCTAGAAAAGGTGACAGGTGCTGCACGTGGGCAGGAGCAGGTCACAGTGAGGCAGGGCCAAGGGCATCCCCCTCTCAACACAACCCAGGCACCGGCAGCCAGGTAGGGCAAGGGCTGGCCCCTGTGAGTGAGCCCAGAGTGGGGAGAGGCTGGGGCCCATGGGGCGCCAAAGCCAGGGGACATCAGCCTGCAAACACCGACAGCCCCACGTCCCCTGGGCAGGAAGGTGGATGCCCCAGGACGCTCTGTCCTCCTGCTGCAGGGCCTGGCAGGCTGGTCTCAAGACCAGCCCCAGGGAGGCCTGGCGGGTGGCCAGGGATAGAGGCAGGGGCTGGGCTAAGCAGGGACACAGCCCCCACCTGCCTGCAGGCTCCAGACACAACAGCCCAGGCCCCATCTGAGCCCTGGCGCTGCAGCTGGCATGGGTGGGGGCCGGGGAGGGGCGTGGGCATGGCCTCAGAAGCCCTTGTCCATGCTCAGGGTGCGACGGGTCACGTGCTCCAGCTCCCCTGACACGTAGGCGGCCATGCTGATACGGTACTGTGCCAGCATCTTCAGCATGAGCCGCAGGCTCAGCCACCACTGCTCCCGCGGCATGCGGTGCCTGTGCAGGACGGGGATGCGGGGATGATGGGGAGTCAGGGGTCAGGGCAGCTCTTCAGGC
Source organism: Macaca mulatta (assembly GCF_049350105.2). Classification (NCBI taxonomy): domain Eukaryota; kingdom Metazoa; phylum Chordata; class Mammalia; order Primates; family Cercopithecidae; genus Macaca; species Macaca mulatta. The sequence continues at coordinate 3,208,642 of NC_133408.1, forward strand.
CATGCCCCCAACTCCCCCACCCCCCAACCCGGCGGCCTGTGCATGCCCCTCCCTCTGAACATCTCAATATCCGTGGAGCCCTGCGGCCTCTGGGACGGGTCTGGGGTCCCCATCCCTTGGAGGCACAGCACAGAGTCAGCCACAGCCGCCCTCAGGCGTGCCCAATCCTGGCTGCCCATGCTGTGCCCCCATGCCCACCCAAAAGTATTGCCCAGTGTCACGCTCAGAAGACTTGGACATGGTCCCTGCTCTCCATGGCCTGGCGGGGACCAGGGCACGGGGGGCCCAGGAGGACTTGCGGGGTCAGGGTGCGAGTGGGGCGGGGCCTGGCACACCTGCCTAGGGGACAGTCTGGGCCGCCCCTCAGCCCCACCCGCCTCCAGGAGGCTTCAGTTGAACTCACTCGAAATCAGTGTCTTTCTTGAGCTCAGTGACGGGGCTGAAGGCCACCGCCTTCTTCTTCAGGCCAATCACACAGGCCGAGTCTGGGGCATTGGCGAACACCCGTCCTGCAAACAGAGGCACATGGCAGCCCTCCAAGGCCGGGCCCTGCCCCAGGGAGCCAGGGGAGGGCGAAGTGAGGCCTCAGGTTGCACCCACCACCTACCCTTGCGGTAAACCTCACGCAGCTTCTCCGACAACCAAAGCATGGCCTTCACCCCCAGCTTGGTCCCATAGTTCCGGTCAAAGGGGGTTGGGGCGCCGCCCTGGAAACAGGCAAGGCCCGGTTCTTGGAGCTGCCCTGGGCTGCCTGGGCCAAGGAGAGGGGAGGCCCAACCCCAGTGCAGACAGGGTCCCCACGGGGAGCCTCCCAGGCAGCTTCTGAACACCCATTCCTTCCAACCCCTGCACAATTCCCGTCTGTTCCCGCATCGAGGACCCTGCCTGCTCTCTCCAGCTCCAAGTCCAGGCCAGAAGCTGCCTCCCGAGGCCGGCAGTCGGCTGCCCCCTGGCCAAGTCAAGTGACCCCTGGGCTCCTACATTGGCAGCCGGTGGCCCCACCTTGGGCCCCATCCCCAGCCACCCTGACTCCCCCTCCCTGGCTCAGAAAACCCCAGGACACAGGCTTCCTGCAGGGCCACCATAGGGCAGGGAGCATGCCGGGATCTAGGTGAGGGGCTCGGCGGAGGTAGCCGAAGGAGGCCCAGAGGGGTGGGGGCTGGGCTCAGCATGTGAATGTCCTGGCCCCAGCCCCGGCCCCGGCCCCAGCCCCAGCCCTTCTTGGAATGAGACCTCACCCAGATATGGGCCTCGGTCCCCTCACCGGGGAAGGGCACATGTGCCCGAGGGCCTGCCGGGAGTACCCGTGGGTGCCTGTGAGGGCTGGGACCCCTGGGCCCGGGGACGGATGGTGGCAGGGAAGAGGGGCAGGCCTCTCAGAGCCTCACTGCCCCACACCTGCTGCAGGTGGCCCAGGACGTTGGTCCTGCAGTCGAAGACACCCTTGCCCTCTGATGAGTACAGGTTGTACAGGAACTCCGTGGTGTAGTAGTCATGGCACTTCTCGTTCCTGAGAGGGACAGCAGGGCCTGAGTCAGCGGGGAACGAGTTCAGGTCTCCCCCAAATCCTGAGTCCCCGCTGGGCCAGGCCTGGGAGCGGGAGTGCCAGCTCCCGGGAAAGCCGCCCTCGCCCACCCTCTCCAAGGACCCCTCCTGCCTTCTCCTGCCCAGCCACTCCTCAGCAGCCCCGCCCCTAGCCCCTAGCTGTGGCCGGGGACCCACGGCAGCCTCACCGCAGCACCAGGCCCCTCTGAATGTCTGTCTTCATCTTCTCCGTCATGTGCTCCACGTTGACCTGCGGGAGGGGCCAGATGAGCCAGAGGACTGTGGGGAGGGAATTCCAGGCTGACCAGCGACCCAGGGCCAGCAGGAGCACTGGGCTATGAGTCCCGCCTGCCCAGGCCCTGCCCTGCGCTGGCCGGCCTGAGTGTCTGGGGCCCAGGCTGGCGTGCCGGCGGGTCTGTCGCAGCAGGGGCCACGCTGGGCTCACCTTTAAGTCATGGATGTTGAAAGGGTCCTCAAAGACGTAGGCGGCGTCGGCCCCCACAGCGATGCCAGTCACGGTGGCCAGGTAGCCACAGTAACCCCCCATGGTCTCCACGATGAACACACGGCGCTTGGTCCCCGAGGCAGACTGTTTGATGCGGTCACAGCTCTGGGGGCCAAGGGGGGTCAGGGGTCCTCCACATGCCCACACTTCCCTGCAGGCCATGGGCATGGCTACCCTGCAGGGAGCCCTGTGTCTCCAGAGCCAGTCTGTGGCTGACGCACCCACAGAGTCAGCAGCACCAGGCTTGGGCCCACCTCCCACCTGGGCCCCGCAGGACCAGGCGTTCTCAACCAGGTGACCCCAGCCTCAGGGCACAAGGGACAGTGGCCTGCACACACACTCTCTGTGGGCAGGCAGGGGTGCCCCGGCCCCATGGACAGAGGCCAGGCACTGCTCTTAGGCTACCCAGCACTGGGGCAGGGACACTCCTGCCTCGGTCTCCCCGTCTGAGTTCATCACAGTAGCAAGGAACAACGCAGGGCCCCCTGGCCCTAGAAGTGGCTATGGCAGGGAGCTGAGCCCCTTCACCTGGGCCTGTGCCCCACCAACCCCAACCTTGGCAGCCCTCCCGGGTGCTCACCGCGCACTGTCCCCTCCAGCAGCCTCCGCAGGCTCAGCCCCACCCCACAAGGGCCTGGGCATGGCCGGCAGGGGTCCAGGAGCCCCGTACCTCCATGGCAGCGTTTACGGCAGTGTCAGAGCCCAGGCTGAAGTCGGTGCCAGGGACGTTGTTGCTGATGGTGGCTGGGATGACGCACATGACGATGCAGAGCTCCTCGTAACGCCCGCGAGCCTCCACCAGCTGCAGCACCCCTTCATAGGCCTGCAGCAATAGGGACAGGGGGCAGGTCAAGGGCAGCACCGAAGCCAGGGTGGGCCAGGGACAGGCTCTGCCGGCGGCCGCCCAGCCCTACTCCCTGCTGACCTGTCACGTGCCCCGTGCTGGACTCCAGGACCCACCTGCTCAATCCCCTGGGGCTGGGCCAGGCAGTCAGCCTGGTGTCATCTCAGGACGCCTCCCAGGGAAACTGGACTCTAACGAGGGCCAGGAGGCCCCTCCAACCCACTCTGACCCCAGATCCACTCCATGAAGCCTGCAGTGGAGCTTGGCTTTGGAGGGCAAGGGGGAAGGGCTGTCATTCATTTATTATTTAGGGACAGCTTGCCCAGTGCCAGGACACCACGTAAGCGATGCCATCCCGCACCTACACTTCTGCCTCCTCCGCCTCCCTTCTTCCTCGTCCTCCCGCTTCCAAGTCCCCTTCCTCCCCTGCCCCTCCCCAGCACCGGGGTTAATCGGAACCTTGGGAAGCTTTCTGGAGAAAGTAAAGAACCCTCCTGAGCCCACACACCACACTTAAAACCCTGATCCTCTTGGCCCCTGCATCACCCCAGCCGGCACACAGGTTTTCAGGACGGGCCCCTCAGTGGGAGGACACCTTGGGTCTCCTGTGCCCCGGGGCTTTTTCATCCGCGGGCAGCCCTCACCTCAAACCCGCCGACCACCAGCAGGGCATGGATACCATAGATGCGGATGTTCTCCACGATGGACTCCAGCTGGCCCTTGGGCAGAGTCCTGCAGTCAGAGACACATCCGTGTGAACATGCGACGCCCGGGGACGCATGTCCACATTGCATCTGATCACAGGAAGGCATTGCCTTGGCCATTCCCCGAGCCAGTCAGCAGTCACTGCAACGCCCTGGATGTAACACTGTGGCTTCACATGGAGAGGGGCACACGGGCCCAGCGTGAGCTGCCTGGGCACCACTCAGCATCACCAGGCATGGACCAAGCAACCAAGTGAACCCCCACCCCCCTGGGCTCCCCATGGGCACCTCTTCCCGCCCGAGGCTTTCTCGCCCAACACTCAGCAGCAGGAGGGGATGCCTCCTCTGGCCCTTGCAGCCACTCAGTGGCTCAGGACTCAGCGACTTCCCCTGTAGCGCACAGGGTGACTGTGCCCTCCCCATGCCCACAGAAGGGTCTCAGGCCCTGGGACAAAAGCCATCAGACAGGCCCATAGCCACAACCAGAGTGGTGACAGTTCAGGCTGCCTGGCCTGGCCAGGCAGTGACAGACACTGGGCCAGCTTCCCTGCCACGGAGAGCCCACCGTGGGCGTGGGGCTGCCAGAGCAGCCTGCCCTACACACCTGAGCTCAGGCCTGGAAGCCCCAGGCAGGAGGCGTGAAGCCTGCTCTGCACAGATCACCAGCCAGAAGAGGGGCCGAGCCCAGGGCCCTGGGCTGGGTTCCCCTTGCCGCCCCCACCTGCAGGGCCTGGAGACTGCGCCTTGGCCCTCCTGCCCGCTGGTACCCACAGCAGGCAGCTCACCTCTTGGTCCCCAGCATGGAGCCACCACGCCCCAACCAGCCGGCCACGTTGTGCCAGCCTACTACTTGCACCTGTCAGGAGGAGATGCAGCTTCAGGGGCCAGTCTGAGCCTCTGGCCAATTCCCCCCAGGGGTGGGCCTGTGCCCGGGGGCCAGCCAGTGCTGGGCATCACGCTGCAGGCAGAGCTGAGTACCCAGGCCTGGGTGGGCACCGACACATGGACCCAGGCCTCGGCCTCCACCTCTAGCAGCCGGCCCTCCACAAGAGACGCCCCAAGTCTGCACACAGAAGGCCCAAGTCCTCACTTGTTTGCCCCGGCCGGACCCACCTGACCCTTGGCTAGGCCTTCAAAGCCATCGTGCACGACGTACACCGTGTGGCCCTGGGAGATGCCGGTCCGCACCGCCGAGCGCACGGCCGCGTTCATGCCAGCCGCTGGGGCCCCCACATTCAGGATGGCCAGGGAGAAGTTAGACTTCAGAAAGAAGGGGAGACGAGCATGAGGCACGGCCAGGGAGGGGACCTCCAACCTGCACAGGAGGTCAGCAGGCCAGCAGGTTCTGGAAAAAGGGGCCAGGCCCTGCCACCAGCCTGGACACTGCCCAGCACACCGACTGCCCTGGGAATACGGTATCTGTTCTAATTCCAGAAGATTCTGGTGAAGACCAAAAGAGACACGGTGCAAGCCCGGCACACAGGCAGCAGAGGAGGCAGAGGGGGCGAGCACCATTGTGAAACCAGGCCTGGGGACAGGAGCACAGGTCAGTGCCCACACAAGGGGCCAGCAGTGCGGGGAGAGGTAGGGGGCACAGCCACGAGGAAGGTAGGGGCCCTGACTATCCTGTTTCCTAGTAGCCACGTTAAGGGAAGGGACAAAGACATGGAGACAGTCCTGTTAGGACTACAGTTAATTTAACCTGATAGACCAAAACCCCACTATGTCCATGTGAATCCAGTGACGGCTGCCACCACCTCCCTGCAGCCTCCGTGCTGAGACTCTGAACCTGGCGTGCACCTGTCACGTGTGGCACACCCGACTTGGCAGCAGCCACACCCAAGGGCTCCATAGCCACATGGCCCCACCGGGTCCTGGTATGAGCCAGCCCTGCTGCCCACAAAGTCAGTCACGCCCCAGCCAGGTTCTGGGTGGTTCATGGAGACCACGTTGCCCCCCCCTCGGAGGGTGCAGCCCACTGACTAGCTGTGGGGATAAGCAGGAAGCTGGAGCAGCAGGGACACCCAAAGATGACCACGGATGGGAGGACCAGACCCAGGCTGGGCCACGCTGTCCGCCTTGGCCTGCGGCTCCAGCTGTGGCTCAAGGGGGTTGGGAGCCAGGACCTCACTGACCATGACTCTCTACAGGACCCTCGTTGTCCCCCAGGACTTGAAAAACAAGCCATTTCATCCTCATTTTGGAGAGATCCCATTTCCTGAGGTTTTCAGCTATTTGGGGACATTTTTTTTTATGTTCAGAGTTTCACTCTTATCGCCCAGGCTGGAGTACAATGGCACGATCTCGGCTCACTACACCCTCTGCCTCCCGGGTTCAAGTGATTCTCCTGCCTCAGCCTCCTGAGTAGCTGGGATTATAGGCGTCTGCCACCACCACACCCAGCTAATTTTTGTATTTTTAGTAGTGACAGAGTTTTGCCATGTTGGCCACGCTGGTCTCGAAATCCTGACCTCAGGCGATCTCGCCACCTCAGTCTCCCAAAGTGCTAGGATTACAGGTGTGAGCCACGACGCCTGGCCGCTGGGGACATTTTCTACACAGTGGCTCCTCCTCTCCTGAGTTAAGCCTGTGGGCCTGACTTCATTTCCATCAACCATTGAGAAGCGACAGCCAGCCCTGCAGCCAGGCTCCCAGCAGCAGGGACCTGCCAGCCACAGTGGTGCCTGAGCCTAGGCAGAGGCCGAGCCCACCCTCCCAGCTCCCAGCTCAGCCCCCAGCAAGACGGAAGGCAGGGGCAGGCAGGCCCAGCCACAGGGGCCAGCGTGAAGAGGCTGCAGAATAACACAGCCCGTTCCTCCCTCTGTGGGTGCCACTCCCTGCCTTACCTTCTCCTTGGGGGGCTTCTGGTGGGCGAGGAGCTTGTAAATGTTCCAGTTGTTCTCGAAGCTCCTGGAAAGGATTCGGGTCACACCATGTATAGCCCTCCAGCCCTGCAGCGTACAGCCACAGCACAGCCGTGACAGCCCAGGAGGTTGGTCACAGGCACACGGCCTGATGGAAGCTCAGCCATGAAGCAGCGGACACCACGCATGCCGGGCAGGGCACCTTCCACAGGCGGTGCAGGATCCCCCAACACAACACGAGGCTGCACCACCCGTGCAGCAAAGCCCGTGGCCGGCATCCAGCTCAAGGGAAGGTTGACCACCTTGGTAGCAGGTGGGGGCATGGATGGGAAACCAGACGTCCAATCCAGCCTGACCCGGCCACCAGGACACCTGCAGGAGGGCGTGACCCACACCCCACATCTGCCAGCCTTCCCAGCCCCCGCGGGGCCACCCCGTGTCCTGGGCTTGCGCCCACAGCTTCTCATCCCCTCGCCATGCCCAGATCCCTGTGACTGGGCCCTGCCCATGCTGCCGCCCAGGGTCTCCTGCAGCACCACACCTCCCAGCCTGCCTCCTGTACCACCCGCAGGCCCGTTCCTCCCTCGATCTTCAGACGCGGTGCCCAGAAGGACGACCCAGGCCAGGCGTGCGCAGCAGCACTGCAGCACATGCTGCCTGGCACCGGGACCCAGGCAAGTAAGAGTGCAGGGGTCTGCTGAGGGGGCTTACCCGCCACGGAGCTGGATGGCCTCGTCAAACCTCTTATCATCCATGGCTTTCTGCACTTCCTTGGTCTTAAGGAAGAGAACCAGAACACAGGCTATGGAGGGCCCGGCCAGAACACCCATGGCCACTGCCCCGTCCGGTGGGACCGACAAGGGCAGATCTGGCCGGCATCTCCTGACCCTGGCCCAGGCCTGGCAGCCTCTCCCTGGGAACAGTGGTCACCACCAAGGCCAGCTCTTCTGGGGCTGGTTGAGGCCAAGAGACCCTACCCTGCCCCCAGCTGCCCTCTTCTCCTCCCAGCAGTCCCAGCTCCAGGCAGGGCCACTCTGCCCCCGTTGCAGGCCTCCAAACCCACTGAGCCGGGGCTTGACCAGCACCCACACCCAGCCTCCTGGCCTCTGCCCTCCCCATACCTCCCGTCCCGGGGTCCCTGCTCCACACACCTACCCTCCCAGGGTCCCTGCTCCCGCGCCTCCCCTCCCGGGGTCCCTGCTCCCCACACCTCCCCTCCCGGGGTCCCTGCTCCCCGCGCCTCCCCTCCCGGGGTCCCTGCTCCCCGCGCCTCCCCTCCCGGGGTCCCTGCTCCCCGCGCCTCCCCTCCCGGGGTCCCTGCTCCCCGCACCTCCCCTCCCGGGGTCCCTGCTCCCTGCGCCTCCCCTCCCAGGGTCCCTGCTCCAGCCACCCGTGTTCCCCATCAACAGCCCAAGCTCCTCCCAGGGCTCCACTCTGATCACCGGCCCCTCCTCCTCCATCCCATCCTAACCCCAACTCCCACCACTGCCCACAGAAGCTCAGTGGCCGAGGACCCATGACTTCCCCTGCTCACCAGACTCCCTGCAGCTCCAACACACCTCTTGGGGACCGTCCCAGCTCCCACGTCCCACCCGGGGATGTGCTCACATCCCCCTTCCTGGAGGCCTGGGATGCCCTGGGCCAGCCACGAGGCCCTGCCTTCCGGTGCTTATGGTGCTGAGATCCCCAGAGAGCAGTGGGGCCTGCGAGTGGGGATTAGGGAGGGACCAGGCGGTTCTGATGGGGGGACCCAGGGCTTACCATCTGCACGCACTCCATGAGGGGCAGCCGCACTGACTGGTTCCCCGAGAGGCTGACCACACAGGCCGGCGTGTCAGGGGTGGCCTCCAGCAGCGCCATCACCGCCTCCATGCCCATCTTGCTGCTCTGTGGGGAGGGGTTCAGGCTGGCACACCCACTTGGTCCCTCTACCCCAAGCCACATGCCCATCCTCTGCAGATGCGCAAACCCCAGCTTCCAGAGCCCCCCACGCTGACGGAAGCTTCCAGAACAGGTGGCACTAGAGATGGAAACGTGTCTGACCAGCGTTCACGACGGCATGCTGGATACCGTTTGTGTTTTCACTGCCCTGCTGGGAGGCCCAGGCTACACTGTGGGCTGCAGGATACCATGTGATGCAACCCACCCGCTGTCGCTCAGTGTCATGGCTGGGCACACAGGCCACGTCCCCAGGGCCCCGTCCGCTGCGATGGTTCCTCCCACGGAGGCCCTCATGTCGTGACTTCCCTGGTGTGTGTCCGCGCCAGCCACGGGGATGGGCAGTGGACACATCCAGGAGCTGCCCGCTAGGGACACACTGCAAAGGCAGGCCCCAGCCCCACCCCGGGAACTGGCCGCAGTGGACAAGAAAGCCAGGCCTGCAGTCGCCGTGGCCGTGCCATGACCACCGGTGGCCGGCCCTGTAGCAGCCCTGCAGCTGGCCCCCCGGGGCCACAGACAGCCCTCTGGGATCCACACAGGTTTCTTCATCTTGCACGTGAGGCACAGGCGGCACCTTATTCCGGGCGGTCTCTCCGGGATGCTGTTTAGGGAGCAGCCTCGGAGACACCCCCATGCAGGCTGAGGCTCCTTGGAAAAGTCCAGGTTCCCACCGCGCATGCTGGGTTCCCCGGTCGCCTTCGTGGCACCCAGTGGGAATACAGGCTCCGTGGCACCCAGTGGGAATACAGGCTCCGTGGCACCCAGTGGGAATACAGGCTCCGTGGCACCCAGTGGGAATACAGGCTTCGTGGCACCCAGTGGGAATACGGGCTCCGTGGCACCCAGTGGGAATACAGGCTCCGGGAGCACAAAAACGCTGATGCTCTGGGTGACAGCCGCTGGGACTGCGGGTGATCAACTGTCCTCTGTTTCAGAGCTGGCATCGGGCATCCAAGACACTGGCTGGAAAACCCTGCAGCCTGCAGGCTGGGAGCGCATGGCTGGCCCGGTCACGGCAGCAGCATTTCCGCCGCCCAGGCTCGGCAGCCGCGACTGGCTTGCCCTGATGTCCCAGGCCCCTCAAGAGGCTCTTCTGAGTGAGCCTGAGGCCGCACAGAGGGGACAGCAGCTGCCTGGCTAGGTCGGCGGGGTCCCTCTCTGAGGAAGCGTCCCCCCAGTACAGCGGCCCCCGTCCAGCTCCGTGGGTCGGCTGGGAAGGCTCAGCTCAGCACGGGAGTCACAGGGCCAGGTGCAGTCACAGGGCTGGGCGCAGCCATCTGGTCTCCCTCAGCACAAGTCCCACCTGCCTGACAGTCTGTGGCCCTGCCTGAGAGGGTGACCACCCTCACACACAGGCATTTTGCCTTCCATGGGGCCTTCCTGGCCCCAGACTCATTCCATTTGGCACAACTTGATTCCCATTTTGCAGAGGACAAAGTGAAACCCAGCAGTGATCAGGGCCAAGGATGGCGAGGCCACGCCAGACCCCGAATGCTCCCTCCCAGCACCAGCCTCCCAGACCGTGATGCCGCAGGCAACATGGGCACCACCCTCTGCCCACCCAGCCCCTCTCCCAGGGCCTGTCCCTGGCCACCAGGAGGGTCTGTGGCCCTGACTGCTGCCACGTGGGGCTGGCAGGGGGTGGGGGGTAGAACGGCCAGGAGGCACAGGCTGGCGGGGGGCCTCCCATGGTCCCCAGGTCTGAGTTCCCTACACCTGCAGGGGAACGGAGAAGTCAGGCCTCAGTTTCCCCCAGGAGGAGCAACAGCTTGAGGGACCACCCACCCCATACACCCACACTGACACACAGTCACACACACTGAAACACACCCACAAGGACCACGCATCCCCCATGCATACCCCCACACACACAGACATGGACACTCACCCACAGCCACATGGACACAGACTCACCCACAGCCACATGGACACAGTGCACGTGCCACACTCACGTGCACACTGCCCACACGCACAGACCACGCTCACCCACACACATACACAGGGCAGGGTGATGGCCACTTACCAGGACTCGGTCAAAGGCAGAGGGCGTCCCTCCCCGCTGCACGTGGCCCAGCACAGTCACACGGGTGTCGAAGCCCAGCCTCTGAACCACCAACTGCAGGAGAGTGGGAAGGACCAGCCCTGAGCCCCAGCCCACATGGGCTAGAGGAGCAGGGGGTCTGCCCAGTGGCCACCCCCAAGCCCACACGCACGTCCTTCACGTAGCTGGACGAGATGGGCTTCCCGTTGCGGTCGATGGCACCCTCAGCGATAATGATGATGTTCAGTCGGGACCCGCGGCTCCGAGTCTGGGTCAAAGACACGACAGGGCTCAGCTGCCAGGTGGGAAACCTGCCCCGGGCACAGCCCCCAGGCGCCAGGAGCCCTCCCTGAGGCCACCATCCCCAACCCACGTGGGCCAGGGCACAACCCCCACCCAGCAGGAGGAAAGGAGGCCTGGAGCGCCAGGGCAGAGACCACGCTGGGCCCACTAGGACCCCCGCCCTCCTGGCAGCGGTGAACAAGAGGACTCTGCCTGAAAGCCCGGAAAGGTCAGCAGGGGAGGAAGGGGACCCTCGGGGCTGGGTCCAGCACACACACAGCTGGGGCTGGGCCCTTGTGTCTGGTGAAGCCTTCCAGGCGGGAAGACACACAGGGCTGCAGCTCCGTGGGGCACAGGGCAGAGGGGCCTGCCTGGGGTAGCCTGGGCTGCTTGTGACTCCTGTGAGCCTCCAACTGCTCACCCTTAAAACCGGGGGCCTCACGTCGCTGCCACTAGCCAGGGGTCCCCGGACACCCTGCACCCTGAAGCCACTGTGGGTCCACGCTGGTGCACACGGGACACACCATCCCCTCTGCCAGCCTCAGGCTGCTGCCTCAGCACCACACACCGGCCGCGGCCCAGCTCTCTGGGAACTGAATGGGCTTTCCAGCCTCCACTTCAATGACCCAACAAACATTTGTGGGACTCATTCTGAGCCACAAGCCCCTTGTTTGCCCTACCACAGGCCACAGAGCCTCCTACAGAAACAGGGTGGGAGCAGCTCAGACAGGGCCCGGGTGCGGTGGGAGTGGAGGACTCTCTGGAGGAGGTGGCGCCAGTGCAGGTGAGGTCAGACACCCGGAAGATGGGCTGCAGGTACAGCAGGAGAGCTGCGCCACCCTCCCTGCCCCAGCGCACCCTGGGTGGTGGGCAAGGCGGGCACCCACATGTTACAGGGGAAAACAGGCTCTCAGCGAGAGAGCAGGAAGGAACCAGGTGAGCCGACCTCACATCCAGGCCACTTCCAGGAGGGCCCAACCTGAGTCACAGACATAAGCCAAGACCGAGGTCACCACTGCAGCCGGGCCCCCCAGGGTGAAGTCTCTGCCCTAGGAGAACAGGCCCCTCGCAGGACCCGCACCTCGGGCCAGCCTCGCCTGTAGGGTTCTATCTCCACCAAGCCCCTGGGCTCCACTGGGGAAGGTTCCAGAAGCCAGGTCATGACCCATGGTCTCTCCCACTGCCCTTGGCAGCGCTGTAGAGCCACGCGGAGGTGGAACCAGTGTCCACACAGATGGGAGTGATGCTGCCACCTTCACATGTGGACAGGGATACCTGTCAGCCCCAGACCCACCCTGTGCCCCCAGGGCTGGCTCCAGTAGTCCTGCCTCAGCCTCAGAGCACAGAGGACAGAGCTAGAGCCATGGGGCCCCTGGGCTTACCCTGCACAGTCAGGCGTGAGCGGAGGACAGCCTGAATGGCCCATGCCTCTGGTCCACCACTGAGCCAAGCCCCGCCCCACCAAGGGGCCGACCTGTCCTAGTTGAGGGGTCTCAGGGTCCATAGGGCAGTGTCAGCCTATTCTAGGCCAGAGCCCCCAACTCTACCCCAAGGGAACCAGAGGGCAGCATTCCAGGCACGCCCACTCCAGGCACCCCAACTCCAGGCACACCTCTCCCGGCCAGGCACCCCCACCCCTCCCAGAGGTGGTCTTGGCCTCCCAGCAGCCTCCCTACCCTCTCCTGTCTCCAGAACCTCCTGTCCACTGTGACTACAGCCACTTTCGGACACATCTCTCCAGCCTAGAACCCATCCCTGGGCTCTGACCGCCCTCAGGGGAAGGCCCTGCTCCCCCCCTGGCCCAGCTCCTGGCCTTGCCACCCCCAGGGCCCTGCTGTCTGGACCTTGCTGGGGCCACTCATCCTCACAACCAACCACCTCCCGCCGGCCCAGGCTCAGCCATCCCACCCCAGGAAGCAACCTCACCGAGCTCCCCACACTGACCATGGAGCTGAGCCTGGGGCGGCGGTGGCCTGAGTGACCCTCTCTGCCTCCTGCCCACTGAGGGCAGGATCACAGGTGCCTCACGGAGGTCAGCCCTGTAGCCCCCTACTCCTTGCGCGTCCTGCCCCGAAGGGCACTGCAGCTGCTGCTGAACCCATGAGTGATGCATGAGTTGGTCAAAGTTGGTCCCAAAACCCCAGGGGCGCTACCCAGTGCCCCAGGACACCTGCGGCCCCCAGCAGGCTGGACAGCACCCACCTCACCCAGCCTCTCGCACATGAAGTTCTCCCAGCCGTCCTCAGGCGGAGCCTCAGGGATGAACAGCCAGTCGGCCCCCGAGGCCAGTGCAGATACCAGTGCCAGGTACCTGGAGGAGTGAGTGCCCACCTGCTCAGGACCCCCGCCCAGTCATTGAGGGCAGCTTCGCCGTCCCCGGAGGCCCGACTCTGGGCCACAGCTTCTCTGTCTCTCCCGGCCCCCGCCCGGCTCTCTCTCACCCATGGTGTTAACTGAGCCCTGGAATAAATATGCCACACCTGTCGCTGGGTCCCCAGCAGCACCCGGCCCACCCCTGCAGGCCAGGAAGACCCTCCTCACCCGCAGTGCCGGCCCATCACCTCCAGCACGAAGGTCCTCTGGTGGCTGCGGAGATGGAACAGGAGGAGGCATCAGTGCCAGCCACACGGCCCTGCCAGCCCGATTCCCTGCGGGGGTGCCCAAGGGACCCAGGTGGATGGAGAGGCAGGCAGGGCACAGCCCCTTCTCGTGCCCAGGCTCTGAGCTGAAAGATACCCTGGGCTCCCTCCAGCCTCTGGGCTGGTTTCGACCGATCTGCTCCAAGTCTGAGGGTCATTTGCTGAGCCCAGGCCTGGCCAGCCCAGGACTTCCTTTGGGGGGCATCACACCCCAGGGCAAGCAGCTGCCCCTCAGAAGGGGCTGCACAAAGGCCCCCCGCAGCCTGGCAGAGTGGGAGTGGAATCTGCTATGCATCTCCCGAGCTGGGGGCTGAGGGCGGCTAGCCTGGAGGCTGGGGCTACCAGAGTCCACTGCCCTTGCGGATGGCCGTCACCCCGAGGCCACCTCACCACAGTGCAGGGAGGAGGGGCCCTGAGCTGGCAGCTGGCACCAGCCTCACTCACCTCTGGGCGGTGGTGGTGATGGCATCGATGACCTCCATGATGCGGTGGAGGGCCGAGTCCGTGCCAATGGTCATGTCGGTGCCGCAGAAGTCGTTATCGATGGAGCCCACCAGGCCCGCGATGTTCAGGTGCGAGTAGGTCTGGGCTGTGGTCTCTGAGATCTTACCTGGGCCAAGAGCAGCAGGAGGGCCTGGCTGAGGCTCCACCAGCCCCACCACAGGGCCAGAGACCCCTCTCCTGCCACCCTTTCTCCCACATCCCAGGTGTGCAGCCTGGCAGGGGCCCCAGAGTTCCAAGCTCAGCCTCCTCCCATCCAGAACCCTGCAGCAGCACGGCTGGATCCGCTGGGGCTGAGTGCAGACGGGGGACCTCTGGGGTGCCTCGCAGAGTGGCCAAGGCCTCACCTCAGGGTCCTCCACACGAGGGACACGGAACAGACAAGGCTCCAAGTGGCCACTTTCCAAGCGGCAATCTCGGTCGGGACTCTGTGTCTTAATGTCACCCCAACTTTAACTCTATTTTTGCAAACTGTGACCACGCCTGTCCAGAATCTCCCTCAGATCAATCACAGAGACTTGTCCCTGGGGCGTAGGGTGAGCCACGCCGGCCTCCACCAGCCCCAGGCACTGCCCGGGTCGCCTCCCTGAGGCTTAAGCCCTGACCTCCATCTCTGAGAGACGTCCCAGCTTGCCCTGGTGGGCGCCACTCCACCCTGGCCAGCGGCCAGACAGCCCCTCATCTGCCTCGGGGTACCCAGGACTCCCTCCTCCCTCTGTCCTGCCCATTCCCACGCCTGGCAGCAGCGGCCAAACAAAACCCCAGGGCCTCCAGTGCGCCGGGCACAGACCCACCTTCCGCCACCAGCTCCTCCAGCAGGCTGCCCCACTCGCTGCGGAAGATGTTGGCACCCGTGAGGCTGCCGTCCCCACCGATGACGCACAGGTTAGTGATGCCGTGCTGGACCAGGTTGTAGGCCGCTGTCCGGCGCCCCTCCCGGGTGGTAAAGGCCTTGCAGCGGGCGCTGCCAATGATAGTGCCGCCCTGCACAGAAGTGGGCAGAAACTTCAGGGACGTGGCAGGCGGCAGACAGCCCTTGGGGATCATCGGAGGGACCCCAGGCCTGGGCAGCAAGGGGACTGGCGGACCCTGCAGAGTGAGAGGCGGAAGCCCCAGGGTCTCTGGAAACCTGAAGTGGCCCCACCTCCCTGGGCCTTTCTCCTTGGACAGACAAAGAGGAGGACGATGTCCCTCCAGCCCTGGGCTCGGGAAGCCCCAAGGTAATAGAGTGGAAGGTTCTGGAAACCGGAAAACACAATACACACTCACATGCATAGACCGCCACACACGTGTGTGCCCATGTGCACACACAGGCCCTGCACCAACTCAGGGAACTGGCCGGGGCCTCCAGGGCACGAGCCGCAGCAGCTCCAGGTGTGCTCACGCAGCCCCTTAAAGCCAGCCTCAGCCAGGGCTCCCCCAGGACCCAGCACCGCCATATCTCCAGGCCCTCCTGGCCCCTGGCAACCCCAGGACCCTATGACCCAACAACTCCATGGCAGCAGATGACAGGGTCGGCCTGAACCGGAGCCCCGTGGGGTGCGGCACGTGTGTGTGTGTGACTCTGAGTACATATGTCTGTATGTTCCTGTATCTGTGTCCCTGTGTGTGCATCTGTGTATCTATGTGTGTATCTCTGTATTTACGTGTCTGCATGTGTCTATCCCTGTGTCTGTCTCCATGTCTGTGTGTGCACGCGTCTGTGTGTGCACGTGTCTGTGTGTGTGTGCACGTGTCTGTGTGTGTGTGCACGTGTCTGTGTGTGTGTGCACGCATCTGTGTGTGCACGCATCTGTGTGTGCACGCGTCTGTGTGTGTGCACGTGTCTGTGTCTGTATGTGTGCAACCGCCTGTGTGTCTCTGTGTGTGCACATCTGTGTGTGTGCGTGTGTGTCTGTGTGTGCGCGCATCTGTGTGTGTGTGTGTCTGTGTGCACGTCTGTGTGTCTGTGTGTGCAGGTCTGTCTCTATGTGTCTGCAAGTCCGTGGGCACACATGCGTCCGCGTTCCCGGGCCTCACCAGCTGGATGATGTTGGAGACGCTCAGCCAGTTGGCCTGCTGGATGTTCTCACCTCCCTCCACGAGGCCCTCGTAACCCTGAAATCAGAGTGGGGCAGGCATGAGATAGGGGACCCCATGGCGGCCGGCAGCATGCGGTCTGGGAGCAGGACTTTCACCCCACCAGCAGATAGCTGGCTCAGGGGGCTGACTGTGAGGCCCTACCACTCCCAGGGCCTGGGGTAATGGGGTCTGGGTGCCCCACAGGGGGCTCGACACCCTCTGCACGGCTGGTGAGCCCGTGTGTCCCGGGATGTGACTCCTGTGGTAAGCTGGTGAGCGCTTTGGTGCAGGGGCCTGTCTGAGCTCCCTCACCCCACCCGGATCCACACAGGCAAGCTCAGCGCCCCTGAGGCCCCAGCGGAGCCCGCCATCCAGCTCCTGAGGGTGCATCCCAGGTCTGCCTGTTCTGAACGTCCTAGAAACGACACCGCAGAGGCTGCTGTGTGTGGCTCCTTCTGTCCCCGCTGGAGTCCTCCTGGGCGTGTGGCCAGTGGGGTGCTCCTGCTGTGTGGCGACCGTGTGAACAGCCCGGGCTACCATCTGCCCACCACAGTGGGCAGCTGAGAACACACACACCTCCCTACAGGGATGCGCCCGTGTTTCAGGCAGGTCCCCGCCTGAGGGGGCTGCTGGGTCCAGTGGACCCAAATGGCCATCGCCCGTAGGGCCGGCAACACCCTGGGCAGGGGCTCAGGCTCCGCGTCCCGCCACGCTGGCCACACCGGGCCTTCCATCCGGTGCCATGGATCTGCCCCTCGTGCGGTTCTACCTGGGGTTTCCCAGACTGGACCTGCACAGCCTCCAAGCCACGTGCCCGTTTCCTACTGCACGCCCAGCCCTTTCTTGTTGTTTGAGGGGAGGGGCCCTCATGACTGTGTTTCACTAAGGGTATGGAGAGAAGGGCGGCCTCCTCCGTGCAGCCCCCGGTTCCTCCATGCGTCAGCAGCCTTCTCCGGGCCGTGAGGTGAAGCAGTGAAGCAGCCATTCCTCGGCCGGGGCTTCTGCTCCTCCCTCTGCCTCCTCCCCAGCCGGGTGTCAGGGCCCTGGGGGCCAGGAGGGCAAATGCCTCAACCAGGCAGGGGTCAAGGGACAGTGCACGCTGCGGGGCACGCGAACATCCCCACTCTGGCCATGGCAGGCTCGCAGCCTGGCAGCCTCCCTTCCCCACCAGCTGGGTTGGAGGACAGGTGCTCCACCCCATCTCAGGGGCTGATCTGAGGGACCACAGAGCTACTTCCTCTGGCTCAGGCTAGGCCAGCCTGGCCCCCTGTGGTTGTGCCAGCCCTGAGCCAGGCACAAGGAAAACAGGAAAATGATTCCAAACCCACAGCCCCACCTGAGCAGGAGGCCACCAAACACAGATCTGTCTGCAAAACTCAGGACCCAATACAGAGCCCAGGTGCCAGCCAGGCCCCTGCTCCACTGGGCAGAGGGGCAGGCAGGTGTGGCCAGCCCAGGAGTCCCCAGAGACCCCACAAGGTCAGTGGTTCAGGTCTGCTGGAATCAGTCTCAGACACAACCTCCCCTTAACCTTGGAACCTTCTAGAAGAGGTTTGCCCCTCTCCACCCACTTCTTCTCCGTATCTGTCCTCCTAGGCCCAGCTCACCCCTCCTTCCCCTCTCGTCCCATCCCCTCCTCTCACCCCTGCAGGCCTGGACCCAGGCTCAGGGCCCTCCCCACTGCGCTCTGGGCTCTGCCTGGGAGGATAAGAGCAGCTCGGTTATGAGCCCTCCTTTGTGTCAGAACTGAGAAGGGTTTTCACCTCCAAGGCCACCCTCCCTTTCTGCCCTAACGACATCCCCAAGAAGAAGCGATCAGTCTCCCTGCTGAAGGAAAGCAGTGCTGGGCTCAGAAACCCAAAATGCATGCAGTCTGATGTGAACGGGCGCAGCCACAGGTCTCCCTGACCTCCCCTCCTGCCTCTCGACCCTCTGCCTCCTCCAAGCTCAGGATGTGGCTGCTCCCTGAAGCCCCCGCATCTGCCTAAAGCCCACAGCTGCTGGGAAAGGAACAGTGACTGCCAGTCCCCCTGCCTGAGTTTCCCTGCACTGAGGTCATCGCAGGAAGAAAGACCTGTGTCTGCCAACACACCTGGGCAGGTAGTCACCAGGGCCAACAGACGCTGTCCAAGCCCATTGAATCCCCTAAAAACCATTTATGGCCGTGCGCAGCGGCTCACGCCTGTAATCCCAACACTTTGGGAGGCAGAGGCGGGTGGATCACCAGAGGTCAGGAGTTCGAGACCATCCTGGCCAACATGGTGAAACCCCGTCTCTACTAAAAATACAAAAAACAGCCGGGTGTGGTGGCGGGTGCTTATAATCCCAGCTACTCGGGAGGCTGAGGCAGGAGAATCGCTTGAACCCGGGAGGCGGAGGTTGCAGTGAGCCAAGATTGTGCCAGTGCACTCCGGCCTGGGGAACAGAGTGAGACTGTGTCTCGAAGAAAAAAAAAAATTTCCTCCCCCTCTAGAATCATCCAGGCTGCCCATGTCCCTTTGCCCTGGGAGGAGGTCAGGTCAGCATCTTCGCCCCACCTCTCCACGCCTGTTCACAGTGAATGCCAGCACCTTTGCTCTAGTAAACCGCCTTTCGCAAGTAGATTTTTCCAAGAATCTTCGCAGGATGGAGGGGAAGTCTCCCCGGGCCGCTATACCAGAATGTCTCACCTCAAAATCTACCTCTTAGATGTGGATGTTTCTGACCTAAAGCCCACTAGGCAGCAGGTGCAGGGAAGCTCTCAGCCTCGCCTCCCTTCCAGAGGAAAGCAGCACACAGCATCCTAAGACTAAGGCTCCTCCTGTTGCCTCCTGGACGGGACGTAAATGCCCCTCAGAAGCCTCTGCACCCAGAGACAGCCCCAGGACCCGCGCCCACCCCCTTCATTCCTTTTCCCATAAACTCACTCTCCCGCATTCCCCCACCTCCGAGGGCCCTCACACTGCGTGCCTGTACCCCTCGGCTTCTCCAGGCGCACTGGTCTCTGCTGGGGCTCTGCAGAAGCCAGGACTCCAGGCACGGCCAAGTGCCTCTTCTCCCCTTTTCCAGGACATACCCTGCACTGATGAACTTGTTTTCTGTCTTTTGCCACAGGAGTCTGTCCCAACCACGAATGTATGGGGGTCAGGAAAACCCTAATTTCTGCCCTTTGCCACTTAGAAGAAACTGGAGGTCGAGCAGGTGGCAGGAAGTTTCGTAGGGACACAGCCCAGCCTGCCTGGAGGGGCCCCCACACCCAGCTCCCCAGGGCTCTGAGACCTGCTTCCCAATCGACACTGGTAGGGCCCCAGCCTCACCCCAGCCTGGCCACAGGGAGAGGACGGGCCAGCACAGACTGCCCACTCACTCATCCACTCACACAGTCCTGCAGAGGGAGGGCTGGGCAGGTGGGGCCCAGGTGGGGCCCAGGTGGGGGCCAAGGTGGGGAACTGGGACCCAGGGCAGTGAGCAGTGAGCGAGCGGTGAGCAGTGAGCGGAGTGGGGCTGAGTGCCTGGAGCTGTAGAGCTGGGGTTGCTACATTTTATATAAACAGCTACATATTATGTAAAAAGTGGTAACAAAATAGCAAAAGGCCTTGTGCAAAACCATCAGACAAGAGTGCAGCCTGTGCCTGCGTGGTGTGGCCCAAGTGTGTGAATGTGCCCGTGTGTGCGCACGTGTGAGTGCAAGTGTGCGTGTGTAAATACCCAGGACGGAGGGCGAGCCCCAAATCTCCCACGGGGACTGGGGCTGAGGCAGGGGGGCATCCGCCGCTCCTACGGGAACACAATGAACATGGACACAGCAGAGCTGCTGCCAGGGGCTGTTCCTCAGGTTTGGGTGGTGAGGCAGGAGGCTGGGGAGGACAAGGGCGGAGATGGTGAGGTCCCTGGCCCCCACTCACAGAGGCCTCGGGGCAGGACCAGGGCCCAGGCTACGGGTGTGGTGGGTGGGGCCTGGCCCAATCACTGTAGGCAGGGCCTGGGCTCCCTCTCCACCCAGCTCCTTCCCTGCCCCCAGGCCCGCCCCCTGCAGCCTCTGAGCCTCCAGCCAGGCTGAATCCCCGGATCAGCAGGTTTCTTCTTTCTGCAGATGCCTTTGGCCTGGCCCCAAGCTCCCCCTCGCACTCCCCACGACCAAGTACCCGTCAGCTCCTCCAGGCCAGGACCACCCCATCTCCCAGACCCACACTGTTCCGTGACCCACACAGAACATACCTCGGCCTGTGCCTCAGGAGGCCCCCACTCCCTGCACACACACGGCCCTCCTTGGCCTTACCTCATAGATGAGGAAGACTTTGGCACCCACATAAATGCCCATGCGCGTCACAGCTCGGACAGCAGCGTTCATGCCTGTGGAGATCAGGGCAAACCTGTCAGTCTCACGCTGAGATGCAAGGCCCTGGACGCCCTCCCCATCTCAGAGGACAGGGGGTGGGGAGGCCCCGGACGCCCTCCCCATCTCAGAGGATAGGGGGTGGGGAGGCCCCGGACGCCCTCCCCATCTCAGAGGACAGAGGGTGGCGAGGCCCCGGACGCCCTCCCCATCTCAGAGCACAGGGGGTGGGGAGGCCCCGGACGCCCTCCCCATCTCAGAGGACAGGGGGTGGGGAGGCCCCGGACGCCCTCCCCATCTCAGAGGACAGAGGGTGGCGAGGCCCCGGACGCCCTCCCCATCTCAGAGCACAGGGGGTGGGGAGGCCCCGGACGCCCTCCCCATCTCAGAGGACAGGGGGTGGGGAGGCCCCGGACACCCTTCCCATCTCAGAGGGTAGAGGGTTGGAGAGGCCTGATCATCCTTCCCATCTCAGAGGGCAGGGGGTGAGAGAAGCCTAGACACCCTGTCCATCTCAGAGGGTGGGTGGTGGGGGAAGGCCCTGGTTGCCCTCCCCATCTCAAAAGGGCAGGGGGTGGCGGGGGCCTAGATGCGATCCCCATCTAAGAGGGTGGGGATTGGGGGGAGGCCCTGGAGGCCATCCCCATCTCAGAGGGCAGGGGGTGGGGAGGCCTGGACACCCTCCCCATCTCAGAAGGCGCCAGGCTAGGAAACCTGAGGACCAGCCCTGGGCCCCCGGGTGGAGTTTCAGGCGAACCCAGCAGGCTCTAGGCTTCAGCTTCCGAGCACCTGGAGTATGGTGCCCAGAGGTAAACTGGGTACATCCCATGCAGGGCGTGGCAACCAGGCGTGTGTGGCTGTCCCGAACACACCCCACCGCCCCAACCTCTGCCACGGAGCCCCCACACTCACAGGCCATGGGGTCAGGCCTTGACCACAGAGCAGGATAAAAAGTGGGCAGGTGGAAAAGAGGCCAGCACCTCCCACACCAGCCCTCACCCCAGACATTCAGACTGCAGCACAGGGATGGAGGGGCCCAGGGAGCACCTCTGGGCACTGAGGAGGCACTCGCTGGAATGGGCATGGGCTCCTTCCTTTGCAAAGAGATGGGGGAATAAGAACAGAGGCCCTCCGACCTTAGCCACCCTGGGGACAGCACTGCCCTGCCCCAGGGCCTCAGGCACCCTCACCCCCCAGCCTGGACATGACGCTGGTGCCACCAGGCTCTGAGGTCACCTCCTCTTTCCTGTCCCCTTGCTCTGGGCTCCCGGGACTGCAGTGAAATTCCCCATCCTGGCGGGGGCCTTGGCAAAGCCGGTTTCCCGGACAGGGACATTGACGGGGGAGGTGGCATCCAGGAAACACTGGTGCTAATGCACCCCACACCTTCTTCCTGAGAGCTCCCAACTCAAAAGATATCCATGACTTCATACAACAGGGGCAGCCAAGACTACCTGATCTTCAGAGACGAAGAACCCCAAGCCAGCGGCCGGGGTCCCCCCACTGAGTGGGGTCTGGGGCCGGGTCACAGGCCTGAGCGTGCCCTTTCCCCTGGGACCAGCCCTGCTCTTCCTGCCTCCCTCCCAGCACCCATACCATGCCATCTATCCCTAAGCCATGCGGGTCCTCTGTCCCCAAGCCTCGTGCCCATCAAAAGCCCCTGGCCTTCCCCCCCGCACTCACAGAGGTGGAGGTGCTGACTTGCTGGAGGCTCCTGCCCAAGCCTCAGCAGCTCCCTTGAACATGGAGACCCCACGAGAGGACCCTCGACCTCTACCCTGGTTACAAACGCTTCTCATCCACTCTCCCGCTTGACCTGGGGCTCAGCAGGAGGGAGCAGGTGTGAGGTGAGGCCCCACGCCTTGAGAAACCCCAGGGATTGGCACACTGTGCAGGGTTCCCATGTAGCAGCCAGAGTATCTGCCACCATCCCCACACGACAGGGATCCAACAAGGTCCCAGAGGGAGGGTGAGGGACCTTCCAGAGCCCAGCAGGTGGCAGCAGTGGCAGGACGCACCCAGACCCATCCTCAGGTTCAGCAGGTGGTCCTCTCCCCCCTCTCCCCACCCAGCAGCCAGGGGATCCCGACGGGGCAGGGGCTGGAGCCAACCCCGGCAGCCGTCCAGGAGGAAGCGGCACAGACGTCAGAACGGGCAGAACACAGAGCCTGCAGGGAGCTGGAGCTGCCCACACTGGCAGCTTCTCCGCTTGAGCAAGCAACCCCGTCTCTAAAGGAACAGTGCCTCCCTCACATCCCCACACAGATAGACACAGATAGGTGCGGGGCTGCTACAGCTGAAACGGGGACCGGACCCCGGCAAGCATCCCACACACACCCAGACGGCCCAGCCCCATCCTAGACAGCTGAGCCACCCCAGACAGCCAAGCCCCCCTACCCATCCCAGACAGCTGAGCGCCCCCCCAGACAGCCGAGCCCCCTACCCCAGACAGCTGAGCCACCCCAAGCACCCGACAACCAAAAGCAGTTGGCAGAGCCAAGTCCTGCTGCCCCAGGCTGGGCTTCCAAGGCGGTGCTGTGACTGCAGGCTCCCCGTCCCCCACCCTCACCGGAGTCGGGGGCAATGAGGGAGATCCACTCAGCCACAGCTGGCCGAAGCTAAGCCTCCGTCCCTCCCTCGCCCTCCCTGCAGACCTGGTCCCACCACAGGTCCAAGCCCACTTCTGGCAGGAGGCAGCTCAGGCAGGGCAAGGAGAGGGCGGGAGCAGTGCACCCAGGCCGCCGTCCAGCCACACAGCCTCTCTGGTCTCCCCAGCTCCAGGCGGAGTCTGTGTGCCACCGGGCGGGTCAGCCCAGGGTCACAGCCATCTCAGCAGCTGGCCTGGTGGGCTTGTCAGGGGGTCTGGGAATAGCAAAGGGGCTCCAGGGTCAGGGATCGGCAAGAGTACCCCTCGCTTCCAAATGTCTTCAGGGCACTCCGAAAAATAAAAGCTGCTTTGACGCCCAGAGACAATGAAGCTGCCAAAACCCAGCTTTGTGTTAAGCCCTTGGGAGGAGAACAAAGTGGCCATGTCCCAGGAAACTCTGGATTTGAGAACAGGACTGGCTGCAGCCTGAAGGAGGAAACGCTGGATTTTAGAACGGGACTGGAGTGGGTTTCTCTGTCAACCTCACTGGAAGCTGTAATCTTCAAAAGGCCTTCTTAGTGGCCCTTTAATCGGCTTTTCTCAAAATAAACCCCAGGCAGCAGTCGCCAGCACCACGCAGTCAGAGGACAGGAAGGACGGTGGGCTGCCACTGACTACCAGCAGGTGACAGCCACCCCTGCCCAGGAAAAAAGGCTGGAAGAAAATCGATGTCTGAGGTTGGTGTGCTGGTTCCCAGTGACCTTTCCTCACCATTAGCTCCTGGGCAAGAAAGCAGTGAGCATGAAATGGTCGCAAAGTTTAATGATCAGCTAAGGATGTAAGCATGAGCCTGAAGGCTCCAAACAGGACGCCACGATGTCGGGGAGGCGTGCGGGCCAGGGAGCTAAGTCCTCACCTGCGATAACAGGAAACCAACATCCAAACACCCCGGCCAGGGAAAGGCAGGGCGTGGTATCCTCTGCAGGGCCAGAGCAGAGACAAACGGCCCA
This sequence comes from Macaca mulatta, assembly GCF_049350105.2. Taxonomy (NCBI): domain Eukaryota; kingdom Metazoa; phylum Chordata; class Mammalia; order Primates; family Cercopithecidae; genus Macaca; species Macaca mulatta. The sequence goes on from NC_133408.1 coordinate 3,232,481, forward strand.
GAGAATTAAAAGTGCCCAGGCCAGGGCAAGATGAAGGTGGGCACAGGCAGGCCAGGTTGTTTTTGTCTTTTTTTTTTTTTTTTTAGACAGTGTCGTTCTGTCACTCAGGCTGGAGTGCAGTGGCATGATCTTGGCTCACTACAACCTCTGCCTCCCAGGTTCAAGGGATTCTCCTGCCTCTGCCTCCTGAGTAGCTGGGACTACAGGCACGCACCACCAAGCCTGGTTGATTTCTGGGGTTTTTTCTTTGTTTGTTTGTTTTTTGTTTTTTTTTTTTTTGAGACAGAGTCTCGCTCTGTCACCCAGGCTGGAGTGCAGTGGCCAGATCTCAGCTCACTGCAAGCTCCGCCTCCCGGGTTTACGCCATTCTCCTGCCTCAGCCTCCCGAGTAGCTGGGACTACAGGCGCCCGCCAACTCACCCGGCTAGTTTTTTTGTATTTTTTAGTAGAGACGGGGTTTCACCGTGTTACCAGGATGGTCTCGATCTCCTGACCTCATGATCCACCCGTCTCGGCTTCCCAAAGTGCTGGGATTACAGGCTTGAGCCACCGCGCCCGGCCTTTTGTTTGTTTTTTGAAACAGAGTCTCGCTCTGTTGCCCAGGCTGGAGTGCAGTGGCTCGATCTCGGCTCACTGCAACCTCCACCTCCTGGTTCAAGCAATTCTCCTGCCTCAGCCTCCTGAGCAGCTGGATTACAGATGCATGCCACCACGCCCAGTTAATTTTTGTATTTTTAGTAGAGACGAGGTTTCATCATGTTAGCCAAGATGGTCTTGAACTCCTGACCTCAGGTGATCCGCCCACCTCAGCCTCCCAAAGTGCTGGGATTACAGGCATGAGACACCACACCCGGCCTGATTCAAATCTTCTAGCTACCTTTGCACGGGTTATTGTGCAAATAGACATCCTTGAACAACACCCTCCCCTGCTCGACAACACGGACCCCTGCCCAACAGGAAAGGCATGACCCAGAGCCACACAGAACAGGACTTCTGGGCTGGCTGGAAGGAATTTGCAAGGTGGCCTGTCTTGTCCCCAACCCCTTTTTTCACAGAAGGGGAAACTGAGGCCTGAGAAGTCCCAGGGCTGGGCAACACTGGCAGATGGTGAGACTGGCTGTTCTCATACATCCAACAAACGCAGACTTCAGCATCGGGGCGGAAAGTGCCTCCCAGTCCCCACTCTCCTGCTGCCCAGCTGACACAGAGGGCATAGAGAAGGGCACACTAGGCCATGGGCTTCCCCTCGCCCAGGATCAGCCTTTCTAGGAAGGCAGTGGGGCCTCAAGAAGAAAACAGAGCACCCACCATGGGAAGCCACACGGCGGCAGCAGCGGTGGCCGGGGAGAGCCCCGCAGACTGCTTTTAGGAACTCATGAAACAGAAGGACTCTGGTTCTGCCCAGAATGCCAGCTCCTCCCATCCTACTCACCCCCATCATCCTCCCTGAATCAGCCCCAGCCCTCAACTGGGGAAGCGTGTGGAGTCCTCCTCCCTTGCAGAAAACCACCTGTTCCCTGTCCACGCGTGGGAGCCTGGACACAGAGACACTGCAGTTGCCAGGGGCTCGGGAAGGGAGGACATTTACAGAGGAAGACACAGGACCAGCTGGGATGCCATGATCAGCCAGCAGGTGCACTGTGGGTACCCTCCCGGCTGCAGCCAGGAAGCGCTGCCCACCCCATACCAGGCACTGGGGCCACGCTGGGCAGTCAGAACTCCCAGCTCAGATGGAGATGGGAGGCCCACCCAGCCGGCCTGCCCACAGGGTCAGGAGGGGCCTCCCATCTCCAGATCCTCCACCAGCATCCAGAACTGCCCGTCTGCCACTCTGGGTGCGCCCCCCGCCCCGCTGGCCCAAGAACCACCTGCCAGGCTTGCCCTTCAGCGACCTCCAGCGGGCCCCCGTTCTGTTTAGTCTGTGCGCAGGGCGGCGGGGGATGGGGGGACGGGTGCCACCCCGGGCTCCGAACCTTCCCAACCCTCTGCTGCTGATGCTCCCACTTTGCAGACAAGGAAGCTGGTTGGGGACCCTCTGTGTTCCAGGGAGCCACAGGGTGGGCTTTGGGGCTTCGCCAGCCTCACCAAGAAAGCGCCTCCCTGGTGGGCAGGCAGGCCAGCCCTGCAGCAACCCGTCTGCCCTCCAGACTCGGGCCCTTTCTTGGTCTAATATCATGGGATGGAGCTTCCTGAGTCCACCCTCCAAGGCCATGGGCCTCCTCTCCCACCTGGACCCACAACACACCAGGCCACGCTCCAGGACACTGCCAGTGGCCCTCCAAGGCCGTGGACCTCCTCTCCCACCTGGGCCCACAACACACCAGGCCACGTCCAGGACACTGCCAGTGGCCCTCCAAGGCCGTGGACCTCCTCTCCCACCTGGGCCCACAACACACCAGGCCACGTCCAGGACACTGCCAGTGGCCCTCCAAGGCCGTGGACCTCCTCTCCCACCTGGGCCCACAACACACCAGGCCACGTCCAGGACACTGCCAGTGGCCCTCCAAGGCCGTGGACCTCCTCTCCCACCTGAGCCCACAACACACCAGGCCACGTCCAGGACACTGCCAGTGGCCAGCAACAAGCAGCAGCTCCCGCTCCAGCCACAGCAGTGAGAAGGTTCACAACAGGCATGGCTCAGCCAGGTCCGAAGGAGCGCCCTCCGCAGGCCGGGGTTCAGACAGCGACACCCACGGGCCACTCCTGCCTCCCTGGCTTGGTCCTGGTCAAGGCCAGCTTCCTCCTCCCTCTTCCTGGCTTCCAGATACGGAAAAGGAGGGTCAGGTGCCTGAAGCTGGCTGAGGGGGGTGTGTCTGCATTTTCTCAACCATTTTCTGAACTCTAAAAGACAGACCAGGTCCCGCTGTACAGCTTTGGGGTGCTGGCTGGGCCCCTTCCCAACCCAGCACCTCACTTCTGGTCTCGTAAATCCTCTCCTCTCTCCTCCTGAGGGTCAGGGTAGGTGGTGTCCTGTGCCACAGGTGCCACACTGGACATGTCAGGCCAGAGATACTGGAGGCCAGCAGGACCAGGCCTCCAGGAGGGAGAGTGCCAGGATACCACGCCCCCAGGCCGGACCCCCACCCAGCTCTGCCAACTCTCAGTCCCCACCACCTGGGGCCTCCCCAGTACCCCTGGAAAAAGAGTGACAACGGGGCTTTGCTCAAGGCCCCGGGCAGCTCATCTCCCCACCACCCTCTTCCCCAGCTAGACCCACACGGAAGGCGGCCGCGAGGGCCCCGAGGAGGCGGACCGGTCCGGGGGTGAGCCCGCCCCCGCCCAGCGGGAGGAGGTCCCGGAAACCCGCAGCCTGGCGCCAGCTCTCGGGAGGCACCGGGTCCCCAGGTCGCTTCAGAACCAGGAAGGACCAGGCTCTGGGGGCAGCGGGACCGGCACCCTCCGCTCACGTGGCCTTGGGGAATCCTCGCGGGGGTCCTGCCCCGCAGCCCAGAGTCGGACACACCCTCCGGGCAGGGCGCGGGCGGCGCCAAGACCCAGGCGGAGGCCGAGAACGTGGCCGGCCGCACGTAGGCCCGAGACCGCGCCGGGGCGGAGCGGGGGACGGACCCGGGGCTGGAGGCCGGGGCAGGAGGCCGGGGCTGGAGGGAGGCCGGACCGGCCCGAGAACCGGGTCCCAGGGCTCGGCGGGCGCTCCGGAGAGGCCGGGACGGAGGCGCCCCCCACCCCCTGCACCGCGACGCGGCCGGGACCCCCGCCCACCTTGCGCGTCGCCGCCGCTGGTCAGGACGCCGATGGCCTTGCCCGCGCCCGACGCCCGCAGCTTCTCCAGGTCCACCGCGGCCATGGCGGCGGCCGAGACCCGGGCCCAGCTCGCACTCCCGCCGCCTGCGCCGCGCCGCCGTCCCCGCCCCGTCCCCGTCCCCGCCCCGCGCGCGCCCTGCGCCCGCCCCGCCCCGGGTCCGCCCCTGGCGCCTCCTCGCAGGACGGACCGCGGACGGAGCTGGAATCGGGCGCCCTCTGCCCGCCGGGGCCACCTTTCCGCTGTGCGTTTCTGAGCCTGTGCGATGTAACGCGGGCCCCGAGCAGTGAGACCCGGGGCAGAGCCCCACACCCCGGTGGTCTTGAGGATGTGGCCGGGACCAGGGCGGGGCTGCATCCAGTGCGGCCGCACGTGTCCCTTCGCCAGTGCTGGGGCCCGGGTGGCACGTCTGGCCCAGCTTTGCGTCTCCGGAGGTTCTTTGCTGTCGGCCGCAGCCACCACCCCTCCCTGCCACCCAGGGGCCCTCAGGGCTGCCTTCAGGCCTCGGCAGAGGCCAAACCCAAACGGGGCGCTGGAAAGCAGCCAGCATTCCTCCCTCCCTCTCCCTCCTTTCCTTCCTTCCTTCCTCACATTTGCTGGGCCCTTGGGAAAGTCTTGGTCCCCGGGTCCTGGGGGTGCAGAGCCGGTGGTCGGGAGAGCCGCCTCCTGACCGCACGGTGTGTTCGGTTTGTGAAAGCTGAGCGGGCAGATCACCAGGATTTGTGCATTTTTCTCTACATATACGGTGGACATGGTGGCTGTGAATATCGACTACTCCTTATTTAATTGTGAAATGTTAGAAAACACGCCGAAAGACTGCGCAAGCACATATGCGTGGGCTAAAAGGCGCTAAGAAGACACCTGTGTCTAACCCTGAGGCAGCCTTGGGCTGACATTTTGGGTCATTATTCTCTCCCTTTTCTTGCAGCTTCATCGTGTGTGTGTGTGTGTGTGTGTGTGTGTGTGTGTGTGCGCGCGCGCGCATAAATTCTTAAACATACGTGATTTAGCCACAATGAGATACCACCTGATACCCATTAGGATGGCTACTATAAAAGAAAAACACAGGCTGGGTGCAGTGGCTCACGCCCATAATCCCAGAACTTTGGGAGGCCCAGAGGGGCGGATCACCTGAGGTCAGGAGTTCGAGACCAGCCCAGCCAACATGGCGAAACCTCATCTCTACTAAAAATATAAAAATTAGCTGAATGTGGTGGTGGGTGCCTGTAATCCCAGCTACAAGGGAGGCTGAGGTATGAGAATCACTTGAACTCGGGAGGTGGAGGTTGCATTTGAGTGGAGACTGCACCATTGCACTCCAGCCTGGGCAACAAGAGCGAAACTCCGTCTCAAAAAAAAAAAAAAAAAAAAAAAGGAAAGAAAAATGCAGAAAATAATCACTGTTCCAAGGATATAGGGAAGCTGGAACCGTCGTGCAGTGTTGCTGGGGATGTGAAACGGTGTAGCTGCTATGGAAAACAGGATGGCAGTTCTTCAAAAAATTAAAAATAGAATTACCATGTGATCCAGCGATTTTACTCTGGGTATATACCTAAAGAATTCAAAGCAAAGACTCACACAGATATTTGCACACACATATTCATAGCAGCATTATTCACAACAGCCAGAAGGTGGAAGCACCCAGGTGTCTGCTGAGGAAAGCATTGGATGAACACAATGTGGTCGATCCATGTGCTGGAATATTACACAGCCTTAAAAAGGAAGCAGATTCCAGCACATGCTACAACATGGATGAACCTTGGGGCCACCGTGCTGAGTAAAATAAAATGGACACAAAAGGACAGATACTGTGTGATTCCACTTCCATGAGATCCCTGGAGGATTCAGATTCATAGAGACAGAAAGTAGAGTGGAGGGTACCAGGGGTTGGGAGGGGAATGGGGAGTGAGTGTTTCGTGGGGCCAGAGTTTCCATTCAGGAAGCTGGAACAGCTCTGCAGATGGCAGTGGCATGGTTACATGAGATGTGAATGCCACTAAACTTGAAAGTGGATTTTTTTTTTTTTTTTGAGACGGAGTCTCGCTCTGTGGCCCAGGCTGGAGTGCAATGGCCGGATCTCAGCTCACTGCAAGCTCCGCCTCCCGGGTTTATGCCATTCTCCTGCCTCAGCCTCTCGAGTAGCTGGGACTACAGGCGCTGCCACCTCGCCCGGCTAGTTTTTTGTATTTTTTAGTAGAGACGGGGTTTCACTGTGTTAGCCAGGATGGTCTCAATCTCCTGACCTCGTGATCCGCCCGTCTCGGCCTCCCAAAGTGCTGGGATTACAGGCTTGAGCCACCGCGCCAGGCCAAGAATGGATTTCCTCTGTGGGGTATTGTTTCTGAGGCAGAGTCTCACTCTGTCGCCCAGGTTGGATTCCAGTGGCATAATCATAGCTCACTGCAGCCTTGGCCTCCTAGCCTCAAGTGATCCTCCCACCTCAGCCTCCTGAGTAGCTGGGACCACGGGAGGATGCCACCACACCCTGCTAATTTTGTTTAATTTTTGGTAGAGAAGGGATCTCGCTATGTTGCCCAGGCTGGTCTCTAAGTCCTCGGCTCAAGTGATCCTTCTGCCTCAGTCTCCCAAAGTACTGGGATTCCAGGTATGAGCCACCATGCCTGGCCATTTGGGGTGTGTTTTTAGAAGAGAGCTAGGTAGTCTTTAGCCATGCTGAATTGAGCACTTCCATTGTGAACAGATCCATTCTACCCTAAGCCGGCAGCTAAGAGCCAGGGTGAAGACGGTGTAGGAAAAGCCACAGGTGGGAAGGGGTGGCAAGAGGAACCTCCTGTGGGGCGTGGGTCCCAGAGACTGAGCAGAACCTGTCCCTGGGACCCCTGAGAGGACCCCTGCCTGCAGGTGCCAGCCCAGCCTTCCCAGGAAGGGGAAGCTCTGCAAGCCCTGAGGTCCCTGGGAATTCGCAGAAGAGCTGAGGCCTCTTTGAATGCATCCTGAATCACCCGGGTTAGTATAATGGAGCGTGCGGGAGCTCCAGTTACAGGGCAGGCGGGTGAGGGGTGCTTTTAATCCACTTAAGATTCTGAGCCCAGAGCTCCAGCCTGATTTGCTATCTTGAGTCTAATCTTTTCCAGAAATATTGACTCTTCTGAGCCCAGTGTCCACCGATTCTCCACCTGGGTGTTTAGAATGCCCCGACCCGGAGCCGGCCAGTCCCGTAGCCCACAGCACCTCCAGCACGACGGCCGTAGGGCTCAGCACAGCAGAATTCAGATCTCTTTGTTCATAAATTATTGACAATTTCCGAACAGTGACACCTGAGCAGAGACCAAGGGCAGTGCCTGCCCCTGAGGCCACCTCAGCCCCCGAGGGATTCAAACAGCTGCTGTAGGTGGTGGGGATGTTATGCAGAAGTACACACAACACTTGCTAACCTGACTCCGCAGGACTCCGGCTGAGCTGAACTAAGTGGACCAGGGCTGGAGCCCAAGCCTGAGGCTTCATCTAGAAGAAGACTCAGAGGAATCTGACCTGAGCTTGGCCAAGGAGAATGTCCATCTCCCCAAGACCTATGGGTCGAAGCCCTCGCCCCTCATGACTGCAGTGGCACTGTGAGGTCTCTAAAGGGGTGGCTAAGGCTGGGCACGGTACCTCATGCCTGTTATCCCAGCACTTTGGGACACCAAGGTGGGAGGATAAATCACTATAGACCAGGAGTTCGAGACCAGCCTGGCCAACAGGGCAAAATCCCCCATCTCTACAAAAAAAATTATAAAGCCAGGCGTGGTGGCATGTGCCTGTGGTCCCGGCTGGTAAGGAGGCTGAAGTAGGAGGATCTCTTGAGCCTGGGAGGTCAAGGCTGCAGTGAGCCGTGATTGATAGCACCACTGCACTCCAGCCTGGGCGACAGAGCGAGATGCTGTCTCAAGAAAAACAAAACAAAACAAAACAAACAAACAGGGCGGGCGCAGTGGCTCACACCTGTAATCCCAGCACTTTGGGAGGCCGAGACGGGCGGATCACGAGGTCAGGGGATCAAGACCTTCCTGGCTAACCCAGTGAAACCCCGTCTCTACTTAAAAAAATACAAAAAACTAGCCGGGCGAGGTGGCGGGCGCCTGTAGTCCCAGCTACTCGGGAGGCTGAGGCAGGAGAATGGCGTAAACCAGGGAGGCGGAGCCTGCAGTGAGCTGAGATCCGGCCACTGCACTCCAGCCTGGGCGACGGAGCAAGACTCCGTCTCAAAAAAAAAAAAAAAATATATATATATATATATATATATATACACATACACACACACACACACACACACATATAAATTAGCTGGGCGTGGTGGCGGGTGCCTGTAGTCCCAGCTACTCAGGAGGCTGAGGCAGGAGAATCACTTGAACCCAGGAGGCGGAGGTTGCAGTGAGCTGAGATCCGGCCACTGCACTCCAGCCTGGGCGACAGAGCGAGACACCATCTCAAAGCAAACAAACAAAACAAACAAAAACAAAGAGGGGCAATTAAGTTAAAAATGAGGCCGTTAGGCTGGCTCTGATCCAGTCTGACTGTGTCCTGTGAGAAGAGGAGATGAGGACAGACACACACACGGATGACCCTGTGAGGACACAGCGAGGAGACGATGATGACCCTGTGAGGACACAGCGAGGAGACGATGGCATCTGCCAGCCCAGGGGAGGGGCCTCAGGAACCGGCCCTGTCGCACCCTGGCTCGGACCCCAGCCTCCAGGTCTGTGGAAGAATCATGTCTGTTATTTGACCCTCTGGCCTGGGGTCCTTTGTCACAGCCACCCTAGGAAAGGAACATGGGAGGTGGAACAGGCTGTGTAGACTGCTCTGTGGACCGATGCAGGTTGTGTAGACCGCTCTGTGGGCCAGCGTGGGCTGTGTAGACCATTCTGTGGACCGGTGCAGGTTGTGTAGACTGCTCTGTCGGCCGGCGCAGGCTGTGTAGATCACTCTGTGAGCCGGCGCAGGCTGTGTAGACCGCTCTGTGGGTTGGTGCAGGTTGTGTACACCGCTCTGTGGATTGGCACAGATTGTGTAGACCGCTCTGTGGGTTGGCACAGATTGTGTAGACCGCTCTGTGGGCCGGCGCAGGCTGTGTAGACCGCTCTGTGGATTGGCACAGATTGTGTACACCGCTCTGTGGATTGGCACAGATTGTGTAGACCGCTCTGTGGATTGGCACAGATTGTGTAGACCGCTCTGTGGGTTGGCGCAGGCTGTGTAGACCGCTCTGTGGGTTGGCGCAGATTGTGTACACCGCTCTGTGGGTTGGCACAGATTGTGTAGACCGCTCTGTGGATTGGCACAGATTGTGTAGACCGCTCTGTGGGTTGGCGCAGGCTGTGTAGACCGCTCTGTGGGTTGGCGCAGGTTGTGTAGACCGCTCTGTGCACCACAGCTGCCTGTGTGAACAACCTGCCTGCGCATGTGCTCAGACGCTCAGCAGCAGATGACAGGCCTGTCACGTGGGCAGACCTCGCTCCAGTGGCCAGAGGAAGGAGACAAACCTCCGTCCCCTCAGAGAGACAGCCGAGCCCGGGGAAGGCCTGGTGTCTAAAGGCAGGTGGCAGGAGGAGCGTGAGGCTGTGGGGACGGCGGGGTGGGGGCGGCAGCCCGGCCACCCAGTGAAAGATAGTCATTCTTTTGTGGTTTTCTAATTACATTTCAAAACACCAAATGAACACATGCTTATAGAGAGCAGCGGAGACTGCCGACTGCTGAGATGCACACACAAGCCCTCAAGAGGCCCCGTCCCCGCCTTCCTGGTCCTCAGCCCGGTGATTGCGGGGCAGAAGGAGGGGATTCTTCCATGCACTCTCCACCCACCCATGCCTCTGAACGGAATCCTCGCGGTTTCTAAGGGAATTGAGCTGTGGCTGGTGGAGGAGCCCCCAGAGCCCCGTGCAGTTGGATGACGGGAGGGTAGGACCTCAGGGCTCAAGTCCAAAAGAAGAGCGGTACAGAGTTTGAGGACAATCACGTGAGCGCAGTGGGAACTACCAACCCCCACGAAGGGATGCTGGGCCCAGGGGCAGGGTCCTCTTGGACCTGTCTGTAGAGGAATTCTGATGAGACTGGGGTTCCCGGGCCCCCAAGGTGAGACCCCAGGTGTCAGCAGAGCACTGGGCTGAGGGGGAAGGCTGGGTCCGTGCCTGGGAACAGGGGCCAGAGGACTTCATGGCCAGTGTGCATTTGGGGAGGGAGAAGGCTGTGGAGTGGCGGGCGCTGGGCCCTGATGGCTGGCGTGTCTGCAGCATCTGGGATCGCCCTGGCCAGCTCTCTAACTGCCCTGGATGCCACGGCCCCACCCCATCACCCCATGGGGACAAAGGTGGCTCCCTCTTGGGTGCCAATCCACCACATTGACTTCTGATTGGCTCTGGTCACATGAAAGGCTCCTGGTTTCCACCTTATCTACTGTGCCTAGCGTGCCTAGCGTGAGAACACGTCAACCTGACGTTATCTCACAGCTAGAGGCCACGACGCAAGCAGTGGTCTGGCCGTCCTGGAGGGTCACCTTCGACTGTCTGCACACAGCACGTCCACCCTCCCGCTATGGGTCTGGGGAGCAACAGTGCAGAGACCCACCTGTCTTGCAAGACCACGCTTCTGTCCGAAAGTGCCCTAGCAGAACACTGTCCACCAGCAAACTGGATTTGTCGGCCTTGTTCTTTGTTTCTGGGCCCCTTCTTCAGCATTTGGGGGCCACTTTGTGTTTTCAGCCTTCATGGATCAGAGCCCCAGTGGCTTCTGAAGAGGGGGGCTTTGGCAAGCTCCAGCCCCGTCATCCTATCAGCAACTAACCCCCACCAGAGGCCCTGGCCAGGGACAGGGAGAGGGGCAGCAGCTCGGGGCACAAGGGCCCAGCAATGCAGGGGCCAGGCAGGGAGGTCCACCTCTCAGGTAGTCAGGGGCCGAGCCTCAGGGAGCACCCGCCCCCTGCAGCCCCCCACTCCCTGCTCCCCGGTGCATGCACACAGGCATGGCAGCCGGAGCCCGATCTATGGGCACCTGCCTGTGTCTGCACAAGCGCTGGCGTTCCCTGGCATGCACCCTGCTCCCACAGCTTTGCACTTGCCAGGCGCGCCCCAAAGCTCCTTTCCTCCTCCGAGGAGGGTCCCTGTGACACCATCACATGCCCAGCGCTGCTCTGCCTGTTTCCTGCTTTGCAGCAGTTACCCCATCCAGGGCCACCCTCCTTCTTTACATGATCCACCCCTCCCACCAAAATGTTCCTTGGGGCCCCCCTAAGTCCCAGGAAAATACTCAGCATATGGAAGATGTATGATAAAGGTTTCTTGAATGAATGAATGAATGAATGAATGAATGAGGAGGTGACATTGGAGCTGAGATGTCAATGATGGGAAGCCAGTCTCAGAGCCCCAGGGGAAGGAGCGTCCAGGCAGAGGGAACACCTAGCAAAGGCCAGCAGGTAGGAACAAGCTTGGCTGCTGGGGGAAACAGAGGGAGGCCAAGAGCACAGTAAGGGGTGGAGGCCGGGGTTGGGGACCGGACCATGCAGGGTCTTGCGGGGTGTACAGCAAGGGCTTGGGTTTTGCTGGGGGGCAGTGGGAGGCATGGAACAGAGCCTCGTGGTTTTGTTGGTGAACTCCTGCCTACAGGCACCCCATTCCCTTACGGCGAGCTCCCTTCCAGCCAGCTTGGCCAACACTTCAGGCACCAGGCACACGAACGCCCCAAACAAATGCCCCCACTGACAAGCATCTCGAAACCACAGGTTTTAATTTCCAGGCACATGATGGCTGGTGTCCCCACAAACACAGGGCTGTGTTTACAGCCGAGGACTGACAAGACGTGGCACTGTCCCCTTCTGGGTCCCAGCCGGCCGGCTTCCAGGGCTGAGGGGGGAGGTGTCTTTCTCGGCGCCCTCCCATCAGAGCTGCGTGTCCCGGCCGTCCAGGGTCAGGAGGGGGAGGGGGCCGCCTCGGCCAGCGGGCGGGCCATGCTCTGGATGGCCCACTGCAGGATGCCGTCAAAGGTGTGCTGCGGGACAGAGCAACTGTGAGAACCTCCAGGGGCGCCCCGCCATGGCCACAGGATCATCCAACCTTCCCTCTAATTCAAAGGAGGGGAAACTGAGGCCCGAGGCCCCACGGCACAGGCCAGTCAGAGGAGGACCCCGTCCTGTACATTTCACCGAATCCTGTAAGCCCAGGGCACAGCCCCATGGCAGTTCATGGCAGTTCTGCCTCCTCGGGTGGCTCCTTCGGGGTTGGGGGTCAGGGCCGGCTGCTTCTCATTCTGTTCAGGAGCCTGATGTTCCCACAGGATGTTCCCGCAGGCCCCACAATGCCAGCAGAATAAGGCCGCCACCCTGGAGAGGCTGTAAGCCTGACCCTTATTTCTCCAGCTATATCCGGGGACCCCGTCCAGAGAAGCAGCTCCATCACCCAGCGCTGGGTCCCCTGGCCCACTCTCCGGCCCTGGGGTTCTACAGACATCTGCACAGTCAGGGTGTGTGGGGCATGGCCACTGCACAGGGCAGGACCCCTGCCCCATGGTCAGCTGGGACCCCCAGGTGCCACGCCGGACACAGGAGAACCTGTGGAGGCTGGAGGAGCTTATCCTCTTGCCAAGAACAGACGAGGCTTTAAAAGTCACATTTTGCCCACAGATTCTACCTGCCCATCTTAGCATAGAAAGGCCTGAGTTGGGAGGGGCAAGCAACTCTCAGAGGGACGGGGCCCGGGACCCCCCCACTCCCACACCCCACCCTCCCTGGGAAAGTGGATCTTGGGCCTGGTGCTCGAGCCTTGCCTGCCAGGGTCCAGGCCCTTGGGCAAGGGGCCGTGTGGGAGCTCTTGTCGGGGAGGGGCTGGGGGTGCTCAGAAGCACTGGACTCCTGCCGGGGCAGGGGCCAGGGGGGCTCCTGTTGGGGGGTGCCAGGGGCCCAGCAGCATTGAGGCTCCTGTGGGGGGCTGGGGGGCTCCTGTGGGGGGATGCCAGGGGCTCAGCAGCACTGGGGCTCCTGGTTGGTGGCGCAGGGACAGCCTGAGTTTCCATGGCTCAAGAGCAGCGGGGGCTGGCAGTCCTCAGTGTGCCCAGAGTGGGGGGCCTGGGTGCCGGCTGAGGCAGGGGAGGGGGAGTGGAGGAGCAGCAGGTGCAGCCGAGGCCAGGGGAGGCATTACCTCGCTCAGAAGGGACTCCAGGTCCTCCCTGTGCAGAGTGGGCTCGTGACTGGCAGTGTCATCCTGGAACCCAGGAAAGAGAAGAGGTCAACCCAACTCCCACAGCCCTGGCAGGGACACAGAGGCTGCAGGGCCTACGGGCCGCGGGGGTATTTCCCCCCCACACTGAGATGGGAATTCTTTTTTTTTTTTTTTTTTTTTTTTTTTTTTTTGAGACGGAGTCTCGCTCTGTCGCCCAGGCTGGAGTGCAGTGGCCGGATCTCAGCTCACTGCAAGCTCCGCCTCCCGGGTTCGGGCCATTCTCCTGTCTCAGCCTCCTGAGTAGCTGGGACTACAGGCGCCCGCCACCTCGCCCGGCTAGTTTTTTTTTGTATTTTTTAGTAGAGACGGGGTTTCACCGTGTTAGCCAGGATGGTCTCGATCTCCTGACCTAGTGATCCGCCCGTCTCGGCCTCCCAAAGTGCTGGGATTACAGGCTTGAGCCACCGCGCCCGGCCTGAGATGGGAATTCTTACACCCAGCCCCATTGGGGGTGAGGGCACAGGGCTACATGGGCATGATGGGGCGGGGGCTGCCTGCCCCGGGTCCTGCTCGCTGCCCACGGCCAGCTGCCCACGGCCCCCAGACAGCCTCCACACTGTGTGGCCTCCTGGGGAAAACGAGGGGGCTCAGGGAACCAGCAAGGAAGCCCCACTCTGAGAGGGGAAGTCTGAGGCCCAGAGAGGAAAGTGTCTGGTCCATGCCACCCCCGCCCCCGACAAGCACCACCAGGGCCAGTGCATGCCATGGGTGAGCGGCCGGAGTGGGGGAAGGTCCCCAGTCGGGCACCCCCAGCAAAGAGGAGACCATATTAAACCGAACCCTGTGGAACTGCCCATTTGTAGCCCCAAACAGCCACATCCCAGCTCCTCCACTCAGGTGAACACTGGCGCTGCAAGGCCCTGCAGCCCTGCGTGGCTGAGGGAGGGCTGTTCAGTCTGGAGGGGAAAGCACCTGGATGCTCCCCTGGTCCTAAGGATGCTGCCAGTGGGTGGGAGACCTGCTCAGGACGGGGTGTGGGGGCACACCCAACCACCCTGGGGGAGGGGGGCAGGCTGGGGACACACCCAACCACCCTGGGGGAAGGGGGCAGGCTGGGGACACACCCAACCACCCTGGGGGAGGGGGGCAGGCTGGGGAGGGGCCAAGGCCAGCCCGAACTTTTCCTCTAACATGGCATTACATTTCACACCGCAATGAAAACACAGAGCTCTCTGCTGTTCAAAGACAGAACCCAGTAGGTTAATGACGAGGTACCCGCTGCGGAAGCAGCTGCAAGAAAGCTGCCTGGGGTTGGGGAGGGGCATCTGCATAGGGCACCGACTCCAGGTGGGTGGTGTGAGGAGGGAGGCTTCTAGAAGGAAGGGGACAGTGACAGCTGCGGGCCAAGCCACTGTTCCACAAAAGCCCCAAGGGCAGGGCTTGGTCTGAGGCTTGTGCCATGCCAGGCCAGAGCCTGCATGGTGGGGCAGCCTGTCACATGCCTGGGGAGTACCATGCTGGGGCGGGCTGTCACCTGCCCAGGGAGTACCATGCCGGGGTGGCCTGTCACCTGCCCAGGGAGTACCATGCCGGGGTGGCCTGTCACCACACGGTGTATATGGGGTGGAGGCAGAGCTGGGAAAGTGTGTGGGCCAGTGGAGCTGGTGGGACATGTAATCACCCCAGGATCCCTAAAGGCTCCTCCGTGGCTGGGATGTGCTCAGGAGGCCTCTGCTGGGGACAGTCAGGGCAAGAGGCCACCACCCCTGAGGCTCCTGCAGCAGTGACTCAGGCCGCCCCCACAGCCAGCTCCAGGGCAAGCCAGGCCGCCCCAGCAGTCAGGGGTCCCCCCACCACCCGGGTCCTCTCTGACAGTAGAGCAGGAGGAAAGGAAGAGCTACTGGCTGGACCCAGGGTTGCTCTGCCTCTCTGAGAGGCTCCGGCCACACAATGGGGTGGATCCTGGCCCCAGGGAGGACTGCGGGTGAGACTGCCTGGAGGGGTCAGACGGGGTTGGGGCTTACTCCTGCAGGCCTGGCACTCCTGCTCTCCCCTCACCCCACCAGGGCACCCTGGTGAGACTCTCAGGCCTCTGCTGTGAGGCGGCCACACAACCAACCGTGATGTCAGTCACCAACCCTGGAGGCAGCTTCCTTTTAACTATATTTAAGTTGCCAAAAAGAATTAGGTTTAAAGGGAAATTATTGTCTACAGATAATGACCACATGGTCAGTGTGTATGGTGCAAACCCTCGAAGCTGGCACCCAGGGTTTGTCCTGAGACGTGCTCCCCCAACCCCAACCCAAGGGGTCTCCCACCCCCACCACCAGCACTCATGGAGGGTTCCTGTGGCACTGACCTTGGCAGGCCCGGGCGCCAGGTGGGCGGGGCTGGGGGCCAGCAACCCCTCCACAGGGGCCGGGGTCATGTCTCCTGAGCAGGATCTGCAGCGCAGGCCCGTCCTGCAGCAGAGGATGAGGGGCTGCCAGGTTGGGGGTAGCAGGAGTGCCACCTCCGGGGTATGGAGTGTGGGGTGCTGGGAGGTGGTGTTGGGTGTGGGGTGTGGGCATGGGTGGTGAGTGGGGGATGGGGTGTGGGGTGTGAGGAAGGGGTATGGGTGGAGAGTGGGAGTGGTGGGTTTGGGTGGGGTGTAGGGTGTGGGGTGGGTGTAGGGTGTGGATGGGAGTGTGGGGTGGGAGTGGGGTGCAGGCTGTCGGGGGGCCTATGGGGTGGGAGTGGGAAGTGTGGGGTGTGGGGTGGGGTGTGGCTGTGGGGTGTGGGTGAGGTGCAGGATATGAGGTGGGGTGTAGGGTATGAGTGGGAGTGTAGTGGCATGTGACTGTGGAATGTAGGGTGTGGGTATGGTGTGTGGGGTGTAGGATGTGGGTGTGGGGTATAGGATGTGGGTTTGAAGTGTGGGATGTGGGTGTCGGGTGTGGGTGCAGGGTGGGGGTTGTGGGTGGGGTGCAGGGTGTGGGTAGGGGGTGTGGGTGGGAGTGGGGTGCAGGTTATAGGGTGGGGTGTAGGGTGTAGGGTGGGGTGCAGGGTGTGGGTGGGGCGTGTGGGTGGGAGTGGGGTGTGGGGTGTAGGTTGTGGTGGGGGGTGTGGGTGGGAGTGGGGTGCAGGTTATGGGGTGGGGTGTAGGGTGTGGGGTGGGGTGCAGGGTGTGGGTGTGGGGTGGGTGGGGGGTGTGGAGGATGAGTATAGGGTGTAGGGTGTGGATGGGGTGTGGTTTGAGCTGTATGGTGTGGGTGTGGGTTTGGGCCTCCATGCCAACCACACTCACCCAGGCCGGGAGGTGCCCGCTGGGAAGTGGCAGCGCCAGTGAGCACACCGCAGCACGTCCGTACCATCTCCGCACACCCCGCACTGTGCGCCAGGAGCTGGACTCTGTGGGAGGCGACCCCGTGGGGTGACACAGGGGGCCGGGGGGAAATGTAGCTGAACCCGAGGCCTCCGTGCTCTCCCCTGGGACCACCCAGGGCTGGACAGCGGGTCTGGGAGCAAGTGGGAAGCCTCACGGTGCGGCCAAGGCTGCAGGACAGCGGGACCAGTCCCATCCCCAGGATGCAGGGGAGACCCAAGCACCCTCAGGCAAGCCTGGTGCCACACCTCTCTCCCGCTTGGCCGGCCCGGCCTCCTTTGGGGCTGAGTGCAGGAGTCTCCTGAAAGGCGGTGCCCACAGGACTGCAGTGAGGGGAATTGAGGCAGGGCGGGGCGGGCTCCCATGTGCGCTGGGCCATCCCCCCCTTCATTGTCCTGCCTTGGGGGGGGAGCAGTAATGCCCAGGGCCAGGAGCTGGAGTGGAGGTCTAGGAGCCTCCCCTTTTCCCTGAAGCTCCCCACGCTCCCCCACAGCCCCAGGCCCTGTGCCTCCCAGACCCTGTCTTGCCTGGCCTCCCTCTCCTCCTGTTTCAGGTGAATTCATCCGCCATGTAGGTCCTGGGCTCCCTGAAGAGCCCACCCTGGTCTGCACTCCCCGCTCACCTGCTGCCCCTCAGGACCCACACACAGTAGGGGGTGCAGGGCCGAGGAGTCCAGCCCTGGCAGGGGGGCTGCAGAAGGCGGGGCCGGCGGGTGCTTGTACACAAGAGCCGTGTCCATGCCAGTTAGGGGCTCCCCAGGTGGACCTCTCACCTCCTCTCCCGCCGACCTAAGCCCCGGAGGGAGCTGGAACCCAAGGGTCAGCATCAGGGGGGCCGTGGGCACCTGCCGGGCACCACCCAGGAGTCAGTGACTGCTGGGACCCTGAAACCCGGGGCAGCAGGGTGCCGGCGGAGGGCCGGTGTGGTGGAAGGCGTCCACACTGAGTGGGAAAGGCCTGTGGCAGTTCCTGGCTCTGTGGTCCTCCCTCCTCCCCCGTCTACACATGAGGGGCCCCCTGGCCCTCAGGGCTGTCAGAGGGAACACTGGGCCTGTGCACAGTAGCCCTCCTGTGTTCACAGCAGCAGAACGATGAGCACATCTTCTAGGGCCATTATCAATGCTCATAGTGCCTCCCCAGGGTGGATCCGCAGCCAGGAGAGCTGGGTTTCCGCCCATAGGAACCATGATGGGGGCCCCACCGCAGGGTACCACAAGGACCAGGCGTGTGCATGAGGGGCACAGCGCTGCGGCTGGGGTAGGCCTGTCCCACAGGACTCCAGGGGACAGACAGACAGGAGGGGTGGCCCGGCCTAGAAGTGGGCGTGGCCATACCGGGGTCTCCACGGGTGGCTCCTGGGGCCGGGGCTCCTCTGCCCGGGGCTGCGTCTCCTGGACTGTCACCTGCAGGCAGCCGGAGCACCTCCAGGTCCCACTGCTCGTGCGTCCACCAGTCAGAGACATGCGGAACAAGACAGCGGGTGACAGATCCCCAAACCCACGGGTGGGGCTCGAGGGCTCCGCCGCACCATGCCTTTTACGGAGGGGAAACCGAGGCACAGCAGGGCGATGGGCAGAGACGGGTGGCCCTGGCCAGCGCGATCAGGGTCCCCTTGGCGTGCTCTCCGATGAACCCCAGGAATCCCCAACACCTGTGAGCCCACAGTGGCTTTGCCTGCCTTTCAGGGCTGGGCCCTGCTGGGGGCCCCCCTAAGCTGACTGTTTATGTCCCGGGACCCATCCTGTTTCCTTAAGGGGAATGGCACCCAGCAGAATGGGAGGTGATCAAGGGCAGGAAGAGACAGCAAGGAGGACGGCTTCAGAAGGAGCCGAGCGAGGCCCCTGGCTGCGCCTCTTATTCTAGTGATGACGCAAGAGGCTGAGAGGGGGCCTGGTGAAGGCCACTCGGGGCTGGGACAGAGCCTCACCTGAGCGTGGGTCCCCACTCCTCCCACAGCTCTTCCTCCCACAGACTGCCACGTCCTGTGGGGTTGGAGTGAGGGCAGGGCTCGGTGGGCTGTGGGGAGGGAGTGCTGGGATATGAACACAGAGGAGGCCTCCCACCTCCACTAAGCCCGGGGTCCTGTGCATTGGTGGACAAGCTCCCACCTGCCCTTGGGGGTGCAGCTCTGTGGCCTCTGTGCTCCCCAGCCCTGTCTGGGGTGGGACTCTGGGGCGGGGCTTGGGGGTGGGGGCTGGCTACCCATGGAGGTGTGGGCCGCAGCCTGGGATGAGCTTGGACAGGGTGGCATCTTCACCTGGGGCCTCTGTTCTGCTTTGCTGCCCTCAGGGGCCCAGCTGGGCAGCCGGTGTGGCCAGGCTGGGAGGCAGGTGGCAGGGTGGGAAAACCCCAGGCCCTGGTCCCATGGCCCAGTGACCTGACTCAGAGCCCCCTTCCATCCTGGATGGGAGAGCCTGGGGGGGCTTCCCTTCAGGGTCAGTGGGTGGAGGTGGCTGTGAACTGGGGTGACCTGGTTGCGCTGGCAGAGGTGCAGGCTCACCTGGGGATCTCCCGGAGTGGAGGGGACAGGCAGGCCAGGTGGAAGGCCCGAGGGCAGCCATCACAGCAGATGAGCTCCCCGCCGTCCCGGCACACAGCACACTCATCCTCGTTCTTCTGGCACAGGCAAGAGACGCCCATGCAGACTGGGCTGGGGTGCAGCACCCTCCCGAGAGCCACCTCCTTCCCAAAACGGCTCCCCCAGCATCTCTGGGTACCTGAACTCCCGGGTCTCTGCCCTGCTCCCATGCTGCCAGGGCCTGAAATTCCACCCTGACCACCTGTTCCCCATCCATCTGGTCTCTAACGGACACCCCTCGGGGCCATCCCTATTGGGAAGAAAACCCGGTTTCTCACGGGCTGCTGTGTTCCAGGGGCTGGAACTGTACACCCACCACATGCGCCCTTCCTCACAGGGCAGTGCGGCCAGGCCCAGGGAGGCCTCTCCTGACCTCAGCACCTGCTGAACCCTCCACCCGCAGACCCCACCCTCGTCGTGCCCTGCCTGGACGGTGCCTGCTGTGCCTTCAGGGGTCTCCCAGATACCATCTCCTCCAGAATCCCTCCAGACAGCCAGACTAGGCTGGTCCTGCACAGCAATGACCTTACTTATTCTAACAACCCGCCAGACGCCTGCCAGCCTGGGTGCCCCTGCAGGGCAGGACTGGGCCCTGTCACTCCTAAGTGCCAGGGTCCCACAGAGCCCCTGGTGCCAAGTGGTCAGGTTCTGTAACCCACCACGGCAGGCACCCACCACACTGCTTCCACCCCATTAGGAAACCATGCTGGGGACCAAGGACGAGCCTGGCATTCCCAGTGGACCCTGAAGCTCCTGGCTGTAGCAGGGGCGCCCGGCCCACCCATGGGCACGGCTGAGAGCAGTGCGTACAGCCTGGACCAAACGCTGTGCTTTTAAGAGCCTGAGAGGACCTCACTTTCTCTGACTTATTTAAATATTACAATTATATATTATCAGGAGAAAATACGTCTGTTAAAGAAAAAGAGCTCTGCCCTGTGGGAGGGGCTCAGGCCCCAGTGCTCATCCCTGAGTGCCCAGGTCAAGGCAGAGGCGGCAGGACCCACCCGAGGGGAGCGAGGACAAACAGGGGCCCTCCTATGGTCTAGGGCATTACCTGGTGGAGCTGGGGGTCACTGGGGAGGGCTGGAGGGGCGGGAGCCCTGCTCTGCTGGCCCAGCCTAGCCTCACCTCCACCCTGCAAGGAAGAGGGGCATCAGCAATGGGGGCGGCCTGAGCAGCGAGGGTGCACACGACTGTGGCACCAGGCATCTCTCGGCAGCAGCCGCCAGCCCCCCAGCAGAGCCACTCCCCCAGAGGCAATGCTGTTCCTGGGGTGGGGGTGCATCAAGAGCCGGGCTCCCCAGGGAGGGTCAGGTGCTTACGGGGGCAGCGCCCTGGGCTCCCTTGGCTCGAACCAGAGGCTTCAGGCCACCGCCGCTGCGGGCCTTGTTCTTCCCACCACTGGGGTCTTCGAACTTGCTAGGAGTGTAGAACTCCCCCCCGACCTGGATGCACTTCTTGGAGCCCCCTGGGAGGAGATGCCGGCTGGTCCTGGCTCACCTACCCAGCGGGACCTGCCTTGGCAGTCGTGTAGGCCCCGGACTGGGGTCTAGCAGAGACAGGTGGAGTTCCCACAGCCTGCGTTCCTCCAGCCCGCCCCCACCCCAGTCGAGTCTGGGGCCCGGGGATTGTCCCAGGTCTACACCAGGGTGTTCAATAGTGTCCCCCAAAGTTCACGTCCACCTAGAACCTCAGAGTGTGTCCTTACTTGGAATTGGGGTCATTATAGATGTGATTAGTTAAGATGAGGTCACACTGGACCATAAGTTCAATGACTGGTGCCCTTGTAAAGAGGACACATGGGAGACGGCTGTGAGACTGCAGAGGCAGAGACTGGAGTGGTGGGACCCCGAGCCCAGGGGCACAGGGACACCCGCATAACGACCAGCAGCTGGGAGAGACAAGGAAGGATTCTTCCCTGCAACCTGCAGAGGGAGTGTGGCCCCGAGACACCTTGATGTTGGCATTTCTGTCATTTCAAGCTTCCCAGTTTGTGCCATTTGATCCAACAGCCTTAGGAAGTAACACAGTGGGTCTTGGGACCACCCAGAAGTGCAAGACCAGGGCCCTGGCTGTGCCTGGTGTTTCCAGCCCATGCCCAGCACCGAGGAGATGCCGTGGCAGGGACTGTAGATGGAATGCCCGATGGCACGGTGGGTCTGCCACCAGCAGCCCTGCTGTGCCCTGGTCAGATGGCACTGGTGATTGTATGGGGTCAGTGGCTGGCCAGGGAATGGGGGGCGAGGACGCTGCAGGCCGGCCAGGGAATGGGGGGTGAGGATCCTGCAGGCTGTCCTGGTTGAAGAGTACAGACACCCTGGAGGGTCTCAGTAGCAAAGACAGAACTTTCTAAGGATGCAGCCACATGGCTCAGGAGGGCCCATGCACATGGATGGAGGTGACTGGGGGTGCAGCGCATCCCGGGCTGGGATGTGGGCCTAGACCACCGGCCTTGAAGAAGGTCCCCCGACAGGGAGACTTCAGTGCCCACTCTCCTCCTCCAAAGTCATCAGAACCACAGGCAGAAACTCTGGCTACATGAGCGACAGCCCTGCCTGCTGTGGGACCACTAGGGTGCAAAGGGGCGTGGAGGGACGTGGAGGGGCGTGGAGAGGGGCGCGGAGGGGCACACAGGGGTGCGATCCTCCTTCCATCTTGGAGCCTGGGTGTCCCTGTCAGTCCCATCTCCCCGCCACAGCATCTACCTGACTCAAACACCTGCTGGATGAGAATCCCCTCCACGGCTCCTCGGGCTCCCGGGACGTCCCCAGAGGACATGGCCACAGCTCTCTGGACTGAAGCTGACATGGTCTGAATCCCTGGGAAAGGGAACACCCATTGGGGTGACCCATGGGGAAGACAGTTCCCGAGCACAAACTCTGTGCCAGGAGCAGGCAGTACGGGGCTGCAGAGCCCTTTCCTTCCAGCCAGGGCAGGCCGAGGAGGGAGCCCAGCCCCGCCTTGTGCAGACAGCCCACAGGTAAGGGCAGAGACATGAGAACGTGTGTGTTTGTGTGTGCACCCATGTGTGCGTGTGCTGGGGGTGGCAGTGTCAGCAGAGCTGGCACAATGGAGAGGAAGGAATGCCCAATGACCAGCCCCCACCATGACATGGGCCCTGTGTTGTGCTGGGAGGGACACAGAGTTCCTAGGCTCTGCCCTCAGGGAGGGCAGCAGTGGGCATAGGGGGTCTCTGGAGTCCAGTGCCCTGGGAAGGAAGGAGAAGGGGACAGGAAGAGTTCATACTGCATGCAGCTGGGGGCCAGGGATGATTTTCTGGAGGAAGCCATGTCTGGACTGGTCCTGAAGGACAGGGAGTGGATGGGCAGAGAAGTGCCTGAGAAGGGGGTCCCAGAACCAGGGTGTGGTGGGGGCAGGGGCGACTGGCAAGATCGTGCATGGACCCAAGGTGTCCCCTTCCTGGGTCTGGTGGTGCAGCTTAGGCCCTTGGAATGACATGCCAGGCCAGCATGTCCGCAGCCCCTAGTACAGGGTCTCAGAGGGCAGGCCCTGCTCTGACCCCTGACCCCTTGCCCCTGGCCAGGCAGAAGGGAGGCGCTCCCACTGGGCCCCACTCACCGTTCCCAAGTGGAAGACGCTGCTGCTCTGCGCTGCTCTCCGCCTTCTTGGAGGGCTTGGCCTTCAGTTGAGAGCCTGAACGGGGGAGCTGGGGGCAGCCTGGCCTCCCCTCTCGGTGGGGGTGAGTGCTGGTGGGCAGGGGCCGGAGGAGGGAGGGGTGGAGGGGGCCCAGTGCTGGGTATTCCCTTTGCCAGGCTCTGGTTTCTCATCAGTAAAAGGAAACCCGCCTGCCTACTTTGCCAGCCTGGGGAGGTCACCCTTCAGGCAGGAGTGAGCTGAGAGGCTGGTCCAGTGTGTTGGTCTAGTACCCAGAGGAGACCCCCACAGCCCCAGGCAGGCTGGCTCCACGCCCAGTGGGTAGGAGCCCGGGTGGGGAGGGGGCATGGGCTCCCGGGGAAGACTGGAGACCCCGGCTGGCTTCCCCTGTGGGGTACCTGGGCTGGAGGTGCCCCTTGGAGTCAGGGCTGCTGGCGTGGCAGCTCGAGGTTCTTCTGAGGCCTTCCTCTTGGTGGGGTGTCTGGGTGGTAGTACCAAAGCCTTGGGGATGGTCGGGAGCTTCCTCCCCTTCCGGGATTGGCTGAGGTCCACATCTGCAGCTCAGGGGCAGGAGCAGGGTCCCAACCTCAGGGTTTTCTCCAGGGGGAGGATGGGCCCCAGAAACTGGACACCCTGGCCAGGTGGGTGAGGCCTGGCCCCTTTGCCTCTTAGGATCCAAGATGGTCCTGGGACATCACCCACGGGCTCCTCAAACACCACTCTGGTTCCAGTCCAGCTGGGCTGAGCAGGTGACAGCAGCTGCCCCAGGCCCCCAGCATGGCTGAGCCCACCAGGACCCACCTTTGGGGAAGCTGTCCAGGATGGGCTGCAGCCGGCCATAGCGCTCCAGGTTGTAGTCCTTGAACAGAACCCTCCAGAAGTCCAGGATGACTGTGGAGTCCTGGGTCAGCAGCCAGGACAGGAGGGCGTGGAAGGCCTGGGGGCAGCCCTCCTTTTCCTTCAGACGAAGGGTCTCCTGCAGTGGGGTGGCATGAGGGTCCCTGCCATGGTGCCCCACACCCTGCGGCCTGCCCATCTCCACCATGACTAGAGGGTGGAGCTCCCAGGCAGAGGTGCTGGCGACCTGGGCAGCTCGGCGCCCATCTCCTTGGCTTGTGGTGGGGTCAGGTGGTGGTGTAGGCTGTTGAGGGTGGGACTGGGGGAACCTGGAGGCCATTCCCTTGGCTTGGGGGTGAGGTGTGCGGACGGCTGGGGGAAGGGGACCAACTTCTAACTTGTCCTCAGGGAGGCCCTGGCTCCTTGCCAGGGGGAGGGGGGAGTTGGGGAAGGCTGGAGGGGCCTGGGGATCTGGAGGGGCCGGGAGGCATGGGGCAGGGTCCTCCTGGAACTTCCCTGGGGACTATCCCTGGCTCGCAGGGCCTGGGGGCCGTGGAGGGCGGGCGGGGGACCCACCTGGAACTTGTCCTCGGGGACCACGTCGTGGTCGGCCAGGGCGTGCAGCAGTGGGAAGGCGCTGTCCACGGCCACCGCGATCTCCGTGCGGTGCAGCCTCAGAAGCTGGCGCAGGGCTGCGTCCGCCGCCATGGGGTCAGCGCGGGGACCTGGGGCTGGGGCGGGCGCGGTGGGTCCCGGGACACTGGCAGCCCCTCGCCTGGCCTCGGGTCCGGGCGGGGCTGTGGGGCGTCCGCGCCGGCTGTGCGCCCGCCGGTCTCCCTGGGTCTGCGAGCCACGCGCGCCGCTGTTATACCCCCGCGACCACGCAAAGAGCAAAGGCCGCTCCGCCCCGGCGCCCAATCAGGGCCAGAGCCTCCCGCGGGGACGCTTCCCTGTGACGGAGGCGCTGCGCTCCCTCCCTCGCTCCTGGGAAGTCTCCGCACCGGCCAGACTCACCCACCAGGGCAGCTGCTTTGGGGGCTGGGGACGGAGACTTGCTCTGCGCGGGACTCAGAGGCCTCTCACTTCCCAGTGTGGCCCCGTCCTGCCTCCCCCAGGGCCCTGCTCGAATGGGGCAAAGCCGGGACAGGCCTCAGGGCCTGGCAGGGGCTGCCTGGGGTGCAATGGCCCCTCCCAGTGGCCGGCAAGAGCCTCCATGGAGGCTGGATCGGGGTGGTGTCCCTGGGGAACCTCCACACAAGCTGAAAGCCCCTACTCAGAGGCCCGCCTGGGGCTGTGGGAGGAGCCGGGTGGAGGCCCAGTCTGATGGAGGAGACGGTACCGCAGCCCTGGGCGTCCCCAGGGAGGCTGCTGACTTCACCGTCTCAGGCTGGCTGTGTGATGCCGGCAAGCCCTTTCCTTCTCTGAGCCTCAGTTCCCTGATCTTTAAAAAGGGCGCATTCGCCTGGAGACTGAGGCTCGCATTGACCCCCTACTTCCTTCCTCCAGGTGCTTTAGAAGGAAGATGGCCGGCCCCACAACAGGGCCCCTGAGTGTGGCCCTGAGGGAGTGCTCCCTAGGGATCTTCCTAGGACCAGTGACAGAGGCTGAGGGATGCTGTGGCCTGGACAGGAACTTCCAGGGGCATCTAGGAAGGTGTCCTGGAGGGGAGCTACAGTGGGCAGGAGCCAAAGGTCCCAGGTGGACATGGGTGGGGACAGTGCCCCCAGTAAAGCAGGAGCAGGTGCAGAGGCCCGGGGCCTGCAATGGTGCCGAGGCTGTGGCAGCCGCGCAGGCATGGCCTGGAGTAGGATGGCCTCAGTGGGAGGCCTTGGTAACACAGTTCCCTAGTCTTTGCGGTCCAGCCAGGGAGGCAGGCCCTGTGTGCAGGCTGCAGAGAAGCACGAGAGGACTCTGGGCACGAGTGTTCCCACTGAGTGGGAGAAGGGAATGACCTGGCCAGCAGGCTTAGGGCTGAAGGGTGGACGAAGGTACCAGGAAGGCTGAATCCGGGCAGCACTGGGATGAGGGGATAACTGATGCAGTGAGAGATGTCACCAAGAGTCCCACGTGCGCAGGCGTGCCGTTTGCTGTTGGGCAGCCAGAGTCCAGGATGGGGAGCGGCGGGCACCTCTTCTTCAGACCGGAGGTCGGTCTCGGTTTCTCCTACCGCCTCCAGGCCCAAGGTCCCCCTGAACGTTCTGCACGTCTGGAAAAGACTCTGGGGGTGTTTGGGAACAAACCTGGGGAGGAAGGTGGGGCCAGAGGTGGTGACTGAGGTGGTCAGCCTGGGGTCAGGTGCTGGGGACGTCGTGGGGAGCTGTGGGGGAGGGGATCCATCTCAGAAAGCCAGTGGTGGCTGTGGAGTATCAGGCAGTGCAGGGGGGGGAACAGGCTGGCTCCTGTGTGGAATGCCCTGGGAGCTCTGAGCTGGGAGCAGGGCCCTCTCGCTGCCCATGCCTGGGCGTGTGGAGTGTGCTCTCACTCCCTGCACTGCGCCTTCCGAAGACCCCGGGAGGGGAGCCCCCCGCCTGCCTGCCTGCCTTGCCCGTCCCTGCTCCAACAGGCACATCCTGTCCCCAGCCAGACCAGGCTGCTGCTCGCTGGGTTTCCTGCCCTCTCCTCTGTAGTTCTGTATTTACAGCAAAAATATTTAAGTAAGCGCAAGCGGAAGTCGTACAGAAGCCCAGCTCTGCACGGGATCCCTGCCTGCTCCTGCAACACCCCCATTCTCCTTGCTTATCCACGGGCAGGCTCTCACGTGGGGAGAGCTCACTAACATCAAGTTCAATGGCAACCCTCGGGCCCACAGGCTCCACCGTTCATGCATAAAAGTCCCTGGGGTGCCAGGCAACCAGTGCACGCAGCTTTGGGATGACCAGTAACTGTTGCTGCCAGCAACTCGGGGGGCTTTCTTCTCTCCTTTGAGGCCATCCTGCCCTGAAGTCACTCCCTGGTGGCTTTTCTCTCCCCAGATGGTTAAGTGAGTCAATGGATGCCTTAGCCGAGAGATAGTTAAAGGGCGATTAAAAACTGCAAAGCAGGATCCAAGTCTGCACTTCACTTTTTTAATAAGACCTGAAATCTTTGCGGGTGCACCTGTGTCATCGGGCTGGGGCCTGACCCCTGTGGGCAGGCGTCACCCAGCCTCTTGCATGGAGGTTAACAAAGAGGCCCCTGTAGAATTCTGGACTTTCCACCATGCCGTGGGGCTTTCCATCCCAGCCCCTTGCCCGCGGGTGATCTGGAGCTGCCAAGGCTCCCTGGAGGAGGCCCTGGTGACATAGACCCCTGGAGTGGAGTGAGGAGCTGGGGGGTTGGCCCTGTCTTCAGTGGGGCTGATGCCTTTGTGAGACTGAGTCTCACTTTCCCCAAGAGGCGCCTGGGCAGAGCTCTGGAACAGTATTGGGCTCTATCCCTGAGCCCCATGTCCTCGCTGGAGCGGGGAGGGCCCGGCAGCCCTTTCTTCCACATCCATGCTTTTCCCTTGGGCACCTGCGGGCCTGCCACGCCCTGGGCTAGGCCTTGAGAGCTTCGTAATTCTGCTCACTCCATCAGCAGAACGGTCTCCTCAGGTCGTTTCATCGTGATTAGTGCCATCACGATGTGGAAACTGAGGCCCATTGCAGGGAGGAGCTTGGCCAGAGTCACGCAGCTGCTAAGAACCATGACTCAGACCTTGATGCACGGAAGAACAGAGGTTTTCCAGGTCCATGCTCCGGCTGTGCTGGGTGCCCCTCAGGTGCCCAGGTCACGTCAGATGTTCTCAGCCTGCGAAGAGGGGGGACGCTGCCTATGTGATGTGTACGGAAGTCGGGAGGAGCCAGGTCCTAATGGCAGAGCAGGGAAGGGGCTGGAGGGGGCTTGGCCTTGGCCCCTCAGACAAGCCTGGACTCCATGCCTTCTCTCCTGCTCAAGCTGGAGGTTCCGTCCCCTGTAGCTCCCTGGAAGAGCCAGGCTCCCAGAGGCCAGGAGTCTGAGTCAGGATGGCCTCGGGGGATATGGAGCCCGGGCCAGGCCCTGGTTCCTGGAGGCCCCGGACCCTGCTCCTGCAGCCTGGCCAGGTGGTCTGGCATCAAGGGAGGTGTGGGTCTCCTCAGGACACTTTGCGAGGACCCTAGCACCCTCCTGGCCACCAGCTTTCTCACCAGGCCTCGATTTCCTCACGGTAGAGAGGAAGTTGCTTGTTGGGCGGGACGGCCGTTCTACACAGGTGTCCAAGCCGGGAGGCAGCTCCGAGCACCGGTGAGCTCAGAAGCACCCCTGCTCAGCCAAGAGCGTTGGGTGGGGGGGAACCTCCTGACCCCTCCCCTCCTACTAGTCTTGTCTCAAACCTGCCCCGCTGGTTGGGCCTCAGGTTCCCTGGTCTGGTCTCTCCCCTGCATCCCACTGTGGGTATGTGTCCAGACAGGGTTGCTTTTCTCAGTGAACTAGGGGGCTGTGGTGCCAGATTTTTTCTTCTTCTTTTTTTTTTTTTTTTTTTTTTTTGAGACGGAGTCTCGCTCTGTCGCCCAGGCTGAAGTGCAGTGGCCGGATCTCAGCTCACTGCAAGCTCCGCCTCCCGGGTTCACGCCATTCTCCTGCCTCAGCCTCCCGAGTAGCTAGGACTACAGGCGCCCCCCACCTCGCCCGGCTAGTTTTTTTTTTTTTTTTTTTTTTTTTTGTATTTTTAGTAGAGACGGGGTTTCACCGTGTTAGCCAGGATGGTCTCGATCTCCTGACCTCGTGATCCACCCGTCTCGGCCTCCCAAAGTGCTGGGATTACAGGCTTGAGCCACCGCGCCCGGCCAGATTTTTTCTTCTTTTTTTGCAGAATTGACCATCTGCCTTGCAGTCTTACCAAATAGCCCAGTGGGTGGGCCGGGGCCCTCTCAGTGGACAGGCCCTGGGAGAACAGAGCCCTGCCCTCTGCCCCCGCCAAAGCCCACCAGCTATGTACTGAATGTTGGTCTCCCCCCAGCATTCTTACATTATAGTCTCACTCCCAAGGTGATAGTAGTAGGGGGTGGGACCTTTGGGAGGTCATTAGGTCGCGAGGACTCTGCCCTCAGGAACGAATGACTGCCTGTATAAAAGGGGCCTGATGGCTGGGCACAGTGGCTCATGCCTCTGAGCCCAGCACTTTGGGAGGCCGAGGCTGGTGAATCACCTGAGGTTAGGAGTTCGAGACCAGCCTCGCCAACATGGTGAAACCCCATCTCTAGTAAAAATACAAAAATTAGCTGGGCATGGTGGCACGCCTGTAATCCCAGCTACTCAGGAGGCTGAGGCAGGAGAATCACTTGAACCTGGGAGGGGAAGTTGCAGTGAGCTGAGATCACGCCACTGCACTCTAGCCTGGGCGAAAGAGCAGACTCTGTCTCAAAAAAATGGAGGGGGCCTGAGGCAGCCCCTGTGCCCCTTCCTCCATGTGAGGATATGTAGAAGGTACCATCTAGGAACCAGGAAAAAGGCAACAGGCCCTCAACAGACATGGTGCCTTGATCTTGAACTTCCCAGCTTCCAGAACTGTGAATGATAAATTTCAATTTTTTTTTTTTTCTTTTTGAGATGGAGTCTCACCCTGTTGCCCAGGCTGGAGTGCAGTGGTGCGATCTTGGCTCACTGCAACCTCCACATCCCGGGTTCAAGTGATTCTCCTGCCTCAGCCTCCCTCGTGATCTGTCCACCTCGGCCTCCCAAGGTGCTGGGATTACAGGCGTGAGCCACTGCACCTGGCCAATTTCTACTGTTTATAATTGCCTGGTCTAAGGATTCTCTTGCAGCAGCACAGTGGACCGAGACACATCTCACGCTGAGTGTCACACACTCTGAGTCACTCTGGTTTTGCTGCCCTCCCTGCCTCTCTCCTCCCTCTCCAGTCTGGTCATGCTGAACGGACCAAAGCTCCTACAGATGCAAAGAGTGACTTTGGGGGTCGGTGTGCTGTCGGCAGCAGGACATGAAGTCACCAGGGGCACTAGGTCAAATGCCCTGGAGAGTGCAGTGCTCTGGGGTTGGGCAGGACACCCATCTGGAACTGCACAGCCCACCGTGGGGCCCACCTACTTTTCTGTTTTGATTCCAGAGTCAACAGCCCATCGTCCAGGGATTGTAAATAGCAGGAAGCCTAAAATTAGGAGGAAGGGATGACAACAGGTGCTGACTGCAGCAGGGCACAGGATGGCCGTTGGAGACCTCAGGCCATACTTGGATAAACATATTTTTCCATCCGGTTAGCCCACCAGCCCAGTGTTGGGTGTAGCAGGACCATATGCTTCAGTAACGAGGCCGGCCTTCAATTTGGAAGAAATCCAATTTATAAACTTTTCCTTTTACATTTATTTTCTTGTGCTTTTGGAGTCAACTCTAAGAATTCTTTGCCTGGCCCTAGATCCTGAAGAATTTCTCCTATGTTTTTTTCTAAATGTTTTATAGTTTTACGTTTACATTTAAATCTTTGTGATCCCTTCCAAGTTAAATTTATAGAAGATGTGAGATCTAGGCTGAGGCTCTTTGACCCCACTCCGTGGGTGTCCAGTTTGTTGAAAGATTGTCTTTCTTCCATTACATTTCTTTTATATCTTTGTCAAAAGTTAGTTAGGCAGTAAATCAAATGGATCGAAGACCTGCATAGAAAAGCAAAAGCTACAGAACTCTTAGAAGGAAACATTGAGAGAAATCTTCATGACATGGATTTGTTAGTATTTTCTTAGATATGATGCCAAAAACATCAGATAAGTAAACTGGACTTCATCAAAATTAAAATGTTTCTATAGGCCAGACACAGTGGCTCATACTTGTAATCCCAGCACTTTGGGAGGCCAAGGCAGGTGGATCACCTGAGGTCAGGAGTTGGAGACCAGCCTGGCCAACATGATGAAACCCCATCTCTACTAAAACTACAAGAAATCAGCCAGACGTGGTGGTGGGCACCTGTAATCCCAGCTACTCGGGAGGCTGAGGCAGGAGATTCGCCTGAACCCAGGAGGCAGATGTTGCAATGAGCCAAGATCTCGCCATTGCGCTCCAGCCTGGGCAACAAGAGTGAAACTCCGTCTCAGAATAAAATACAGTATAATAAAATATTTATACAATAAAGCACACTGTCAGGAGAGTGAAAATCCCCCTGGCGAATATTTGAAAAATCACATATCTGATCAGGGTCTAACATCCAGAGCATATGGAAAACTCTTACACAATCCAATTGAAAACTGGGCAAAGGACTAAAATAGACATTTCTCCAAAGAAGATAGGCAAATGGCCAACAAGCACATGAAGAGATGCTCAACATCATCAATCGTTAGGGAAATGCCGATTTAATAAAATGAGATACCACTTTACCCCCACTAGGATGGCTATTATCAAAGAACAGAAAATAACACGTGTTGGTGAGAATGTAGAAAAATTGGAATCCCCACAGTTGCTGATGGAAACAGAAAGTGGTGCAGCCACCACAGAAAACAGTTTGGCAGTCCCTCAAAAAATTAAATATAGCATCATTTTATGAACTAGCAATTTCACTTCTGGGGATACACCAAAAAGAAATGAAAGCAAGTATTCAAGCAAAACTTGTACACACATGTTCACAGCAGCACCACTGGCAACAGCTAAAGGGTAGAAGCAAGCCAAAAGTCCATCAACAGAAGAATGGATACGTAGAATGTGGTATAGCCATATGATGGAATATCACTCAGCTGTAAATAGGAATGAAGTACTGATGCTTGCTGCAATGTGGATGAACCTCAAAAACACTATGCTAAGTAAGCAGACATGAAAGAGCCACACATTGTATGATTTATTTATATGACATACACAGAATAGGCAGATCTGTAGAGACAGAAAACAGATTGGTGGTTTCCAGGGGCTGGAGAGAAGGGGAAATGAGGAGTGACTGTTTAATGAGTATGGGGTTTTCACTTAGAGTGGATGAAAAAGTTCTGGAACTAAGACACTGATGACTGTTGTACAATATCATGATGTACTAATTCCCACAGAATTTTAAACTTTTGAATGGTTAAAATGGTAAATTTCATGTTATGTGAATTTGTAATACAAATTAATTAATTAAAAAGCAGTTGGGCATATTTGTAAGGATCTATTTCTGGGTTCTCTGCTTTGGTTCTATTGATCTATGTGTCTATTTACCAATATCACACAGTCTTGATTACTGTAGCTATATAATATATCTTGAGACCTAGTAAACTGATTCCTCACTTCATTCTTCTTTTTTTTTTTTTATTTGAGTCTCTCTCTGTTACCCAGGCTGGAGTGCAGTGGTGCAATCTCGGCTCACTGCAATCTCTGCCTCCCAGGTTCAAGCTATTCTCCTGTCTCAGCCTCCCAAGTAGCTGGGACTACAGGTGCACACCACCAATTTTTTTATTTTTAGTAGAGACGGGATTTCACCATATTGGTCAGGCTAGTCTTCAACTCCCGACCTCAGGAGATCAGCCTGCCTGGGCCTCCCAGAGTGCTGGGATTACAAATGTGAACCACCATACCCAGCCCATTCTTATCTTTCAGAATTGTTTTAGCTATTCTAGTTTCTTTGGTTTTTTCATATAAATTTTAGAATAATTTTGTTTCTATCTATTAAAAAAATCTTGCTGGGATTCTGGGCTGGGAGCAGTGACTCCTGGGCTCAGTGATCCTCCCGCCTCATTCTGGGCAGAGGTGGGGTCTCGTTATGTTGCCCAAGCTGGTCTCCACCTCTTGGCCTCAAGAAATCCTTCCGGCCGGGTGCGGTGGCTCAAGCCTGTAATCCCAGCACTTTGGGAGGCCGAGACGGGCGGATCACGAGGTCAGGAGTTCGAGACCATCCTGGCTAACACGGTGAAACCCCGTCTCTACTAAAAAATACAAAAAACTAGCCGGGCGAGGTGGCGGGCGCCTGTAGTCCCGGCTACTCAGGAGGCTGAGGCAGGAGAATGGCGTAAAAACCCGGGAGGCAGAGCTTGCAGTGAGCTGAGATCCGGCCACTGCACTCCAGCCTGGGCGACACAGCGAGACTCCGTCTCAAAAAAAAAAAAAAAAGAAAAAAAAAAAAAGAAATCCTTCCAGCTCAGCCTCCTAAAGTTCTGGGATTACAGGTGTGAGCCCCTGTGCCTGGCTGGATTTAACTTTTTGTTTGTTTATTGTTTGTTTTTTGTGATAGAGTTTTGCTTTTATTGCCCAGGCTGTAGTGCAATGGCACAATCTTGGCTCACTTCAACCTCCGCCTCCCAGGTTCAAACGATTCTTCTGCTTCAGCCTCCCACATAACTGCGACTACAGGTGCCCACAACCACGCCCGGCTAATTTTTGTATTTTTAGTACAGATGGGGTTTCACCATTTTGGCCAGGCTAATCTTTTTTTTTTTTTTTTTTTTTGAGACGGAGTCTTGCTCTGCCGCCCAGGCTGGAGTGCAGTGGCCGGATATCAGCTCACTGCAAGCTCCGCCTCCCGGGTTCACGCCATTCTCCTGCCTCAGCCTCCCGAGTAGTTGGGACTACAGGCGCCCGCCACCGCGCCCGGCTAGTTTTTTGTATTTTTTAGTAGAGACGGGGTTTCACCGTGTTAGCCAGGATGGTCTCGATCTCCTGACCTCGTGATCCGCCCGTCTCGGCCTCCCAAAGTGCTGGGATTACAGGCTTGAGCCACCGCGCCCGGCCAACCAGGCTGATCTTGAACTCCTGACCTCAGGTGATCCATCTGCCTCGGCTTCCCAAAATGCTGAGATTACATGCGTGAGCCACCGTGCCCAGCCTGGATTTAACTCCTTAATTAGTGTGTAAATCTAATACCATTCCAATCAAATTACCAATGGGATTTTTCAAAGAACTTGATTTAATGTTCTTTTGGAAGGTGAGTGAACAGGAGACGAGACACTTCTTTTTTTTTTTTTTTTTTTTTAAGACGGAGTCTCGCTCTGTCGCCCAGGCTGGAGTGCAGTGGCCGGATCTCAGCTCACTGCAAGCTCCGCCTCCTTGGTTCACGCCATTCTCCTGCCTCAGCCTCCGGAGCAGCTGGGACTACAGGCGCCCGCCACCTCGCCCGGCTATTTTTTTTTTTTTTGTATTTTTTAGTAGAGACGGGGTTTCACTGTGTTAGCCAGGATGGTCTCGATCTCCTGACCTCGTGATCCGCCCGTCTCGGCCTCCCAAAGTGCTGGGATTACAGGCTTGAGCCACCGCGCCCGGCCAAGAGACGAGACACTTCTAAGACTGTCACAAGGCACAGGGTGTTTAAATGTGTAAAGCTACAGCCAGTGCTGTAGGCAGACACTGACACACCCCTGGAGGGAAATGCAAAGCCTGAGACCCAGGTGTTCAGAGACGCAGGTGACTGACACATGGTTTTGAATGCATCAGAGAATGGAGGGTGTATTCAATAAGTGGTCTTGACAGAACTAGATAGTAATTTGCAAAAGCCATGGCAAACATTAAAACTATTCCAATTAGAATTAATATATAAAATGACTTAAATGAAGACATGAAAAGATGAAATGGAAAAAATGAAATAAAATACCCAAAGAAAATAAAGGTGCGTGCTTCTACCATCTTGGGGTGAAGAGGAACTTTTTAAATGTGTTAGGAAGAATGGAAATCTAAAACAAGACTCATAGACAAGGCAGGCCACAGTGCCTCACGCCTGTAATCCCAGCACTTTGGGAGGCCAAGGCAGGCAGATCATGAGGTCAGGAGTTCAAGACCAGCCTGACCAACATGGTGAAACCCCGTCTCCACTAAAAATAGCTGGGTGTGGTGGTACATGCCTGTAATCCCAGCTACTCGGGAGGCTGAGCAGAGAATTGCTTGAACCTAGAAGGCAGATGTTGCCGTGAGTGAAGATCACACCATTGTACTCCAGCCTGGGCAACAGAGTGAGACTCCTCAAAAAAAAAAAAAAAAAAAGACTCATAGACCTGACTAAATGATAATGTAATATGCTTGCACAGAATAATACCATTAAACATTAAAATAGGTTAACAAAATGAAGAAAATATTTGTTACATATATCAAGGATTATATGAGTCAATATCTTTTACACACAAAGAAGCTTTCAAATTAATAAGAAAAAACAACCAAAGATTACAAAAAAAATGAAAGGGACAGAGAAGAGAGACTTAAGCTTTGCCAGAGATTTTTTTTTTTTTTTTTTTTTTTTTTTTTTTTGAGACAGAGTCTTGCTCTGTCGCCCAGGCTGGGGTGCAGTGGCCGGATCTCAGCTCACTGCAAGCTCCACCTCCCGGGTTTATGCCATTCTCCTGCCTCAGCCTCCTGAGTAGCTGGGACTACAGGCGCCTGCCACCTCGCCCGGCTAGTTTTTTGTATTTTAGTAGAGACGGGGTTTCACCGTGTTAGCCAGGATGGTCTCCATCTCCTGACCTCGTGATCCGCCCGTCTCGGCCTCCCAAAGTGCTGGGATTACAGGCTTGAGCCACCGCGCCCGGCCTTTGCCAGAGATTTTATGTCACAGCTCAGTAGTATTGGGGCTACACAGTCTGGCACCACTTCACTGTTCCCACTTTGCAGCTTTTTAATATTGAGCTACGAAAAGATGTGACGCATGCACAAATAATAAAACTCGTGTTTTCGAGAACACAATTTCGTACACGGCTTTTACAAAGGTACCATAAGGGAAATTTCCTTTACTTCGTACGTTTGGGGGAAATGGTGGGTAATGTAACGGGTGAAGCAGACATAGTATTTCGGGATTCTCAGAGACTCTAATACAAAGATGCAAACTGTGACCGCGGCGTGTCCCTGACGATCTGACTGTGCTCACCGCGGCAACTCTGTACCGGGCTCCGCTAGGAGGGCTGCGGTTCTTCAATGGGGAGCCTCAGTGAACCCCAACTAGCGTCCGGGAAGAGACTGCACGCACCCCTTTCAGCCAGAAGAGGGGGATGCTTGGTCATTTTTATAGGTGGCCCCGGGACCTTGTTTTTGTGGGAGCCACGATTTGGAAGTGGCCTTATTTTTTCACTTGCCTTATTTTTGTCTCGAACAGCCTTGTCTGACATCTGCTCTGCGAGGCTGCTGACGTCTGCAAAAGAGAACCAGGCCCTCGCTATGGGTGCTGGGTCCACTCCCAGGCTTGTCTTTCTCAATATCAAAGCATCAGCTTCGTCCATCGTGCCACACGTCAGCCGCAGGCCTGGGTGTGGCACTGGAGAGCAGTCTGCGGACCGTGGGCCCTGGGGCTCTTGCAGTTCTCTCTAGGTCAAACGACACAAGGGCTCACGTCACCTCTAAGTCCAGCGGCAGTTCGGCAGTCCGTCTTCAGGAGAAGAATGAATGTTTGCTCATTCGTTCATTCACTCCACAAACACGAAGCATCACCACCTCCCACCCCACTACAGCTGGGTGGGTCACGTGACTCAATGTGGCCACTGAATGTGGAGGGGTCACCACACGTCCTTCTCCTGCCGTGATCACCACCTCAGTCTGCCCCTCAGAGGCCCAAGGACATGAGCGTGTCCCCAGATGCTGGGCTTTGGCTCCTGCTGTCTGTAGATTGATCAGGCAGAGGTGAGACAATCTCTTCCTGCTGGGGTCAGTGCATCGGTCAGCAGGTCTGGGTGAGGCTTCAGTGACCACACCCAGGCCCCTGGGGCTTCCACAGCGGAGGCTGCCGTCCTGTCCTTTCTCCCTGACCCTCATGGCCCTGGCTGTATGTGGCCACCGCGAGTCCAGCTGGGCCCGGGCCAAGGCCAGGTTGAGTCAGAGGGCCTTTCCAGACCCCTAGGTCAACAGCACCAGAAATCAATGTGTAGTGAGCTGTGGGTCACCCCATCAAGCCAGCACACAGGTGGCTTCCGGGCTGGGTGAGGGCATGGGAGCTCATGCAGAAGGAAGGCGCCAGATGCACCCATGAGTGCCAGGGAAGGACAGCCACACAGCGGGGACTGTGTTCCATCAGCTCCTGTAGCCCTGCCTGGGGAGCTTTAAGACGCACCCTGCCATGTTTGTGGCCTTGGGACTTCCTGGGGCATCGGAGAGTGAGGCCAGAGGTCCCCCAGTGCCCAGCACCTGAGGTCGGTGTGCTGGTGGCTATATCACAGGGCTGGTGCCAGTGGGGGCCTCAGGGACTGAGCTCCCAGAGAGCTTCCCATGAGAGGCCGGCTCTTCTGGGGCCCATTGCAGAGCACCCGGCCTCTCTCCTGCTGGGCCTCTCTCCTGCTGGGCCCGCTCTGGTCTCTGCTGAGCTGCAGTGGGGTGCGCAGGGACTGGGGGCTCTGATGGACGCGAGGGGCTTCCTGTCCTGTGGCCTACGCCAGAGCACCCTCCCTGGACAGAACCTTCCTTTACTGCAGGAGGTTCTGGAGTGTGAAGTTAGAAAACTGCCCTTCTGGAAGCTGGGCACAGTGGCTCACACCTGTAGTCCCAGCACTTTGGGAAGCCGAGGCAGGTCAATCATGAGGTCAGGAGATCAAGACCATCCTGGCTAACACGGTGAAACCCCGTCGCTACTAAAAAAAAAAAAAAAAAAAAATACAAAAAACAAGCCGGGCATGGTAGCAGGTGCCTGTAGTCACAGCTACTCGGGAGATTGAGGCAGGAGAATGGCGTGAACCCGGGAGGCGGAGCTTGCAGGGAGCTGAGATCGTGCCACTGCACTCCAGCCTGTGCGACAGAGCGAGACTCCATCTCAAAAAAAAAAAAAAAAGAAAAAAGAAAAGAAAAAGAAAAAAGAGGCCAGGCACAGTGGCTCACACCTGTAATTCCAGCACTTTGGGAGGCCGAGGCAGGCGGATCACGAGGTCAGGAGATGGAGACCAACCTGGCTAACACGAAAACTACAAAAAATTAGTCGGGCGTGGTGGCGGGCGCCTGTAGTCCCAGCAACTCGAGAGGAAAATGGCGTGAACCCGGGAGGCGGAGCTTGCAGTGAGCCGAGATCACGCCACTGCACTCCAGCCTGGGCGACCAGTGAGACTCTGTCTCAAAAAAAAAAAAAGAAAGAAAAAAGAAAACTGCCCTTCCTTGGAGACAAAACCAGTCCCCAGGAATTCCCGCCTTTGCACGTGTGCTGGTGGGAACAGCACTACAGGGCAGCGGAGGCTGGGTGTGGGGCTGGGGTAAGGGGACGGATGGGCCTGTACCCGCTGGCTCCTTCTAATCACTTTCAATCCAGTGAGCTCCTTAAAAATCAAAGCTCTTTGGAGTAAAAGGAGGAGGAAACAATCAAGATCATTTTACTCAAACACAGGGAAGTGATCTCATTGTCATCATCAATATTCTCTCCCTTCACTTTTTTTCATTAAAAAAAGAAACTATGTTGGAACAGCTTTAAAGTTACACAAATCTTGAGGCGCTGGTCCAGAACTGCCGCAACCCCACCCAGCCCTCAGGCCGCCATGGACACCGTGGTTATGCGAACAAACCTGCAGACACGCAGAGTTACAGCCAACGAGCCAGATTTTATTCAGATTTTCCTTTCGCTACCGCCCCTCTCTGTCCCGGGATCCACCGGGGTCCCACGTGACACTTCATGGTCGCAGTGCCTCAGGGTCCTCTGGCTGCGAGTTTCTCAGACCCCCCTGTAGGGCGGCCTGACAGCTCCAGGGAGGAAGGCTCAGGCACTGGGCAGCCTCCGCTGGGACCCAGCAGTTCACTCCTGGAGAGGCTGGGCTGTGGGCAGGGGGAGAAAGCCCCAGTGTGGGGCACCCACCCAGGCAAATCCTCCCTGAGATGCCAGCCTGGGCCAGGGGCCAAGGGGCCATCAGGCTGCCCCTGTGTGGTGATCCCTCATGTGGTACTTGCAAGAGGAAGTCACCAGGCCCAGCCCACACTTCAGGGGGGTTACCTCCCGCAAGGGTCTTCTCCCACTTTCTAGCACCACCATAACTGTCCTGTGGCTCCAGCCCTGCCCAACGGCCCTCCGCCCCCTGCTCTGAAGCCCCCAGCGTCCCCCCAACAAAGTCCCCCTTCCCAACCCACCCTGTACCTCCCACAGTGCCTCTCTGCCTTCCCCATCTTCCTGCTCCCACCTTCCACCCCCACCCAGATCCCCAGCCCCCGACCTGCCCTGACATTCCCCACCCAACACCCCTTACCCCACCCCTCAGGTCTCCTTCTCTTCCCCACAGCTGCCCCCCAAACCTGGGGCTCCAGACTGAGCTCCCAAGCCCGTCTCCTGAACGTCCCTCCCTCTATCCCGCCAAGAGGGCCACCTCCCCTGAACACCCCCATCTCCTCACCATCTACCTCCACCGCCACTCACATCCCGCCCCACCCTGAGCTCCCTAAGGCCCATCCCCACCCCATTCTCCACCCCTATCCTGCCCTAAAGGCCACTTCCACTGAAATCCCCATCCTCCGCCTCACATCCCCATTCCTACTTTCACCCAGTCCCTACCCTTGCCCTGAACCCCGCCCCCGCCCCCAGCCCTGCCCCTGAGTGCCCACCCCCACCCTATCATCACCCCCATCCTGCCAGAGGACCACCTCCCCTGAATGCCCCCATCTCCAAGTCACCATCCACCCCCACCCCCACTCCCTTCCTAATCCCCCAACCGATCTCCCTAAGCCCCGCCCTCCACCCACCCACCCTGCCCTGAGGGCCACCTCCACTTGATCCTCATCCACCTCCCCCCAGGGGGCGAACTCCACCCAACCCCCAGCCCTGCCCTACTCCACCCCTCCACCCCTCCACCCCTCCACCCTCATCCCTTTCCCCACCCCTGCCCCGAAGCCCACCCCATGACCTTCCTAAGCCCCACCTCTGAGCGCCCTGCCCCA
Organism: Macaca mulatta; assembly: GCF_049350105.2. NCBI lineage: Eukaryota > Metazoa > Chordata > Mammalia > Primates > Cercopithecidae > Macaca > Macaca mulatta. Next base: position 3,271,485 of record NC_133408.1, read on the forward strand.
ACCCCACAGCCACCCCTATCCTCCACCCCACCCCAGGGGCCCCCCTCTACTGAAACCCCCCTCATCTGCTCCATCCCCAGTCCTCCCATCTCCACCCCTCCCCTGAACCCCGTCCCCACTGAGGTCCCTAAACCCCACCCCTCACTCCACCCTGAGGGCCCCATCCTCTGCACCCCAATCCCCCAGCCCCACTGAGCTCTTAACCCACCCCACCTGAGGATTCCATTTCCCTGCCCCTCCCCCAGCTTCCTAGCTCCCCACCCCAAGTGACCCCCAGCAGCTCCTCGCCCCTCCCACTGCACACCGGCACTGAAGGGCTGCCCCGCCCCCGCCCCTCCCGCCCCCGCGGGACACGCCCAGATTCTTCGCCCCCACAGCCTGGTGCCCTCTGGCCTCCCGCTGTCCCAGGTGGGCCTGGATCCTTCCAGCTCATTCTTTGCTTGCGCCGTCCCTCGTTCCATGGCCCAGTCCTCCCCGGGGACCCTGAGCCTGGAGGCCCTGGACCGCTGGAACCTCGAGCCCACCAGCTGGCTGTACCCGGAGCCGTGGCAGCAGCCCTGTGAAACCTGTGAGTCTCTCTTCCACTCCCTGATCGTCCTGCCTTCAAGGGTGCGGCTGGCCAAGACCATCCCCAGGGGTCCCTGCTGAGCCTGGGGGACACTGTGGGTGGCTGGAGCATGGGGATCTCTGAGGGGGTCGAAGGCTGGGCCCAGAGGCAAGCAGGGGCTGCAGCGGCCATTGGCCCCCCGTCCTCATGAGGCCCCTGCCCTCCCCTTTCTGGGGTGAATTGAACCACCCGTCTTCCATGTTGCAGCAGGGCCAGGCAGGTTGGGGGCACGCCTCAGGGGACCCTCGAGCCCCTCTCAGGGCTGGTACTGGCTTTGGCTGTCCTGCCCGTCATCCCTGGGTTGGGCAGGTGGGTGTCACTGTAGGGGTGCAGGTGGCCTGAGCTAGGCAGGGTCTGCTCAGCAAGCTGCTTCCCGTGCTGGGGTGCGTCGGGGATCTGAGCAGGGGCTGACGGGTTTCTCACACCTGTGTCCGCGTGTCCTGTGTCCTGACGCGGCATCCCCATGGCGGCCATCCCAGCCCTGGACCCAGAGGCCGAGCCCAGCATGGACGTGATCTTGGTGGGATCCAGTGAGCTCTCAAGCCCCGTTTCACCCGGGGAAGGCAGAGGTGAGGGCATATCTGCTTATTGGACCAGTCGCTTAGGATGATGACCCCAGGCCTGGACGGGGTCTGGAGTTCCAGGCTTCTGTAGTATTCATGCATTATTCAGACACCCAGACTGGGGCAGGAGATTCCCCACCCACAGCCTTCCCCCAGGCATAGTCATTTAAACACACCAAGATAAGGTGGGAGGGCGGGATGGCAGGGGACCTCAGGCTCCTGTGACTTTGGAAAATGAATGTGTGATGCTCACTTCTGGGCCGATTTTAAATGAAGAGATCAGAGGAAGAAGAAAGGGGCTACCTCTTATCTTCTTTTCCAGATCTGATTGCATATGAAGTCAAGGTTAACCAGCGAAATATAGAAGGTGAGTATTTGCATGCTTGCCCCACCAGGCAAAAGAGGTGGGGCAGAGTGGCTCACACCTATAATCCCAGCACTTTGGGAGAACAAGGTGGGAGGAGCATTTGAGCCCAGGAGTTTGAGACCAGCCTAGGCAGCATAGTGAGACTCTGTCTCTACAAAAAAATAAAAATAAAAATTAACCAGGCATGGTGGTGTGCACCTGTAGTCCCAGCTACTCAGGAGGCTGAGGTGGGAGGATTGCTTGAGCTGGGGAGGTTGAGGCTGCAATGAGCTATGATAACACCACGCACTCCAGCCTGGGTGACAGTGAGATCCTGGAAGAAGGCAGTGGACACCACTGTGCCACATGTATCCCTTCTCCCCCTCCCAAGGCCCCTGTAGCTTTGTTTAAAGCATACAGTTCAGTGTATTTTAGTTTATTTACAGAGTCAACAACCGTCATCACCATCTAATTTTAGAAGATTTTCATCAACCCCAAAAGAAAACTCATATCTAGTAACAGTCACTCTGAATTCCCCCTTCTTGCTTCCCTTCTTTTAACTCGAGGCAACCACTCCTCGACTTTCTTTCAACATGGGTTTGCCTTTTCTGGATCCCTTGCATTTCCATATGAATTAGGATCAGCCGGTCAACTGCTGCCAAAAAGCCAGCTGGGATTTTGAGAAGGGTCTGCAGATCCATTTGGGGACTCATGCTATGTTAGCAATATTAGTTTTGTTTTTTTGTTTTTTTTTGAGACAGAGTCTCACTCTGTCCCCCAGGCCGGAGTGCAGAGGCCGGATCTTGGCTCATAGCAACCTCTATCTACCAGGTTCAAGCAATTCTCCTGCCTCAGCCTCCCAAGTAGCTGGGAATACAGGCACCCATCACCATGCCTGGCTAACTTTTGTGTTTTCAGTAGAGACGGGGTTTCACCATGTTGGCCAGGCTGGTCTTGAACTCCTGACCTCAGGTGATCTGCCCGCCTCAGCCTCCCAAAGTGGTGGGATTACAAGCATGAGCCACCATACCTAGCCAATATTAAGTCTTCTGATCCATGAACATGGGATATCTTTCCATTTTGTTCCACCTTCCTTAACATCTTTCAACAATGCTTTGCAGTTTTCAGTGTGTAAGCCTCATACTTGTTTGGCTGAATTTATTCCTAAGTCATCCGCCGCATTTGACAGCACTGGGAAAACACGTGTTTTGAATGTTTCCTTTAGACATCTGTCTCTGCTGCGGAAGTCTCCAGGTTCACACGCAGCACCCTCTGTTTGAGGGAGGGATATGCGCCCCGTGTAAGGTAGGCAAGGGGAATGGGTGTGACTCCCTCGTGGCCTCAGAGCAGGGATGACACAAGCCAGCCTTGCTTTGCTCCTTCCAAGGACAAGTTCCTGGATGCCCTCTTCCTGTACGACGATGATGGGTACCAATCCTACTGCTCCATCTGCTGCTCCGGAGAGACGCTGCTCATCTGCGGAAACCCCGATTGCACCCGGTGAGGCGAGGGGCCTGCCCAGGGCGGTGAAGGGGCTGAGGACACACTCATCCTTTCAACTACTCATTCTGGAGTGTGGGTGGATTTTCCTCCCAAATGGATGATTTCCCTGAGAGCTTCTGATTTCTGTCTCAAATGTGTCATTTGGCATAGAGCCCTCAGCAATGGGAGGCGGGTGTCTGCGGTTGGCAATTGTGATTTTTGTTTTCAGTATTGGTATTGCCACATCACTGTGCAGGGGAGTGATGGAAACCCCACACCCCAGGCTGCCAGTCATGACCGGGGTGACAAGGGGCATGTTCACCCCTCGTTCGTTACTCCCCTGCCTCAACTCCCTCCGTGGGCTCCTCCCCTCAGTCCTTCTGGGCCATCCTCGTATTTACAGCTCCTCCCACCTCAAGTTCTCTCCTCCAGCTGGTGTTACTACATTTGGTTTTGCTGGGAGTCCCACCCTGTTTCTGCAGGCTCGAGTTTGGGGGCAGACAGGTGCCTTAGGGGCTTCCTTGGATCTGTCATTGCCTGCGAATCCACCTCCCTGTCTTCTGCACCTGGCTAGGCTCCTGTCACTCTGTGCCCCTAGGAAGGACCGTGTTCCTCTTCCCAGTCTACCACCTGGTCTTCCCAAAGGGAGCTCTAGTGTGACTTTTCCCTCCAAAACAGGGCTCAGCCCCACCTCCGCCATCCTCGGCATAGGCGGGCTGTCATGTCCGCTGCTGTGGTTTTCTGTTCGACCCTAGATGCTACTGCTTTGAGTGTGTGGATAGCCTGGTCGGCCCCGGGACCTCGGGGAAGGTGCATGCCATGAGCAACTGGGTGTGCTTCCTGTGCCTGCCCTTCTCACGAAGCGGGCTGCTGCAACGCCGGAGGAAGTGGCGCGGTCAGCTCAAGGCCTTCTACGACCGAGAGTCGGTAAGGAGCCCGCGGAGGGGCAGGACCCGGCGGCAGCAGGCCCTGGCTTACGGCCTTCCCTTGGTTCCTGCTGCAGAATGCAGGCGCGCCGATGGGCACCACAGCTGCAGGCTTGGGAGCGAACGCTCTTTCCTGGTTTCCTCTCCGATAGCAGCTTCCACTCGATGGTGGCTTTGGGTAAACTGCTCTGGCACGGCAGTTTTGTTGCTTCCAAGCCTAGGAACGAGGCCCTGGTAGCAGTAGGAGAGGGGCCAGGAGAGGGTGGCTGGCAAGTCCTCAGCACGTCTCAAAGTCCAGTCCTCAGGAACAAACGCCTGGGCCTATGCTGGCCAGGGGTGGGCCCTTTTGGGAGTCCAGCTGAGAAGCTGGGGGGGAGCCCAGCAGGAACCGCAGACAAAGGCGGAGAAGGTGGAATTGTGTCCCTCTGAGAGGTACACCCAAGTCCCCAGCCCCGTACCTGTGAATGTGATCTTACTGGGAAATAGGGTTTTTGCAGATGTTAAGAGTCACGAGATGAGATCATTCCAGGTCTAGGGTGGGCCCTCAGTGCAGCGGCTAGTGTCCCTGTAAAAGACTTAGAAAATGGAGACGGGGAAGACAGCCATGTGATGATGGAAGCAGAGACTGGAGTGAGGCATCCACCAGCCACGGGTGCCAGCAGCCCCAGGAGCTGAGGGCAAGGCCTGGCACGTCCTCGCCTGGCACCTTCTGAGGGAGGCATGCCTGCCGGCACACCTTCACTTCAAAACCTCTGTCCTCCTGAGCTGTGAGAGAATAATTTCTGCTGTGCTAAGTCCCCTGGTCTGTTTTTTATTTTTTTATTTTTGAGATAGTGTTTCGCTCTTGTTACCCAGCCTGGAGTGCAGTAGCACCATCTTGGCTCACTGCAACCTCAGCCTCCCAGGTTCAAGCGATTCTCCTTCCTGCTTCCCGAGTACCTGGGATTACAGGCACCCGCCACCATACCTGGCTAATTCTGTACTTTTGGTAGAGATGGGGTTTCACCATGTTGGCCAGGCTGGTCTCCAACTCCTGGCCTCAAGTGATCCACCTACCTCGGCCCCCCAAAGTGCTTGGATGACAGGCATAAGCCACGGGCCCAGCCCCTCCAGTCTGTTTCAATTTGCAGGCCAGCCATGGGAAGCTCCTACAGAAGGGGTGTGGCCCCCGGTGAGGCAGCCAGCGTGGAGCAAGGGACCCCTGAGCTGAGCATGAAACCGCACTGGCCTCCAGCTCACATTTGTTTTTGTTTGTTTGTTTGTTTGTTTGTTTGTTTGTTTGTTTTGAGACGGAGTCTCGCTCTGTCGCCCAGGCTGGAGTGCAGTGGCTGGATCTCAGCTCACTGCAAGCTCCGCCTCCTGGGTTCACGCCATTCTCCTGCCTCAGCCTCCCGAGTAGCTGGGACTACAGGCGCCCGCCACCTCGCCCGGCTAGTTTTTTGTATTTTTTTTAGTAGAGACGGGGTTTCACCGTGTTAGCCAGGATGGTCTCGATCTCCTGACCTCGTGATCCGCCCGTCTCGGCCTCCCAAAGTGCTGGGATTACAGGCTTGAGCCACCGCGCCCGGCCAGCTCACATTTGTTAAGGTTGAACCAAGTCATCTCTCCCTGCCTAGCAAGCTTCAGCCTGCTCCGATTCGAAGGAAAGGGTCAGATGGGATGGTGTTTTATAGGAACAGAGCCTAGCGCTCTGAAAGCTGAGGTCCCTGAGTTTTGGGCCCTGGGGGGCTGGCCCTTTAACAGGGAGCACATGAGGCCAGAGTTGGCTGCCCGCCTGGTCCATCAGGTTGGCAAGGGCAGGGCAACCCACAGGGCCTCACCTGTCCCCGAGGCTCACCTCTCCCCGGTATCTCTGGCCTTGGGGCTCTCTTCTCCGACGTTCTGGAAGCTGCCTGGGTGAGCAAGACCATCCTGGCCAACATGGTGAAATCCCATCTCTACTAAAAATACAAAAATTAGCTGGGCGTGGTGGCGTGTGCCTGTAGTCCCAGCTACTTGGGAGGCTGAGGCAGGGGAATCGCTTTAACCCGGGAGGTGGAGGTTTCAGTGAGCTGAGATTGCACCACCTTACTCCAGCCTGGGTGACAGAGCAAGACTCCATCTCAAAAATAAAAATAAAAATAAAAATAAAAGTAAATCAGCAAACCCCTCCACACCTACTGTCTGTTGGCTGGAGACAGCTGGAGGTCAGAGCGGGAGACCAAGGCTGGGGCAGGGGGTGGAGCTGGCCTTCCTCGGGGGCAGTGCTGGTCAGGACAGGCCCAGTCAGGCCTCGGCAGGTGCATCTTAGGTGTGTCTCCGGTGAGTCTCACGTTGAGTGTTCATCCAGGGAAGAATTTTCATTGCATCTCGAGGGCTCTGTAACCAAGTGGCTGGCACAATGCCTTGTTTTGGTTTTCTAATAAATAGGAGAGTCCCCTTGAGATGTTTGAAACCGTGCCTGTGTGGAGGAGAGAGCCGGTCCGCGTGCTGTCTCTTTTTGAAGACATCAAGAAAGGTAAGTCAGTGATGTCCCAAAGACACACACGGAAGGATGCCTCCACACACCTGACTGCCCCTCAGGCCGCCCCCCTGGGCTCCCCACACCCTCCCCGAGGCCGGCCAGCCGCTGGTGTCCTGCACCCCTCCCCACGCTGGGCCCATGCTGACCCCGCGCTGGGGCCTTTGGAAATCCCACTGTCTTCTGGGCCTCGCAGGCACAGCCGAATCCATGAAGACACTCTCTCTCCTCTGGCCGTGTCCGTAAGGGATGGGTCCCCCTGGGACACCCACTAATGCCCACAGTGTCTCAGAGCAGCCTTGTGCGGGAGCACGTATCTGCCCCGGGCAGCTGACCAGCAGCCTGATCCCACAGCGCCCGCACAGCCTGCCCAAGGCCTTGCTGCCCGGGCGGGGCTGAGGAAGCCGGGGCCTCCTCCAAGGCCGTTCCAGGGCTCTGCAGCTCACACCAGCTGCAGAGTGGAGTGGACTCCACCGCTCTGTGGATTTCCTAGCCAGAGGTGACGTCGCATCCCAGAAATGCCTGGCGCTGTAACACAGTGCTTGACATCCTTTTTGTTTTGTTTTGTTTGAGACAAAGTCTCAATCTGTTGCTCAGGCTGGAGTGCAATGGCACAATCTGCTCACTGCAGCCTCCACCCCTCGGGTTCAAGTGATTCTCCTGCCTCAGCCTCCCGAGTAGCTGGGATGACAGGTGCCTGCCACCACGCCCAGCTAATTTTTGTATTTTTAGTAGAGATGGGGTTTCACTATGTTGGCCACGCTGGTCTAGAACTCTTGACCTCAGCTAATCCATCCGCCTTGGAATCCCAAAATGCTGGAATTACAGGCTTGAGCCTCTGTGCCTGGCCGTGCTTGACGTTCCTAAATCAATACGTGGCGATGTTTGCTTGTTTAGCTTGTTACGAGACAAAAACCTCCATCCTTAATCCTCTTGCCACATCATTAAAAAGATAAAGTTGGGTGGGGTGCAGTGGCTCACGCCTGTAATTCCAACACTTTGGGAGGCTGAGGTGGGTGGATCATTTGAGATCAGGAGTTGGAGACCAGCCTGGCCAAAATGGTGAAAACCCGTCTCTACTAAAAATACAAAAAAATTAGCTGGGCGTGGTGGCGCACACCTGTAGTCCCAGCTACTCAGGAGGCTGAGGCAGGGGAATCGCTTGAACCTGGGAGGCGGAGGTTGCAGTGAGCCAAGATTGCACCATTGTACTCCAGCCTGGGCGACAGAGTGAGACTCCACCTCAAAAACAACAACAAAAATATAAAGTTGGCTCCTTAATGGTAGGAGGGTCCTTCGATCAGCCGTCAGCCTTTTCAAGTCCCTGTAGAGGCACAATCCACGCTCACCCTCTGGGCCCTTCTGGTCTCTCCCCATCCAGAGCTGACGAGTTTGGGCTTTTTGGAAAGCGGTTCTGACCCGGGACAGCTGAAGCATCTGGATGATGTCACAGACACAGTGAGGAAGGATGTGAGTACCGCCGCGCACTCTCGGACGCTGCACTGGGAGCAGGGGTGCGAGCTTCCTCAGAGGAGATGTCAAGGATGAGGTGGGCAAGGAGGCGGCGGCAGGCGCTGGGAGGAGTCCCGAACACACGGGGGCCTCTCGGCTGGGATTACAGGCACCCGCCACCACGCCCAGCTAATTTTTTGTATTTTTTAGTAGAGACGGGGTTTCACCATATTGGTCAGGCTGGTCTTGAACTCCTGACGTCAGATGATCCACCCGCCTTGGCCTCCTGAAGTGCTGGGATTATAGGCATTAGCCACCGTGCCTAGCCATTAATTTTTATTTAAGAAGAATGACAGAGTGAGGGCCATCACTGTTAATGAAGCCAGCGTTGCTCACAGCCTCCCCTTGGTCACTTTTTGGGACTAAAGGGCACCCTTGTCGTGTCTGTGTTCAGGCAAGATTGTTGGGTGGCTGTGTTTTGTCTTCTTCCAGCTTGGCCATGGAGCAGCCTGGTCACTGGTGCTCTGCGGGGCTGTTTCTGTTCAGCAGGGAAGGCTCTGCCCTTGACATTAGCTCCTGGAGGGCTGTGGACAGCGCCTGCCGTGTTCACGGATGACAGTCTGTGCATTGGGTTGGGCCTCCCAGGACTGGTTCTCCAAGGGCAATGGGATGGCAGACAGAAAAACCAAATTCTGCCAAAGTATTTAAATAGGTTTATTCTGAGCCAGTAAGAGTGACCATGGCCTGGGAAACACAGTCTTAAGAGGTCCCGAGGAAGTGCACCCAAGGCGGTCAGTAACAGTTTTGGTTTTATACATTTCAGGGAGATGGGAACTGCAGGTAGAATCAGAAATCAGTACACGGGCCAGGCACGGTGGCTCACGCCTGTAATCCCAGCACTTTGAGCCCAGGAGGTGGAGGTTGCAGTGAGCCGAGATCTCACCATTGCACTACAGCCTGGGTGACAGAGTGAGACCCCATCTCAAAAAATTCAATCAATCAATCAATCAATACATAGGTGTGCATTGGTTCAGCCCCAAAAGGCGGGCTATCTTGAAGCTTACATTAGGGATTCTTTAGTTGGCAGTTGGATGAAAGAGTTAAGCTTTGCCTGAAAACTCGGAGTCAGTAGAAAGGAATGCTTGAGTTAAAATAAGGTCTGCTGTCTGTCATGTGACGCCATGGCACAGCCATAATATACCGGCTCAAAAACACCCATTCCACAAGCTTTTGTGGTTTGTAAGCTGTGATTCCCCCCACGCTCCTTAGAAAGGAATTTGAGCAAGAAAAGATAAAGGCAGAGTTCAGTCCCCAAACGCGTGGCACAGAGTCTTCACCTCAGATTCGGAGCGTTCTCCTCTGGGCTCCAGGCAGGCAGCCCCTGAGGCTGGTGGTGGCTGGGGATGGCTCTGCCCTAGTGGGCTCCACATCTCAGCTTGCCCTGGCCTGTGAGCCCTGCGAGCTGAGCAGGGTCGGCCCTGAGGACATCTCGTGCTACCGTACGCGACCTTGCCCACTGCTGCTGCCTCTCGGTGCCCATGCCCGTCTGTCCTGCAGGTGGAGGAGTGGGGGCCCTTTGATCTCCTGTACGGCGCCACACCTCCCCTGGGCCACACCTGCGACCATCCTCCCAGTGAGTGACGCTTCAGTCCTGACACCCTGTCCCCACCACCCCGTCTCCTCTCCTCTTTCCCCACCCCTCCATGCCAGGGCAGAAACTGCAAATTGTCAGCATTTTTCAAAAGCAGCTTTATTGAGGCTCCACTGACACACAGTGTGTCCAACTGAATGTGTGCAACTTACTGTGTGTCAGTGGTGCCTCAATAAAGGAGGAGGCACTGAGCTAGCTCCACACCCATGCACGCCTCATCATGAGCAACAAAGTGTCCCCGTCACTTAGGCTTCCCTGTGCCCCCCAAGCCTCCTGCTGACCCCGTGCAGTCCCTAGCGTGCCCACGTCACTGCAGCTCACGTATCCTCTGGAGCTTCCTCTAAAAGGCGGTATTTGTGCCACGGCACGTGCTCTGCGTCCGTGCCTCCCTCGGGGTTGCCTGTCTGTCTCTTCCCAACTCTGGGCCTGCCTGGGGGAGGAGGGGTCCTCGCACCTCTGTGGCCCCGGCACTGGGCAGGGCTCCATTGCTGCTGGAGGAACAGGGGCAGGGGACCCCTCAGACCCAGGCTGGTGCATCCCATAGACCCCCTCGGTGCTGCTCTCATGCCACAGTTTCCTTGGGCCCCTGCCTAGATGCACCTGAACAGCACCCCGCCACTACCAGCCCTTGCCTCCGGACCCCCCTCAGCCCTGCCCCCTCACGCCCTCCAGGCTGGTACCTGTTCCAGTTCCACCGGCTCCTGCAGTACGTGCGGCCCGGGTCAGGCAGCCCCAGACCCTTCTTCTGGATGTTCGTGGACAATCTGGTACTGAACAAAGAAGACCAGGACGTCGCGTCTCGCTTCCTGGAGGTGTGTGCGGGGCCGCATGGGCCTCCCTCTACCCCTGCCCATGTGAGGAAGGGGCTCTTCGGGTGGCGCTCAGTCTACACCCCAGGCTCCAGGCCTGGAACCCTGTGGTCCCTGGTTTCCAGGTGTGCACAGGGCCCAGGAGAGCTGCTGTGCAGTCCAGGCAGGGACCGTGGTGCCTGGGACATGAAGCCCCTTCGAGGACAGCCTTGGAGGGCAGTCCCACCTCACACTACTCCTGTGCTCACAGAACACGGCCTTGGGGGCTCACCTCCTGCTGCCGCCCCCTCAGTCTCCACACACACGTGCACATCACACACACAGGTGAACACACACCACAGTGCACATGTGCACACAGTCACTGTACACATGCGCCACACACAGGGACACACTTACCACACGCAGGTACGCTACGTGCACGCATACTCCCCCCCACCACACACACACAGCCTTCTCTTCACACATCTGAATCCTGATTGTCAGAGCAGCCACTTTTGGGCTCAGTTGATGGGTCCCCTCTGGGTCTGACGGGCCGGGTCAGGGTTGGGGAGGGACGGCCACACCTCAGCCACAGGAGACAGGCGGGAGAGGTTCGGGAGGGGGAAGTTCCTCATGCTCTCAGGTTCCATGGAGGGGCCACAGCCAGCGGGGGCCCCACCCACCGAGTGGGCAGCACCTGTGGGCTGGAGCCTTTGCTGGGGGTCCAGGCGGGGTCGAGGTTCCCTTGGTGCTGGAATCTCATGGAGTGGCTGGAATGCAAACCCAGCCATTGGGAAGGGGAGCAAATGCCATGAACTGAAAATCACAAGATCTGTGCTTTTAGAACAGGAGACTTTGTTTCTGTAAAGGGACACAGCCTGCAAGGCCCTGTCCCCCAGGCTGGGAAGCACGGCCTCTGCCAAGACCAGAGGAGCCAGGAGGCGGCACTTCGAAGGGGAGGGGTGGCCGGGGCAGGAGCTCCGTGCTGACCGGGTTGGCTAAACCTGTGCGGCAGGTTGTTCATGAAGGGGGTCCTGCTGCACACGTACTGAACAAACATGCATGTAACATACGACCTGTGTTCACCCTGGGGTGGGGTCTTAACACGTCAGTGTGTCGCAATGAGGCCCTAAACCTCAGGTCTTCTCGGAACACAAAGGCACTCAAGGCGGAGCCTCTGTAAATCGGCCGGAGCCGGTCCACGGTCAGGGGTCCCTTATCAGGAGGAGGTTCCTGAAGTCAGGCTTCTGCCCAGTCAGAGCTGTGGTCATGGCTGTGGAACGTGGTCAGTTTGCGTCTGCGGGTGGATGGGCTGCAGTCATTTGAATCTTGCTCATGGCCGGGCCAGTGTGTGTTTAGCTGCTGGAGAAAAAGCAGCTGTGGCGTGAGGGCAGAGTCCGTCCTCTCAGTGTAGGGTACGTGGCTCGACCCTTGCCTGCTGTGGCCTGAGGTCCTGTTTGTAATTTGATATCTTATTGCCACAGAGTCTGTTCTGTCGGTTTAAAATAATTCGTCAGCTTTTTCTCCAAAGGTGATTTATAAGAAAAAGGGACACAGGAAACACAGTCGGGCTAGAAAGTCCGTTGACCACTCAGGGCCATTGGCGGCTGAGGCCAGGGGGCCCATGGGGGGCGCTTACCCCTGACCCACGGCCCACCCTCCCACCCCCAGATGGAGCCCACCACCATCCCAGATGTCCGTGGCGGATCCCTACAGAATGCTGTCCGCGTGTGGAGCAACATTCCGGCCATAAGGAGGTATTTCCCGGGCAGCCAAAAGCGTTCAGGGTCAAGGGGGACGTGGACCCAGAGCGGAGTTCACCAAGGAAATGGGGTCTGCCTAGCAGAGCCAAACCCAGAGCAGCCTCTGTGCCCCAGTGGGACTGCGGTCGGCCTCCAGGGCCACCCTGAGACCCTGAAGGCACCGAAGCCCAAGGACGCCCCTTTCCCCTTGGGGACCTTCTCCAGCACTGGCTCTCAGCTTCTTGGGTTCCAGCCCCTGGACACCCATATGCGCCATGGCGCCCTGGCCCTGGATTGGCTGCAGTCCCCAGGCTTTCACTCCGTGTGGTCTCCCCACCTGCCTTGCACACCCATAAGCTCATGTGTGCTCACACTCAGCCACACTCACACGACTCACTTGCACGCTCATCCACACACCTGTGTGCTCATGTGCGCACACATACAGTCAGTCCCACGGTCACACTCATCCACACACAGTCGTTCCCACGGTCACGCTCATCCACACGCCTGTGTACTCATGTGCACACACACAGTCATTCCCACAGCCACGCTCATCCACACGCCTGTGTACTCATGTGTACACACACAGTCATTCCCAAGGCCACGCTCATCCACATGCCCGCATGCACTGTCAGTCACATGCTCACACAAGCACACTCACGACTAGCATGTGCATGTCACATGTGCTCACAATCACAGGCACACACGCATCAGTCTCACACCCACCCACATGCTTGCACCCCCATGGTGCACTCCTGGGCTGCCGTCCCCACCTTTTGGGGCCTTGAACACACGGCCCTGCCCCACGTGCCCTCTGCGGCTGAGCACCCCCTCCTGCTGCCCCCATGGCCTCTCCCAGCTGCCCTCGCCCCTCGACAGCCTTCCCAGGCGGCCCAGACCTCACACCCTCCAGCCGACCGCCCGTCCATCCCCTCACTCCCACACTCACCTGGCATGCCTTGCTCATACGTGCATTCGTGTGGAACGAGCGCTTTCTGGCTCAGCTGAGTCATGTCTCCTGCCTGAGAGTGAGTTCTGGAAACTTATTCCCTCTCACCTCTCAGGTTCCTGCATTCTCCCATGTCACTGCCATGGCACGATCCTGTTGCCTGGCACCTGCCAAGGCGTGGCGCCCACAGGTCCTGCTGGCCTGGCCTCCCCTGGATTTGAGTTTGGTAGGGGCTGAGCTGAAGCACTTTGCCAGATGCTTTCTCTTCAGAAGCCCTCTCACCTGCATGCCGGACTTCCCACAACCTCCCCCTCACCCTAAGCCTGCTCCCCCCGTGTCACTTCCCTGGAGGCCGTACCAGGCTCTGTGGGGCTGGGTGAGCGGGGCTGAAGGTGGGGGCAGACCCAGAAACACCTGTGTGCATTACAGGCCATGCCTCACCTGCTGCCTGTTCCCGGAGGCTCCATGCATCCACGCAGCAGTGAGAGAACAGCACCCCAGCAGGGTTCTTATGTGGCAGGTGCAGCCAGACCCAGGGTTGCAAGGCTCCTCCACCAAAGGCACCTCCCTCCACTCCAGTGGCCACACCTGTGGCCCCTGTAGGCTTGGGCCATGGGCTGGCAGCTGCTTCTTCCCAGGCCCCCTTTCTGAGCGAGGCCCCACAGAGCTCCTCACAGGGTTTCCAGGGTTGGATGCACCTAAGCCGTGATCTTGGGGTCACCTGGTTCCTAGAAGGAGGCTGGCAGCTCCTTCCCACAGGTTTCCCTCCGAGGGTCTCGGGTGTCTCAACAGTGACGTGAGACACCCACTCACTGAAAGAGAAATCATTTTGCAGAGGTGGCCACCGTCACCCCCAGAATGGTTAAGGACAGTCCCCACTGCCCTAGGGAGGGTGCCCGAGGAGGAGGGGGACACTGTATCTGGCACTTCACTCGCAGCCTTCACCCTGAAAGAAACTGAGAAATGTTCCTGGCCTCCAGGGGGGTGGCTGGGAGTACGAGAGGGGGTGTCGGTGCCAAGTCTGCAAAGCCCATCTTCCCCAAGGGCTCCTCACACCGTAGGCTGGCAGAGGACCTTTTCCTCTCCCCACCTGCCCTGCGCTCAGGGCTCAGGCTTCCAGCACAGGCAGCCCCAGGAGCCCAGGGGACAGCCTTTGTGATACAATTCCCTGGGAGTGGTTGCTGACTCTGCAAGGGTTTGGCTAACTTTTGCCTGGAGTCCTGTCCTTTCCTCTGCGGGGGTGCTGCCCAGGATGGTGACATCCTCTAGCGATGGCCCTGGAGCTCGCTGTTCACACAGAGTCACCCCCAGCCTGCTTCCCAGGGGACCAGCCCCCTGCCGGGGGGAGGTGGAGGCAGGGGAGTTGTCTGGTCTCCTGCTGCTCAGTACACCTCCGTGAGAAAAACTCCCAGAATCGGGTGGGGGTTCCAGGGCATCTTAGGCGCCTGGGACAACTGAGAGGCAGGCTGTTCCCCTCACCCCCTCGAAGCGATTCCTTCCCAGCCCCATCTCCGGCCCGCCTGGTGGGTGCTGCACTTGCCCACAGCCTTCCCTCCCTCCTCTCAGCAGCAGGCAGCGGGTTCTGGTTTCGGAAGAAGAATTGTCCCTGCTGACTCAGAACAGGCAGAGCTCGAAGCTCGCGGCCAAGTGGCCCACCAAGCTGGTGAAGAACTGCTTTCTCCCCCTAAGAGAATATTTCAAGTATTTTTCAACCGAACTCACTTCCTCTTTATAAATGAGTCACTATACTGTGAAAAGGAAAAAAAGACTTTTCCTAGAACAAAGGCAGCTTTCTTCACATTGTCTCTTTCCTGTTTGGATTATTATTTTATTGCTCGTCTTCGGTTTTTGCGTCGTCACTGCAGACCCACGTTCCGTTGGGTTCTGGAGACTCGGGGTCTCTCCCCCCCACCACGCTGGCTCCCGGGGCAGAGGCTCCCGCCGCTGCGCACAGGACCACACATGGTGGTACGCGTTGTACTTCCCGAAAGCATTTCTGTGTTCTAGTTGAGAAGTTCAAGTATATTTATTATAAGATAGTCATTGGTCACGTCTGGTGTTTTATGTATAGGCACAGCCACCTGTCATCCTGCAGGGCATGGGGTGGAGGCCAGAAGTGAGCAGGAGGCGTCTTTGGAGCGCCTGCGCCGTGTCCTGCATGATGCACTTTCTGCCAGGGCCTTCCCCACGAGATCGCTGTTGCTTTCATAGAGAAAACCACGCATGCTGATTGTAGCTGCACCAAACGGCCTGGACCTTTGCAAAGTACAGGACCTCAGCCTTGGCAGGCAAAGGAGGGACCTGCTGAACAGACAGTGCGGAGGCCAAGGCCAGATCCACACACAAAGGATGTCACATTTGGGTCCTACCCCAGGTGGTATTGATTGCAAAAAACAGGGCTCCTCCTGGCCCTCTGCAGTTTGAGTCTGAGTAAGGATCAACTCAGCAGAAAGCTCTGCCTCAGGCTGGGCTCAAATCACTGGAAATGAATCCTACAGGGGAACTTTGGGGTCTGCACTGGGGCTATTAGTGGTAGGTAAAATGCGTTGTGGAAGAAAGGTCAAAATGGGGCCCTAGGAAGGTTAAGAATGTGTATCTGGAAGTAAATAGAAGTCTTCACTTCAATTAACATGACTGGATGCCTCTCCCATCTTGGGACAGTCCTGGATGCCTACAACACAGGTCTCACATCCAGGGATGAATTTAGCCAGCTCTGTAATGACCCCGGGGTTCCTGAAGCCACAGAGGGAGAACAGGTGAGGGCATCCAAGTGCAAATGAGCCCTCTGGGGAGGCCGTGCGCGAGCTGACACGAGCTCCAGCTGAAGCCATCGTGAGCCCATGAGCACGGGCCAGGCAGGTGGTGAGAGCTCCAGACAGGGCGGGCTGGGCTTAGGCTGCGTGCACCCAGGGAACTAGTGTCATGGGCCCAGCATAACTCATGCTCAGCTTCTGTGAGGGTTGCTTCAAAGCAGGGGCCCACGGTGCTGGGAGGGCCTTTCTGCCACCCAAAATGCACTTTCCTTCTTTTGTTCTCTCCCCAACACTCAGAACTGTCCACGCCACCTTGAGATTCTCTGTGTATTTTAAGTTTTTACGTTTTGAGACAGGGTCTAGCTCGTCTCCCAGGCTGGAGTGCAGTGGCAAAACCATAGCTCACTGCAGCCTCCATCTCCTGGTCTCAAGAGATCCTCCAGCATCAGCGTCTGGAGTAGCTGGGACTACAGGTGCGTGCCACCATGCCCGGCTAATTTTTAAAAATTATTTGTAGAGATGGGGTCTTGCTCTGTTGCCCAGACTGGTCTCAAACTCCTGGGCTCAAGTGATCCTCCCACCTTGGCCTCCCTAAGTGTTGGAATTAAAGATGTGAGCCACTGTGCCTGGTCCTCCAGGTATTTTAATTTTACACACAGGACCTGCAACATGATCCCGTACTCAGCTGAACAACCCTCCAAAAGATGCCCATGTCCCCATTCCCGGATACTGTGAATATTACCTCATGTGGCAAAGAAAGGACTTTGCTGATGGGATTAAATTGAGGTGGGAGGCCTCCCTGGATCATCCAGGTGGGTTCTATCTGTCATCCCAAAGGTCCTCATAAGAGAGGGGCAAAGTGAGGCTTGACCACACAGAGAAGCCACATGGCCACTGAGGTGTAAACCTAAGAGGCGGAGCTTGCAGTGAGCCGAGATCACGCCACTGCACTCCAGCCTGGGCGACAGAGTGACACCATCTCAAAAAAAAAAAAAAAAAAAAAAGAGTTATGTCGGCAGGAGCAACGCAAGAGGGCAGGAGGACCCGGGTGTAGGAGGAGCAGTATGTTTGGGATGAGGTCCTTGAGAGGCAATGGAAGACGGGTCTAGCACAAAGGTGCACTGGGGTGAACAATGCCCACAAATTTATGTCCTTCTCAGAACCTCAGAATCTGGCCTTGTTCAGAAATAGTGTCTGCAGGTTTAATTAGTTAAGATGAAGCTACACTGAAATAGGGTTGGCCCTAAACCCAGTATGATTTATAATCCTAAGAACAGAAGAGACACAGACACATGCAGGGAGAGGCCATGTGGCTAGGGGGCAGAGATCAGGGTGATGCATCCACAAGCCAAGGAATGCAAAGGGCTGCCAGGAACACCAGGAGCTGGAGAGGCAGGAAGGGGTCTCCCCTCAAGCCCTCAGAGGGAGTGTGGCCCTTGATTTCAGACTCCTGGCCCTCAGAACTGTGAGATAATCCATTTCTGTTAAGCCCCCCAGTTTGTGGTACTTAGTTACAACAGCCATAGCAAACTAATACGGTGAGGGGGCTGGCCCCAGACGGACGTGGGGGACAGTCACTCCTGTAACAGAAAGGGCATCTGAGTGTGTGAGTGACTTGAGTCAGACAAGCTCACACAGGCTGCTGTTGTGAATGGAGCAAAGCACAGGGATGCCTGGGCCACCCGGAGCTGGGAGAGGCAGGTCGGATGCTCCCCTAGCGCCTCCACCAGGCAGGCTTCCACCCTCCAGGGCTGAGAGAGAATAGACTGCCGTTGTTTTGAGCCAGCAAGTGTGAGGTCATTAGCTCCCAGCGCCCACAGGAAACGAACCTACTGTCATGCACCACATAACAACCTTTGGTCAACAAGCAATGCCACAGTGCTCCCATATCACAACGCGGTATTTTTACTGCACCTGTTCTATGTTTAGATGGCTTTAGATACACAAATACCAGTGAGTCACAGCTGCCTACGCTGTTCAGCACAGTCACCTGCCATGTAGGCTTGTGGCCCGGGAGCAGCAGGCTGTGACATACAGCCTCCGCGTGCAGCGGGCTGGGCCACCAGGGTCGGTGTGTGCACTCTGTGTTCACACAAGGACAAAATCACCTAAGGACGCATTTCTCAGAAGGAATGTATCCTTTTGATACATATGACTGTACACCCGAAGAGAAAAGATCTTCCTCGGACCAAGAGTGAAGCTCTCAGCATCAGCCGATGCCCATGCTGTCAAACGCAGGTTGCTGTGCCAGACCTCAAAGGGACTGGGGCCTGGAGGTGCATCAAGGCAGAGATCAGAAGATCCCCGCGGCCTGGGGCTGGGAGCATCCGGCAGCTGCTTCCTGCTTAAGCACTATGACTTGTACCCAGAGCCTCAAACCCCAGGCTGCACAAATACGATTCCTGCTTGGTTCCCAGTTGGCCCTGAACACTGCCAAGGGGCCTTCTCTCCACACCCCTAGAACAAAAGCATATCCTGCTGGTCCAAGAAACTGTCACGGTTGAGGGGGAAAATGAAACCTTCCTTTGACTACAGGAAACTTCCCAAGGGTTTTTCTGTTTCTTCATCTAAACTCCTCTGAGTGTCGTGACCCATGTGCCGGTGTGCTGTGTGTTCACTCACAACCACCCCGCATTCACGTATATGTTACAGGTCAGGGGATGCGGGCACCAAGGGGCTAAGGAACTTGCTGAGGTCACACAGCTCCGGGGCTGGGATCTGAACCAGCCACCGCTTACCGTTGTCTCCCGTAGTCTCCGAGGTTCCTGGGCTGGTCCTGGCGCCCTCCCCCGCGGCCACCCCTTCTGGCGCAGCTGCATTCCTGCCCCCTGCCTGGCTGTGCCCTCCACGCGGAGTCCCCTCTCTCGGGGGACCTGCCCGCAGCACTTGGCTTGCTGGGGGTCTCTGGCGTCTGCCCGGGAAGCAGAGCCTGGACCTGCCCCCTCGGCCACAGCACGGCGGGCCCTGCGGTGTCGGCCCCTCTCCCACCGCCCCCGGGGGGCACTGGGGGCTGCCGGGTCTGGACCCACCGACGGGGCACCTTCCCTTCGCCGCAGCGGATGACCGGCCGCGCTCTTGGGAGACCTTAATTTCGGAGGCTCTGCTCCTCCAGGACCCATTCCCATCCTCCCACAGCCTCCACGCGGTATCCGGGGGCCGTTCCCCTCCCCGCAATCCGGCGGCATTCAGGTGCGTCCGGCCCGGGGGTGCAGCGCTTGGCCCGGCGTCAGCTAATCAGCGCGGCGCAGCCCCGGAGCTCAGCCGCAGGTCCAGAGGCGCACGGAGCCCGGCCGGTCCATCAGGGAGGGCCTCCGGAAGGAGGTGGCGCTGCCCGCAGCCCGCCCGCCCGGCTCACCTGCGCCCTCCTCACCTGCCGGGCGATGCGGTCCCCTACCAGCAGCCGTCCGCCCGGGGGAGAGGAACCTCAGCCCCCAACATCGCGACCCCTCCAGCCTCGCTGGTCCTAGCAGGCGTCCCTGAGCGCGTTCCGGGAAGCGCACGTCCACGCTGGCGCTGGACCGGGTTTTCTGGCTCCAGGGACGGGACTCGTCCTAAAGAGTCCGGCTCAGATGGGATTACGCGCCCCACCTCACCTGTGTGCTGACCGTTGGTGCCTCCACCCTGCACGCCGCGGGCCCTGCCCAGCCCTTCCCGCCGGAGGGCAGGTGGCCGCCGTCCCGCCCCTGCCAGGCGCGCGATTTTAAATCCCCCCAACCCCCATCTCTCAGCTTGACCTGGGAGAGGGAAACCGCCCGGCTTCGGGCTTCCTGCGCCCTCGCCGCCGCACTACCTGCCCTCCCGCCGCCCTCCCTGCTCTTCCCCGCCGCAGTCCCCCTACCCCCCCAGTCCGTCTCTTCCGCCTTCTTATTTTGTGCCTGGGCTCTCTGCTCCGCAAAAATGTTGACTTCCACGGGCAGAGGTTTCAGAATTTTTTTTAAGCTTTTGTCCACGGCGTTCTCTACATCTTGGTTGAAGGAATGGCAGCCTGCGGGGTGCCGTCTGTGGCCCCCGTCTC
The DNA here is from genome assembly GCF_049350105.2 of Macaca mulatta. Taxonomy (NCBI): domain Eukaryota; kingdom Metazoa; phylum Chordata; class Mammalia; order Primates; family Cercopithecidae; genus Macaca; species Macaca mulatta. The sequence goes on from NC_133408.1 coordinate 3,291,259, forward strand.
CGGGCGCTTCTCGCCTCCTCCGCGCGCAGGAGGCAGTGGGGATCCGAGCCTCAGACCAGAAGCGTGGGCTCCGGGAGGAGGGTGCCCCGCTGCCCTGTCCAGCAGCCTCATCCAGGCCCTTCCGGGGCTGCCTCTGCAGAAAGGGAGTGACGTCCCCTCTGGGCCCCACCTGGCTTGCGGGGATCAGGGAGGGAGGGCGGGGTGGGCTGGGCGCGGTGGGAAGGGAGCAGAGGCCCTGGGTCCAACCCTCGGTTGCGTGGCGCAGCCTTTCCCAGACCAGCTGCCCCCGACTCTAGGTCAGACGCCACTGCCAAGGCTGACCAGCCCTGGGCCACAAGGCTGCATCGGTTTCTCGGCGGGGACTCCTCAGAGCCAGTATTAGGCAAATAGGCTGCGCCAGCGCCCTTCAGACCCCTCGAAGGCTAGGGGAGCTAGGCCAGGTCAGGGAGGGCTAGGGCTGGCCGAGAGGGTAGAGCCCGCCCACTTTCCCTCCCTCCTTCCATTCATGCATTCATTCCTTCAATCATTCATTCCTCAGCAGTCGCTGAGCTCACTCGCCTAAGTCCTGGAGATCATCCGAGCGGAGCAGGCCAGGGGCCCGGCGCTCTCCCAGCGTGGGGGCCTGGGTCCCCAGACTCCTCCTTCGGGAGGGCCGCAGGACCCGCGCATTCTGCACCGCGCGGGGAACGGCCCTTGCCTCCCACGGTCCCCTCCCCGCCACCGGCCCCCGCAGCACCCCTGGCCACCTTCCTCCCGGGTACCCCGCAACCCTGCGCTTCCCGGGGCACCTACGGCGCCCAGGTCCTCGTCCAGGCAGACAGGCCGACCTGCCTCTGTCCCTCCTCCGGCCCACGGGCACACTCGCCTGGGCAGAGCTGAACTTTCCGGCGCCGCCGCGCCCCTCCTCCTGCGTCCCGGGGCGGTCTCGATCGCCAGAGGAACCAGGCCGGGGGCGGGGCGGGGACGGGGCGGGGACACGGCTGCCTCCCGCCCGCCGCGCGCTGGGCGCTCAGAGTCTCGGGCGCGGCGGGAGCGCAGTTAAAGCCGATCTCCCGCGCCCCGAGGTTGCTCCTCTCCGAGGTCTCCCGCGGCCCAAGTTCTCTGCGCCCCGAGGTCTCCGCGGCCAGAGGTCTCCGCCCGCACCATGCGGCTGGGCAGGTGGGCCGGGGAAGGAGCGGAGGCACCGCGGTCAGGGGCGGGGTGGCTCGGCCCGCGCGTCCCCAGCTGGGCTCGGACGCGGGGCCTGCGGGGCTCGCCTGGAGGCGCCGGGCGGGCAGTGCGGGTCCGAGGAGCGGGCGGCGGAGGCGCCGGGGCTGCCGGCGGGGCGTGGACGGCAGCGGGCGGCGGGGCCGGGCACCGGCATCCACTGGAGGACGCGCAGCCGTGCGGGGGCGGTCTTGGGGGCGGGGTCCCTGCCAGGGAAGGGGGACCGCGAACGCTGAAACGAGGGAGGGAAGGCGGGCGCATCCTGCACGCCTGGGTACGGGCGCTGCCCCTTCCACTCCCTGGCACCGCTGATTTCTTAGAAGGGAGAAGGAGGGAGGTGACCGGCCGAGCTCTCTCCAAGGCCTGCGGGTACCCACGGTCTGGCGACACGCCCTCCCCCACACACGTGGGATTCCCCGCAGCCCGGCAGCCGATCTGCACTGAGGAAAGCAGGGCTGCCTGAACCAGGAGTGACAGCTTCCTCCTGAATTTTTGCGAAAATATGCTCTTGGCAACCCACGTTGTAGGGTCTGCAGCCCGTGCTCCCCTGGGTGAACCTGTGAGGCCCTTGACCTCAGGGATGCCTCCCGTACAGCCCAGAGCCTGGCCACGCTGGTGTCACACTCCCCAGTACCCCTCACCGTTAGAAATGTATGCAGTTATGATCCTGCCCTAGAGATAAAGAATTTAAAAGCCCCGGAATGTCATAACCCTCCCAAATGTCTTAGCCCTCCGCCACCCACACCTTCAAGTAGGCTACCCTGTCTGTGCTGGGTCTTGATGAAAACTCGGGGTGGGGGGTAGGTTAGATGCAGGGGTGCTGAGGGTCCAAGGAGAGGACACAGAGGCCGCTGGGTAGGCGGCACCCAGGGAGGGGACAAGCCAGAAGGAGCCTGGAGCAGGCACACCCCGGCCCAGGAAGCCCCCAGGTGTCCTGAGGAGGCCTCCATAGACAGGATGGGCCTTGTGCGCAGGTGATGAACCTAGGCCCTGTGGGAGACAAATGGGGGCACAGAGGGTTTCTCACAGCTGTTGTTTAGATGGTGGCTCTGGGGAGGTGACTGAAGGGGCTGAGGTTGGAGGCAGGGAGGTCCAGGTGGATTCAGGGGGCTTGCTGGAGGCCATCACAGCCATCTTGCAAGCCAGAATGGTGGCCCCCACAGGAGGAGTGGGAGAGAGAGGAAGGGCCGCCTGCAGGCTTCAAGAGCCCCTGGTGACCTGCGGCTGGCTTTGGTGCATGTGTGCTCACTTGGCACAGGCACACCTCCATGCGGACTCAGATGACGGTCATCGTGGGTGGGGCAGGGGTTTCTGTGGCTCCAGGGCTCAGGGACAGCCCACTGGGAGGTTCCCACAAGACCAGCCTTTGGCTTACAAAGCCCCCAAGATTTCCCAGGCAGAGGCCACAGAGAAGAGGCATGAGCGTCTCCCAGACTTGGAGGTGCAGGGACATCAGAGAAGGAGATATCCCTGCTCCGGGGACTCCCACTTTGTGGGGAACTGGCCACAGAAACTGATGGTTTTGGGGGCTGGGGTAAGCAGGCTACCAAAGTGAACCCAACCACTAAGGGCCTCCACCTGGGGAAGGCATCCTGGGGGCTGGCAGGTGGAGGTGGTGAGCCTATGGTGTGCACGGTGCAAAGGCTCCCAGACCCAAGATGGCCAGGAGCATTGGAGTCTTGAGGGGAATTTGCTGCCCAAGGCAGGGGCACCAGCCGCAGCAGGATCTGAAACAGGAGGAGCTCAGGTTTGGTTTCAAAATGATCCGCGTTCCCCACAGGGCTGTCCCGTCACTCACCTGACCCTGTCACAGGCATGCCCGATGTTCTTAGTCTCCACAGCATTTTAAGTGACGCTCCTGCTATATGTGCCCTGAAAGCCTTTTTTTTTCTCTCTCTCTCTGATTTCCTATAATTTCTTGGCATCTGTCCCCAGGAAGGTTAGACCAGTCTCGGTGGCGTCCCTCGCTCCCCTTCATCCTCACGCCGGCATCACTGTGTTTCCGGGGATTTGTTACCACAAGAACTAGAGAGTGGCGAGAAGCTGCCAGCCCCTCAGACTTGCTGTGCTGGGCAGGGGGATGGTGATCCTGGCCCTGGACCCTGAATTCCCATGGAGCGCAGAGGCAGGCAGGCTCCTGGCTCTGCCTTCAGCCGTGGGGTGGTGGTCCCGGCCCTGGACCCTGAATTCCCATGGAGCGCAGAGGCAGGCAGGCTCCTGGCTCTGCCTTCAGCCGAGGGGTGGTGGTCCTGGCCCCGGACCCTGAATTCCCATGGAGAGCAGAGGCAGGCAGGCTCCTGGCTCTGCCTTCACATTTCTGTGATGGGCGTAACCGCCTCCTGCCCGTGGGAACCAGCTTGCTCCTGTTTGGAAGATGTAGGTAACTCACCAGCGGCCCCGCCTCACCTGCCTTTCTGGTTGTTTTTTCCAGTCCTGGACTGCTCCTCCTGCTCTTCAGCAGCCTTCGAGCCGGTAAGTTCAGGGGGTGCTTTGCCATGGGTGTGAACGCCCAGCTCAGAGATAGGCTGTCCGACTGTGTGGACTGCCGGCTACAGGGCGCTGGGAGCAGCCTCACCAGGCTCCTTCTTGTTTCTCAAGTGGCCCTTTGGAGAAAGGTGGGCCCTAAACCTAGGTTGCTGCACAGGATAGAAGCGTTTCCTTAAAGAGAAACACTTCTGCAAACTCCGGAGTTATTTTTTGATTTTGTGTTTGTTGCGGGCAGAATGCAGTTCCTCTGAGCCAGAGCTTCCTGGGTCCCCTGGTCTCCGTGTCCCAGGCAGCAGCCCTGCTGAGCCCTAAGGGCCACCAGCCTCTGGAAGAGCCAGGAATAGGGACAAGGCACCGCAGCACAAACCCGAAACCTTGCCGGGCCTTCCAGCCCAGAGGGCTTTGGGGGCAGGGGACACACACAGATTTCCCTGCAGGTGCTGGGCGCAGTGGCTCATTCCTATAATCCCAGCACCTTGGGAGGCCGAGGCAGGTGGATTGCCTGAGGTCAGCAGTTCGAGACCAGCCTGGCCAACGTAGTGAAGCCCCATCTCTACTAAAAATACAAAAAATTAGCTGGGCGTGGTGGCGGGCACCTGTAATCCCAGCTACTTGGGAGGGTGAGGCAGGAGAATCGCTTGAACCCCAGAGTCGGGGGTTGAAGTGAGCCAAAATCGTGCCATTGCACTCCAGCCTGGGCAACAAGAGCAAAATTCCGTCTCAAAAAAAAAGATTTTCCCACAGGCATTTACGCGGTTGCACAAACAGTAAAGCCACCCTGTGTCTGTTACATTTATGAGACCTTTCCTGATGCAAGAATGAGCAGCATGATAATGTAATTGCTGAGAAATTGTTTTCCCTTAAATGCCTGATTTTTAAAGAGCTTTTTATTTTACATTAATTATAGACTCCCAAGAAGTAGTAAAAATTGTGCTGAGTAACACAAATAACACTGAGCGGCCGGGCCGCATCCAGCCGCTGCTCCCCAAGGCAGCTCCTTACATAACGGGAGTGTGTCATCAAAGCCAAAGGCTGACATGGACCTCACCATGAAATGTCCGCATTTTTCAAGTTTGACTGCATTCCTACATGTGCCTTGTTAATAAATTCTGAGCCACAGTTGGTGTTTGAGGCTTGAAACCCAAAGCCTGCCCCATAGAGTAGCTTCATGGCCTGGGCATCAGCCTCAAAAAACAGATTTTACACCTGTTGGGTCATTGCAGATACTCAGGAGAAGGAAGTCAGAGCGATGGTGGGCAGCGACGTGGAGCTCAGCTGCGCGTGCCCCGAAGGAAGCCGTTTTGATTTAAATGACGTTTATGTATACTGGCAAACCAGCGAGTCGAAAACCGTGGTGACTTACCACATCCCGCAGAACAGCTCCTTGGACAACGTGGACAGCCACTACCGGAACCGGGCCCTGATGTCACCGGCCGGCATGCAGCGGGGCGACTTCTCCCTGCGCTTGTTCAACGTCACCCCCCAGGATGAGCAGAAGTTTCACTGCCTGGTATTGAGCCAATCCCTGGGATTCCAGGAGGTGCTGAGCGTTGTGGTCACACTGCATGTGGCAGGTAGGACCATCGAGGCGGAGAGAGCTGGGTCCATCCCAGCCTTGCATCGTGGAAAAGTATTCATGAAACTCCCTCCCTGGCTCATTCACTGTTTCTTCCAGTGAAGAAAATTCTCCTCTGTGTTATCAGGCTTCTGTCTAACTTCGAGGGAAGCTAAACAGCTGAAAAATCCTTAGTGCGTGACCTGCGGCTGCTTGGTTTCCCGGAAGAGCTCCTACCCTGGCTGTCTTTGCCTCTTTTGAGTTAGTTTTTGTTTTTATTTATTTATTTATTCATTTAGAGACGGAGTCTCGCTCTGTCACCCAGGCTGGAGTGCAGTGGCGCGATCTTGGCTCACCGCAACCTCCGCCTCCTGGGTTCAAGCAATTCTCCTCCACAGCCTCCTGAGTAGCTGGGACTACAGGCGCCGCCACCACACCCAGCTAATTTTTGTATTTTTAGTAGAGACAGGGTTTCACCATGTTGGCCAAGCTGGTCTCAAACTCCTGGCCTCGTGATCTGCCCGCCTTGGCCTCCCACAGTGCTGGGATTACAGACCTGAACCACCGCGCCTGGCCAGTTAGTTTGTTTTCTGAGACAGGGTCTCACTGTTGCCCAGGCTGGAGTGCAGTAGCACAATCATGCTGCAGCCTTGACTTCCTGAGCTCAAGCAATTCTCCTGCCTCAGCCTCCTGAATATCTGAGACTACAGGCACATGCTACCTCGCCTGGCTAATTTTCGATTATTTGTAGAAATGGGGTCTCACTATGTTGCCCAGGCTGGTCTCAAATTCCTGGACACAAGTGATCCTCCTGCCTCACCCTCCTAAAGTGCTGGGATTACAAACATGAGCCACCACGCCCAAACTAGAGTTTTAAAAGTGAAATTTGAAGGGAGTGCTATAAAGCACTAAATGAGAACGAAATTTAAGAGAAAAATTAGAGGCAACCAAGGAGCTCTGGGCAGTTCATCGGGGAGAACAGCCGTGTCCATTTCAGATGGACTGCGAGCCCTTGTGTCAGCAGCAAGAAAGACCAGATGCAAATGAGGGGGTCCCGGCACAGCCAGCGGCCATGGAGTGGGGGGTCTGTGGGTGCCAGTCACTGCCTGCCAGGCTCAGCGGTCCCTGGCTACTGGGACTGGCTTGGGGGATGACTCTTGGGCAGGACTGGGCCGAGCCTGCTGCTCAGACCACAGCCCTGGTCCTGGCCTGTCATCCATGTTGGGGCACAATGGGCCGCCTACCCTCTGACCCAGCCTTGGCACTGTGTACCCTCTGTTTCTTGACCAGCAGGGCCTGGCATTTCTCACGACCTGTTTCCCTCCCCTGCAGCAAACTTCAGCGTGCCTGTGGTCAGCACCCCCCACAACCCCTCCCAGGACGAGCTCACCTTCACGTGTACATCCATAAACGGCTACCCCAGGCCCAACGTGTACTGGATCAACAAGACGGACAACAGCCTGCTGGACCAGGCTCTGCAGAATGACACTGTCTTCTTGAACACGCGGGGCTTGTACGACGTGGTCAGTGTGCTGAGGATCGCGCGGACCCCCAGCTTGAACATCGGCTGCTGCATAGAGAACGTGCTTCTGCGGCAGAACCTGACGGTCGGCAGCCAAACAGGTAAGGTCCCGGTGCCTGCGTGCTGAGCCGAGCCCAGCCCAAGACAGTGGGGCCAGGGCTGGCTTCGGAGAGCCTCTGAGGCAGGAGACGAAACGTCCCTTCGACCTGGCTCAGCACCCGAAAGGTGGTTGGAAGGGAGAGGAGGCAGGAGGCACACGCCACACAGTGAGAACCGCCGCGGTCTCCGGGAACAGGAATGGGCGCCGTGCCCGGAGCACATTGCTCCATTTTCTTCACCTGGAGTCAGTTTTGTTAAACCTACTTTACAGATGAGGGCTGAACTCTGAGGCTGGGGAACACTTCAGAAGCCGCAGGACTAGGCAGCCACAGCCCAGGACGGAAGCCCACACCTGTGCAGCCCCCCTCAAGCTCCCTGCCTCTTGGGCATGTGTCCCCTGAGAAGACTGAAGCCCCCCCACACGGGAATCCCACTGGGCATGACTGCTGGCCCAGCCCCTCCCTGGGGAAAGGGTGCCCTCTGGAAGGGGTTCCTCTGCGGGGACTCCTTCCTAGAGGCCACAGGACCTCCCCATTTGTGTCCCCATCTCCTGTGTCAGGATGAGAGGCAGAAGGTGGAGGCAGGAGATGATCGAGGAGGGGTCCTGGGGTCCTGCTGGCTACAGGAAAGCGGCTGCCAGCAGGACTCACCGTGTGGTCCCGCACAGAGCAAGAATGCAGGGCTTCTTGTTTTGGAAGCATTAAGAATTCCAGACAGTGACCACAAGCATTGCACCTCCTGCCGGCCTTTCTGAACTCAACCCCAGAAGCCTGCACAGGTGCACACCCTCGAAGCCCAGCCTGGCCGCCAGGATCCCGCAGAGCCGGACGTTCTCCTTGAAATCAGGGCTCAGCCCTTGTGATTCAACATTCAGAGTCTGTGAGCTGCGTGCAGCAGGATGAGGGGCTGCTCCCAAAGTGGCCTCTGATCGCTGCCTTCCAGCCAGCACACTCCCCGCAGAACAGCCCAGGTGGCAGCAGAAGGTTCTCCCAGGGCCGTCGTCTCAACCCTGGCTACACAGTGGGGTCATCTGGGCAGCCTATGAAAACCCCCATGCCCAGACACATTGGACCTGAAGCTCTGGGCTGGCACCTGGCATCAGGACAGTGTCTAAAAGCTTCGGAGGTTCAAGGTTGAGCACCGTCCAGGTGGTTTCTCCAGGTGTGTTTGGAGACGTGCCAGGCATTCAGAACACGCTCCCGGGGGATGCTGCTGCTTGTTGGCCAGTGCGGATGGCTCTCGGAGGGGCAAAGTCATTGCACATAGAGACCAGAGGCATTGGTGCCTTTGTGCATCACGGTGGAAGAGCAGAAGGGTACAGCTGCCGTAGGGAACGGTGTGGCAGTTCCTCGAAAAGCTAAGCATGGAAACACTGTAGGACCCAGCAGTTCTCTCCTAGGGTTATCGCTAAGAGGATGCAAAACAAGGACTCAAACAAATGCTTGTCCGTGAATGTTCATGGCAGCCAGAAGGCAGGAACCACCCAAGTGTCCCTCGTGGGTGGACCCATGCACCAAAAGTGATCCGTGCATGCAGGGGAGAATTAGCCTGAAAAAGGAAGGAAGCAGCTGTCCTGCGGCGTGGAGAACCTCAAGGCCATTATGCGAGTGACAGAGCCAGACACCTGAGGACAAGCCTGTGGGACTCTGTTTATGCAAAGTGTCCAGAATAGGGTGAGCCACCGAGACAGAAAGCAAACTAGAGGCTTCCAGGGGCAGGAGGACAGCAATTCTCCTGCCTCAGCCTCCTGGGTATCTGGGACTACAGGCACGGGCCACCGCGCCTGGCTGATGTTGGATTATTTGTAGCGATGGGGCCTCACTCTGTTGCCCAGGCTGGATTCAAACTGCTGGACACGAGCGAGGCTCCTGCCTAAGCCTCTCAAAGTGCTGGGATTACAGGTGTGAGCCCCCACACCCAAACTAGAGTTTTAAAAGTGAAATTTTAAGGGAGTGCTATAAAGCACTAAATGAAAAAAAAAATTTAAGAGGAAAATTAGAGGCCCCGGCTGTTCCGGGACCCCCTCATTTGGATCTGGTCCTTCTTGCTGCTGGCACAGGGGCTCACGTGTCCGTGAAATGGACATTCTCGCCGATGAACTGCCCAGAAGGATAGCAGAGGACGGGAAAGAGGCAGGAGTGACTGCTCATGGACACGGTTTCCTTTCGAGGGTTACAGGTTCTGGAATTAGGTAGCGGTTACGATTGCACTGGCACCCTGTTTTTGTTTTTGTTTTTGAGACGGAATCTTGCTCTGTTGCCCGGGCTGGAGTGCAGTGGCCGGATCTCAGCTCACTGCAAGCTCCGCCTCCCGGGTTCACGCCATTCTCCTGCCTCAGCCTCCCGAGTAGCTGGGACTACAGGCGCCCGCCACCTCGCCCGGCTAGTTTTTTTTGTATTTTTTAGTAGAGACGGGGTTTCACCGTGTTAGCCAGGATGGTCTTGATCTCCTGACCTCATGATCCGCCCGTCTCGGCCTCCCAAAGTGCCGGGATTACAGGCTTGAGCCACCACGCCCGGCCTGGACTGGCCCCCTGAATTGTTCACTTTAAAATGGTTCATTTTGGGCCGGGCGCGGTAGCTCACACTTAATCCCAGCACTTTGGGAGGCTGAGGTGGGTGGACCATCTGAGGTCAGGAGTTTGAGACCAGCCTAGACAGCATGGCGAAACCCTGTCTCTAATAAAAATACAAAAATTAGCCAGATGTGGTGGCGTGTGCCTGTAATCCCAGCTACCCGGGGGGCTGAGACAGGAAAATCGCTGGAACCTGGGAGGCAGAGGCTGCAGTGGGCCAAGACCGCGCCACTGCACTTCAGACTGGGCGACAGAGCAAGACTCTGTCTAAAAAAAAAAGCCTAAAGTGGCTCATTTTGGCTGGGCACGGTGGTGCACACCTGTAGTTACAGCTACTTAGGAGACTGAGGCAAGAGGATCACTTGAGCCCTGAGACCAACCAGGGCAATATAGTGAGAACTCACCTCTACAGAAAAAAAAAAAAAAAAAAAAAAAATTAGCCAGGCCTGGTGGTGCATGCCTGTAGTCCTAGCTACTTGGGAGGCCGAGGTGGGAGGACTGACTGAGCCCAGGAGGTTGAGGCTGCAGTGACTTATGATCACACCACTGCACTTCAGCCTGGGCAACAGAGCAAGATCCTGTCTCAAAACCTAGATAAATAAAATGAAATGGTTAATTTTATGTTATATGACTTTCACCTTGATTTTTTCTTTCTTTCTTTTTTTTTTTTTTGAGATGGAGTTTCGCTCTTATCGCCCAGGCTAGAGTGCAGTGGCCCGATCTTGGCTCATGGCAACCTCCACCTCCCGGGTTCAAGCGATTCCCCTGCCTCAGCCTCCAGAGTAGCTGGGACTACAGGCATGCGCCACCATGCCTGTCTAATTTTGTATTTTTAGTAGAGATGGGGTTTTTCCATGTTGGCCAGGCGTGTCTCAAACTCCTGACCTCAGGTGATCCGCCTGCCTTGGTCTCCCAAAGTGCTGGGATTACAAGGCGTGAGCCACTGTGCCTGGCCTCACCTTGATTTTTAAAAATCCAGTAAGAACCTGTGCTTCCCGTCACACCCAGCCCTGTGGTCCCCTGGCTGTGGTTGGGGTTATCGCCTCTCCCACGTAGGACGGGAGGAACAAGATCCCTGCAGGAAATGAAGCCCCTCTGCAGGAGAAAACCCTCCTCTCATCAGCCTGGTGTTTTTAAAACCTCAAAATAATGTCAGGAAAGTTCTCTGGAATAAATACTTCCCTGCAATACTTTCTACTCAAGGATGAAAAAAAAGACCCCTTTCCTCTAAGATCCTTTAAGTCGGGTTATTTACCTCTTTCTTATAGGAAACAACATCGGAGAGAGAGACAAGATCACAGAGAATCCAGTCAGTACCCGCGAGAAGACCGAGGTCACGTGGAGCGTCCTGGCTGTCCTGTGCCTGCTTGTGGCCGTGGCGGTGGCCATAGGCTGGGTGTGCAGGGACCGATGGCTCCGCCGCAGCTATGCAGGTGGGTAGAGACAGCCCCATATTGTGGATGTTAATGTTTGTTCTGTTGGTGTGAACGTTTGCCTGCTTTAACTTCCCACACTGATACTGATTTAGCTTGAAACTGTTGTGGTAGCATCAGCACTCATGAGCCTTAGCAACCCGAGCTCTCCCACGAAGTGGTTTTGAAACCCAGCATCTCTGACGTTCCTGACGCTGCCAAGCCCGAAGGGCGCTGTGGAGTCTGCCCTGCAGGTTGGGCGGGGAGGGCGGCTTCTGCATGTAGAGGCCGGGCGGTGGCCATTTCCGGGGAAGCTGCTGAGGCTGCCTCAAGCACACCCGCGCTGTGGGTCTGTGACTCCAACCAGCTCCGCGACAGAGCCCGGAGGTCTGTGTTTCAGCCACGTAAGACACAGCAGCAGAACGCAGTAGCACAGGAAGCCCCAAACGTTGGCTGCAGTGATGGTCCTGATGACGGGGACGGGGGGACTCATCCAGACCCCCCAAGGGTGGCAGTCAGTGGGGTGCAGGCACAGTGGCCACAGAGTAGGGGCAGCTCCTGTGGGCTGCCCCTGGCTCTCCCATTTGTGGCCAATCTCAGTCATCCCAGAAACATCTTCCATGGCCGTGATGCCACTGCTGGCTGGCCAGGCCACAGAGGTGCCCCAGAGCCAGGTCAAAGCATTTTAAGTGCTTCCCAGGCCCTTACTCCTTTAAGAGGATCGTCCTCAAAAGCCGTGCGGCCTGGGGAGCCCCTCCTCTATGAGTGCTTTCCCCGCCTGGAGTTGGGAGCCTCGGGGAGACTTCCAAGCAGGGCGTTTAGGGGGCTACTGAGAGCTCAGGAGCACCAGGAGCTTTAGGGACACCCCCACCGCTGCTGCCCTGACCATTTTCGTTTGTCCCCCAGGTGTCTGGGCTGTGAGGCCGGAGCCAGAGCTCGCTGGTGAGTTTGCCATGGGAAGCAGCAGGTTCTGGGGTGCCTGAGGGAGGCTTGGCTGGCAGCTGTCTTTCAGATTGTCAAAAAACTTTCAAAAGGCAAAAGTCCCTTGCCTTGAACAACTGTTGCTCCCGGAGACGCAGTGAAGCCCTCGATGGCACGCACGGCATTTCCTGCAGCCTCCCCTTGGCATGGGATGGCATCCTGGTGTGCACTTTCTCACACTGCAATGGGATTTTCCCAACACACACAGAAGCAGAGAGACGAGTGCTGGACCCCTGTGTTCCCCGGCGCCCAACCCCCACCGGCGTGTCCAGAGCAGGTCCAGGCACTGGCGCCCACCCCCATGGGATGTTCAGAGCAGGTCCAGGCACTGGCGCCCACCCCTACGGGATGTTCAGAGCAGGTCCAGGCACTGGCGCCCACCCCCACGGGATGTTCAGAGCAGGTCCAGGCACTGGCGCCCAGCCCCCACCGGGGTGTCCAGAGCAGGTCCAGGCACTGGCGCCCACCCCTACGGGATGTTCAGAGCAGGTCCAGGCACTGGCGCCCACCCCCACGGGATGTTCAGAGCAGGTCCAGGCACTGGCGCCCACCCCCACGGGATGTTCAGAGCAGGTCCAGGCACTAGTACCCAGCCCCCACGGGGTGTTCAGAGGGGGTCCAGGCACTTGCGCCCACCCCTACCAGGATGTCCGGAGCAGGTCCAGGCACTGCCGGCTTCTCTCTGCAGCAGCCACTCCTGCAGCTCTCGGGCGGCTCCCTGTCTCCCGGTGGAGGTGTGCCCCTCAGTCCCAGGAGCAACACAGATGTGGATTCCTGTCCAATTTGGGAAAAATGTCCACACACAGTCACCTACCTGGCAGGTGCCTCTGACTGCAAGGGGCGTTTGGCTTCGCAGGCAGGCCAGCTGGGCTCCCCGCCATGGACCAGGATCCCCTCTGAGCCCTGTTTGCCATCCATGAGCAGGGGTTCCCTGGGGACAGTGGGCTCAGGGTGTGCACAGCCACCACGCTGTGGTGTCACTTGTGGACCCCGGCGAGCGGATGGCTGACTGCAAAAACTCACTTCCAAGGCCAGGTCAGCCCGTCCAGATGACACAGGAACACAGCTTGCTGAAAACACGGCCAGCCTGTTCCTACCAGAGCCAGTCGAAGTGCCTTGTGCAGGTGGCTGTTTCCGAAGCTCTAAACCCTTTGTTTCCACCAAGCTGAGTCCTGAGAAAACCGACGTCTGCCTGCAGAATGGAAAGGGGTGCTTCATGTTCCTCTCTCTTCACTTCCCTTCCAAGGCCATGTTTGACCGGAGCTCACCGCCCAGAGCGTGGACAGGGCTTCCGTGAGACGCCACCATGAGAGGCCAGGTGGCAGCTTGAGAATGGACTCGCACAGGTGCCTCCCAGACTGCAGGGGAGCACTTGGGGCCACCCCCAGAAGGACCACTGCTGGATCCCAGGGAGAAACTGCTGGCGTTGTCTGTGATCCTGGAATGAGGCCCTTTCAAAATCGTCATCCACACCAAAGGCAAATCCCCACTGTCACTGCCAGTCACTCACAGGAAGGGACTGGTGATGGGCTCTTTCCACCCGGAGCATGCGAGATTCAACGCCAGGCTCTTCCCAGTACCCCAGACCTACTGTGGGTCTTCCCATGGGATGCGGGGCCCTGAGACTGAAGGGTGGTTGGCTTCAGAAGAAGACTCTGGGTGTCCACTCTTCCAGGACGGCCTCTGTGCTGCTGGGGTCGCGCGAGGCTGTTTGCAGGAGGCACGGTCCCAGGAGCTCTTCTGCCCTGGATGCTCCCAACCTACCTCCTGCCCGGAGGCCACAGGACCCACACATGTGCGTGTCCACAAGTGTAGGCAGCCGTCCACACCAAGGAGCCCCTGGAAGGCCCCACTGGGCTTCGTTGTCCTCTGCCACATTCCCCGGGAGGAACAGTGGCCCTCGGCTGTTCTGGTGAAAAGCTGAGCCGCCTTTGGAAGAGGCGCTGGTGGAGTTTGCCAGAAGAAAGGCTGTGCCAGGGCCGTGTTTGGCCAGCTGTAGAGGCTGCCAGGGCTCTTGGCTCTGCAGTGAGAAAGACACAGCCCTGGGCACAGCCCAGCAGGGCTGGAGATGCCCATGTCCAGTAGGTGCAGGCCTGGCAACACGATCCCCAGAGTCCTGAGCAGAAGTTGAGGGGGCATCACCTGGTGACCACGGTCCCCCTTGTCACCACAGCAGTGATCCCCAAAGTGAGGGGTGGCTCCCCCATCCTCCGCTGCCCTCAGCAGCCCCACCCCACTCAACCATGAGGGTCCCCAGGGTCCTGATGAAGACCTCCGACCCCAGCACCAGGCTCCTCGGAGCTCAACAGTCCCAAGGGCGCAGGAGACAGGGTAGCCCACTGCTGAGGGGTGTGGCCCTGGGTCCTGACATGCCCCAGCACCGTGCTAGTGCCTGGAATGAATCAGCTGCTGACTGTCTCCAGGAGGGCTGGAAAGGACACTACCAGGTGACCCAGGGTGCACTTGCCCCAGGGAGATGGAGTAGATGGCCTGGCCTGGCCCTGGGGACACGTGTCTACCCCGGGGCTATGGGCAAACGCCCCTCCTCCTTCCTTCCCAGAGTCCCTGACATTCCTGGGGTCAGCCAGGACCTGTTACAGCCCTGGTCACTTGAAACTGACAGCTGTGTGAGGCCTGCACTTCTCAGACCCAGACTACAACAAAATGAGGAGTGAGGGCTCATGGTTACAATGAGGTTCTAGTACTTGTCACAAGAAATTGGTTTTCTACGAAAAAAGTCCCTACCTGGGCCTTTAAGTGAATCCACTCCTGCTTTTAACATGAAAGCATTAGAAGATGTGTAGTGTTTGTAAAAGTACAGTTGTCATCACCGGGCATTGACTGGCAGGGACAAGGAGCTGCTTGGGTGTGGAAATTTGGGGCGTTGGAAAGCGGGGTGTGGTGCCCATTTGCGGTGACTGTGAAGTGACTCCAGGACAGAGCTGCGGGGGCACCCAGAGGTCCTAAGCCCCAGGACTGAGGGTGATGCATCACCACTCGGGTGTCCCGGGAGGTGCCCTGGGCCCAGGGACCTCACGGGCAGGATGGCGACACCCTTGCAGGGAGAGGGAGTCTGGCTCCAGCTCTTCCCATTGGAGGTGATTTTCCTTCACCAGGGGACAGGCAGGAAAGATGCAGGAGCCCCAGAAGCTTCTACCCCTCATGCCTGGGGCCCAGGGGACACTTGGAGGCTGCTGTCACCTCTGCGCATCCAGGGCCATGCCCTCTGCGGGTTAGTGCCTGAGTCTCACCTCCCTGCTGGTCCCCGAAGTCCCCCTCAGAAGCCCTGCATGGTGGGATTTGTAAGACCCACCCTGTAACACCTGCCCCTCTCAGCCCAAGACATCAGCTTCCTCGTTCTCCTGTGCTGTAGATAGGCTGAATTCCAGTGTTGTGACAGCCATCTCCAGAAACCTGACTTAAGAGAGTAAGATGCAAATGGTGCCTGTGTCCTGTGGCTTTGGTGGGTGCAGGGAGTCTTGCGCACCGCCAGCTCAGCTGTCTGTGGTCTGAGCAGGAACAGGTGCCACTCCTGCTCGGGGGGCCCTGCCCTCACCAGGCTGTTCTGTCCCCCCACGAGGGGCATGAGGCCAGGTCTGGAGGCATTTTGGGTTGTCACAGCTAGGGGCTGTTCCTGGCTTCAGTGGGTGGAAGCCCCAGATGCTGTTCAACATCCTACCAGACACAGGAGGCCCCAACACAGAGAAGCGTCGACCCGTAAGTCCACAGTCCGAGGTCTCCCCTCAGAGACCCTGCCCTGCACATCCACCTCCAGCCAAAGGTCCTGCCTGCCAGAGGGCTCGGGAACCTTGCCGGTCTGTGGAAGAGGAGAGGGGACTCTCGCCAGCTGCACCATCCTGCACGTAGTAGGTGTGCAGTAAACAGCCACCAGGGAGGCTCCAGTCAAGGCTGGCAGATGGGGCGGTCCGTCCCTAGGGCAGGAGACAGAAGGGAAACGGCTGCCTGCTGGCCCCTGAGCCAGGTAGCACTGTGCTTGTGCCTCAGTTTCCCCTACTGTAAAGTGAGGCGCTGGAACCAGGTTCTGTCTACTGGGCTCTGCAGCTTGGACACTCCTAAGACCAAGGGACCTACCCTGGGGAGGGCAGCTGTGGCTTTGGAATAGCTGTCCAGGCCTGGGCGCCTCGAAGAAGGCTGCCAAGCCCTGCCCCTGCTGTAGGGGTGCGGGGTTGGGGGGTAAGACTCCAGAGACCTCTCTGCATCTCCTTGTCTTCAGTGGCCAGAGGTGCGGCCTGAGCTCAAGGGAGGGGCTTCTGCCACAAATTCTGTGGCAGGGCAAAGCACACTTTTCCTGGGGAGGACCACGGGGTCCCCTGCGTTGCCCCCAGCGGAGTGTGGGCTCACCTTGCAAGAGCCACATTGAGAAGCTCCAGTTCTGGGAGTGTGCGGACTCTTAACCAGGCAGGCCCAGGCCCTGGGGCACACAAAGGCAGGGCCTGCTCTCCCAGCTGCCCCTGCCAATGGGGGCTGGACTGTCCTACCCTCCTCCCTTCTACCTCCCCACTGTCTTCCCTCTCCACTGTCACCACTGCCTCCCTCTTCCACTGTCCTCCCTGCACTGCCCTCCCTCCACCTTACCCCTCCCCCCGGCAACTCCCCATCCTGTCCCCAGGCTCCCCCAGCTCTCCCTCCTCCCCACTGTCCCCCCTCCCACTCCCCATGCTGTCCCCAGGATCCCCCACATGGACTTGGTGACGTCCTTCCATGCCTTGCCGGTCTGAGTTTCCATGATGGGCCGGGCCTGCAGCTTTGCTCCTACATCCCTGCCCAGACTGCAGCTGTCCATGCAGGGGGCGAGCTCCAGCACCTGCGGCATCCTTCTGTGGGGGCCTCTCTGTGCTGTAGCAGCCAGGGACCTCAGGTGCCCACGCATGACACCACCGCTCCTCCTCATCCTGACCCAACCTGTCAGGAGCAGGACTTGGTTTGGCGGTGTTAACCTTAGAGCCTGCAAGGGTCTTCCTCCTGGCGGTCCTGGCCGTAGCCTGGGGAGGCCGCAACTCCAGGCCACTCCAGACCTCCTTCCTCTGGGCCTTCCATGTGGTGGCAACCACCGCAGCTGCAAGGGAGGGGAAATGGAGCCTTTGTTCTCTGGCCGGGCTGGGGTCTGGGGGAAGCCATGGGCTCGAAGACTGGAGTCTTCTTTGATGGAGAAGCGGCCACTCCTGGAGACCAGCAGCAAACACAGGGGCACAACGTGGAAGGTGCTGGCGTCGGCCCACACAGGTGATGGCGTCAGACTCAGGAGTCACCAGGCTCAAAGGGCCCAGGCACTGCAAGTCCTGCTCAGTCCCAGACACAGTGCACTCCTGTCACCCTCGCCCTCAGCCAGGCCCCACACAGGCCAGGGAGCACTGGCAAAGCTTGGTGACCCTCAGGGGGCCAGCATCCATCCAGGCTGAGGGTGGTCAGTGGCCCGCCTTGCCCCGGTGGAAAACTCACGGATGAAGATTTCATGCCCGACTCCAAAGGCAAGAGATTTTATTATTTTATTTTCCTGAGCCAGTCTCGCTCCGTCACCCAGGCTGGAGCGCAATCTCTGCTCACTGCAACCTCCGCCTCCTGGGCTCAAGCAATTCTCCTGCCTCAGCCTCCCGAGTAGCTGGGATTACAGGTGTGCACCACCACGCCCGGCTAATTTTTGTATTTTTAGTAGAGACGGTTTCACCATGTTGGTCAGGCTCGTTTCAAACTCTGACCAACTTTGGGAGGCTGAGGTGGGCAGATCACCTGAGGTCAGGAGTTCGAGATCAGCCTGACCAACATGGAGAAACCCCGTCTCTACTAAAAGTACAAAATTAGCCAGATGTGGTGGTGCATGCCTGTAATCCCAGCTACTCAGGAGGCTGAGGCAGGAGAATCACTTGAACCCAGGAGGCGGAGGTTGCAGTGAGCTGAGATCGAGCCACTGCACTCTAGCCTGGGCGACAGAGCGAGACTCCATCTCAAAAAAAAAAAAAGTATCAACGATGAAGTTAGCGATGATGAGAGTATCCACGATGAAATGATCGATGATGGGGGAACCCCAGGAACCCCTCCGCCTCCACTGTAAATGAAGCCTCAAGCACAACCCAGCTGTGTGCAGGACCGTCGCGCGCCTTTGGAAGAGCCCAGGTCTGGGCACAGCTGCCCGCTCAGGCCAGAGGGAGGCCTGCCATGCCCCAGGAAGGCACTGGCTTGGAGTTTTTCTTCATTGTGAAGAATCATGATGACGAATTAGAATTAGTGAGTTTGGCACGAATGAGATGCTTCCTCCAGGACGTTACTGGAGGGCGCTGCTAGCTGGCATCCTGGCCTGGAGGCGCTTCCCCTCTCATTCTTCTCAGGAGTGAGTCCTGGCTGAGGACTGCTCCCAGGGCAGGCCTCTGGGCTTTAGGAGCTTGGTCCTGAGCCGCAGGGGCGTGGTGGCTGGTCTGCAACAGGCTTTCCCCGCCGTGGATGTGTGGACACTCTGGAGGCCTGGAATTTCAGCAACGTCAGCCAACGGCCACAGGGACAACCACAGTAAAGCCAGCCTGCTGGGAGAAAAGCAACAGACTTAGAGCTAAAATCACCCCCGGAACTTCCTGTCTACCTGGACACCTGTCTACAGGGCCTGAAAGAGGAACTGACACTTTCTCCTCCTGCGGGGCTGCGTCAGGAAGGAGCCAGTCTGGCAGGGGCTGCCCCGGCCCACCCGGACTCCGCTCAGAGCCTGGGCCCTCGGTTCCCGTGAAGCTCTGAGGGCAGGTTGGCAGCCACAGCACTGGGCCAGGACCCAAGATGGGGCAGGCCAGGCCCTCCACCAAGGGTCCAGTCCCTCTATGCAAATGCAGGTAGCGCCTGTGTGCGGCCAGGGGCCCCTGGGAGAATGCAGTGAGGAAGGGCGGGTAGATGTGCTTGGACCGAGACAGAAAGCTCCAGGGTGGCGCTTGCCATGAGCGTGGGCATGACCCTCCTCCTCTTCCTCCTTTTCCTCCTCCTCCTCTTTCTTTTCCTTCTCTTCCAGGCGCTTCCCCTGCAGCTGCAGTGGGAGGAGTTTCCAGATGCTGAAATGTGCTCCTGGGGCAGCAGCCCCCTGCCTGCTGGAGTCTCTCCTGGACTCCGCTGCTGGGCTGTGCACATAGCACCCATTTTAGGGCACAGCCGGTGGGGAGGCCACAGAGGGGAATCCTCCTGTGGCAATGGGGATAAATGTCCTGTCTGCCAGCCGGGGGCAACCCCATCCCGTGTGGCCTAAGGCAAAACTTGGAATCCACATTGCTTGATTTTGGGATGGTGTTCTGCACCATCCCAAATGGTAAAGGGATAGGCAAAGTTTTTGTTGTAAGCCATTCAGGGACCCTCCTGACAGAACCCTGGGGATTCTGGAGGTAAAAGCTGTAAGGTTGGGAGTAGACCCTGGAGCCCCACCCTCCCTGCCCCCTCCAACCCCCGACCCTCAATGAGGTTCTTTAGAGGACTATGTCCTGGGGCTGCCCACACAGCCGGGCACTCTAGGGCCTGGGAAGACACTGCTCTCCCATGCATGTCGGGGACACAGGCTTTCGTCCTCAGCACGTGTGCAGGTCAGGTGGGGACCCAGGGGAGGCAGCCGGGCTGGGTGACAGCTTAGACAGAGACAATGGCCAGCCACAAGATGCAGTTAAATAAATACACAAAGCTGCTTTCCAATGGTTTGCAATGGATTCTGAACAGCCCGGGGCCCTAGAACAGCTAGATTCCTCACTCCTCTCCACTCTCAGGCCAACCTCTGGTCTCACTTTATAAAAAAGAGATTGGGCTGGTTTACTCAGCCAAGAAACACTGAAGAGATGGTACCTAAAATCAAGGGCTTTGGATCATCTGTCTGGCCCAGGCCTTCCCACCCCCCCGCCTCTGACAGGGCTTCCCACCTCCCCCACCCCACCCGGCCTCTGACAGGGCTTCCCACCTCCCCCCACCTCTGAGAGGGCTTCCCACCTCCCCCCACCTCTGAGAGGGCTTCCCACCTCCCCCCACCTCTGAGAGGGCTTCCCACCTCCCCCCACCTCTGAGAGGGCTTCCCACCTCCCCCCACCTCCGACAGGGCTTCCCACCTCCCGGCCTCTGACAGGGCTTCCCACCTCCCCGCCTCCGACAGGGCTTCCCACCTCCCACCTCTGACAGGGCTTCCCACGTCCCCGCCTCAGACAGGGCTTCCCACCTCCCCTTTCTGACAGGGCTTCCCACCCCCCCCCGCCTCTGACAGGGCTTCCCACCCCCCCGCCTCCGACAGGGCTTTCCACCTCCCCCTTCTGACAGGGCTTCCCACCTCCCCGCCTCCGACAGGGCTTCCCACCTCCCACCTCCGACAGGGCTTCCCACCTCCCACCTCCGACAGGGCTTCCCACCTCCCACCTCCGACAGGGCTTCCCACCTCCCGGCCTCCGACAGGGCTTCCCACCTCCCACCTCCGACAGGGCTTCCCACCTCCCACCTCTGATAGGGCTTCCCACCTCCCCGCCTCCGACAGGGCTTCCCACCTCCCACCTCTGACAGGACTTCCCACCTCCCCGCCTCCGACAGGGCTTCCCACCTCCCCCCCGCCTCCGACAGGGCTTCCCACCTCCCCCCCGCCTCTGACAGGGCTTCCCACCTCCCCCTTCTGACAGGGCTTCCCACCTCCCCGCCTCCGACAGGGCTTCCCACCTCCCCGCCTCCGACAGGGCTTCCCACCTCCCACCTCCGACAGGGCTTCCCACCTCCCACCTCCGACAGGGCTTCCCACCTCCCACCTCCGACAGGGCTTCCCACCTCCCACCTCCGACAGGGCTTCCCACCTCCCGGCCTCCGACAGGGCTTCCCACCCCCCCGCCTCCGACAGGGCTTCCCACCTCCCCCTTCTGACAGGGCTTCCCACCTCCCCGCCTCCGACAGGGCTTCCCACCTCCCCGCCTCCGACAGGGCTTCCCACCTCCCCGCCTCCGACAGGGCTTCCCACGTCCCCGCCTCCGACAGGGCTTCCCACGTCCCCGCCTCCGACAGGGCTTCCCACCTCCCCGCCTCCGACAGGGCTTCCCACCTCCCACCTCTGACTTCAGTTGGGAAGAGGATGGAGGTGGGAGATGGAGGATGAGGCCCTCCTCATCTGCTCGGCCAAGTCTGTTCTGCTCTGCGGTTTGTGGGTTTGACACTCGCGGCCTTGAAAACAAGCCTCCCAGCCCAGCCTCCATCCTCCTGACAGCAGTGCTGCCTGTGAGTGTTCGTATGGCATGGCGAAGCCACAGCTCAGTGGACACTCCCGCTCCTGATAACACTGTTATCAACGCCGTGCACAGGGGAGGGCGAGCACACCGCCCTTCCAGAGGCCGGGAAGCTCCCGAAGCCTCGGGGTGATTGACCTGCCCCTGCCATGCCCCTAATAGCCCCATCTTCTCACTCCACCTTCCTGCCACTTTCTGAGTCCCGGTTCCAGGCACCTGCCTGCCCTGGGTGAGTGAAGCCACCAGTACACACCCAGGTCACGTTAGAACTGCCCGGTTCCATCCCAGGCCAGTGTAAACCAAAAATAAGACCCGAAGTCCTCAGCCAACTGAAGTGACCCCCGCTTGGCCATGTTCACCCCAGAGAAGCCTGGAAAACCTCACGGGTGGCCACACAGGCCTCGTTATGTCCCCGAGCAGCTCAGCCTCGAGCTGCGTTTTAACACTGCTTTTCTTTCCTCCTTTCTCCCCGGTCTCAAGACGTAGCTTTGAGCAAACTACAGATGTGCTTCCTTTCATCTTTGAAAGCCAGCCTGGGAGCGAGCTGTCAGCCCACTGCCCTCCCTCTGCCACCTGCAGCTCCCGGGCCCTGTGCACATTTGTTTATCTGGATGCTGGTTAAGTGCACACCATGCTCACCTATCTGGTCATCTATTTCCTTAGAAGCTTCGGGGGCCAGATCCTGGCACAAACTAGGCACCTCCGGAATTCCCTCCCCAGCAGGCGGGTTACTTTGAGGCCGGAGCTCACTCCTGGCTAAAGATTCACTGCAAGATTGACTGCGATTGATTTGTAATCTGGGGGCGACCTGCGATGGCGCGGCCCCTTCCCCAGATGTGTTTGTGGTGGAAGTTATCCAAGTGACACGGCACTGAAGTGTGTGATCGGTGGCAAATCCGTACAGGTCTGCGGCAACCGCAGCTCTTGTCTCCTCAGAAGAAAGAATTCATTCGACCAAGGAGCAGAAGGCAGAAGGAGAGACTGAGCAAGTTTTAGAGCAGGAGTGACATTTATTAAAAAGCTTCAGAGCAGGAATGGAAGGAAGGAAAGGACACTTGGAAGGGGGCCGAGCGGGTGACTTGAAGGACAAGTGTGTGGTTTGACCTTCGACTTGGGTGTATACGTTGGCACGCGTCCGGGGTCTGACATGCTTTCTCCCCTGATTCTTCCCTTGGGCTGGGCTGTCCACACGTGCGGCGGCTGCCAGCACTTGGGAGGAGCATGCGCTGTGTGTTTACTGGAGCTGTGCACCTGCTCACCTGAGGCGTTGTTCCCTTACCTGTCAATGTCCCTAGGAGGCCATAGGCCAGTTACACTCCACAGTTTTGCCTTTTAATCCACATGCTTGAGCCCACTCACCCAGTGCCGGAGGTCTTATGGGGAAGCTGCTGATCACCAGTTTCAGGATTTTTTTGTCTGTTGGGAGACTGCCTTTCCCTGGCGTTGGCTGTGACCAATTATTATTTTAGAGAGACAGTTAACCGCCACCCGACCAACCCTGATGGTCGCCTGACATTCCTGGTTGGGAGGGCCCTCTCCTGCCCTGCTCACGTCTGACCAGCTGCCTCGTGTAACAGATGGAACAATAACGCAAGAGAAGCCATCAGAGCGGGTCACCTGGCACCTCCTAGCCCCTGCCTCTCCTGCATTCCAGACCCCCTCTATGCTTCCCTTTACAAATTGAAGAGTGGCCATTTTTGGAAAGAGTTCCGGTCAATCTCCTCCTTGCTAGCACGGAGAATAAAACTCACTCTTTCTTTTTTCTTTTTCTTTTTTTTTTTTTTTTTTTTGAGGCAGAGTCTCGCTCTGTCACCCCAGCTGGAGTGCAGTGACGTGATCTTGGCTCACTGCACGCTCTGCCTCCTAGGTTCACATCATTCTCCTGCCTCAGCCTCCTGAGTAGCTGGGACTACAGGCACCCGCCACCACGCCTGGCTAATTTTTTGTATTTTTAGTAAAGATGGGGTTTCACCGTGTTAGTCAGGATGGTTTTGGTCTCCTGACCTCGTGATCCACCCGCCTTGGCCTCCCAAAGTGTTGGGATTACAGGTGTGAGCCACCACGCCCAGCAGCTCACTCTCTTTCTGCCACACCCCACCCTTGTCATCGCGGCTTCTTTTTAAGCGGCGAACAGCCAGACCTTTACAGCCGTTTACAGCCACAACCTTCCCTTTCAGAGGTGAGGCACAGCTGGCCGGCCCTGACATGAAAATCGGGATCCTAAGACGGATGGAACACACTCTGTGTGGCAATAAGACACCAAATTCCAGCCTGACTCTGGTATAGCATTGCCAGACTCTGAAGGAAATTAGAATATTTTGCCTCAAAGTATATTTCTTTGACATATTTTGAAATGGCCCCCCAGAGCCATCCTTTCTCAGGGAAATTAGCACCTGTAGAGAATCTCCATGAGTGCAGCCAGGACTGCCCCTTCTAGGACTTTCCGGGCCTAAGAGAGATTAACTGAGAGCCTGACATCTTTAAGGTCTGAAAAGAGACATTTGCCATCTATTCTCTCTGAGGCTGCAACCTACAAGGCTTCATCTGCAAAACAAGGGCCTCAGCCCCCACGCCGGTCATCTTAACTCCAGCCTTCCTTCCGACTTCACCTCTGTAGATAAAGCTTCACGCTTTCAGCCAACCATCAACTAAAGAATCGTGGAACCGGCGGGTGCAGTGGCTCACGCCTGTAATCCTAACACTCTGGGAGGCTGAGGCGGGTGGACCACTTGAGGTCAGGAGGTCGAGACCAACCTGGCCAACATGGTGAAACCCCGTCTCTACTAAAAATACAAAAATTCACCGGGCATGGTGATTTTGTAATCAGGCATGTAATCCCAGCTACTCGGGAGGCTGAGGCAGGAGGAGTCATTTGAACCCAGGAGGCAGAGGTTACAGTGAGCCGAGATCGCGCCATCGCACTCCAACCTGGGCGACACAGAATAAGACTCAGTCTCAGAAAATAAAGAATCATGGAACCTACCTATGACCTGTAAACCCCGCTCCAAGTCAAGATCTCCTGCCTTTCAGGCCAAATCAGTGTGCACCTTCCACGCACTGATTTATGGCTTTGCCTGTAACTTGTGTCTTCCTGAAATGAGTAAAACCAAGCTGTAACCCAGCCGCCTCAGGGCCACTCACTCAAGGCTTCCTGGGTTTGTGTTTTCTTCAGGCCACAGTCACATGTACAGGCTCAGAATAAACCTCTGTGAAATATTTTAGAGTCTGTTTTTTCCCATTAACAGCAGTTATGGAAAGGTGTTAACCACAAAGGGATCCCAATCCAGACCCCAAGACGGTACCTGGACCTCCTTCAAGAAAGAATCTGGGGAGAGTCCATAAGGTGAAAGCAAGTTTATTAAGAAAGTAAAGGAATAAAAAAATGGCTACTCCATAGGCAGAGCAGAAGTATGGGCTGCTGGTTGGCTATTATTATAGTTATTTATTGATTATATGCTAATCAAGGGGCAAATTATTCATGAGCTTTCCAGGAAAGGGGTGGGCAATTCCTGAAACTGAGGGCTCCTCTTTTATTTACTTATTTATTTATTTATTGTTTGAGACAGGTCTCACTTTGTCATCCAGGCTGGAGTGCAGCCGTGTGATCTCGGCTCACTGCAACCTCCGAATCCTGGGTTCAAAAGATTCTCATGTCTCAGCCTCCCGAGTAGCTGGGATTACAGATGTGCACCACACCTGGCTAATTTTTCTATTTTCGGTAGAGATGGGGTTTTGCCATGTTGACCAGGCTGGTCTCGAACTCCTGGTCTCAAGTGACATGCCCATCTCAGCTTCCCAAAGTGGTGGGATTACAGGCGTGAGCCACTGCTTCTGGCCATCCTCCTCTTTTTAGACAATATAGGGTAACTTCCTGATGTTGCCATGGCATTTGTAAACTGTCTGGTGCTGGGGAGAGTGTCTCTTAGCATGCTAATACATTATAATCAGCATCTAAAGAGCAGTGAGGTTGGGCCACATGGTGAAACCCCATCTCTACTAAAATAAAAAAAATTAGCCAGGCATGGAGGCGTGTGCCTGTAATCCCAGCTGCTTGGGAGGCCGAGGCAGGAGAATTGCTAGAACCCAGGAGGCAGAGGTTGCAGTGAGCTGATAACGTGCCATTGCACTCCAGCCTGGGCAACAAGAGCAAGAGTAGGTCTCAAAAAAAAAAAGGCCGGGCGCGGTGGCTCACACCTGTAATCCCAGCACTTTGGGAGGCTGAGGCGGGTGGATCATGAGGTCAGGAGATTGAGACCATCCAGGCTAACACGGTGAAACCCCGTCTCTACTAAAAATACAAAGAATTAGCCAGGCATTGTGGCACATGCTTGTAGTCCCAGCTACTCGGGAGACTGAGGCAGGAGAATGGCCTCAGGTGATCGGCCTGCCATGGCCTTCCAAATTGCTGGGATTACAGGCGTGAGCCACTGTGCCCGGCCCAAATTATTTATCTGGATCTTCTGGATCTTTGCATTTCCTGTTGCGAAGTTCCACCTTGACAAATGCTGTTTTGTCCAAACAATCCTCAGGACGAATTGGCCAAGGGCATTTTCCTTAAGTAACAATCCTTTATGTGAGGCCCACAGTTTATTTGCAACATCCATGAATGAATTGTCAGTGTCTTTCTTAGTGACTGTTGGATGACTGTTTCCCGAAGGCCCCACCCTGGACATAGACCCCCACATCGGCCTCAGCTTTCCCGAACAGCTGGCCTTACTCCGGGGCTCTCCCCAGGGCAACCCCTAGAAAGGTGTGTTATATTTTCAAGAAACGGCCCTCAGCTCCTGAACATGTAACTTTTGTTAATTCAATGACAGTGACTCCTTTTGATAAAGGGAATTTCCGTTCGTTTCTTTAAAAAAAATTTTTTTTAACGGTCTCTATTTTTAACACTCTCAGCTGAAGCCCCAAGGTTCGCTTCGTGAGGCCCAGGGCCCAGGACATCTCCTTTCCTGTGAAGCTGTTCTGCTGAAGCACACAGGAGGTGGGGTGCTTTGTATTCATTCATTCATCCCACCTTCACTCACTCATTCATGCAGCCCACATTCACTCATTCATCAACACACGTTCACTCACTCATTCGTTCCTCACACATTCATTTATTCATTCATTCATCCCGCATTCACTCATTCATTCATTCTGCATCCACTCACTTATTCATCTAATTCACTCGCTCATTCATTCATCTCACATTCACTCACTCCTTCATCCCAAATTCACTCATTCATTCATTCATCCCACATTCACTCACTCATTCACCCCATATTCACTCAGCCCACATTCACCCACTCACACATTCATCCCACATTCACTCACTCATTCATCCCACATTCACTCATTCATTCATTCATCCCACATTCACTCACTCATTCATCCCACATTCACTCACTCATTCATCCCACATTCACCCACTCACACATTCATCACACATTCACTAACTCATTCATTCATCCCATATTCACTCATTTGTCACTCATCCCACATTCATTCACAGGCATCCATCCATTCATTCCACATTCATCTGTCCCTGTCCAGCAGGGCCGAGCAGGTGGTGGGACCTGTTCCAGGAATTGGAGACAGAGGGCAAGCTGCGCAGAAGGCAGGTAAGCGAGACAGTGTTGGAGTGACCTGGGCTCTGGGAGAGAGTCAAACAGGGGACTTATCAAACTCTGTGAGTGTTAGGGAGGCTTCTGAGGAGGTGATATTTGTCAAACCTATGACCCTGTGTCCTCTATCCTTCCATCCATTCATCCATCCCTCCCCCCCTTCCCTTCATCTATCCATCCATCCCTCCCTCCATCTATCCTTCCATCCATCCCTCCCTCCATCCCTCCCTCCCTCCATCCTTCCTTCCCATCCCTCCCTCCCTCCCTCCATCCTTCCTTCCCATCCCTCCTTCCCTCCATCCCTCCATTCCTTCATCCATCCATCCCTCCCTCCCTCCTTCTATCCCTCCATCCTTCCCTCCCATTCATCCCTCCCTCCCTCCATCCATCCATCCATCCATCCCTTCCTCCATCCATCCCTCCATCTCTCTGTCTATCCATCCCTCCCTCCCTCCCTCCCTCCATCCTTCCTTCCCATCCCTCCCTCCCTCCCTCCATCCTTCCTTCCCATCCCTCCTTCCCTCCATCCCTCCATTCCTTCATCCATCCATCCCTCCCTCCCTCCTTCTATCCCTCCATCCTTCCCTCCCATTCATCCCTCCCTCCATCCATCCATCCCTTCCTCCATCCATCCCTCCATCTCTCTGTCTATCCATCCCTCCCTCCATCCCTCCCTCCATCCCTCCCTCCATCCTTCCCTCCTGTCCGTCCTTCCCTCTCTCTCGTCCATCCCTCCCTCTCTCCCTCCCTCCACCCATCCCTCCCTCCCTTCATCCATCCATCCCTCCTCCTTCCATCCCTCCATCTCTCCATTCCTCTCAGCCACCTATCCTTCCCTCCCCTCCATCCCTCCCTCCCTCCATCATCCCTCCTTCCATCCCTCCATTCCTATATCCCTCCCTCCTTCCCTCCATTCATCCAGCCAGCCAGCCATCCTTTTGTTTGCTCCTGTCCTGGGTGCCGAGAATGTGTGGACCATAGTGTTCACACCCCCTGCTGTGGCACCATGCCTAGCTGGAGAGACAGACACATGTAAGTCACCAGTCATCTTCTGAAGAGGTGGGTCTGGGGCTGACAGAGAAACCCAGAATGTTCTTCCACAGGGGGTGGGGACGCCAGCTGATCAGTGGACTCTGGAGAGAGGTTGGGGGAGCAGGGCCTGTCCATGCAGAAATCTTACCCATGGTGGGTAGGAACTTCCAAAGGCAAAGGACAGTGGACTTTTCTTCAGGTTGATGGATTACTTTTTAAAATTGTAACATAAGTCAGGCATGGTGACTTATACTGGTAGTCCCAGCTACTCTGGAGGCAGAGGCAGGAGGATCACATGAGCCCAGGAGTTTGAGACCAGCCTGAGCAATATAGCAAGACCTGTCTCTAAAATAAAATAATAACATCCAGTTGTCCCTCAGTATCCTCTGAGGGTAAGTCCCAGGACCCCTGTGGATACTGAAGTCCCCAGAATAAAATGGCATAGTGTCTGCCTAGCACCTGTGCCCACCCTCCCGCACGTCTCCCTGCATCCTGTGAACCATTGCTAGATCACTCATCAGACCTAACACAACGCAATGCTCTGTCAATAGCTATACTGTATTTCTGATTTGTGTTCTTTTATTGCTGTATTATTCTTTTTTTCCTTTTTGCTTTTTCAAATAGTTTGCGTCTGGGTTGGTTGCCTCCAGGGACGTGGAACCCTCGGGTCTGGAGGCCAGCTCATCTCTCAGTTGGTGAAAATGTTCCCTTAACCTGGAGAATGCTTGCCACTCTTGCTCGGTCTGCTCCTGGATCCGGTCTGTGTCATTTTGCCCGGATCCTGGGCCCACTCCCAAGGAGGGCTCCCCCAGCTGCAGGGGTGAGGGCCTGTGCTGTGTGGGCCCCTGGCTCATCTGCCAGCGACCCATGATTGTTCCCTGGGGCTCTGCCACCCCCAGCTGACTTCGCTACACAAGCTCCTGATTCCCTGGACAGGCCGTGTTGGTGGGGTGTGCCCAGAAAGGCACTGTGTGGGGTGCTGCTATTGTCAGGGGCCTGGGGTCCCCAGTGCCCTCTGTGACTTTCATGAGCAGAATGGAGGCACTCTGTCTCCCCTCATGTCACCACGTCCCGCTGTCAGGAAGGGACAGGGTCTCAGTGTTCCCAGGGCCTGCCTGCTGGAGGGCTGGAGCTGAGCTGCTGTTAGTGTGGGTCATGGCATGGGTGGCTCTGAGTCAATGGCCCATTTTCTGTGAAGTGTGGAGGGGGGCAGCCTGAGCCTCTCACTCAGGTTGAACAGGAGCTTGGGGAACCCTCTTCCAGACCCTAAGGGGGTCCTGCTCTGTGTCCTGACCATCCCTCACAGGGTCTGCTCTGTGGTCCTGACCTCACTCAGGCCCTGCTCTATAGCAAAGAAACAAGCTAGGCCTTTCTCCTTTGATGTGGAGATAGGAAAAAACAAGTTTTAGAATAACATGCCCAGAATGACCCCACTAGGAACAATCGACTGTAGGACTGGGAGGATTTGAACATATGTGAGCAAAAAGAGGGCACCAGAGGGCTGTTCAGACGGATAATTGTGCAGGTGGGCATCCGTGCAGGTGGTACAGGTGGGCATCTGTGCAGGTGGGCATCTGTGCAGGTGGGCATCTGTGCAGGTGAGCATCTGTGCAGGTGGGCATCTGTGCATGTGGACCCAGGTGGACATCAGTGCAGGTGGGCATCTGTGCAGGTGGGCATTTGTGCGGGTGAGCATTTGTGTAGGTGGGCATCCATGCAGGTGGACATCAGTGCAGGTGGGTATCTATACAGGTGGACATTGGTACAGGCGGACATTGGTACAGGTGGACATTGGTACAGGTGGGCACTCATGCAGATGGGCATTTGTGGAGGTGGACATCCATTAGCTGTCACCCTTATGCCCACTGTCCTCATCCTGAGGATCCAGAGCCTCCTTCCTTGCCATATGTCCCCCACTCTCACCTCAACAAGTAGGGCAGGTCCTTACCACCTGCCTCTGCCTGCCCCTCCAGGTTAGCCTCCCAAGGTTGGGCCTTCTTCTTGCCTCAGCCTCACTCGCCTTCCAGCAATATAGCTATGTTATGGGCCCACATCCAAAATCCATACAGCCCACACCACCTGCAGGACCAGGCCAGCCAGTCAAGCTTGTACAGTCAGTCAGGGCTCACTGCTCCCTCCCTGGCCCTCCCTGACCCTCTGAAAGGCCCTTTTCTTACCCACCCAGGTGTCCATTCACCTGCCCTGAGATCCCCTCCCCTCCTGTACCCTGGCAGTTCCCATGAGCCTCAGCCCCCTCCAAGCCCGTCTCCTCAGCAAAACCTTCCCTGAGACTCCAGCCCTTCCCTTTCCGCTGTGATAGGATCTCACTGCATCTGCAGAAGATTTAGTCTCTCCCGGCCCTGAGGCCCCGATGAATCACCCAGGCCTGGGTTCTTCCTGGGGACGGAAGACACTGACGGAGGCGGCAGCCGCTTCCCTGTGAACACACATTCACGTCCTCCTCCTTGGAGGCTCCTTCCAACCACAACAAATGTGCAGACCCAGATTGGAGGCTCCTTCCAACCACAACAAATGTGCAGACCGACAAGGACAGGCAGGATGATGATGTGGGGGCAGGGAGGACTGAGAGCAGCTGCCCCCAGAGAGGGAGCGGGTCAGAGAGAGTGAAAGGAAGGACACAGACACAGACACGTCCCCACTATAGCTGGGGCTGGAGAGGGACAACCCAATGTCTCTGGACTTTGTCAAGTGTCCCCTGGGGTTTAAAAGGGCCTGGGGTGCGAAGCTCTGGTCCAGGCAAAGTTGTGTCCCTGGACAATGACTGTGTCCAAATCGCCCCTGCCCCCCCGGGGTCTGAGTCACCCAGTCATGCCACAGTGGTGGCTCTTCTGCATGTGGACCAGAGACACCTGTTCTCCCTGATGCCCAAGACAGTGTTGGAGATGAACAAATGATTTAACAAACGCTGCAGAGGGGAGGCCTCCCTCAGCCTGCGGCCGCTTGCTGACATTCCCCACGTGTCCTCCCGCCCCCAGCCCTGGAGGGAGCCCACAGTCTCACTTCGGAAAACCCCTCCAGAAAGCCCGGGACAGAGCAGGTGTGTGGAGGAAACCGGAAGCGACCATGCACCCACGCCGGGGCAGCCACCTGGAAACGCGGTCAGATGTGACCTTTCCACAGACTCGGGGGTGCTGGGCCCCGAGCAGAAGCGGCGGGGGGGTCCTCCTGGGTGTCTCAGGGTCCCCGGGAGCCTGGGTCAGGGCGAGTGGCTGCTCCCTGGCCTCAGGTGACCTGGGTGCCCGGGGAGTGAGGCATGGCAGGCGATACCGGACCCCACCCACTGCATACACCTCTGGAATAGCGATTGCCATGATCGATGTCAGTAGCCCGGGCTGGGGGCCAGCAGATGGGTGTTGGGGGGTAGAAGGAGCTGGTGTGAGAGGAAGTAGGGCAAGCGAGGGCTGGGAACTGGTTTGGGAACAACCGCAGCCTGGTCAGCAGGACCCACAGGGCCTGGAGAGGGGCTGGGGCTGACTGCTGGGTGACCGGCTTCGCTGCAGCCACATTCCTACAGGGGACACAGACCCACTCACATTAGAAAAGTGGCCCCTGCACCCCCAGTCAGCCTCCCGGAACGGCCACCACTGTTTCCGGATTTGCTGGGGCACGTCTCCCCCACGGGGCACACATGCGTGGCCTCAGGCCTGAACGGAGCTGCTCACAGCACCCACTTCCCTTTCGGTTTTCAAGCTGCTGTGCCGGGGGGAGGGAAGCCTTCCCCCAAGGGGTGTTCTTATTTATTTTCTTAATCACAGGTAACCAGAACTGAGCAGGTGATTGGGTCACAGCCAAGAGATGGATTTTGTATCCAGAAGTTTCCGTTTCACAATCGCTAAGCTACTCATACTCAAAGATTAGCGTCAACAAGAAATAAAATGACTCCAACACAGATATAAAACGAATGCACGCTCAAGATTTCCTTCAGGTCATTGTTAGTGCAGAAACCGGTACGATGTGCCAGCCGGGTCAAAGGAGAAGGGACAGAGGTACGTGTGTACGCCGGGTAAAGGAGTGCAGGGGCCCTTCCCACAGGAGGACTGGCTCTCCCACCGACGGGCGGGCAGTGGGAACGCATGGGCAGCCCCAGGCGGAGTCCATCTGCATGCTGTCCAGGCAGTCCAGACTGTCCAGGCTGCTGCAACAGAGGACCACAGGCGGGGGCTAGAAACCGTGGGTGTGGCCGGGCGCGGTGGCTCAAGCCTGTAATCCCAGCACTTTGGGAGGCCGAGACGGGTGGATCACGAGGTCAGGAGATCGAGACCATCCTGGCTAACCCGGTGAAACCCCGTCTCTACTAAAAAAATACAAAAAAAAAACTAGCCGGGCGAGGTGGCGGGCGCCTGTAGTCCCAGCTACTCGGGAGGCTGAGGCAGGAGAATGGCGTAAACCCGGGAGGCGGAGCTTGCAGTGAGCTGAGATCCGGCCACTGCACTCCAGCCTGGGCGACAGAGCGAGACTCCGTCTCAAAAAAAAAAAAAAAAAAGAAACCGTGGGTGTTTGTCCTTACACAGTTCTGGAGGCCAGAGTCCAGCGCCAAGGCATCGGCAGCACTGGCTCCTGGGAACTCGGGGAGAATGCGGTCCAGCCTCAGCCCCTTCTGGCACAGCCGGCAGCCCTCGTGTCCCCGCATCAAGGCTGCGGCACTCCAATCTCCGACTCCATCCTCCTGTGGTGGGCCTCTGCGGGCCCCAAATCTCCCTCTCGTTCGTTCCACACGGGTGCCAGACGCCGGACTCAGGGTCCACCCGCATAACCCTGGATGACCTCATCTCAAGAGCCTTAATTTGTCTGGGCACGGTGGCTCATGCTTGTAATCCCAGCACTTTGGGAGACCAAGGCAGGCAGGTCGCCTGAGGTCAGGAGTTTGAGACCAGCCTGACCAGCATAGTGAAATCCTGTCTCTACTAAAAATACAAAAATTAGCCAGGTGTGGTGGCAGGTGCCTGTAATCCCAGTTACTCGGGAGGCTGAGGCAGGAGAATTGCTTGAACCTGGGAGGCAGAGGTAGCAGTGAGCCGAGATCATGTCACTGCATTCCAGCCTGGGCAACAAGAGCGAGACTCCGCCAAAAACAAAACAAAACAAAACAAAACAAAAACCTTAATTTAATGACACATCTGCAAACACCCTATTTCCAAATAAGCTCACAGCATAGGCATGAAGGTTGGGACTCACACATAGCTTTTGGGGGTCACTGTCAACCCACTACACACGGCTATAAGCAAGAATTATCTGCCTTGCTCTCTGTTATCTGTAATGCACAGATTGGAAAATTGCTCAAAGGCAGTGCGAGGCTAAAATCAGAAAACCCAGAAGGGGCATGGCTCCCGCTGTGGGCACACAGTCCTCCTGCAGGCTCGGCTGCGTGTTCCAAACATGCTCACACTTGCTTCTCGGGGTCGTTCCAAGGCCCCCAGAATGGCCGCTGTGTCTTCTTACGCCCACCGGTCCCTGGGGGCTGCAGGCACAGGCCCTGGGGGCCTGGTCAGTGCTGTTTGGGCAGGGGGAATCCTAGGTCTGAAGACTCTGGAGGGAAGGGGTCTGGAGCACAGAGGAGCCAGGTGAGGGAGACTGGGGTAGGGAGGCCTCCAGGTGCAGGCAGGGGTGGTGCATGGGGTGGAGCTCAGGACCCAAAGATGCCAAGAGCCTGCTCCACCCGCCACCCAACAGCTTGTCCCTTTCTCTCCCAGGCCTCCAGCCTTCCCTCTTCCCTGGTCTTCCCTTCAACACCAAGACTGCAGGCGTCACCCCCACCCTAAGAGCCCAGGCAACCACCACCGCCCCAGGACCCTTTCCCTTCCTCCCTCCCTTTTTCCCATGAGTGCTGGAGCTTGCAGGGCCACCTGTACCCGTGGCTCCCTCTCCAAATGCTTCCCCAACACACACCCTCCTCACTTCCATCGGGCTCTGCTCAGAGAGACCTCCCGACGTCCAGCACCCATGGTCGCAACACTGTGTGAGCTGAGACCCTGTCCTGTCCAGCCCTCGGTTCCAGCGCCTAGAAGGGCACCCACCCTGCAGCCATCCCCATCTGCACCACAGGTGCTCAGCAGACAATGCCTGCAGGTGGGCGAGGGCCCAGCCCTTGGGCCTGGCTGGGGAAGCGTCTGGGGCACAGAGCCCGGCACACGCCTCCGCATTTCACAGATGGCAGGCAAATGAGGAGGAGGGGAAGGAGGGAGGGAGCAGCCCACTGCCAGAAGCCTGTGGGAAATAGGGATCCTTGGGGAGATCCTGGCTCACGGACACCAGAGGGGCGGGGCCACTGGGGAAGGGTCTGGGGCTGGAGGCAAGCTGCTGCCCATGGAAGGCAGCTGGATGGAGGCACCGGGGTCAGGCAGAATAGGCCTGAAGAGAGGGGCCATGGGGTGGGGACACCAAGGGGAGAGGCAGCGGTTGCCCTGGCCAGGGCCCATGGCAGGTGCGGGCATGTCTGTGGGCTGGCTCATCTGGCCCCCGGGCACTCTCCCTGCAGAGGCCCCTCCCACAGCTGCTCTGCTAACCCCCAACCCCCTACCTCCATGCCCCCCTGCCCCCCCGACCCCCTGCCCCACCGCCTGCCACAAACGGGCCCTGTGGCCCCACCCAGAAGCAGACTCACTGGCCTGCCAAACTATCCTTGAAAAACCGAGCCTGAGAATTCTGGGGGAGATTGATTTGAGTAATAACTCCGTCTCCCAGGTGGCGTAGCCGGCCTGGTGTCTGTTAAACTCTTCATAGCAATGCTTTGGTCCCAGTGAAGTGGTTTTGTCTGTGCAGGGGCAGGAAGAGCCCATCAGGTGGTTACACCCGGAGGCCCAGCCCTGCGCCTCCCGCCCTCTCCAGCGTCCGCAGAAGCTGACCCAGAGCCTCTGCTTTGGGATTCCTGGTCTGTGGTCAGGGTGGGCCTGGGGGCTCCCGGGCTGCGGAGCTCCTGGTCTGCTCCCCAGAGGCTGTGGGCAGAAGCTGACTGAGACCTCTGAAGAAATCCTAGGGATTTTCAAGAAACCAGTGCATGTTTTCTCTTCTCTAACCTTGCACAGGGGACACAGAAAGCCCCAAACATCGGGGCCACTGGGATTCGTTTTCCAGAGAAGGATGTTCCGAGTTTGCACCCTGACCACACTGAAGGGGCCGCGTTCCTCCAGTGTCCGTGGCTCCCAGCAAAGCAGACCAGCACCGCCCTCAGCACAGCTAGGCCCAGCCCAGCCCCAGCCCCGGCTGCCAAGCTCACCAAGATGAGAGCTAATAGCTCTGGCCATTGGCCTGCAAGCATTTACTCAGCACCTACTGCATGCTCAGTGCCCACAGACCGAGAGGCAAAGAAGACAAAGTCTCCGTCCTTAGTTCAGAGAAGCCACTCCCAGGCAGGGTTCTAGGAAAGAAGGAGGCCCTGGGCTACACCTGCACTTCTCTGGACCCCAGCAGGATGTGGTTGCATCATCTCCTGGAAGAACGGATTTGCCTTGAAACGCAGGAGACAGAGCGGGCCTGGGAGAAGGAGGTTGTTTCTGCACCTGCCCTCGGGGGAGAGGCTGGTCAGTGGTGATAGTCAATGGGGAGCTCGGAGGAGGAGCAGACAGGATGTGGGAGAGCTCGGGAGAGACCCAGGCTGGGTGTCACGCAGCTCAGACCCTCGGCCACCCAAGCAGCGTAGCCGGCATCACAGCCCACGATGTGAGGCCACCAAGACAGACAGAGGAGGTGAGGGGACCCAGACCGGGCCTAGCCACACGTGGAGGTCGTGGAGGAAGCAGGCATCTATGTGGAATCTCGGCCACGCAGTCTGCCTTGTCCACAGAGAAGTGCCTGTCCGCTGCTTTGAGCGTGTGTGGAAGTCTCCCGAAAGTGTCCACTTTCTCTTCTTCCTTGGGATTTCCTAATGTCTGATGATCCCAGCTTGCGTTCGCCCCCTGTGCTGTGGCCCCACGACGTTCTGTCCAGTTTGATCAGAGCAGAAAGGGGACCCGGGGGCAGCCCAAGAGGCGGGAACCCTCTGGGTGGATTCCAGCCCAGCCCCAGCCCTGCCGGGGTCTTCGTGCCAAACCCCTTGTCAGCCAGGCTTGGAAGCTGGGCTGTGGAGCGACAGTCCTGGCTTGCAGGCAGGTGTCTTAGTCACTCAGGTCACTACGACACAGTTCCACAGCCTGGGCAGCCTACGTAATAGACACGTACCTCTCACACTTCCAGAGGCTGGACGTCCACGGTGACTGCCAAAGAATAAATTTCTGGTTTGCTTTTTGTTTTTTGAGACAGAGGCTTGCTCTGCCGCCCAGGCTGGAGTACAGTGGTACAATTTCATCTCACTGCAACCTCCGCTCCCCGGGTTCAAGCGATTCTTGTGTCTCAGCCTCCCGAGTGGCTGGGATTACAGGCACCCACCACTATACCCGGCTAATTTTCTGTATTTTGAGTACAGACAGGGTTTCAACACGTTGGCCAGGCTGGTCTTGAACTCCTGACCTCAGGTGATACGCCCACCTCAGCCTCCCAGAGTGCTGGGATTACAGGGGTGAGCCACCGTGCCCAGCTAATTTCTGTTGTTTTAAGGCCCCCCGACCCTCCACCGCCCTTGTCTTCAGTGTGTGGTATTTTGGGGCAGTCATGGGAAGCTAATACCCCTGACATGATGGGAGGCGGGAAAATCAAAACAGCGCAGGAAAAAAAAAAAGACAGGCATGGCCAGGACAGCTGGGTGCACTGACTCATGCCTGGAATCCCAGCACTTTGGGAGGCCAAGGTGGGAAGATCACCTGGGGTCAGGAGTTTGAGACCAGCCTGGCCAACGTGGTGAAACCCCGTCTCTACTAAAAATACAAAAATCAGCTGAGTGTGGTGGCAGCCGCCTGTAATCCCAGCTACTTGGGAGGCTGAGACAGGAGAACTGCTTGAACCTGGGAGGCAGAGGTTGCAGTGAGCCAAGATCGCGCCATTGCGCTCCAGCCTGGGCAACAAGATCAAAACTCCATCCCCCAAAAAAAGAGTTCCCAGCCTTACAGCGAGAGTAAATGAAAACTGTCTCCATCTGGCAGGCCCAGGAACCTCAGGGCTGTAGGCCAAATCTAAAGCCTGCCTTGGTTTAGCTTCTTAGCCTCAAGAGGCTTTTAAATCTGAGATTCCCATCTGATCAACATGGAGAGAAAAGGTTATGTTTCTAAAGAAAAGCTATAGGCCTGGGCGCGGTGGCTCACACCTGTAATCCCAGCACTTTAGGAGGCTGAAGTAGGAGGATCACTTGAGCCCAGGAGTTTGAGACCAGCCTGGGCAACATAGAAAGACCCTTATCTCTGTACTTTTTGAAAAAGGAAAGAAAAGCTATAATACACCTGTTAGGAGATTGTAGTTCTGGGCATTGTTTCTGAGCTCTTGTATCTACCTACAGACTAGAATAGATCCTGAATTCTTCTAGATTCCTTCAGTCAAAATTTCTTCCATGGAATTACTACAAATAAAAACTGCTCTGTTCCTAAAGCCTTCTAAACTGAAACTAGATTAATTTTTTTTTTTTTTTGAGATGGAGTCTCACTCTGTCACCCAGCCCAGAGTGCAGTGGTGCAATCTCTGCTCACTGCA
Organism: Macaca mulatta; assembly: GCF_049350105.2. Taxonomy (NCBI): domain Eukaryota; kingdom Metazoa; phylum Chordata; class Mammalia; order Primates; family Cercopithecidae; genus Macaca; species Macaca mulatta. Next base: position 3,328,528 of record NC_133408.1, read on the forward strand.
AGCTCCACCTCCCAGGTTCACGTCATTCTCCTGCCTCAGCCTCCTGAGTAGCTAGGACTACAGGCGCCCGCCACCACGCCCGGCTAATTTTTTTTGAATTTTTTTTTAGTAGAGACAGGTTTTCACCGTGTTAGCCAGGATGGTCTCAATCTCCTGACCTCGTGATCCGCCCACCTCGGCCTCCCAAAGTGCTGGGATTACAGGTGTGAACCACCACACCTGGCCTGAAACTAGATGAATTTTAAGGAACAAGTCTCATATCTGATGTATGGGCCACACAAGAGATCACCAAACCATCCAATGCCGTAACCACAGACATTTCACCTGCAAACCAGGGGGAGAAGCTGGCATTTTCACAGTGTAGCCAGTGCTTCCAGTTCATGGGGACGAGACTCTGTGTGAGAGATGCCCTCCCTCTTACCGTCTACCTGCTCACGCCACAGGATCATGGTCATTTAGTTAATTCAGCTGGCGATCTTAAGCCCAGCTTTGTGGCTCAAAACTGTTATGCAAACTGGGATTGTCATATTACTATCAATTTTACTTTGTATTTTCCCTTTTTAAACTTTGTACCTGTCACGTGTTAAATTCCTGCAGATGTACACCTCCTAACTAAACAATGCTGGCCCAGCTCTTTGAGATGACAGCAAAGACTATGAAACAAACAAAACTGAAATTAATAATGGACTCCAGGTAGACTCAGCTCTAGAGACATTCCTTTCAAATCTCTCGTTCAAATGTGGCTAAAGGTATTAACGCCGACTCTTCGCTGCTAATCACTCCCCTCCACTGTGGGTCAAAGACCAGCAACCCCGGGACACGCCATCCCAGCACCAACAAGGGACAATCACAACCTCGCAATAGAATAATTCGTCAGTGATTCCTCCAAAGAAAGATCTTGGTAAAAAGGGGAAAATGAGAAAGTTATCAGAATTAAAATGGAGTCACTTCTGTTAAAAAAAAAAAAAACAAAAATACTCTGACAAATAGGCCAGGCGCAGTGGCTCACGCCTGTAATACCAGCACTTTGGGAGGCCGAAGTGGGTGGATCATGAGGTCAGGAGTTTGAGACCAGCCTGGCCAATATGGTGAAACACCGTATCTACTAAAAATACAAAAATTAGCCAGGTATGGTGGCGTGCATCTATAGTCCTGGCTACTCGGGAGGCTGAGGCAGAAGAATCGCTTGAACCCAGGAGGCAGAGGATGCAACGAGCTGAGATCATGCCACTGTACTCCAGCCAGGGCGACATGTACTCTGACAAACTGAGCTGGGGGAGACCATAAAGGGAGGGTTCTCCTGCGTGAATCACTGATAACAAGAGCTATTGAAATGGCTCCAATGACCGGAGGAACATCAGGGTCCTTGGTCCTCCGCTGATTTAGATAAAACGACATGGACACAAGTGGAGTGGTTTTCAGGAGCGAAAAGTTTAATAGGCAAGAAAGAAGGAAGAAAGAAGAAAACGCGGTGGGGCTGGGAGCAAAGAGGCCCTGTGTGCAGCAGAAAGGCATTCCACGACAGCGGGAGGCTGGAGGAGGCGGTGTCTGCTTTGCACAGGGTGCAGGGAATTGATTTGATCAGCTGTGTCATTCACGTAGCCCATGAAAAACCTGGCCCTCATTGGAGCTTGCAGTGAGCTGAGATCCGGCCACTGCACTCCAGCCTGGGTGACAGAGCGAGACTCCGTCTCAAAAACAAAAAAAAAACAAAAAAAACCTGGCCTTCCCACCTTAGCCTTTTAATATGCAAATGTGGGTTGCCATGACGTTTTGAACACATGGTGTTATGTGGGGACGGCCATAACACCTGCCTCACCTGTCGACAAGGAGAAGACGGTGGGAATCGCCATGTTGGGTAGACCCAGTGTCTATTTGCTGGCGTTTGCATATCTAAGCTTGCTGTCCTGGCTCTTTAAGCCGCCTTTCTGTTAGTTTCCACTTAGAACCTTAGAACCGGCTAATTTTTGTATTTTTAGTAGAGATGGGGTTTCACCATGTTGGCCAGGCTGGTCTCGAACTCCTGACTTCAGGTGATCCGCCTGCCTCGGCTTCCCAAAGTGCTGGGATTACAGGCGTGAGCCACGGCACCAGCCTAAACATTATTTCTTTTTTTTTTTTTGAGACGGAGTCTCGCTCTGTCGCCCAGGCTGGAGTGCAGTGGCGCAATCTCGGCTCACTGCAAGCTCCGCCTCCTGGGTTTACGCCATTCTCCTGCCTCAGCCTCCTGAGTAGCTGGGACTACAGGCGCCCGCCACCGCGCCCGGCTAATTTTTTGTATTTCTAGTAGAGACGGGGTTTCACCGTGGTCTCGATCTCCTGACCTTGTGATCCGCCCACCTCGGCCTCCCAAAGTGCTGGGATTACAGGCGTGAGCCACCGCGCCCGGCCTTTTAAACATTATTTCTTAATAACTCTTGTATTACTGTCACAAAAGACTCCGAGAAACCACAATGCTGCATGAAGTCCACTGCAACCATACACAGAAAATACTGTGATGACATCTGCCCAGCAACTGCTGTCCAGCCCTGGACTGGCACCACCCCTACTGATGCTTGTAGACAAGGATAATCGCCTCAAAACAACGGTGTGATCCTCGTTTTCCCTTTAAAAGCCTTTGTCTCCCTTTACCTCCCTGAACACGCACATAGTCTACCACGGCACATGTGTTCCGACTGCAATGCCCTATTTTTGAATAAATGTCGTTTTCTTTCACGGAGCCTCTCTGTCATCTAAGTTGACAAATGTAATCATAGCACAACCCTGGTCTCTGTTGTAATCCATATTTATTCAATCCCAATGGCATACACACTGTGGAGTAAAAGCCATGACATCGAGGCAGGGCATGGGGCTCACACCTGTAATCCCGGCACTTTGGGAGGCCGAGATGGGCGGATTACTTGAGGACAGGAGTTCGAGACCAGTCTGGCCAACATGGTGAAACTCTGTCTCTACTAAAATACAAAAATTAGCTGAGTGTGGTGGCGCACACCTGTAGTCCCAGCTACATGGGAGGCTGAGGCAGGAGAATTGCTTGAAGCCAGAAAGCGGAGGTTGCGGTGGGCTGAGATTGTGCCATTTGCAGTCCAGCCTGGGCGACAGAGCGAGACTCCATTTCCAAAAGAAAAATCATGACATTGAGAGGACAGGGGGAAGAAATGTGGTGGTAACAGAGTTAAAACGTAACAACATGTAGCAGGAAGCCAATGCATAAAGTCTAAAATGATAAACCGAGAAGCTGCGGGTGGACACCACTTTCCCTTCTGCTGCAATGTCCCCTCCCCTCCCCGAGGCCTCGGAGGGCTGGCAGAAGGGGCTCTGCTGTGGCCAACTCTTGGGGTCCCTGCAGTAAATCCAAGCGCCTCCAAGAGCATCCGAGTGACCAGGGACTGGTGAGTTTTCTTGGAGTTGTAGGGCCATGGTGGGCTGCCTAGAGACCCCCGACCTAGGCTCATTCTCCCTCCCTCTTCTCCGCCAAGAGAAGAGCTGTGACCCCCAGGTCAGGAGGAACCCTGTTTGGAGTGTCTGTTTGGAGTTGGATCAGACGGTGATCCAGGGATTTCTTCTTTGAACAGTGATGGCCCCAGGCCAACCCTTTCCTACAGAATGAGCCTTCCCAGGGTTGCCACAGTGGACGGCCTGAATTTATCACACATGGTTGTTGTTCATGTCATTGTCACACATGGGAACTACTGTCCATCAGACGCCTGCCCCAGCAGCCCGGCCGGTCTCGGAGTGAGACATGCTGCTCACTGGCCCTCCCGGCACCTCAGGGGCCAGAAGTGGACGAGGAGCCCTGTGCCTGGACTGGCCATCCCTGGGTGGCAGGCCGGGGCCTCCTCCACCAGGCCCGCATGCCGCTGGGACCATAGGTGAGGGGAAGGTCCCAGGAGGTGACGCTGTCGGAGCCGACGGCCTTGAGATGGTGCCGGGCTGCAGAGAGAAACGCATCCTCGGGAGACCTCGTCAGCACTGACACGGGTTCTTCACTGTGGGAGCCTTGGCCACGGCTCTGCCCTAGGTGGTGAATTACGAGAAGACCAATTCTAGGAAATTTGAGGCAGGAACACCAAGTTCTCTTAACTCAACTATGAATGAACTAAAAAAAATCTGTAAGCGGACAGTGTATTCTTCCTTGGACATTTCTGTGACTCTGGGGGTGACTACACGGCTTCAAACCAACCCTGAGCCTCTACCCCAGGACAGAACACAGGGCTCCTGGGTGGCTGCATGAGCTGAAGGACCTGAGAGCAGTCCATTGCCAGGTGGGTCCATTAGGGGTATCTCGCCTCAGCCTGCCGCCAGGGTAAGGCTTTGGCCTCAGGGATGGAGAGTGATGCCACACGTTGGGGGCCCTGGATTCTATGGGCAGCAAAGCCGTGTGTGCTACACGTACATGGTCCGGCCAAGAGGTCCCCACCCGCCCTGCGGGACCAGGATCAGCTCATCTGTGCTTCAGGGCAGGACGACCCCACGTGCTCCCTGACTGACTGACAGACAGGTCTGGCTGTGAGTGACAAACCCGTGTAGGCTTCCGAGGCCTCAACAGTGCATGTGTCTTGCTCCTGGAGGGGCCAGAGGAACTGGTGCTCTGCGTCCCCGCGAGTAGGACGAGGACCGTCTCGGACAAACGCTCCTCAAGGCCTGCGTCCTCCCACCAGGAAGCCACAGACAAGGCTGAAGCTGGGCCTCTCACCACCAAACGGGAGCTGTCCTGGGACTGAAAAGAGGAAGTAAGCTCAGATCTCCACACCTCCCATCCGGACTCTGGCGTCACTGAGGTGCCTGCCCCCGTGTCGTGGCTGTGGGTGTTGTGCTGATGCAATCTCCACAGCAGAGAAGCACGCACATCCTGCAGGCCCACGTGGGCCCCTGACCCGGCAGATGGGGACCTGGGGGACCAGCCCAGGCCCCAGCCACCCGTCTCTTAGCACAGGGCTCTTCTCTCAGCACCAGGGGCGTCTTTGTCCTGGGGCCATCCTGTATGTTTAGGGTATTCAGCTACACCCTGGCCTCCACCCTCCAGGTGCCCGTGGCACCTCTGCCCCAAGTCGTGACAACCAAACATGTCTCCATACACTGCCAGTGTCCCCTGCAGGGTAAAATCGCCCCTGGTTGAAAACGACCACTTTAGAGCTGACATTTACTAACCCATCACCATCAAATCTAAAAGGTTGAAAGGTATGTGCATAAATACGGGGACCGAAATTCTCAATAAATGCCGTAAGTTGACAAAATCGCAGGTAGTTGAAATTCCTAATTATATCTTTATTACCAGTGGAGAGGAGCAGTCCCCCTAGGAAGTGTCCGATCCCACGGGAACGCCTCACAGTTTCTCATGTCTTGATCACACTCTACATAACCAGAGCTCTGTTTTGCATGGGATTTTAGTGCGATCGGTACATTTTTAGACAAGACCGCTTTTGTTAATGGAAATGTTGGTTCTAAAATTTTATCCTGAAGTTGGATCTTTCTTGCACTTATTTTTAGAAAATCTTCTGATTTTGTGGGTGTGTGAATGTGTGTTGTACGACTCTTTTATAAGATGGCGTTGAATGTCCCAGATCATAAATAAGGTGTTTACGCCACTTCTGTGAGTGGATCAGGACCACACAGCCAGGTTTTGTTTCTAAGTGGCCACCAAGAGCGCCCATTCCATGAAAGGCAACTCATGGCTCCTTCTTGACAGAGGGATCTTCCAAAAAAGAAAGAAAGAAGGAAAGAAAGAAAGAAAGAAGGAAAGAAAGGAAGGAAGGAAGGGGAAAGAAAGAAAAAGAAAGAAGGAAAGAAGGAAGGAAAGAAGGCAAGAAAGAAGGAAAGAAAGAAAGAAAGAAACAAAGAAGAAAGAAAGAAAGAGAAAAAGAAAGAAAGAAAGAAAGAAAGAAAGAAAGAAAGAAAGAAAGAAAGAAAGAAAGAAAGAAAGAAAGGCAGGCTGGCTCAACGATCACTGTTAGACTCGATTAAAAATAAATGTCTAAGAGCAAATCTGCTAGAGGCTCCTGGCATTCCTGGGCAGGGCGGGGACTTCCCGGCTGGGGCCATCCCACTTCTCAGAGGGGTCTCTGGCTCTCAGACAAGCTCCGGATGTGCACAGGCATTGGTCAGGGCCGGGAAGGCCGTCACTCAAGACAGCGTCTGTCCCAAGAGTACATGCGAGATTTCAGTATTTGCTTTATAGGCCACTGTGGCTTACTCTTGTTTCCTAGGAGGAAGCAGCAGGAATGGTAACAATTGAACCAAATCACAAAGAACCGAAAAGAACCACACTCCAAGGGTATCTTGTGTTCTTAAAAAAAAAAAAAAAAAAAAAAAGTGTAACTTTGGTTTTCCCGGCTCCATCTAGTCAGCAACACTGCTCTTGGTGGGTGTCCAGGACCCATGAAGCCCCTCCTAGCCCTTCCAGCTGTGAGCCAGACGCTGGCCCAATGGGGAGCACTGACGGCTTCGGCAAGGTGGGCCCACCCTGTCCTTGACATGCAGCGAGCACAGTCCTTGTGACCCGGTGCGTCCTCCTTGCACTGGGGGTTCCCCACCAGCTCAGCTCAGACTCAGGCTGCGAAGCACCCTGCATGGCTTTTGTCTCCTCTTCTGGGAACCCCTGAACCCCAGTGCGGTGGGCTTCTCCTCCCCACCTGGTACAGATCCCAGCCTGGCCGCCCAGACCCCAGCTCTCAGCCTCTTCCTGGAGCAGCTGCCCTGCCCCACGGGAAGCAGCTTGGAGCCCAGCTACACAGCGTGGACCAATGTGTTGACTCTGCAGCTGCCAGCAGGGACCTGATGTTGAAACACCCTCCATGACATGATCCAAATGGCCCTCTTACTCTTTTAAGTAGCCAAATAAATACCAGCATCAAGGTTCTGGATGGAGACCACTTCATTTGCTCACATACTTTTGCAAGCTGTTTATTGGGATACTGCTTAAATAGTTACTTCTTGTTTATACTTGGCTTTTCTTAAACATGGTCTTGTTAGGCGAGGTTTCATAACCACCACACAACTGTCTTTGTTCTCACGCTGCTGGAACATGTTTTATGGGCATTGGGATAACAGCTGTAGTTTCCAGTGGCTGCAGTAGCTGACTAGTCAGTGGCTTCAGCAACACACGTTTATTCTATAGCCCTGGAGGTCAGAAGCTCTGATCCAGGTGTTGGCTGCGTCTCACTCCCCCTGGAGGCGCTAGGGGAGCATCCGTGTCCCTCTTCCCACTTCTAGGATCCGCTGCACCCCTTGGCTCAGGCCCCTCTTCCATCTTCAAAGTCAGCAGCCTCTCCTCCCCTCTGACCCCTTGCCTTCCTCTTACAAGGACTCCGTGATGACCTGGCACCCACCCAGCTAATCCAGGGAGGAGAAGGACCCTGTGATGACCTGGCACCCACCCAGCTCATTCAGGGAGGAGAAGGGAATACAGAGCATCTTTTCATTGTAAGCTCTTCAGATTTCTTTGGTTTTTTGCTCTTTTAAACTGAGTGATGTATGGATGTATGGATGGACGGATGAATTGAGGCAGGATCTTGCTCTGTCGTCCCAGCTGGAGTGCAGTGGTGTGATCATGGCTCCCAGCAGCCTTGATATCCTGGGCTCAAGTGATCTTCCCATCTTAGCCTCCTGAGTAGTTGGTACCACAGCCCCGTGCCACCACACCATGGCTAATTTTTAAATTATATAGAGATGGGGTCTTGCTATGTTGCCCAGGCTGGTCTGGAACTCCTAGGCTCAAGTTATCCTCTGGCCTTGGCCTCCCAAAGTGCTGGGATTACAGGTATGAGCCACCACACCCAGCTTGCCTGTATTTTTAAAACAGATAATGGTGGCTATCAAATCACTGGGGTTTTGAATATATTTAAAAGAGTGACTTCATGGTTATTTCTCACACATTGATTTTATATCAGAAGTTATATCCTTTGCAACTACCTAAACTTACGATGAGAAATTTTAGCTGTTAGAGACTGAATGTGCACATGGACAGCGGCCAGCCCAGCTATGAAAATGGAACTCCACCTCACATCTGCAGCACCCAGCCCAGGAGGCCGCCCCTCCGCCCCCCATAACCAGCCCGGGAGGTCAACCCCATCCCTGGTGAGCAGCCCAGAGGCCGCCTGCTGTGTTGACTCACAGGAAGGGAGACTGTCATCTCCAGAAAGCATCCAGGAAGCTAAACAACAGCTCCTGTTACTATCAGCTCCAAACAGCTGGGACTGGATTAATACATCAAATGACAAATGTAATTAATTCATTAATTAGCTTCCCTAATTTTTGCTCCCACTTTTTTTTTTTTTTTTTTTTGAGACAGAATCTTTCTCTGTTGCCCAGGCTGGAGTGCAGTGGCATGATCTCAGCTCACTGCAACCTCTGCCTCACGGGTTCAAGCAATTCTCTCGCCTCAGCCTCCTGAGTAGTGGGGATTACAGGTGCCTGCCACCATGCGTGGCTATTTTTTGTGTATTTTGATTAGAGATGGGGTTTCACCATGTTGGCCAGCCTGTTTTCAAACTCCTGACCTCAAGTGATCCGCCGGCCTCGGCCTCCCAGAGTGTTAGGATTACAGGCGTGAACGGCCGTGCCCGGCTTCTCTTTAAACTTAGGACCAACTGGAGAAAGGCACTGTGCAGCCCTCACCAATCCCATAGGAAGCCTGCTGTCTGGTGATCCAGCCCCATCCCTGGCCACCTGCCTTCCCAGGGCACACCTGTGCCTCCACTCTCCGACTCCAAAGCTTCCCCTCCCTGCCTGCCTTTGAGTCTCTGCTAAACACAGAGGCCAGCACCAGGGGCCTCTGCCCAGGGCCGCCCCAACCTGCCAGCCCGAGTTGTGGGTCCCTGCCCTCATCCTGTCATGTGACATCCTTGGGTGGGGACCCCCGTGCGCTCACGCATGGTGGCGGGGGGTGGGGTCTATTGTCAGCTGTGTGTCCAGGGAATAAGGGTCACCTCCCATTACAAAGACCTGAGGTCCCTCCCTGGCCCCCAGATGTTCAGAGAGAGCCCCGAGCCTGAAGCCCTGAGATGTGAACTGTGTGTCCTGAAGCCACTCGAGGTCACAAGTGAGACCCAGAATGACTTGCTGTCAGAGCGGGCAGAGAAAGCCAGCCAGGCAGCCCAGCAGGGAGCAGCCCTAGGCACATGCCCAGGCAGGGAGGCTCACCCTTGGGGTCTGGGGGTACTGGCCAAGTGGTGGTCTCCTGGGCCAGTGGCAGCCCAAGGCCCTACAGAGGACGACTTAGGACAGTGCTGGGAAGCCCCGTCAGACTTTCCAGCTCATCACACCTCGTCCTGAGGGAAGAAGGACAAACCACATGCAGCCTTTTGAAATAACACCATTGTCCCTCGTCTCTGTCCTGATGCCCCAAATCACAGCGCTTCCTGTGTGCTCTAAAATGGCACTCCCCAGCCTTTTGGGCATCAGGAATGGTTCCATGGAGAACAATTTTTCCATGGATGCAGGTAAGGGGATGGTTTTGGGATGAAACTGTTCTATCTCAGATCATCAGGCATTAGATTCTCACAAGGAGCACACAATTGAGACCCCTCGCCTGCGTCTCATAAGTCTCATAAGACTCTAATGCGGCCGCTGATCTGACAGGAATGGGCGCTCAGGCTGGAATGTTCGCTGCCCCCCACCCTCACCTCCTGCTGTGTGGCTCTGTTCCTAACAGGCCATGGACCAGTAGTGGTCTGAGGCCCCGGGTTGGGAACCCCTGATGTGTAAGCACCAGGTGGGTAGGGGTCCTCCTGACTTGTAGGTGGCCAGTGTGGGCCAGGCTCAGCTTGACCTGGGTGTATGCAGCCCACGCCAGCCCCCACCCAGCCCCACCTTGTCTGGGTCCCCAGAGGCTAGTGTGCACCAAGGACATGGAGGGCCCTGTGCCACTGATGGGACAGCAGTGGAATCAGACTAACAGTGGTCCTCTCAGCAGAAACTCTACAAGCCAGAAGAGATTGGGGGCCAATATTCAACATTCTTAAAGAAAATAATTTCCAACCCAGAATTTCACATCCAGCCAAACGAAGCTTCACAAGTGAAGGAGAAATAAGATCCCTCTTACTGGGGTCCTGCGTCCCAACACGGTGGAGAACTGCCTAAGCTCAGGGGAGAGAAGACAGGAAGGGCGACTGAGAGTGTGCCGCACACACCACGTCACACGTGCACTGAAGACCCCCTCACACAGGTGAGCATGGGGCCCAAGCATGGCCTGAGTCTATGGACGGAGGGAGGCTCCCAGGCCCAGAGCACACAGCAAGCCAGGTCCCAAGGCCAGCAGACAAGAGGCTCCTGGCCTGGATGATGAACACAGAGACATGCACCCATGTGATGCCATAGGACAGGGCCACCATGGCCAGAGGACAGGAGGGAGAATGGTGTTGCCGGCTGGATGGACAGATAGGCAGAGGGAGACCAGGCAGAAGGAGTTGGTTGGGTAGCCTTTAAACCACTAGGAATGGGTAGAATTCATAAGCAGCAACGATGCAGGATTCATGCAATCCATCCGTCATCCAAGTCAGTATTGAGCCTGCTAGGAGCTGAGGATAAGGCAGCACACAAGATAAGTTCCCAAGGGTCAAATTTCCATCTGTGTGTGGAATTTGTGTTGTTCATAGACTAGATTAATCAAGTGGTTTCAGATGTCTGGGTCTGTCTCTAAGTCTGTTTACTTGCAAATCCAAGCCAAGATTAAACAAATAGCCTTAATTAAATCCTTCATTTGATCTCATGTCCACAGTGTGTTCTGCCAGTAGTTTATAGCCAGAGGCAAAGCAAACCAAGAACACAGAGCCATCTACAGGGAAAAATCCTGGTTAACTATTTCTTCTCAGAAAAGCCCATCATCTCCACGCTCAAGAGAATAGTGCTGGACCCCTACCTCACACCATGTACCCAAACTAACTCAGAACAGACCAACAACCCGAAGGTAACAGCAGAAACTGTAGAACTCTCAGACAAAAACCCAGGGCAAAAGCTTGACAATGTTGCTTTTGGCAGTGATTTCTGGGATATGACGCCAAAAGCACAAGCAACAACAGAAAAAGACATTAAATTTAAACCATTTGTGTACCAAGGACACTGAACAGTGAAAACACAACCATGAAATGGGAGAAGATAGGTGCAAATTGTGTATCTGATATGGGATGAATATGCAGAATATGATTATTTTATTTTTACCTTTTTTTGAGACAGAGTCTTGCTCTGTCACCCAGGCTAGAGGGCAGTGGCACAATCTTGGCTCACTGCAACCTCTGCCTCCCGGGTTCAAGCGATTCTCGTGCCTCAACCTCCCAAGCAGCTGTGACTACAGGTGTGTGCCACCATGCCCAGTTAATTTTTAGTAGTAGAAACAGTTTTGCCATGTTGGCCAGGCTGGTCTCAAACTTCTGGCCTCAAGTGATCCACCTGCCTCAGCCTCCCAAAGTGCTGGATTACAGGTGTGAGCCACTGTGCCCAGCCATGATTACTACTATTTTTTAAATATAGAGACTGGATCTTGCTATGTTGCCCAGGTTGGTCTTGAACTCCTGAACTCAAGCAATCCTCCTGCTTTGGCCTCCCAAAGTGCTGAGATTATAGGCATGAACCACCACACCCGGCCCAAAATATGATTTTTTTAAATTGGCAGAGACAAGGTCTTACTCTGTCGCCCAGGCTGGAGTGAAATGGCACGATCTTGGCTCACTGCAACCTCTGCCTCCCAGGTTCAAGTGATTCTTCTGCCTCAGCCTCGCGAGTAGCTAGGATTACAGGCACCTGCCACCATGCCTGGCTAATTTTTGTATTTTTAGTAGAGACGGGGTTTTGCCATATTGGCCAGGCTGGTCTTGAACTCCTGACCTTAGATGATCCACCTGCCTCGGCCTCCCAAAGTGCTGGGATTACAGGCGTGAGCCACCGCGCCCAGCCAAAATGTTAAATTCTTTACAGATATGTCAAAGTTAGCATTAAACCATACTATATAGAAACAAAGAAAAATTTACTAGAAATAATACAGTAAGCCAACTCTTTGTATCAGTCATTATTTATTATTTATTTATTATTATTATTATTTTGAGACAGGGTCTCATTCCCATTGCCCAGACTGGAGTGCAGTGGTGTGATCACTGCTCACTACAGCCTCAACTTCTTGGGCTCAAGTGATTCTTTCACCTCAGCTTCCCAACTAGCTGAGACTACAGGCACCTGGCTTTTTTTTTTTTTTTTTTTTTTGAGACGGAGTCTTGCTTTGTCACCCAGGCTAGAGTGCAGTGGCCAGATCTCAGCTCACTGCAAGCTCCGCCTCCCAGGTTCACGCCATTCTCCTGCCTCAGCCTCCCACGTAGCTGGGACTACAGGCACCTGCCACCTCGCCCGGCTAGTTTTTTTTATGTTTTAGTAGAGACGGCGTTTCACCGTGTTAGCCAGGATGGTCTCGATCTCCTGACCTTGTGATCCGCCCGTCTCGGCCTCCCAAAGTGCTGGGATTACAGGTTTGAGCCACCGCGCCCGGCCCACCTGGCTAATTTTTGTATTTTCAGTAGAGACGGGGTTTCACCACGTTGCCCAGGCTGGTCTCAAGTGACCCACCGCCTCGGCCTCCCAAAGTGCATAGTCATTTTTAAAGTAAAGTTTAGGGATAATGTATTATTTCTATTAGAGTTCTGACTTTAAGCTGGGAGATGTTAAGTGATCATGTTTGTGAAGCTATCAGAATGTTTAAGTACATTTGGTTTGCTATGAGCTTCATTTATTAAAAGGATAAGAGTAACTTAAGTGTTTGACAAGCTGGCTGTCTGTTTTGCAAATGTTTCCTGTCAGCTAGTTGAAATGCTTAAAAAGAAAAATGAATACATTAAATTACAATCAAACGTTAAAAACATAAAAAGAATTTAATTTTAATAAAAAGCCTATTAACAATGATACGTCTACAAAGAGGCAGACATTCCAAGTTGGGAAGATGCGGAGGTTACTTACCTGTGCTGCTCCTGAACCGATTAACTAGCAGAACTTGTTTTCAAACAGTAAGATACAACCTGGTACAGAATATTCCGAAGCGGTGGGGGAGGGATCACATTTGCTGATGAGGATTGCAATATCGGGACTAAAACCATGTGTGAAGCCTGAACGGCCTCAAAATCATCCATTCCCTTCTCATCTCTCCCAGAAGTGTCTGTGACAGTCACTGTCATGGAAGTCACTTCCCAAACACCACAAGGGAGAGCCGTCCTTCCTGCAGGGCGGCCACGTGGCCACCTACGCTGGTCCCGGGAAATCTTGGACCCAGGCTGGTGCCTGCCCCAGCCCCTGTCTTGAGACGCAGCTGAAGGTGGGCATCTCACCCAGGCTTGGCAGTAGGGTCCGCCCTGGGACTTTTGGGACTGATGAAGATAGTCAAGTCCATCCCCACGAAAACAGAGAGGGCTGCTTTTCCAGCAGAATAGAAATCACCAAACTCAATCCTAGAAGAACTGGAATATTGGGAAAGTCCAATTTCCACAGGAGAAATTAGAAAGGTGATGGATATTTATCTTTAAGGAAAATGCAGCCCAGCTGAATTTTATTTAACATCTAAAAAGATAATTCTAACTTTTCCAGGCCACAGAAAAAGATGGGAAACCTCCTATTTGTGAAGGCATACCTTTTGTCAAGGGAGCATACAGGGTCGGGCACGGTGGGTCATGCCTGTAATCCCAGCAGTTTTGGAGGCCGAGGCAGGTGGATCACCTGAGGTCAGGAGTTCGAGACCAGCCTGACCAACATGGAGAAACCCTGTCACTACTAAAAATACAAAGTTAGCCAAGTGTGGTGGCACATGCCTGTAATCCCAGCTACTTAGGAGGCTGAGGCAGGAGAATTACCTGAACCCAGGAAGTGGAGGTTGCGGTTAGCCAAGATTGCACCACTTCACTCCAGCCTGGGCAACAGGAGTGAAACTCCATTTCAAAACAAAAAAAGGTGGGGGGGGGAGGGAGCATATAAAATGATAAAGCTACGTTGCTTGTACCTATAGATGCAAACAGTTTGAATAAAATATTAGCAAAAATATACTACCAATGTGTCAAAATCATCACACACCACCCCCAAGCAGGTGGTTTATTTTAGGAATGCAAAGATGGTTCAAGAACAGGACAGTCTATCAGCATGAAAAAGAAATTAGCGGACCAGGAACAGTGGCTCGCACCTGTAATCCCAGCACTTTGGGAGGCCAAGATGGGTAGATCACCTGAGGTCAGGAGTTTGAGACCAGTCTGGCCAACATAGTGAAACCCTGTCTCTACTAAAAATACAAAAATTAGCCAGGCATGTTGGCAGGCGCCTGTAATCCCAGCTACTTGGGAGGCTGAGGCAGGAGAATAGCTTGAACCTGGGAGGCAGAGGTTGCAGTGAGCCGAGATCACGACACTTTACTCCAGCCTGGGTGACACAGTGAGACTCCGTTTCAAAAAAAAAAAAAAAAAAAAAAGAGAGAAAGAAAAGAAAAGAAGTTAGTGAAAGAAGAAAGATGGCCGGGCGCGGTGGCTCAAGCCTGTAATCCCAGCACTTTGGGAGGCCGAGACGGGCGGATCACGAGGTCAGGAGATCGAGACCATCCTGGCTAACACGGTGAAACCCCGTCTCTACTGAAAAAAAAATACAAAAAACTAGCCGGGCGCAGTGGCGGGCGCCTGTAGTCCCAACTACTCGGGAGGCTGAGGCAGGAGAATGGCGTGAACCCGGGAGGCGGAGCTTGCAGTGAGCTGAGATCCGGCCACTGCACTCCAGCCTGGGCGGCAGAGCGAGACTCCATCTCAAAAAAATAATAATAATAAATAATGAAAGATGCAGAGAACTCAGACTTAGCAATCCTATGCAGCTGCTCCTGGGTGGCCTGAGGGCAACTGGAAAGAGGGCTGGGCCCAGTCAGCCACAGAATGACCAGGAGCTCGGCCCCAACATGGCCTCACCAAGGTGGGCCTGGCATGCAGCAGGGGCTGCATGAAGGCCTGGGGAGGGGAGGGTCTGTCCAGCCTCCGGAGGGACCATGAGAGTCCTGGGCAATAGAAAGTTCTGGGCACTGAGTTGTTAGAGGGACCAAAATGTGGGGAAAGGGCGTGTCTGTGGTTGGGATGTGTGAGCTGCAGGCCACAGCCAGCAAAGTCCTCCGTGCGGAATCAGACAGGGAGCGTGTCAGCAGGGCGATCTGTGCATCCCAAACCAGGCCAGGAGTAGTGGACCCTGGGCGCCCGCCATCCTCAGACTGTGGCCTGATCTCTCCTCCCTGCTCCTCTTGGGGGCTGGACACTGCCTCCTTCCCCTCTGGCCACCTCTGATCCAGTCTCCAGGGGTGGGGACCTCAGCCAACTGATGTCCAGGTGTCCTGGAAAGGTGGCCCTAGCCACAGATTCACACTCTTGAGGCAGGCTTCGGACGGGCCTGCCTGGGACCCATGCCCTCCTCAGTAAAAGGTCAGGGCCTGGTGTCCTGTGGACAGGAGGGCAGGTGCAGAGAATACCCTCCCCGCCCTCATCTTTTCTCGGCCCCTCAGCAGAGGCCAGCAGACGTCACTGCCAGGCATGGTGGGTGAGGACCACATCAGCCAAGGCTATGCTCTGGTGGGGCCTAAACGTAAGGGGATGCTTTATGTCTGCTTGGTGGTCACGATCGTCGTGAAACAAAGTCAAGGAGCTCATGCCTGTGGGGACTCTCCCCTGAGGGTCACGGGTCTGCCCCGATCTTAGTCCTCACGCAAGCTTGTGGAGGGAGTGTTGACTTCAGATGGGAAACTGAGGCAGGGAACAGCTGTGCAGCTCACCCAGGGCCAGGCTCGGGCCATTGCTCCTGTCCGGGGAGAGGCACCATCCTGGGTCTGGCTCACCACGCTGCATTCATCGTGCATGTCTGTGGCCACATTCATTGTGTCTGTGTGGACACCGCTCCTCCAGGTCCAAGGAGCAGGAGCAGAGCAGGCCCTGGAGGGCAGGAAGCTCCATCCTCACTGCCCCACACACAGTGCAAAGGACCCACGGGTGGCCACAGAGGTCTCCGCCAGTTGAGGCTGGCATGGCTTGTTCTCCTGCAAAGGTCCAGCCCCGAGAGTGGGCGCTCGGGGGCACAGGGGGTGATGACAGCTCTGGAGGATCTGGGGCTTGGCATCTCGGGGCAGGCAGGGGCTTGCAGAAGAGAAGCCAAGGTCACTGCTGGGGAAGTAGCCGGCACCATGGGCTGCCACCTGACGAACCATTGTAAGCAGGGTGTGGAGCTGTCCACCACCCCCAAAAGACCGCCAGCGTGTCCCCTGCCTCCAGCACCACCCTCCCCATCCACAGCCTCTGTGCTAGCCCCGGCCGCTGGCCAGGCTGGCGTTGGCCCCCGGAGCTGGTGGGAGAGGGTCCTGCGTCTCATGCTGCCCTCCACTGTCTTCAGGGCTCAGAGGTTGGGATGAGCAGCCTTTGTACCGGGTGCTGAGGGCTGACAGCAATGAGGGCCAGGCTCCAGCATCACCAGGACTCACCTCTTTGGGTAAAACACTTTCTCCAAAGGGCCCCGTGGCAGACATGGCAGGTGGAGCAGAAGCCCCCACACCTGGGGTGCTGGCAGGGAGGGGCCTCACTGGGGCTTCCCGGACACTGGTGCAGACGAGGCTGCATCAGTGGGAGGTGAGTGACCAAGGAGGAGGAGGGGCACTGGGATCTGCAGCCCCTAACATCAAAGCTGAGCCACAAGGGGAGGCAGGGCCCCGGCAGGGCACCCGGAGGGCATGGGGGACACAGAGACCACAGAAAGCTGAGGGACAGTTCCTGGCCAGGGCATCCTCCCCCAGGTAGCAAGAGCCTTCCCTGACCTGGCCAGTGGCAGCCCCTGGAGGTGGCAGCTGTGGGTGGGGGGCTGGAAGCCTGGGCAGGGGCCAGGATGAAGTGGGGCCAAGGCCAAGGCCCGCACCAGAGGAGCCTGTTCCCAAAGGGCAGGGCCTGGCCCAGCCCCGCTGTGATGGAGTAAAAGCCATAAAGTCCCCGATGGGGATTCCCGGGGCTGCTTCCACCCCAGTCCCCCCAGGCAGCTGCAAAACCAAGTTGGCAAATACCATCTGCCAAAAGAGCAAGTAGGAATTCAACCACAGGGGAGTGAAAAGGAGGAGAGGCTGGGAAAACCCACTCTCCCTGTTAGATGGGGAAAGTCCCAGCCGAATCACACTCTGATTATTCACGAGGAAGAAACGGAAAACTTGCAGAGCTATAAAAATATTCCGTTTATCAAACCAGGAAAACACAGTACTCAGACAACCTACAGATTAAAAAACTTTCTGAAGGAAGAAATAATACATTTAGGCTGCTGGTTTCACTGGATAGATTCAGGAAATCATTAAGTGCAGGCACTGGATGCTGAGATGTCAGATGAATAGACAGGGATGGAGCAGGAGGTGGTGAGACCTCAGATGAAATAGATGGGAAATGAACAGGAGTTGGTTAGGGGTCAGATGAAATAGATGGTAATGGAACAGGAGCTGGTGGATGGGCATGAATTAGCTGAGGGCAGGTGTAAGGAGGCGATCTCAGGAGAGACCCCACGGCAGCTTTCAAGGACACTGGGAGCTGAAAGAACAGCACTCATGTGGCACAGAGCCGGACTGGGAGGCTGAGACACAGGCGGCAGCAGCCCCAAGCCCCAAGCCCCACGCCCCACGCCCCACGCCCCAGGGAGGAGGAAGGCAGAGACGAGGAGAGAGAAAGCAGACATGGAGGATGGAAGCCAGATACCCACCGGGCAGAGGAGCAATTTTCCACATAAAGAAACTCGAACAACCGGAACGGCACAGCCATAGAGTACGTAAGAGAAGGAACTTCTAGAACTGAAGACAGATCTAAATCTATTTAATCAAACGACTCATGGGGACAAGCAAAATTAATGAAAATCAATCTGGTGGAAATCTTCCACTTCAAGCATAAAACACCAGACAAGCACAGAGAGAAACTGAGTAGCCCAACAGCATCCTGTGCCAGTGCCAGGAGACCATGGGGCAACAGCGGAAGCCTCACAGCTGCAAACCCACCGACGCCAGGAGAACATGGGGCGACGGCTGGAGCCTCACAGCTGCAAACCCAGACTTCTGTGCCTGGCCGGGCCACTATAGGGAGACCTGCTGCACAAGTCCAGGCAACAGAAAAAAACATTCTCAGCCACATGGAGGCCAGAAATTGCACCAAGAACATTTCCTTCCCGAAAAAAACAACTCAAAATTGATTATTTGAGGCAAACAGGTGACTCCAAACAAAGACCCACAAACAGGGAAGGGCAGGCAGGCAGTGGTGGCCAGTACACGGAAATGGCTGGACCTACAATTGAGTCCACGTGAATTTTGTGAATAAAATCTAAGAATTGCAAAATAACAACCACTAAAACTTAAAACCTCCACCTTATCAGGGACGACGGCTCTTTAGGGGTCTTGTAGTGAGGCCAAGATAGACTTCAGGATGGAGTTTCTACCAGTGATTTAAAATTAGGATGTTGAAATTTGGCAGAATGACTTAAGTTTTAGAAAAAAAGGAAATTGGGTCATTCTCTTTCCAAAGGAAAACTGTCCCGTGATGGAATGATTAGTCTTTTGTGTCTGCAACAATGAGCCTCTGTAACCCTTGGGAACTTCACATTCGCAGCCTCACTTCATCTCAAAAAAGTCGTGGGAAGTGCCAGTCACTCTGGAATGTTCCCAAGCATGCAGAGACTGAGAGGCCTCCCGCCATGCCCACCTGGCCTCCTTCCCCGGCTGCCTCTCTCCCGTCTCACTGCTCTACTGAGCACTGGGGGCTTCCAGACCTCCCTCCAGCCTCTGAGCTGCTGCCAGTCCCATTGGAGCAAGGCATGGGCAGCGTCGTGGCTGTCCTGGGTGCCGTGAAAGGCGGTCTGGTGAAGCTGTTGGTAACAAAACCCAAATGCCAGGATGGAAGGAGTGATGTGGTGTTGCCAGACGGCAAGGCAGACCCCAGGCAAGCCGGCCCCAGCCCGCCCGTCACCGTGGGCACTGGCAGAGTCACCCTGAGAGTGAAGGGAGACAATTCCCTGTCCGGCTCTGGAGCCGGGCTGCCCAGACTGCTGGGCTCAGTTTCCTCCCTGCGGAGAGGGTGACAACACGCCAACCCACACGCGAGGGAGCAGGACACATGAGCCGGTGGAGGCATTCGCTCATGAATGCTCACCAAGGCCTCCTCCATTCTAGGCACCTGCCCAAACACAGCCCTTGCACACCTCCCGGGACCCCACATCCACACTCAGTGACGGTCCTATCCTTATGCTCCAGATGAGGAAACTGAGGCACAGAGCTGGAACCCAGAGCCTTCTAGTTTGGGCTCCACAAAAGGCCTTTTGATCAAATTATGCTTTGGAAGGCAGGTTTCTCCAGCAAGGACGAGTGGGAACCACACCCAGTCTGAGGCTTCATGCCTTGCAGCTGCCCGTGGTCCTGCAGCTGCCTGGTGCCACCACCTGGGGCCACGGCTCCTCCAGGGCCCACTTCTTCCTCTGTTCAGGAGGTCACTCTCTTCACGTTAGTGTGTGAATCCCATCCTGGGTCATGCAGCCAGCATGGCTGGAGCTCACAGCCCAAACCCAGCTGAAGACAAGATGGCTCAGGTGGGAGGCCCGCAGAGCCATCCCCATCCATCCAGGCTACAGTGGGGGTTGGGTGGGGACATTCCTAGGGGGTGGGTCCGAGAGAAGCATGAGGACCTGCAACCCAGTGACCCCCAGAAACCAAACTGGCTCTCTTGGTACAGTGCTAGTCTGCAGAGTGGGCCCATTCCCATGGTGTAAACACTCCCACTGATGCTGGCTTCCAGCTGCTGACATGCTGTCACTGAATGAAGAGTCCTTTTTGCATTTCGAGACATGCCAGGCCCAGTGGACCGCTTCAGGCTGCAACACACACAGGGCAAGGTGTGGGCCAGGGTGTGGCCTGAGTCTTCAGTGCCAGGGCACTGGAACACCTGGGAGTCCCTTGAGGATAAAAAAGGAGACCCGAACCAATGAGAAGGACACACAGCCCCTGCAACCTGAAGGTCCATCTTCATGAACTTGATGATCATCTGTGGAGGTGGGTGATGTTTTTTTGTTTGTTTCTGTTTTGTTTTGTTTGTTTGTTTGAGATAGTCTCACTCTGTCGCCCAGGTTGGAGTGCAGTGGCATGATCTCGGCTCACTGCAACCTCCACCTCCTGGTTCAAGCAATTCTCCAGCCTCAGCCTCCCAAGTAGCTTGGATTACAGGGGCATGCCACCATACCAGCTAATTTTTTAATAGTTTTTGGTAGAGATGGGGTTTCACCATATTGGCCAGGCTGGTCTCAAACTCCTGACCTCAATTGATCCACCTGCCTCAGCCTCCTGAAGTGCTGGGATTACAGGTATGAGCCACCGAGCCCAGCCTGGGTAATCTATTTCTATTTAACAAACCAGCCCAACAATGCATGGCTTTAAACAGTAATAGCTGTTTCTTTAACTCATGCATGCGCAGTTTGGGCAGGGCTCAGCAGGGCCGGTTCATCTCCTCTCCATGGAGGCCTGGGTCTGGGAGCCCTGCAGGCTCAGCTCGGATTCATGGGGATGCAGGATCCACCAGGAACCTTAACCTTATCAGTGAAGACTGAGTTCACCTCTGAAAAGAGGGAGCCACATGACTGGAGTTTGACCACCAGACATTCCCGGGCAGAGCTTTGGGTCTGGAGCAAGTGACCCAGAAGCAGGGACAGTCTGGGCTGTATCAGCAGCGGCCTCACAGCCAGGCTGCCCTCTTGGCCTCCCTGGACCTACCTACACCTAGCCCTCATTCTCCAGCCTTTTGGCTGGTTCTCAGAGCCCCAAGAGCCCTCTGAGAAAGTTGTTTAGCATTGGTTTCCATTCACTGCAACCAAGATCCTAAGTGCTTGTATGATACAGCAGATATGGTTAAAGAAAAAAAAAAAAAGAAAAAAGCAGAGAGAGGTGTTTGTGCAACAGGACCGTGCTGCAGAAAAGTTGCATGGAGCAGCTCTGGCACAGTGGGCAGGCAGGAGCTGCTGGGAGGGGCCTCCAGCTCTGTGGCTGAGCAGACCATGAAGAGTCTGGCTCCCCCGGGGCTGGCCAGCAGGCCGTTCTCAGCTCCTCTGCCTCCACTCAGGGGAGGGTGGGCAGGCAAATGGGCAGATGGGGAACCACGGCTCCACTGGCTCCTTGGGGCAGCCCCTGCTAGGTCCTGTCCTTACCCTCAGAGAACACACTGCCTGCACCACCCCATGAAGGGGGGTCCACAAGGTTAGAACTACAATGCACTTGGTGACATCAGGACCATGGCGAGGCATGGAGGGGGTGGACTCTGATCTGAATGCCATCGAGCTCATCCCAGGGCCCCAGCCTCAGGGAGGGGCTGGAGAACGTCTACTGGGGCATGGTGTGGACCTGGACGGTAGCTTGGGCACTGGAATCCTGGCCCTTCCCAGACCTGCTGAGCCAGCGTCAGCATCCTAACCCCAGGGACCCCAGGGACGCCTGTGTGCAGTCGCTCGGAGAAGCCCCAAGCAAACTCAACTCTATTGAAACGACTGTTGTAAGCAGACCTTGCAGATCACCCGTGGTCTCTGTCTCTAGTGTTACTCCCAAGATGGCTGCGTTGTGTGGCAGAGGGATTCTGAAGGCATGGTGAAGTTCACCAACCCACTGACCTTAAAACAGGGAGGTGCCCTGGGCCTGACCTCATCACACCAACGCTTTAGAAGTGGAGCTTCCTCTGGCGGGTACAGAAGGGATGGCCAGAGAGAGCCACTCATGGGAGGACTCCACCAGCCCCTGCAGCTTGAAGATGGAGGGGCCACCAGGGACCACCAGGCAGGGACTTGAGAGCAAGCCCTAGGAGCTGAGGGCAGTCCCTGACCAACAGCTGCAAGAAAACGGGGACCCCAGTACCACACCCACAAGGACCTGGATTCTGAACCAGCCCGGGAGGAGTCCTGAGCCCCAGGTGAGGCCCCAGCAGGGGACCCAGGCCAGCTCCTGACCTGCAAATGTGAGCTACAAGATGGTGCAGGCTTGTCTACTTGCTTATTTAGATGGTAGTAAAACACGCATAACATAACATTGTCCATCTGAACTGTTTTAAAGAGTCAAATTCAGCAGCATTCATGCATTCACACTGTTGTGCAAACACCACCTCAAGCAAGCTCCAGAACTCGTTCATCTTCCCAGATGGAGACTCATCAGCACCAGTCCATTCCCTCCACCTTCAGACCCTGGAAGCCACCAATCCACTTCATCTCCTGGATTTCCCTGCTCTAGACACTTTACACCAGTGCAAGCTTTTTATATATATGCAGTCACTTAGCGCCATGTTTCTGAGGCTCACCCATGCCGTAATGTGTAAGGGAGCTCCACCCTTTTTCCGGCTGCACAGTATTCCATCGCACCGGCACCGCGGCCTGTCGACCTATTCCTCGGTCCAAGGACACTTGGGTTTTTCCACCTTCTAGCTCCTGTGAATAACGCTGCTGTGAACACTCATGTCCGAGTTTTTGCTCGGACGCCTGACTTCATTTCTGGCGGTGCATCCTCAGGTATGGAATGACACAGTGCTATGGCAACCATTTAGCTTTGCAAGGAATCACCAGACCATTTCCCACAGCAGCTGCACCACTTCACACTCCCATCAGAAATGCGTGCCGAGCGGGTGCTGTTTCAAGCTGCTAAGTTTCTGGTAAGTAGAAAACAGAAAACGAACACAGAGACTGGCCAGAGGCCTGCAAACAGGAGGCAGGGTGGCGGCAGGGGAGCGGTGTGGAGGTGGCACGAGGGCGGCAAGCTGGCGGCAGGGCTCTCCTCCCTGGCCTCTCAGCCCAGCTCCCAAACTCTAGGTAGCCTCAACCCCTCCTCCCAGCCTCAGCCCCAACTCCTGGCCTCAGTACCAGCTCCTGGCCTCAGCTCCCAGCCTCAGCCCCAGCTCCCTGCTTTAGCTCGAGTGGCCTCAGCCCTACCTCCTGACCTCAGCTCCAGTGGCCTCAGTCCCAGCTCCTGGCCTCAGCTCCAGCTCCTGGCCTCAGCTCCCAGCCTCAGCTCCAGCTCCTGGCCTCAGCTCCAGTGGCCTCAGCCTCAGCTCCCAACCTTAGCTCCTGCTCCCAGCTCCAGCTCCAGTAGCCTCAGCTCTTGCTCTCAGCCTCAGCTCCCAACCTCAGCTCCAGCTTGCAGATGGATTCAGAAAGGCCCCAGGGCCCAACAGCAATGCCCCAAAACCATGCAGCTGTAGGGGGTCTGATTGGCAGGCCCCAGGAGGACTACAGGTGGGGTGGAGGCCTAAGCCCCCCACTCAGCTAAGTGGGGTATACCCCAGGGCAGGAAGGACACCTGGACGCCCACATCCGGGCACTGAGAAGGGCAGAAGCCTGGAAAATGTGAGCGAGAGGGTGCGCAGGCACCAGACGTCTGATGAAGCCAAGGGCCTGCTGTACCCCTGTGCTGGGGGAACAGCGCCTCCCAAATTCAGGTCCCCTGGAACCCAGGAAGGCAACTTTATTTGGAAATAAGTCTTTGCAGCTGTGATTAGTGAAGAATGAGATGAAGTCATCCTGGAGTAGAGGCCCTCGCCCTAGCAGGTGTCCTTCGAGAAGAGAAGGGGTGACAGCCTAATGACAGAGGCAGGGCTGGCACAATGCACCCACAAGCCAAGGAACCCCAAGGAGTGCCCATGACATCAGCAGCCAGGGAGGGCTTAGGACCAAGAGCGACCACAGCCCTCACAGGCTGACCTGACTTCCAGCCCCCAGCACTCCTGCAGCTTTAAGCCCCCTCGTCTGTGGGACATTCATCCCCCTCTAAAGGCCCGGCCGTGATGGGAGGGGAGTGTGAGGCTATAGCCCTGGGGGAAGCTGTCCTTGTTCTTCCAGAGACGAGGAGCCGGGGACCCCCTCGCGGGACACTCAGCTCCGCCTAGACCACCTGGGCTTGTCCATTTCCTCTTGGCAAGTCCCTCGGTGTTTACTTTCTCCTAGTCCAGGGAAACTCCACACTCAGAACCTCGGGACTCAGGTCAGGAGAATATTCCCCCTGCGGCCAACCGCGGGCACGGGGAGGAAGTGAGCCTGACCTTTCTCAGATCCAAGGGTCCCTGAACTCATGCAGCCCGGCAGGGGAAGGGAGGAAGGTGGCTCTGCCTTGCTCCTGACCTGAGACACCAAGGCCACAGATCACCTGCCCCGGGGCGGCCTCGCGGTCCTGGGCTTCAGGGCTGCCCTTGGTTTGTACTTGGCCGGTCTTTGGTTGGGTTGGGCATATTGGTAGGAGGTGTGCGGGGGTCCCAGGCAGAAACCTACAAGAAACCTGTGGTCACCAGACCTTGGCACCTGTCATCAGGTCACATCTGATTTGCTCGGCCCCATGGCAGAGTCCAGATGAAAATGTCGGCTGGGCATGGTGGCTCATGCCTGTAATCCCAGCACTTTGGGAGAATGAGGCAGGAGTATCACTTAAGGCCAGGAGTTCGAAATCAGCCTGGCCATCATGGTGAAACCCCATCTCTACTGAAAATACAAAGATTAGCTGGGCATGGTGGTGCGTACCTGTAGTCCCAGGTACTCAGGAGGCTGAGGCACGAGAATTGCTTGAACCTGGGAGGTGGAGGTTGCAGCGAGCCGAGATTGCGCAACTGCACTCCAGCCTGGGCGATAGAACAAGACTCTGTCTCAAAAAACAGAAAGAAAAGGAAGAGAAGAGAAGAGGAGAGGAGAAAAGAAAATGCCTCCCTCCTGGGACAGTCTCTGAAATGCAGCCTCTTCCCTAAACTACACACACGCACGTGTGCACAGACACACACATACACACGCACAGCAATGGCCGCCCTGCAGACAGCCAGGCCTCGGAAGTCTGGACGTCCGCGGGGCAGAGAGGCGGGGGCGGGCCAGTGCCCCATGCACAGCCCCCACCTGTATTTCCCCTTTCCCAGAACGAGATGGGGCAGGGGAAGTGGGGTGGGGGTTTCAGTTCCTCTTGACCTCATCAAGACACTGTTGTCTAGAACCTTCTTTCTGCCCATCATGGTAATCGGAGATGCCGCTAACCAGCTCCCACCTCTGCCTGCCCGCTTCATGCCTGCCATCCTTGGCATCCTTACTTTAAAAAAAAGCTCTCCATTTTTGCAGGAAACCCGAATGAAGCCTGAGTCCCCCATGAGGGACCTGGGGTCTGACACAGACAGACTGTTCTGGTTGGAGTCCAGCTCCTGGACTGCCTGGGTCTCCCTGTTCTGCGTTGGTTCACATGGTGAGACGGCGCCGATCAGAACCCTGAAACACCTGACCCCGAACACCATCATCCCAAATCCTGAACTCCTGAAAGATCAAAATCTAACACTTTGGTGTCCTGACCAGTTTCTCTGCGAACGGTTCATCTGCGTGTAACTCATATCCACGTGACTAAGTGAGCACACCTGTGTCTTTGTGCCGGAGAAAATGTTAGGATTGACGACTTTATTGGGTAAAGTGGCCTATGAAGAGTTCTGCCGTGTTTTTCATTTTCTCAAATAAATCTCCCTTAAAAATGTAAATAAATAAGTGCCTTTTATTTATTTATTTATTGAGATGGAGTCTCACTCTGTCACCCAGGCTGGAGTGCAGTGGCGTGATCTCAGCTTACTGCAACCTCCACCTCCCAGGTTCAAGCGATTCTCCTGCCTCAGCTTCCCTAGTAACTGGGACTACAGGCGCCCGCCACCACTCCCAGCTGATTTTTTGTATTTTTAGTAGAGACGGGGTTTCACCATGTTAGCCAGCATGGTCTCGATCTCCTGACCTCGTGATCCGCCCGCCTCGGCTGGGATTACAGGCGTGAGCCACCACGCCCAGCCAAATAAATGTTTTTTACAGAATGTTTTCAAATTACTTTTTCCAGAATTACAGTTTTGGGATTTTGATGTTTCAGGACGTCAGCAGTCAGAACTGTGTCCTGGGATCGTGGCCCAGACCCACAGGGCGGGGGGCGTGCACTTTCCAGGGTTCTGAAGATGACCCAACGGGGTGCCCGACCTGCTGGTAAGGACTCAGGAGACCTTGCCTGTCCTCATCACACTCGTGGAAGGGGACTCTGGATCCCTGGTGTAGCCGGTCTGGGAACTGGGGAGGGATGGCAGTGCCCAGTGTAGGGTGCAAGCTCCAGCGCCCACATTAGCACGTCTGTTGCTGTGAGATTTTATCCTGTGGACATCTGTGCTGTGACACACACCTTCCCACTACTGTCACAGGAGTGATATCCTTCTGATTCTAACATCAGTGTGCGCACATTTTGGGAAAACCAGCAAGTACAGAAGAAGAATTTAGGCCGGGCCCAGTGGCTCCCACCTGTAATCCCAGCACTTTGGGAAGTCAAGGCAGGAGGATCGCTTGAGACCAGGAGTTTGAGGTCAGCCCGGGCAACACAGTGAGACCTCGTCTCTATTTAAGAAAGAAGAAGACCACTGGTCCTCCCAGTGTTTAAAAGATTTTTCCATTAGAACAGGAGGGATCATAATGAGCGGCCTAACAAAGACATTTAAAAGCACGCCAAGAAGGGGCTCAGTCTGGAGTCCTGAGATGTGGTAAAATAGGAACCCGTGCTTGTTTTCCCGCCCTGGGCACCCCGCGTGGACAGGCTGGCCGGTGCCAGGGTGAGCAGGGCAGGCTGAGGTCTCTGGTGGGTGGGGACAGGTGGGGGGGGGTAGCAATTCAGTGACCTTGTCCAGGACTGGGTCCCTGGCAGAAGGTGGGGTCAGCCAGGGCTGGGGGTGGTGGCTGTGGATTCCATTGTCCGGTCTATAGGGGGTCCCCCTACCGAAGCCCTAACCCTCCCCCCTTCACCACCCCTGCAATGATCTCCTGGCCCAGGCTGCTGCCTCCAGCAGCTCCCCAGCCCCCAGGACAGTCCTTCAGGACCTTAGGGGGAGTCCCGTCTACAAGGACGGCTCACCAGTCTCCTGCCACAGCCGGTGAGGATGGGGTCCTGCATCCGAAGTGGTGTGTGCCCAGTGTGGTATCCCTGGCAGGCTGGGAGGGTGCCCCTGGATGCCAGTTAGTGAGGCTGGGTTAGCACAAGGGCGACGTGCTTGGATTCCGGGGCTGATAGCCTGAGCCTAACCCCAGCGTCCCATCTTGTGGGGGCTCTTCCACCTGGAGGCAGCTCCTCCACCTGGCTCTGCCTCCATCTCTGCAGCCCTGAGGCGGGGGCCACGGCTGACCCAGCTGGAGAACGCCCCGCTGGCCCAGTCAGTGCGGTGTCCTCTGCCTGATAGCTTCTCTCGTCAGGGAGGGCTCCCCCGCCCCCGGGCTCTGTGCCAGCCAGAGGTTCTGCGGGAGCTGCTCACTTCCTCCTGCCGGCGGAGGCAGCCTGGGGGCAGCTCCGACCTGGAGAAACCAAAATCAGGGCAAGTCCCCGGCTGCTTCCCTGGAAAGCCCCAACGGAGTCCCCGCTCCTTCCCGCCGCTTCTCAGGGTGCTTTAGTTCAGAAGGGGATTTCTTCCTCCTGAGAATCTGATGGCCACACGGTGTCTGTCACATGTCCACGTCGGGCCCTCCTGGCTGTCACCAACTTGTCCAACTGTCAGAGGGTGTCTGAACCAGAGCGACTCTGTCTTGAATAGGCGCTGGGTGGAATGAGGCTGGGGCCTGCTGGGCTGTGTTCCCAGAAGGTTAAGGCATCCTTAGTCACAGGACAGGAGGTCGGCATAAGATACAAGTCACAAAGACCTTACTGATAAAGCAGGTTGCAGGAAAGAAGCTGGTCAAATTCCACCAAAACCAAGATGGTGACTAGAGCGACCTCTGGTCATCCTTTCTACTCATTATACACGAATTCTGATGCATTCGCCGCTAAGAGACACTCCCACCAGCGCCATGACCGTCCAAAAATGCCATGGCAACGTCCAAAAGTTACCCTACGTGGTCTAAAAAGGAGAGGAAGCCTCAGTTCCGGGAACTGACCAACCCTCTCCCAGAAAACTCGTAAATAATCCACTCTGTGTTTACCACATAATCAAGAAATGACCAAAATAAGCATAAGGATACTCCGCTGAGCAGCCCAGGCCTCCGCGCCGCCTGGGGAGTAGCCATTCTTTATGCCTTTACTTTATTAATAAACTTCTCACTTGACTTTCCAGACTCGCCCTGAACTCCTTCCTGTGCGAGGTCCAAGAACCCTCTCTTGGCATCTGGATCAGGACTCCTTTCTGGTAACACAACCATACAGAGACGTCTCCAGGGAGTGGGCGGGTCCACTGAGCAGGATGTACATGCAGAGGCCGAGTCCCACGCCACACACTCACCACCAGGGGCCGGGCCACCCACACCACCCTGGCAGCTCCCTCACACCCCCATGCTCCAGCACAGAAGGCTGCCCTGGGCCAGCTCTCTATGCTGCCTCGATTTCCGCCTTTCTAGGTCTTGCTTGGGATGAAGGTCACGGCACACCAGATGTCTGCACACACCAGAGCAGAGCGGGGCCGCCTGGAGCCACTTTCCACCAACCAGGGCTGCAGCCAAGCAGGGTGGGAATGCAGGCTGTGGGGAGACGGAGGTCAAGTCCCAGAACATGGCCGTGTCCCGGGCTCCTGGCTGGTGGGGCCTGGTTCCTGGCTGGGAGAGGCAGGACCCAGGGCTGTCTGCAGGGAACAGCTGGGTGGCCTTGGGGGCCACAGGGTCCCCCAGGCCTCAGCTGTGATCTCTGCTCTGTCTTCCTCAGAAGAAGCCTGCTGTTGGCCACTTCGCTTTCATTCCACGAGCACAGAAGGAACACCCGCTCTCGGGCAGTCCCTACCCCCTGGAGCTAAGGTTCTGGAGAGAGACGAGACCGGCAGGCAGGCAGTGCCCGTGTGTGCGGGGGCAGGAAGCCTCAGCGAGCATATGGCCGAGCAGATCTCGGGAAGAGCTTTCCAGGCAGAACTGTCCGTGCAAAGGCCCTGGGGCAGAAGTGCTCAGACACACCAGGGGGCTGAGGGCAGAGGTCTGGGGTCAAGCTGGGGCTGGAGGGTGGGAGGGGCCCCTGGGAGGGGGTGTCCTGGCTCCTGGCGGCTCTTCCAGGGCAGGGACCTGGGCCGCTCCACTTTCACACGCCCGGGGTTTCCCCAGGAACCTTCTCTGTGGCAAGAAGCCTGTCCTGGAAAGTCCCGGACCACAGGTCAACGAGGAAAAGTCAGCTCCGGGCTACGGCCGGGCCAGGCCTGTGCCCTGTGGTGCTCCCAAGGCTGGGACCAGCGACCCTGCGTCCTGCTCCAGCCCCTCTGTGGTGCGGGAGGTTGGGGGCTGCCCTCCCAGGAAGCACCACTGAGGCCTGAGCTCTCAGGCTGCCCACAGGGCCTCTCCCACTGAGGCAGCGGGGACAGCAGCACCACAGCCGCAGCCCCCATTCACCCCCTACCCAAGCCCTCTGCCCTTAGGTGTGCAGCCACCCCCAAGAGTGCCAGGCCTGGGTCCTGGGTGTGGAGCCGAGGGGCCCGGGCAGGGCAGACGTGGGAAACTGGAGTCCAGGGAGGAGCAGGCCGGGAGGGTGAGAGGTGGCCTGGGCACTAGTGGCCCTCTGGGAAGTGACCTTTACTCTGAGGGTGAGAGGAGAGGCTGGGAACAGACAGGGCAGTGAGCAGGGAGGCAGAAGCGGCAGAGACGCGCAGGAGCAGAACTGGGCAGAGCACCTGACCCGCTCCATTCCCTCCAGGCACAGCCTGCCTTCCTCCTCCAGGCACAGCCTGCCTTCCTCCTCCAGGCACAAGACAGTTGACCAACGCCTCCTGGGGCAAAGTCCCCAGGTGAAGAGCGGCTGCTCTAAGCTTTAACCTCCAGGTTATCACAAACCCAGGGAGGGGAAGGAGGGACAAGTGGTTATAAAAGACGCTGGGGCCGTGGGATCGGACAAACCTCACTGGCAGGACACCCTCCCAGCAGTCAGTGCCACTCGAACAAGCTGGGGCACGATTCCAGAAAGGCGAGGCGGGAACTGAGTGAGGGCACCTGGGACATCCAAACGCGAGAGGGAGGCTAGATGCCATGTGGAATTTTCCGAAGGCGTTGATGTTATTGCAGCTACGCGGGGAGCGTCCGCGTTCCCAGAAGGTCCCAGCCGGGCTGATTGATGTTTTTAGGGCCAGTGTTCAAATGTCTGCAACTTGTGTTCAAAAATGGTGCATGAAAAAATAATGCAAATGGAACATGGATCCTGAAAGAGGTTGGGTGACTTTCATGTGTCTCCTGAGGGGACGGGCTGGGCATCCACACTCTTATTCTTTACACTTTTCTACGTACGTCACAGTTTTCACAACACACACACATCGGGATGGCTATTATCAAAATACAGAAAATCACAAGTGCTGGCAAGGATGTGGAGAAACCAGACCCCTCGTGTACTGCTGGCAGGAATGTAGAACAGTGCTGCCACCGTGGGAAGCAGGAAGGCAGTCCCTAAAACGATTAAAGTAGAATTGCCAGGCCAGGGGCAGTGGCTGACACCTGTTATCCCAGCACTTTGGGGGGCTGAGGCAGGAGGATCACTTGAAGTCAGGGGTTCACAACCAGCCAGGGCAAAATGGCAAGACTCTGTCTCTACGAAAAAATGAAAAACGTAACCAGCCATGGTGATGGCCACCGGTAGTCCCAGCTACTTGGGAGGCTGAGCTGGGGGGCTTGCTTGAGCCCAGGAGACGGAGGTTCCCATGAGCTATGATAATGCCGCCACACTTTAGCTGAATTCTTCAGTAGAAATAAAAACTTCGGTCACATTGGTGTATACTGTCTTATCCTGTGCCCCTTAAGAAAGGTTTGATTCCCTAATTCCTTTTTATACACTAGGGTTTTTTCAAAAGTGTTTGCAGGGTTAGATCCCCTCCCTCATCTCCACACCGTGGGTAACTGGGTACAATTCTGCCCTCATGCATCAGACACGCTCCAGGTTCTCTGGAATCAGATCTGTCACTACGGACAGACCAAGCTTCCCGGATGCCAGTGGTGGTGGCAGAGCTGACAGCACTCCCTGCAGCATGACGACCGAGGAGACAGCCTGCTCCATAACGTCAAAGTGGCCTCTGGGTCCTCGTCCCAGGGCAGAAACAGACTCTTAGGTGTGAACGGAAAACAGAGGGTTATTAAAATTGTCACCTAATGCAGAAGCTCTGCTATACCCTTAGGTGGCCAAGGCTGATTTCTCACCCATCCACGACCGCAAAGGGAATCATTCTTTGTTGGGGTCGAAGAGCATGAACCCTCTTTACAATGGATAGTGTTGGCCGGGCACAGTGGCTCATGCCTATAATCCCAGCACTTTGGGAGGCCGAGGCAGGCAGATCACCTGAGGTCAGGGGTTCAAGATCAGCCTGGCCAATATAGTGAAACCCCGTTTCTACTACAAATACAAAAATTAGCCAGGCGTGGTGGCATGTGACTGTAGTCCCAGCTACTCAGGAGGCTGAGACAGGAGAATTGCTTGAACCTGGGAGGAGGAGCTTGCAGTGAGCCAAGATCGCGCCACTGAACTCCAGCCTGGGTGTCAAAGCGAGACATCGTCTCAAAAACAAAACAAAACAAACAAAACAAGATGAATCGTGTCCACGTCTGCACCACCACACATCCATCAATCAAACAGGTGGAACTGTGCAGACTTCCCCACGCTCAACGTCCTCTTTCCAATGTCGCCGTTCGCTATCTGTGGATGTCCCTAAATGGCCTGAGAAGTTTCCATTAGAAGAAATTAGAGATACTGTAGTTTTAAGTCATTGAGCAATCACTTACTTATTATTACTAAT
Source organism: Macaca mulatta (assembly GCF_049350105.2). Taxonomy (NCBI): domain Eukaryota; kingdom Metazoa; phylum Chordata; class Mammalia; order Primates; family Cercopithecidae; genus Macaca; species Macaca mulatta. The sequence continues at coordinate 3,360,225 of NC_133408.1, forward strand.
TACAAGTCACTGATTTCTTAGACAGAAATGAACATTTTACGTGCACAAAGATAGTATCATAAGGGGTGTGGCGTCTTGCCATTGGAAACTGGGCATAAGGTCATTTGTCCTACAGTTTCTCGTGCACTGAAAGGCGGTGTGGATCCTAGTTTCTCGTTTACTGAAAGGCGGTGTGGAGCAGCACAAGGAGCTTGCGCATTGCAATGAGAAGACATGACTGTGAATCCCAATCCCGTCGCATTTTGAATGTTGGGCAAATTAATTAATCGTTTTATCCACTTACTAGGCAATTTATAGTTTGTATACTTCATGCCAGTCATTGTTGTAGACTCTTTTTTTTTTTTTTTTTTTGAGACGGAGTCTCGCTCTGTCACCCAGGCTGGAGTGCAGTGGCCGGATCTCAGCTCACTGCAAGCTCCGCCTCCCGGGTTCACGCCATTCTCCTGCCTCAGCCTCCCGAGTAGCTGGGACTACAGGCGCCCGCCACCTCGCCCGGCTAGTTTTTTGTATTTTTTAGTAGAGACGGGGTTTCACCGTGTTAACCAGGATGGTCTCGATCTCCCGACCTCGTGATCCGCCCGTCTCGGCCTCCCAAAGTGCTGGGATTACAGGCTTGAGCCACCGCGCCCGGCCTGTTGTAGACTCTTAGGATGCAGAGATAAATAAGACAGTTGCTCTGGGCAAAGAGTGAGATCTTGTTTCTTAAAAAAAAAAAAAAAAAAAAAAAATTGCTACATGATGAGCACTTCCTCTTCTGGGCGCCCACCCGGTGCTCTGAGGCACAGCGCCTAGCACTCGAGCCAGCTTCTCAGTCGGGCCTGGCGCCCGAGCCAGCTTCTCAGTCGGGCCTGGCGCCCGAGCCGGCTTCTCAGTCGGGCCTGGCGCTCGAGCCGGCTTCTCAGTCGGGCCTGGCGTTCGAGCCGGCTTCTCAGTCGGGCCTGGCGCCCGAGCCAGCTTCTCAGTCGGGCCTAGCGTTCGAGCCAGCTTCTCAGTCGGACCCCAGGATCCTTTCTAAGGAGAAAGCCCGTCCACATCGCCCTCCTAACTTGCACAGCTGCAGGCGCGGGTGTTGTGGCAGCGGGAAGGCGAGGACGGGCTTGGTGAAAGGGGACTGGAGCCCTCCTCGCTCCTGGGCTGCCAGCTTCCTTGTCCTGAAACCAGACCCGTGTCCGCCCCGTACTTCCCGAGTGTTTCCTGAGACCGAGGGATCAGAGCTTCGGCTGTAAGGGGCGGTGCTGTGGCCTGGGACACGCAGAGCCACCGCCTCCGCTTCCAGGGTGCCCTGGGGCCTCTTTCCACATCTCCCTGGGGGCAGCCGCCGCACCTACTCTGCGTCTGTGTCCTGTGCCCTCCGTCCAACCCCTCTGCCTCACAGCTCGTCCCAAGCCTGGGGGGCTCTGGGGGCCAGGGCAGGTGGGGGCCATGTGACCAGGAGAACCTGCTGGTGTCTCCGGCCACCACGGGGTGCCCCAGGACTGTGGCCAGCAGGGTGGAGCCCCTGATGCAGCTTCACTGCCTGCTGCAGCCAAAGGGAGCCTCGAAGATGGGCCTCACCCACGGCCCCTCCTCCAGAGCCCCCAGCTCCCACCTCCTAATCTCTCCACCCACCGCTCCCCTGAGCGTGAGGGCACTGGGGTCTCCTCCTAGAAGTGGGGGTCCCACCTGGCCCCTGAGGCCCTAGGGAAGGGTTTCCATGGAGCTGCTCTTTGTCCCTGCCTGTCCTGCCCCTCGGCCCAGGGCCTGGCTCCGCTGCCCCCGCATGCCATTCCTGGGGGTGGGGGCGGCACCAGGGAGGAGTCAGACTCTGGCTGGGCTGGCAACAAGGGTCGGACCAGAGGAGCCCTGAGGTGCTGTTGAGGGTGAGCGGGTGCCAGGGGCCCGCGAGCTGCAGGGTTTGGGGCTGAGGCGTAGGATGAGGCCAACGCAGGGGTCCTGGGCATGGGCGGTCTGAGCCATCCCCTCACCGCCCAGCCTCTAGGGGCCTGCTGTGGGCCGGCGGCAGCAGGGGCTGGGGACGCGGCATCTCACACCTGCCTCCTGCTGAGTCTCTGGGGCCCAGGGACAGGCATCCTCACTCAGGACACACAGCGCTGGTCTGGCCGTGGGGTCAGGGCAGGAGGCATCCCCTTTGCAACTCCTCACACCCCCGCGGGGAGGGGAGGACCCTGGGAACCCACAGACGCCTGCCCCACAGCAGCTGAGGTCCCTCAGCCGCCGGCAGGGCTGGGCCAGTTGAGGCCTCTGGCTCTGATAGCCAGGAGGGCGCACAGGGTTTGGTGCAGCCTCTGATGGGCACAAGGCAGCTGCACGGGATGAGCGCAGTGGGCGTCCCTTCCCCATGGCCAGGACTTCAGGCCGGAATGTGGAAGTTCCCGAAACCCACACTTGAAGGGACCCCATGGATATGCTGGGGGCTGGGGCCGAGGAGAGGGCACTGCAGGCACGCGGTGGGGTGGCCTCCCAACGCCCAACTCTCCTGCACACCCCAGCCCCTCCCACAGGCCTGGGCATGGAAGTTAGCCTTGGGCGGGTTCAGGCAGCAGGGCCCTTGTTTCAGTGCTGTACGCCGGCCAAGTTCAACACCCAGGGGCATAAACAAAGGTCCTGCACACGGCCTGCACTGGGGGAGCAGCTCCGGAGAACCTGCCTGGGCCAGGGCTGCCCACAGCGCGGGGACAGCATCTGTGGGCACACCTGGACTCTGGGTGACCAGCGTGGGGGCCTCTCCTCATGCTCAGGCAGGCTCAGACAAGGCCGTGGCCTGGGCAGTCATCTGCCTGTCACTGCGTCTCAATGACTTGTGCCACAATTCTGTGCTGACAACAAACAATCTCCAGGCTCCGGCCACTGCCTGCCCCACAGGCCCCTCAGGCTCCAGCCACCCGCCCGCCCCACAGGCCCCTCCACCTAAGGCCAGCAAAGGAGGCTGAGATGAGAAAGCTCCAGGCTGGCTTTCCGGCTGCCGCTTCCTCTATGCCAGTTGAACTCCTGAGGTTTCAGGGTCCCGCCTCTCTACAACCTGGGCTGCACCCTGCCTTCCCTCTGCCTTCAGATTCCTCCACCTGCTCTGGATGGGGTGGGGAGAGGGCCCCTCCCTCTGCAGCTCAACAGCCATGTGAAGCCCTCGCAGCTCCAGGAAACTGGGCACGGGAGGCTGGCCCATGGAGGTGGAAGCAGGCGCCCGCCATCCTCAGTGCCAGGACCATGGGTTCCATCCTGGCTGCACACCGCGCACCCTGGGGAGCTGTAATGTGTCCAGATGCCCAGGCCACCGCCTCGCCAGTCCACCCTGGACGGTGGGGAGGGGGTCGCCCGGGCCACGGCCTCGCCGGTCCACCCTGGACGGTGGGGAGGGGGTCGCCCGGGCCACGGCCTCGCCGGTCCACCCTGGACGGTGGGGAGGGGGTCGCCCGGGCCACGGCCTCGCCGGTCCACCCTGGACGGTGGGGAGGGGGTCGCCCGGGCCACGGCCTCGCCGGTCCACCCTGGACGGTGGGGAGGGGGTCGCCCGGGCCACGGCCTCGCCGGTCCACCCTGGACGGTGGGGAGGGGGTCGCCCGGGCCACGGCCTCGCCGGTCCACCCTGGACGGTGGGGAGGGGGTCGCCCGGGCCACGGCCTCGCCGGTTCACCCTGGACGGTGGGGAGGGGGGGTGTCTGCATCAGCACTTCCGAAGGTTCCTGGGTGACCTCAAGGTGCAGCGAGAGAGACACTCACCACTCATGGGTGGTCCTCGGCCCAGTGCTCCCTGGAGCTGGGGAGGGGCTCCGTCTCAGCCACCCAGACCGAGGGACCCGCGTCTGCACCCACAGGACCCCAGGAGCTCCCTGTGCTTGCCAGGTGCAGCCACACTGTGTGGCGAGGACTCAGCTAGGGACGGGTGGTGGTGTAGCAGGACAAGCCACAGACAAAACCCCTCAGACAGCGGATTAAAGAGGGAAGTGGTTTATTTGGCCGGGAGCCTCGGCAGATTCGCGTCTTAAGAGCCGAGCTCCCTGAAAAAGAAATTCTTGACCTTTTTAAAGGCTTACAAATTTAAGGGGTCCACGTGAAAAGGTCGTGATAATCGAGCGAGCCTGGGAAATGTGACTGGGGGCTACATGCATCAGCTAATAGAACACAAAGTTTTACAATGCTGTTTTCCTCCAGTGTCTGGAATGTACAGGTAACACAAGTAGTTCAGGTCAGGGGTTGATGTTATTATTACTTTTTTTAACTCCTAGGGCCAGGTGGCGGTGCCAAGATTGCCTGGCTATTTATCTTACTTTTGTTTTTTTCCAACTTTTTGCTTTTTCTCTTCTCCTGTGTTGTGAACTAGGCAAGGTGGGGGAGGAGGGCAGCAGGAGTAGTAGTGGTCTCCCTCCTTATCCCCTGCTTTGAGAATTTTCAGTAATTAGTGGGAGTTCTTTTGTTTTTACTTTTTGAGTGTTTTTGTGAGACAGAGTGATAGTGTTTTACGTATTACACTTGTGTTGAAGTTTTCTGAGGAACCATGGTAGCTACAAAACCTTTCATCATTTGAAGGAGCAAGCGTAACACACAGGGGAGCAGCAAGCAAGTTTCTATTAGTAGTAACACACTCACCGTGAGGGTTTTACATTTTCTTATAGCTGGAAACTATTTTCTAAATGGAGACCTAGGATCGAACCTGAGTTAAACCTGCACAGGCACATGTGCCAACTTTGTCATGTCTTAAGCAGGTTAGTTTTGTTACTGGGTCTTAAAAGCTTTTTCTTAGTGAGTAACACAGTATTTTTTAATAATAGAAGTTTTTAAGAGCCAGACGCTTGCACTTGGGGCGTCTGTTTGGGGAAAGAGTTAGTTAAAGTTATCATGAGGCATTAACTCTTTTGCTTCTCAAGGCCGTCGGTCTCCTATGTGAGCCTTTTTATAAACATAACGTGAAGAAACATCCAAGCTGCCAGCAGTGTGTTCAGCCAGCTGAGCAAATAGGTTTTTTCTGTTTTTGCTGAAGGAGGAGGTTCTGGTAACTTCTGGTTTCTATGTTTAAAGAACGACTGCAAGACTTGGAATTGTTGCTGGGCTGGACAGGTCTGGGTTTCCTAGCAGTTTGTGTGCAGTGGGGACACCTTACATAGGTGTTTCTTCTAGCACGGTAATGGGGGGGTAACAATAGCAAAACAATGTACAGTATATTCATATCCAGCAAGGACAAAAGAGGTCCTTACCTGGGAAAAAGGTTGAATACAGCAACAGAACAACAGGAAAACAGCTAGTATTACAGGAAAACTATTAGTCCTAAGATTTTAAACTACATTTACTTGCTTGACGAGTCCTCAAGCTTCGGCCGTGCGTAGACTGGTCAGCTGCCGGTGCGTGACTAGAGCAGGGCTTGTTGTCTCCTCAAGCTGCAGCCATGTGTAGACAGGTCAGTCTCCGAAGTGACCAGAGCAGGGCTGTCGTCCTCAGCAGCAGCTTGCTCTCGTCCCAGGATCAGCCGGGTTGGACGATCTGCTTTTCGATTTTTTTTTTTTTTTACAGTTACTCTTTCTTTTTCTTTTGCTCTTCCTTAGTTTTGTTCCTTGGTCACAGTTAACGTACACCTTGGTGGCCACTTTTATAGGCTAGGTGGTATTCATGCTTGCTTTGCAAATAAAGTATTTACTATATACTGATTTTCAGCAGCCTCAGGGTTAAATGGGGTGTAAAGCCAGAATGTTTATAGAGACTCTTATAAAACTGACTCAGGCTCTTGTCAGCTCCTTGAAGCATTTCTGAAATCTTTTTTATATTATTTGCTTTTTTCTACCAACTCTCAGCCTCTGCAGAAGTGCTTCTCAGTACCTCTGCAAACACTGAAGCTGAGTTGCATTCTCTGGGTGTTTTTTTCCCCTTTTCCTAGAGTTTAACAGGCTCTTTTCTTTATATAATTCTCCATGCACTTGGAGGGTGAAACAGGCATTATACCGAGAGTCAGTGTAAATGTTGACAGTCTTACCTTCACTGAGTTCTAAGGCCCGAACTAAAGCAATGAGCTCAGCTTAACGACAGTGTCCAGGGTCACCACCGCATACTCTGCACATCTCTCTCCTTGTGGGTTGATGAAGCTGTTCCCGTCCACGAATAGCTCCTGGTCTACTGATGCCCAAGGCTGGTCCCGGAGGTCAGGTCTGCTGGAGTAAACTGGAGTCCAACACCTCTACACAGTCATGTCGACAGGGCTTTAGCTGCCGGGAGCAAGGCGGCGGGTTCAGGGTGTTTCCAGTTTAGTAGATCAATGGTTGAAAGGGGCTGATAGATGAAAGTCTGTTGCCCCCATGGATGTAGGCCTGGTCATTATAATAGACAGGTCCTCACATCTCCCTGAGAGGTATTTGCATAGCTCGAACAAGACCAGATCTGAGACGGCCCACTTGACTATCTTGACTTCCTTCCTTGGCCTCTCGAGGCTCTGATCCTCCCCTTCGAGGGGAGACCTGGGGCGTGTTAGCTCCTGAATCTTGTTTCTGAGAGGGCTGTTGGCCTCGGTAAAGCGGGGTAGGCTGGGACATATGGAGAAAGAATTTTTGTTCTCTCTGGCAGCTCCTGCAAAACTGGCTTCTCTTGCTGTTTCTGGGACTCCTTTTTTAACTCTGTGTTTGCTGGCAAAGCTGCTCTTACTTTTCCTTTTGGCTTTTTTGCAATAAGCTGTTAAACAGGGCTAAATTTATGCCGGTTTTGTCTATATTATATTTAACCACAAGTCAATATAAAGGAATTGATCTAGGTACACTGGCTGTCCCCTGACCCGTCACCACCTTAAATACATGGCTAATTGTTCTCGGTCTATAGTTCCTTCGGTGGGCCATCCAACACCAAAAGAGGGCAGTTCTAATTCACACAGAGATCTTAACCTCTAAGGGGTTAACTTAACTCTATAATCTCTTGCAAAACCTTTCTTAAGGCTCTGTAACATGCATTTTAATAGAGTAAGTCTTGATGATTTGATGACTTTCCTTTTATTTTTCTTTTTGAAACTTTTTTTAACACACTTCCTAGCGGAGTGGGCTTACTTTGTGTCTGACCTATTTTTCTCTCGAGACAAAACAACATTCACACTACAAGAAGGAGAGGCTAAAAGATCACTCACTCATCTAATTTACACTAAATCAGAATCAAAACTAAAACCAAAGTGCTGTTAAAGGCACACCTGTTTGTCAAGCAATTTAAGCCAAGTCAAAATCAGAACCAAAACCAAAGTGTCAATAAAGGCACACCTGTTTATCAAGCAATTCAAGTCAAGTCAAAATCGAAACTAAAACCAAAGTATCAAGCAATTAATTCAAGTCAAGTCAAAAACAAAAACCAAAGTGCAGGTACAGGCACGCTGTGAGTGATCAGGCCACGCTTCCACTCAAATGGAGCAGGCAAGTTCCCAAGACCAGTCTTACCAAGTTTCAGATGTCCGGACTTAAAGTGCCAGTTCCTTCCCGGTGCTCAGCCCCTGTGTGGATCCTCCGCGAGGGCCTGCTATGCAGTGCTCTGACGAGACGTTCCACCGGGGCAAATGCCTACCCGGGAGCGCTCTCAGGATCCGCGTGGCTCAAGCTGGCCAGAGGTCCCCGCAGGGATGTTCTACAGGGCAGGCATAAACTGCCTAAGGGGCTGCCTCGACCATCCATTAACCACCTCGATTCCCGGTCAGGGAACCAAGAAATGTAGCAGGACGAGATGCAGACAAAACTCCTCAGACACCGGATTAAAGAAGGAAGTGGTTTATTTGGCCGGGAGCCTCGGCAGATTCGTGTCTTAAGAGCCAAGCTCCCTGAAAAAGAAATTCTTGGCCTTTTAAAAGGCTTTCAACTTCAAGGGGTCCACGTGAAAAGGTCATGATAAATCGAGCAAACGTGGGAAACGTGACTGGGGGCTACATGCATCAGCTAACAGAATAGAAAGTTTTACAATGCTGTTTTCCTCCAGTGTCTGGAATGTACAGATAACACAAGTAGTTTAGGTCAGGGGTTGATGTTATTATTACTTTTTTTAACTCCTAGGGCCGGGTGGCGGTGCCAAGATTGCCTGGCTTTTTATCTTACTTTTGTTTTTTTCCAACTTTTTGCTTTTTCTCTCTGCCTGTCTTGTGAACTAGGCAAGGCTGGGGGAGGAGGGCAGCAGGAGGAGTAGTGGTCTCCTTCCTTAGCGGCAGGGCCAGCTTTAACCCAAAGGGGCCTGGCCCAAGCTGCCAGGTGTCGGGGTCCCCAATCAGGGCCTGTATCAGCTCCCATTGCTGGCGCTGCCAATCATCACACAGCAGTGGCTTAAAAGGACAGTTTGTTCCCTCATAGTTCCGGGGCCAGGAGCCTGAGGTCAAGTGTGGGGAGGCGGTGGCTCCAGGGAGCAGCCCCGCGCCTCCCTCGAGTCATAGTCCTGCCCTTAGCCCATAGAACGCGCCCTCCACCTCTGCTGGTCTCCTGCCAGGACACGCCATTGGACTCAGGGTCCACACAGGCAACTTGGAGTGACCTTACCTTGAATCTTGAGATCCTTAACTCGATCACATCTGCAAAGGCCTTCCCGAGGTTCCAGGCGGGCGCGCCCCTCCCCGAGGTTCCAGGCGGGAGCGCCCCTTCCCGAGGTTCCAGGCGGGAGCGCCCCTTCCCGAGGTTCCAGGCGGCCGCGCCCCTTCCCGAGGTTCCAGGCGGGAATGCCCCTTCCCGAGGTTCCAGGCGGGCGCGGCGGCCGCGCCCCTTCCCGAGGTTCCAGGCGGCCGCGCCCCTTCCCGAGGTTCCAGGCGGCCGCGCCCCTTCCCGAGGTTCCAGGCGGGCGCGGCCCTCCCCGAGGTTCCAGGCGGGCGCGGCCCTCCCCGAGGTTCCAGGCGGGCGCGCCCCTCCCCGAGGTTCCAGGCGGGAATGCCCCTTCCCGAGGTTCCAGGCGGGAGCGCCCCTTCCCGAGGTTCCAGGCGGCCGCGCCCCTTCCCGAGGTTCCAGGCGGGAATGCCCCTTCCCGAGGTTCCAGGCGGGAATGCCCCTTCCCGAGGTTCCAGGCGGCCGCGGCCCTTCCCGAGGTTCCAGGCGGGCGCGCCCCTTCCCGAGGTTCCAGGCGGCCGCGCCCCTTCCCGAGGTTCCAGGCCGACGCGCCCCTTCCCGAGGTTCCAGGCGGGAATGCCCCTTCCGGAGGTTCCAGGCCGACGCGCCCCTTCCCGAGGTTCCAGGCGGGAATGCCCCTTCCCGAGGTTCCAGGCGGGCGCGGCCCTTCCCGAGGTTCCAGGCGGGAATGCCCCTTCCGGAGGTTCCAGGCCGACGCGCCCCTTCCCGAGGTTCCAGGCGGGCGTGGCCCTTCCCGAGGTTCCAGGCGGACGCGCCCCTTCCCGAGGTTCCCGGTGGGCGTGTCTTTCGAGAGGGCCTCAGGTGAACCCACTACTGTGTCTGAATCTGTCCCTTCCCCAAGCAGCAGCTCTGTGTCCCGGCATGGCCACTGTGGGGCAGACACACAGAAGGTCCCACATCCCTGTGCCCTGCAGACCGGATGCTGGTCTGGGACGGACCCCTAGGCATCACACAGCCGAGAGGGAGGTCAGCTTTAAGACGCTGATACCGCTAGTTCAGCTCCTGGAGCAGCATTCTCAGAGTGGGTTTCCAGGAACGTCTTCTGGGAGGATCAGCGGGGGCTGGGGTCAGTGGGGTGGGCTCCGGGAGGTTTGCCTGTGTCAGGCTTGTGCTGCTTCTGGCGGAGGTGCTTGTCCAGCCTCGTCCAGTCTGGTGTCTCCAGTGCCACGTGCCAACACGTTCAGTGCACTCTCGGGAACATGCCTGGAAGGCCCTGCCCTGCCCCAGGCTCCAGCCAGATTCTGCCAGCACCCGGGCCCCAGGCTGTGCCAGCCCCACAGGACTTGGGTGAAACTGAGTCCCAGAGGCAAGGCAGAGGGGGCCCCTGTCTGGGGGTACATGCTGGGTACCTGATCGATGCCCGGAAGCCCATGGGGAGCAGGGTCCACAGGGCCTGTGACGACTCTCCCAGGAAGCCTCTGTGGGCTCCGACACAGACCCAGCAGCCCTGCCGCCGCAGCACGTGGGGCCAGACCCCCCCAGATCCTTCTGTGGGGTGAGACTGCAGGTCAGGCCGAGGGGTGTCAACCAGGGTAGCGTGACGGCACCTCCAGAGCCAGCAGCAACGGCCAGGCTCAGATAGAACATTTAGAAAGAACTCTGGCAGGCAACCGTGGGTGGCAGGGTCACAGCTAATTCACAATTTATAGCCTCGACTGTCCCTGATCCAGTCTAGAGAGAACCTGTTAAAGGAGAATTATAGTGGTGCTTATTACAATGGCAAGGAAAACTTCATTCCGGACTCCTGCAGCGGGGGAGAGACGGGCTCTGTGTTGGGTGCAGCAGGACAAGGAGGGTTCACAGCTGAGGAGCGACGGGGTCCGTGGCTGGAAAATCGCCAGGAGGGTGCGGCGGGGCCAGGATGTTCTGTTGAGGGCACCGAGGACTGAGGTCTGATCAGCTCCTGGTGCTCAGACATCGGGGTGGGGTTCATGCTCCGCTGGACTTGGTGGGGTTGAACATGGAAGCTCCGTTGGACTCGGCGGGGTTGCACGTGGAAGCTCCATTGGACTCGGCAGGGTTGCACGTGGATGCTCCATTGGACTCAGCGGGGTTGCACGTGGAAGCCCGAGGTTGAGGCCCCCTCGAGAAGAGGCTCCAGGAGTCTCTGCCACGCCCATACCATTTGGCTGCAAGCACAGCCGTGTGGGCCGGTGCTGGGGAGATCCACCCCTGCTCAAAGAGTGGGCAGGGGCGGAAGCCAGGAGGTGGGCCCTGCGAAGGGGTAGTGCCCACGAAAATACAGCGACGAGGCACACGTAGGCTGAAGCATCCAGGAGCCAGGGCCTCAGGAGGGGGCAACACAGGGAGCCAGGGCGGACAGCGGCCACCTGGACCCCAGAGAGCCACCATGAAGTGTCCCAAAGCTTTAGGCATTGAAGAAGCCTGATCAAGGAAACCCGAGAGAACCGGACATCGTCAGAAGCAGGCTGGCTGGGCTGGCAGTGGTTGAGGGTCTGGGAGTAGGGCCCCTGCCGTGTGGCCACCACAGGCTGAGCAGAGCCCCGCGGGGAAGGGCCCACCAGCTCCCCCTGGAGATCCTTTCCGCCTCTGGCTCTCCGGACCAACCCTACAACCAACGTGCTGCCCTCCCCAGGGGCCAGGCCACCTCCCTGTCCCTCCCTCCCCAGGGGCCAGGCCACCTCCCTGTCCCTCCCTCCCCAGGGGCCAGGCCACCTCCCTGTCCCTCCCTCCCCAGGGGTCCAGGCCACTTCCCTGTCCCTGGGCCCTGGGAGTGGAGGAAACGGCTTCCTTTTTCTCCCCCAGCCCAAGATCCAGAAAAGTGGGGCTCAGCCGGGCGTGGTGGCTCACACCTGTAATCCCAGCACTTTGGGAGGCCGAGACGGGTGGATCTCTTGAGGTTAGGAGTTCAAGACCAGCCTGGCCAACATGGTGAAACCTCGTCTATACTAAAAATACAAAAATTAGCTGGGTGTGGGAGCAGGCACCTGTAATCCCAGCTACTTGGGAGGCTGAGGCAGGAGAATCGCTTGAACCCAGGAGGCGGAGGTTGCAGTGAGCCAAGATCGCATCATTGCACTCCAGTCTGGGCAACGAGAGCAAAACTCTGTCTCAAAAAAAAAAAAAAAAAGAAAAAAAGCAAAGCAGGGCTCATACCATATGCCACAGGCACCTGACACACAGGCCCCCTGCCTGCCCAGACCCGCCACATGTATCCAGGCCCCCTGAGTGTCCAGCCCCTCGCCACGTGTCCAGCCCCACCACCGTGTGTCCAGCTCCCCGCCGCGTGTCCAGCCCCCCCAGCCGCGTGTCCAGTCTGAAGAATCCCACAGAAGGGCAGCCCACACGTGGGAACCCACATGCCTTTCTCTAATGCAACATGGCTACAAAATGTTCCCAGCCCTTGAATCCATGTCATTTCTCAGAAAATACCCGAGGGAAAAGGCCTCAGAGACCAAAATGTTCTTCTCAACATTATTTTAATCAGGAAATACTGCAAACTATCCCGAAGCCAACTAACATGGTGGGGCGGAGGGAAGTTTTCTGTAAATGCCACTGGGGAAAGCATCACGCGGCCCTCGGCAGTCCCGGGGCTAGGACAGGGCAGGCCGTGGCCTCCCGGGGAGTTTCACAGATGCTGGATCACAGGGGTGGGCCCATGAGAAGCGAGCAGCGGGCTCCTCCGCCCTCAGACTTGTATGCATGGACCGCGGCCGCCTAGGCTGGCAAGACCGCGATCATGCTTTTTCATGTCTCAGGGTTCGGTAATCTGCCTGCGTCTCTTCTCCAGCAGCAGCTGCACGTTACACCGCAGGGCACCAGCTCCGAGGAGCGCTTGGCACACACCTTCCTGCTCCCAGCCTGGAACCATTGCCCGGGCCCTTCCCTCTCAGGGCGGGGACCTCTCTAGGGCAAGGAAGGGCTTTCCAGGGCAGCCCCTCCAACCTGCATCCCCTGGGAGGGCCCCAGAGAGGGCACTGGACAGTTTCACTTCAAATCAGGTGCATCGGGGCTGAGCCCGAAGCAGGAGGGCAGCGAGGGTCCTGATGTTGTGGACTTGGCCAGGGAGGGGCCGGGTCTCTCTCAGCCACCCACAGCCATCTGTCCCGAGAGTGTGAGGATTTGGGTCTTTGGTGGGCTCTGGGGAAGGGGCTGCAAGGAAGCGGGCCCAGAACCTGGTGCTGAGGCCCAGGACACATGCAGGGACGTGGGGCAGGACAGAGAGAGGGGCAGGGCAGGGATGTGGGGCAGGGCAGGGGCAGGGGCAGGGACAGGACACGGGGCAGGGCAGGACAGGGGCAGGGCAGGGACGAGGCAGGGATGCGGGGCAGGACAGGGACGAGGCAGGGACGTGGGGCAGGGCAGGACAGGGGCAGGGATGCAGGGCAGGACAGGGACGAGGCAGGGACGTGGGGCAGGGCAGGACAGGGGCAGGGATGCGGGGCAGGACAGGGACGAGGCAGGGACGTGGGGCAGGGCAGGACAGGGGCAGGGATGCAGGGCAGGACAGGGGTAGGGACAGGGACAGGACACGGGGCAGGACAGGCACAGAGGCAGGGCAGGGATGCGGGGCAGGACAGGGACAGGGCAGGGATGTGGGGCAGGGCAGGGAGAGGGGCAGGGATGCGGGGCAGGACAGGGACAGGGACAGGGCAGGGATGTGGGGCAGGGCAGGGAGAGGGGCAGGACAGGTGCAGGGGCAGGACAAGGACGTGTAGCCTCCACTGCTGCCCTCTCAGGGAGCCTGGCTCCCACCCTCCACCAACTGAAGGGGAAATGGAGGCTGCAGCGTTCCTCTCTCTGTCCCCCTCTCTGGTGACTCATGTGATAAAGAACCGACCTTTCGGAGACATTCTGTGCCCTCAATAAAAACGGTCCCTGTCTGGAAACCCCCCTGAGGAGACGGACTTCCTCCCCTGCTGTCTGGGCTGCACCTGCTCTTTGGGCACCTGCCCTGTGCTGGCCCCTCCTGCAGGAACCGCCGGGTGGGCAAGGGGACCCAGGACCACAGAGAGGCTCCAGGGAGTCCTGTGGGCGCCTCCAGCAGCCGCTGGGGGTCTCTGTCGCCCACACCTCATCTGTGAGGATCCCTTGGCAAGGCAGCCCCTCCCGCTTCCCCAGGGTGGCAGGCCGGCTGCCCGCATGCAGAGGCTGCTGGGAGGGTCCCCTCATGTTCTCCCCTCCCTGTCCCCTGCCTGCCCAGCCAGGGGTCTGGCTCCTAGCAGCCAACAGTACAGCCCACCTGGGCCTCTGGGCTGCTAGATACACTCTGCCTGGAGCCCAGGTACTGGAAGCTCTGTGCCAGGACCATGGGGGGCGGGTTAAGGGAGGCCCTGCCCCGCCTCTCACCTGGCCCCTCACCTGCACACTGCACATCCCTCCTCCGTGTCATCTGCACAGGAGCTCTCATCTCAGTCGGCGCTGCAGAACCAGCCCAGGAAGGCAGCTGGCCTGCCGTCTGCTGAGGAGTGGAGGCGCACAGGGACCCAGAGGGGAAGGGGGTCTGGAGTGCTCCCGGGAAGGCCCTCAGGGACTGCCCTGCCGCTGGCAGCGCCTGGGCCCAGAGCGGACGGCGGCGTCTCCTGGCCCCCAGGGCTGTGCCCAGGAATGCAATGGCCCCCACACTACCTCACTACCCTGGTCCGAGCTTGCTGACAGATGAAGAAACTGAGGTATGGGCCCCGGTCTCACGGCCATTGGTGCAGAGCTGAGATCCAAGACTGGGTGGGCTCTTTGTCATTACTTCTTCCTCTGAGGACAAGCCCAGGTTCTCCAGGGTGCGGAGTCCATGTGCGGCCACAGCGGGCCTTAGAGACAGACAGGCCTGGGCTGGGGGGGCGGGGGCCAGGCCTGTTCGCTGGCGGTGGTGGCACCTCGGGGCTCTTGGGGACACCAAGTGAGCTCTTTAAAGTGGCTGAAGTGGTAAACCTTGTGTTCCCTGTAGATTCTACCAATTAAAACAAGGAAATACAGGCTGGTGTGGTGGCTCATGCCTGTGATCCCAGCACTCTGGGAGGCCGAGGTCAGGAGTTAGAGACCAGCCTGGCCAACATCGTGAAATTCCATCTCTACCAAAACCAAACAAAAAAAATGAAAGAATTCACCGGGCAGGGTGGTGGGCACCTGTAGTCCCATCTACTTGGAGGCTGAGGCAGAAGAATCACATAAACCCAGGAGGTGGAGGTTCCAATGAGCTGGGATCGGCCACTGCACTCCAGCCTGGGCAACAGAGTGAGACTCGGTCTCAAAAAAAAAAGGAAAAGAAAAACAGTGACCATTCATATATACCCCTGAAAATCTCCGGGCTTGGGGACAGCAAGAGCCTTCCTGGGGGGCATCCTGGACCATGTGAGGGCCCGAAAGGCCTCTGGACGTCATCCTTGCTCAGCTTCCTCGCTGTCCTTCTGCCCGAGAACAAGCTCTGTTCTGCCCACGGCGCTGTCTACACAACACAGCTAATGGCTTTGCCGTCAGCCCTCAGACAGATTCTCTCACACACACACACACACACACACGATAAGGTTATGGGCTGCACTGCGTCCCCCAAATTCACAGGGTGAAGTCCCAACTTCAGGATCTGCCTGTCTTTATAGAGGTGACGAAGGTGAAACAAGGTCACCAGGGTAGGCTCTGACCCGAGCTGCCGGTGTCCTTAAACGAGGAGGACACGGACACGCAGGAGGGATGGCCACGCAAGGACACGGGGAGGTGGCGCCGCCTGCCTGCTGAGAAGCGGCCTCGTAACCGCCACGCTGAACCTCGACCGGGGACTGGAGAGAACCTGCACCTGCTGTGGAGTGCCTGGCCGTGGTGTGTGCGACGCGGCCCCAGCAAAGTCACGCAGACGGAGCCCAGCTCCCCAAGGTTGTCTTTCAATGGGAGGGGGTGACCCAGTGTTTTCCCAAAACCCAGCACGGTCCCCGGGATGCGTTCTCCACTAGGGTGGGCTGGGCAGGATCGCAGCCCAGGCTCCCAGAGACTTCCGGTGACACATCTCACAGAGCTTCCTGTTTCGGCCCAGATCAGAAACACCACGAGACGCTCGAGGAGGAATATTTTAATACTTCTGCTATTTGGCCTCACCCAAAACCAGGAAGTGCAGGGAGTCGTGAAAATGAAGAAAATGATCAGAAGCTGAGGACCAGGCCGTGCCATCCGAAGACAATCCTGAAATCTGTCTCCAGGCCCTGCCCTGTCCCTCCCTCTCTGCCCCTAGCAGGAGCCCCCTTTTCCCTTGGGGCCAAGAACCCAGGCCACCCAGGGTGCACGAGACCCACCAGGGAGGCTGCAGCAGGGGACAGAAAAGGCTGGCATGAGGGGTGGTTTCCATGTAGGGAAACTGAGTCAGCAGCCATTCCAGATCAGAGGTCCTAAGTGGGTCAGGTGTGTGGGTGTTGCACCGTCAGCCAAGACCACGGCCCACCTCCTCAACAGCTGGGCCCACGCCGTCGGGGGGCGTTCCACGAGACTTAAAAAACCGTAACCCAACCCCGAGGAGGTGCCCTCTGAGGTGGGGTATCCCACGCTAGAGTCAGGGTGACCTGAGGACAGGCCGGGCACATGGGGCCACCCTGAGTAAAGACGGGGGGACCCAGGAGGGGCTGGGACTGGCTAGGATGGTGGCTGCTGTGTGAGAGGGCATCTGGGACCCCAGCCTGCAGCCCCTCCTTGTCTCCTTGTGAGCCATGGGGCCTCAGGAAGTGCACCCCATTCTGTGCCTCAGTTTCCCTCCTGGGCTGAACTGTGTTCCCCACAGCCATGTGTCGAGGTCCTGACCCCCGGACCTGTGAGTATGACCTTAGTTGACCCCAGTATCTGTGAGTGTGACCTTATTTGACCCCAGGACCTGTGAACGTGACCTTATTTGGAGGCAGGGTCTGCACAGAGGTAATGAGGTTAAAGCGAGGTCAGCCGGGTGGGCCCTGACCCACCCAGACACACAGAGCGAGAGCAGGCCACACGACATGGGGCCGAGGCCGCGGCAGCACTTCCACCAGCCAGGGAGCACCGAAGACCTCAGGCCACAAGGCCAGGAGCGGCCTGGGACAGACCCCTCTCACGGCCTCGGGGGGCCAGCCCTGCCCACACCTTGATCTTGGGCTTCTGGCACCAGAGCCAGGGAGGGGGACTCTCTGCTGGTTTGGGTGTGTGGTGATTTGCCACAGCAGCGCTGAGTTGCCGATACAGCTACGATGCACGTCTGCAGCGACGGCTAAATGAGGTAAAACGGGTACAGAGTCAGCACGTGGTGGGCACGCCCTCAGAAGAAGTGGTGGGAGTAACAGGGCCCTGGAAGGTTCCAGAAAGCCTAAAAGATGGGAGAAGAACGTGAGTTGAGCTCTGGGATGGACCAAAGAATTCCAGAAGGGGTTGGGGCACCAAGCCTGACCCGGGGGCTCCTCTGAGCAACCCAAAACCTCCCAGACACCCACGAGCCGCCCTGGCTCTGGGCCAGCACTGAGCCCCGACTGCTGACGAATCGAGGGCCCGCCAGCCCTGTGCACTCACTTGGAGCTGCACAAGTTTACAGCGCGGTCCTGTGTGTGACCGCACTTGGTCCTCAGGAAAATTCAGTGTGTGTGTCCCAGCCACAGCCTGAGGACCGGCAGTGTGGGCCCCCCACAAGCCAGATGCCACATGGCAGGAGCAAACTGCCAATCCTCCCCTCTGCCCACCAGGCCGAGGCGGGAACCGGGACAGCCAGAGTGCCTGGTGGCCCTGGACTACCACCACCACAGGAGCGGGAGCGCCCGGCCAGCTCCAGGCTTAGAGACGATGCCCTCCCAGCTCCTGCCAGCCACAGGCTCTGCATTTGCCACCGAAAGGCTCTGCTGCACTCAGCACCCAGCCTGTGTCTCTAAATGACTGGCTGCTGTTTGTTTTTCTTGTGGCTGCGGTGGTTTCTAAGAAGGTAACTCACACTGCAAGGCAATAAAAATAGTTACTAGTCATGCCACACCTGCAGGCTGGGACCTACCGGACCTGGTCCCAGTGGCTTACACATGTGCATAGAAACACACATCACACATGCCTATGTGCACACGTGTGCACACACACCTGCCTGCCCACAGGTGCGCTGTGCACCTGCACACACGCATGCACGGATACACACATCATACATGCCTATGTGCACATATGTACAAACACACCTGCCTGCCCACAGGTGCGCTGCACACATGTGCACGGACATACACATCACACATGCCTATGTGCACACACGTGCATACACACCTGCCTGCCCACAGGTGCGCTGCACAGCTGCACACACATGTGCACGGACACACATCTCACATGCCTGTGCACATCTCACATGCCTGTGCACACACACCTGCCTGCCCACAGGTGCGCTGCACAGCTGCACACACGTGCACGGACACACATCTCACATGCCTGTGCACATCTCACATGCCTGTGCACAAACACACCTGCCTGCCCACAGGTGCGCTGCACAGCTGCACACACATGTGCACGGACACACATCTCACATGCCTGTGCACAAACACACCTGCCTGCCCACAGGTGCGCTGCACACACGTGCACAGACACACACATCACACATGCCTATGTGCACACGTGTGCACACACACCTGCCTGCCCACAGGTGCGCTGCACAGCTGCACACACACGTGCACGGACACACACATCACACATGCCTATGTGCACACCTGCGCACACACGCAGTTCAAGTCCTCGCAAGCCCCATGAGCAGGAGTCACAGTGGGCACGTGATTTGTCTGAGGTCCCACCGCAGGAGAGGCAGCTGCTGAGCTGGAATCAGGTACTGGGCCTGGCTGGTCAACACTGCTTGTCTGGGCAGTGAAACTCCTTCCTCATGAGGCCCTCCAGGCAACTCGGTGGCCGTGGGAAGAAGGCCCTGCCCCGCCTTCCCCTTGCCCCTCCCGCAGCACCAGCTGCTGCACTCCTCTCGCTGGAGGCCTGCCAAGTCGTCATCAGAGATGGAATCTGCCCTGTCAGACGTCAAACCACGCCCTCAGGGCCCTGAGATCAGGTCCCCAGGAGGGGCGGGGCAGGGACTGGCTGGAGTCCTGGTAGCTCTGAGCTCCGGGAGAGCAGGGTCTGCCCGCTCTGGGATGTCTGTCCTTTCAAGGCCAGGCACCTAGTCCTGGTCGTCTGGGTCCACCCGGGATGACCCTGCTCTGTTCCTGCTTCTCCCAAGCACCCGTGACCCTGGGCAGCCCGTCACAATCACCTCCCTGGACAACCCACACTGCAGAGGGCACCGCCCCGTTCCCACCACAGCCTCAGGCAGCACTGGCACCCACAGCAGGGGCCGCCCTCACAATCTCACACCGCAGGAGCCTGGGTGTGACGCTAGCCAGGCTCCCCAGAGGCGGCTGTGCTGGCCCAGGCAGCCCCATCTCTCCAGGACCCCACTGCTCCCCGGGTCCAGCCCAGGCCCTGCATTCAGCAGCTGCTCCATGAAGTAGTAAAATGAGAATATGCACAGGGCCCACACTTAGGGGACTCCTGTCATGTGGTGTCCAGCATGGCTCGTGGGTGAGGACAGCAAAACCACCAAGAAATGACCCAAGAGGCCAACAGCAGCTCCCTGGGAAGGCCCAGCAAGAAATCCCCACAACCACCTCACATCCATTATGATGCAGCCACAAGAAAAAGTGTTGGCAAGGATGTGGGGAAACTGGAACCCTTGTGTAGCGCTGCTGGGATGGAAGATGGTGCAGCTGCGGGAGGACAGGAAGGCAGTTCCTCAAGTCAGAACGACCGCATGACGCGGCAATTCCACTTCCAGGCGGGTACCCAGAAGAACCGAAAGTGAGTCTCGGAGAGACACCTGGCACCCACGTTCACGGCAGCATTATTCATACCGGCTACAACATGGAACCAGCCCCGGTGTCCATCGCCAGAGGAAGGAACACACAAAACGTGGCCCCCACACACAGTGGAATATTTTTCAGCCACAAGAAGGGAATTCTGACACATGCTACAACATGGACGGTCCCCAAGGACATGACGCTGAGTGAAATGGAGACATTTTGTTAGTGGCTTGAAACAACCACCACTGTATTTGCTCACAATCCTGTGAGTCAGCCGTTTGGTTTGGGCTGGTCTCCTGGCCTGGTCTACCCAGGCTGCCCCCGCCCCTGAAGCCACTTGGTGGTTGGTGCCGGCCAATGACCCCGTGGTGCACACCTGACCGACTTCCTAGGTTCCAGCTCCTCCCCTCTAGGGCAGCCTCTGGGCCTCAGCGTCGGGGTGACTGAGGCTGACGGAGACGGCACCGTCTCCTCCACGGCACCGTCTCCTCCACGGCTGTGCCCAAGGAGGCTGCCAGGCACCCATCTACACGGCAGCACAGTCCGAAGACAGCCAGCCCCTCCCTCAGCCCCCACCCACGCCTTTCTCACCATGGCTGGAGGCCCCAGGGAAACAACACAGACACAGGGGTGGGGGGCACTTCCAGACCCAGCAGCAGCCTGGAAGGATTTCCGCAGCCACACCGCATTCCTGCAGGGAAACGCTCGCAGCAGCCAGGGTGAGTCCTGGAACCGTCTGCCCTGCTGGGTGCCTGTTCCGGCATCAAGTCCTCCTTGTGTTTTAGAGCAGGTTAAAAGTGATATCATGCCCAATCCACACCTAGGCATTTGGTATTCCAACTGCAGAAAGTTGAAGAAACAATCTTGAAAGAAGCCAGCAGAGGGTTGGGGCGGGG
The DNA here is from genome assembly GCF_049350105.2 of Macaca mulatta. Classification (NCBI taxonomy): domain Eukaryota; kingdom Metazoa; phylum Chordata; class Mammalia; order Primates; family Cercopithecidae; genus Macaca; species Macaca mulatta. The sequence goes on from NC_133408.1 coordinate 3,380,424, forward strand.
AGGGGAGGAACACCTAAGCTATAGAATAAGAATACATTTGGGCTGGCGCGGTGGCTCGTGCCTGTAGCACTTTGAGAGGCTGAGGCGGGCGGATCACAAGGTCAGAAGATTGAGACCATCCTGGCTAACAGGGTGAAACCCCATCTCTACTAAAAATACAAAAATTAGCCGGGCGAGGTGGCAGGCGCCTGTAGTCCCAGCTACTCGGGAGGCTGAAGCAGGAGAATGGCTTGAACCTGGGAGGCGGAGCTTGCAGTGAGCCAAGATCACACCACTGCACTCCAGCCTGGGCGACTGAGCAAGACCCTGTCTCAAAAAACAACAAAACAAAAAGATACTTGTGCTACCCATTAGCAAGCAGTTCAGTGTTATTTGAAAGTGGGCTTGAAATAGTTGGAAATGTGTATCACAAAATTTAGGGTCACCACTGAAAACGTGAAAAAGTATGTCTAAGAAAGAATAGAAAACAAAATCATAAAATGGTCAATTAAAACCACAAAAGGCAGAAAAAATAAAAAAAAAAACAAAAAATAGAAAATAGGAACAAATACGGTAGATATTAATCCAACTATATCAATAGTGACTTTGAATGTCAGTGGTATAAATGCACCAATTAAAAGATAGAGATTGTCAGAATGGATCAAAAAATAAGACCTAACTATATGTTATCTACACAAAACCCACTTTAAAAATAAAAACAGTGGTTGGGCACAGTGGCTCACGCCTGTAACCCCAGCACTTCGGGAGGCAGAGGTGGGCAGATCACTTGAGGTCAGGAGTTCGAGACCAGCCTGGCCAACATGGCAAAACCCCATCTCTACCAAAAATACAAAAATTAGCAGAGTGTGGTGGCGTGTGCCTGTAGTACCAGCTACTCAGGAGGCTGAGGCAGGAGAATTGCTTGAACTCAGGAGGTGAAGGCTGCAGTGAGCCAAGATCTCATCACTGTAGAGATGGGTGGCAGAGCAAGACTCTGTCTCTAAATAAATAAATAAAAAGACACATGTAGATTAAAAGTAAATGAACAGAGGAAGAAATACCATACCACATTAATCACAAGAAAGCTGGAATAGCTATATTAATTTCAGAGCAGACTTCAGAGCAAAGAAGCTTATCAGGGATAAAAGGGGGTATGCATAATAAGGGGTGTGGAGTATCTTTCCATTTTACTTCTTTGACTTATTAAAGTTTTATAATTTTCCTCATAGATCTTGTACATACCTTGTTAGATTTCTACCTAAGTTGTGTATTTCAGAGTTGCTATGTCCTCCTGGAGAGTGTGGTCTTCCCAGGGAGCTGCTGTTGGCCTCTCGGGTCATTTCTTGGTGGTTTTGCTGTCCTCACCTGTGAGCCATGCTGGACACCATGGGACAGGAGTCCCCTAAGTGTGGGCCTCGTGCATATTCTCATTTTACTTCTTTATGGAGTCGCTGCTGAATCAGGGCCTGGGCTGGACCCGGGGAGCAGTGGGGTCCTGGAGAGATGCAGCTGCCTGGGCCGGCAAAGCCTCCTCTGGGGAGCCTGGCTAGCATCACACCTGGGCTCCTGCGATGTGAGATTGTGAGGGTGGCCCCTGCTGTGGGTGCCAGTGCTGCCTGAGGCTGTGGTGGGAACGGAGTGGTGCACTCTACAGCATGGGTCCAGGGAGGTGTTTGTGATGGGCTTCCCAGGGTCACGGGTGCTTGGGAGAAGCAGGAACAGGGCAGGGTCATACCAGGTGGACCAGGACAACCAGGGCTGGGTGTCCAGCCTCGCGAGGACAGACCTCCCAGAGTGGGCAGACCCTGCTCTCCTGGCGCTCAGGGCTATAGGGACTCCAGCCAGGCCCTCCTGGGGACCTGGGGACACGGTTTGGACATCTGATAGGGGCAGATTCCAACTCTGATGACTTGGCAGGCTCCGGACTTACTATAAAGCTACATTACTCATGACAGGTGCTGGCAAAACAGACCAATGAAAGCGGAGAGAGAGCCCAGAAACAAACCTGCATGGAGAGTGAACTGGTCTGTGACAAAGCAGCAAAAGCAATGCAATGGGGCACAGTCTCCACCAAATGGAGCCAAACAATGGGGCGTTCACATTCCAAAAATGAATCCCAACACATGCGTTCCACCCCTACAACAATTCACTCAGAATGATCACAGACCTAAATGTGAAATGCAAAACTATCAAACTCCTAGAAGATAACACAGGAGAAATTCTAGATGACCGAGGGTTTGGTGATGAGTTTTAAAAACACAAGACTGAACCCAGTGGCTCCCACCTGGAATCCCAGCACTTTGGAAGACTGAGGCAGGAGGATCAGTTGAGCTCAGGAGTTTGGGATCAGCCTGGGCAACACAGTGAGACCCCGTTTCGTTTCTTTTCTTTTCTCCCTCCCTCCCTCCCTCTCTCTCTCTCTCTCTCTCTTTCATAAGGGGAGAAAAATAACAATCCAAGAAGAAACCAGTGATAAACTTGATTTCATTAAAATTAAAAACTGCTCTGTGAAGGCACTGTCAAGAGAATAAGAAGACAAGCCCCAAACCTGGAGAAAATAACTAGAAACGAGATATCATTAAAGGATTACGATCCAAAATTTACAAAGAACTCTTACAACTCAGCAAAAAGAAAATGAACAACCAATTTAAAAATGGGCAAAAATTCTGAGCCAATACCTCACCAAAGAAGATATGCAGATAGTAAATAAGCCATGAAAAGGGGCTCAGCATCATATGTTACTAGGAAATAGCAAATTAAAACAATATATCACTACACACCTATCAGCTGGCCAAAATCCAAAACACAAACACCACCAAATGCTGGTGAGGACGTGGAGCAACAGGAACGCCCATTCATTGCTGGTGGGAATGCAAAATGGTGCAGCCACTTGGGAAGACAGTTTGGCAGCTTCTTGTAAAACTTTCACCATATGATCCAGCAATCACAAAGGAGCTGATAATGTATGTCCACACAAAAACCTCCACACAGGTGTTTATAGCAACTTTATTAATAAATGCCCCAAACTGGGACAAACCTAAGATGCTCTTGAGAGGGTAAATGGATAAACTGTGGTACAGTCAGACAATGGGATATGATTCAGCACTAAAAAGAAAGAAGCTGTCAAGCCATGAAGACACATAGAGGAAATTTAAATGCCTATTACCAGGCGAAAGGAGACAATCAGAAAAGGCCACATAGTGCATGAGTCCAACCACGTGACATTGTGGAAAAGGCAAAACTGTGGGGACAGTAAAAACCATCAGTGGTTATGGGGGTGGAGGGTGGGGGAGGAATGGGCAGAGCTGAGGGTTTTCAGGGCAATGAAACCATTTTGCATTCTCTGTAAATGGCGGATCCATGTCCTATATTTGTCCGAATCTACAGAATGGCTAACACCGACAGTGAATCCTAACGGATGCCGCAGACTCGGGGTGATGACGCGTTCGCGTGGGTTGGTTGCCTATAATTAATGTGTGCTCTGCCAGGGTGGGGCAGGGGTGATGGTGAGGGAGGCTATGCATGCGCGGGGGCAGGGAGTGTGTGGGACTCTCTGTACCTTCCGCTTCATTTTGCCATGAACCTAAGACTGTGCTAGAAAATAAAGTCTATTTAAAACAAAACATGGCCGGGCGCGGTGGCTCAAGCCTGTAATCCCAGCACTCTAGGAGGCCGAGGCGGGCGGATCACGAGGTCAGGAGATCGAGACCATCCTGGCTAACACGGTGAAACCCCGTCTCTACTAAAAAAAAATACAAAAAACTAGCCGGGCGAGGTGGCGGGCGCCTGTAGTCCCAGCTATTCGGGAGGCTGAGGCAGGAGAATGGCGTAAACCCAGGAGGCGGAGCTTGCAGTGAGCTGAGATCCGGCCACTGCACTCCAGCCCGGGCGACAGAGCGAGACTCCGTCTCAAAAAAAAAAAAAAAAAAAAAAAAAAAAAACCAGAAAAGGTGATGTTAAGGGAGCCCTAGAGGAAGACGCTGGCCAGCAGTAGGTGGAAGGGGCCTGGGGGCGGGCGGGCGCCAAGGTGGCATGTCAGGTCCATGAGCCTTGAGCCTCACAGCACGCGCCGGCCAGCTCATGCCAAGAGCCCACCACCCTCAGGGCCCAGGCCTAGCCAGGGAAGATGGAGGGGCACCCATGAGGCCCCCATCCTCTCTCCTGACGCTCCCAGTGCAGTGGGGAGATAGATGGTAAAACTGTGCTACGTGTGTACTCACAGACCTCGAGATCTGCGAGATGAGTGGCCCAGGGGCCCCTCCTCAGCCAGGGCATGCGGGGAAGTCCTCTCTGCAGAGTGACGCTGAGAGCTGAGAGACAAGGGGAGCCAGTAATACAAAGAGGGGGGCTGGTCGTCCCAGGAGGGAGGGATGGAGGGTGTCAGGACCAGACATGGGGAGGAGGCATGAACCTGGTCTAGGCACAGGAGAGGAAGGGGGTGGCTTGGACAATATTTGGAGGCAAAACCCATAGCTGGGTAGAGGGAGGGGCAGGGAGACATAGGCGGCTGGGACCAGTTTCCCGTGGGGAGCTGGGCACACAATGGCCCCCAAGACAGAGACAGGAAGAAGCGTGTGTGGGGGGCCTGGTCTGGACATGCTGAGTGGGCGGTGCTCCACTCCAAGTGTAGTGCACAGAGAAGGGCTGGAGTTCGAGGCCTCCTTGGGCAGGGGTCTGGGACAGTGAGGAGCTCGGGGGGAGGAAAGGGAAGGAGCAACATCCAAGAGAGCCTGGAGATCAGGGTGGAAGACAACCATCCCCAGGTAGATGAGGGACTGGGAGGGACAGTCAGACCAGGTCTGGGGAGAAGACCAGGAAGGAAGAACAGGTGGGAATGGAGAAGCAGCTGGGAGTGGTGGGGGAGTTGGGGTTTGAGTGTCGAAAAACTGGGAGTGGTGGGGGAGCTGGGGACTGAGTGTGGAGGAGCTGGGAGTGGTGGGGGAGCTGGGGACTGAGTGTGGAGGAGCTGGGAGTGGTGGGGGAGCTGGGGACTGAGTGTGGAGCAGCTGGGAGTGGTGGGGGAGCTGGGGACTGAGTGTGGAGCAGCTGGGAGTGGTGGGGGAGCTGAGGGCTGAGTGTGGAGGAGCTGGGAGTGGTGGGGGAGCTGGGGACTGAGTGTGGAGCAGCTGGGAGTGGTGGGGGAGCTGGGGACTGAGTGTGGAGCAGCTGGGAGTGGTGGGGGAGCTGGGGACTGAGTGTGGAACAGCTGGGAGTGGTGGGGGAGCTGGGGGCTGAGTGTGGAGCAGCTGGGAGTGGTGGGGGAGCTGGGGACTGAGTGTGGAGCAGCTGGGAGTGGTGGGGGAGCTGGGGACTGAGTGTGGAGCAGCTGGGAGTGGTGGGGGAGCTGGGGACTGAGTGTGGAGCAGCTGGGAGTGGTGGGGGAGCTGGGGACTGAGTGTGGAGGAGCTGGGAGTGGTGGGGGAGCTGGGGACTGAGTGTGGAGCAGCTGGGAGTGGTGGGGGAGCTGAGGGCTGAGTGTGGAGGAGCTGGGAGTGGTGGGGGAGCTGAGGGCTGAGTGTGGAGGAGCTGGGAGTGGTGGGGGAACTGAGAGTGGTGGAGAAACAGAGAATGAAGACAAGATTATTGGGGAATGGGACATGTCCACAGCTTGAGCTCTGGTGAACCTGGACAGGAGGTAACGAGGTACCCTGGAAAGAAACCAGAGGGACAGAGCAAAGGGGCGGGGTATGTGGAGACCAGGGGGGGCTTCAGGAGAGGATAGCCCAGACTCTGATGGCGCCAACAGGAAGCAGCTTGGTGGGGGGCCGCCCTCCCGGGGTCAGCCCCAAAGACAGTTCTGCCACGCCCCCTGGTGGCAGCATCTGAAGTCACAACCATGTTCCAGGGCGCACAGGCCGTGGGAGAGGCCTCTGGGATGGCAGGAGGGCCTGGTCCCTGGAACCATGCATGTCACCAGCACCCCTCCCTCCCCACGGCCTGACCTTGAACCCCTGGTTAGCTCCTGTTCCCACTGGGCCTCTTGTCCCCTTCCTTGATCACTTTATGCATGCTTGGCACTGCCATCCTCCTTCCCAGCATGTCCACACCCCCACCACTGCTGGGGGACTCCACAGCTCACCGGGCCACGTACTGGCTGCCTCCACTCCACCTGAGCTCCAGGACGAGGGCATGCTCATGACAATGCCCTTGGTACCTGAAGGTGCCTGGCACGCAGCAGCCACGGAGTCACTGTCCAGTGAACCCAGGACCGAGCTCTCCTCCAGTGAACCTGGGACCAAGCTCTCCGGTTCTGTCACGGCCCCTCTGTGGGCTTCCCAACGTACCAAGATCTATTTCTAGGGCTCGGGTTCTGGTGCTACACTGCTCAGAGCTGAGTTCCAGTCAAGCCCTACAAGCTGCGGGGCCCTGGGTGGAGCAAAGCCTCATCTGCAAGTGGGGACACTGAGGACTCCCAGGGCCGCCTGGGCTAAGGGCGGACGCAGGTGAGGACAGGCCTGGCCCAGCAGAAGCACCTGAGTGTGGGGTGCCACACTGGATCACCTCAGAGAGAGAGAGAGAGAAAGCACGCGCGCGCGAAGGCGAGTACACAGGTGTGCAGCCGGGGCCTGCACGGGGCTGGGAGGTTCTGGGGACAGTGCCGCCATTCCAAGCCCAAGGGATGGTTTTGCACGTTTTCTTGGTGGAAACCCCAAAGTGCATGCTTGTAATTGTGCACGTTTCATGCACTCACGCACACGTGAATACACGTGTGGTATATGGTGCACGTTTCACGCAGTCACGCACACGTGAATATACATGTGTGGTATATGGGTACCCCCACCACACAAAATGTGTCCACACCAGCCTATGAGAAAGGGGAGGAGCCTCACCTTACCCGGGACGTGGGAGGCTCCTCTGCTGCCCTGGCCAGGGTAATCCTGGCCCCAAGGCAAGTGCTGTGGGCGTGGACACCTGTGAGGCCTTCCTGAGGCCTGGCCTCGGTGGGAGGAAGGCCACTGGTGAACCCAGCTCCCACGGAGGAAGAACGAGAAGCATCAGGCCAAGACCTGATGTGGGGTGCACCGGGGCCTTCCTGCCTTACCCATGGGTCCCCCGTGCCCTCTCAAGGTGGTGGAATGAATCTGCTGATTCCACGTGGTGGGTGGGGAGGCCAAGGGGGTGTGGTGGGTACAGTGCAATTGAGAGTTCGAGTCTTGCGGGACCAGGGGCCCTGTTCCAGGCCCAGCAGCCAACACACAGGGAGGTGCAAACCAGACCACACAGAACAGCCGTGCCAGCAGCCAGAACGGGCGTTTCCCACACCCCACCCCAACGCTGGGCAGTTCCTGCCACTCACCCAGCGTGGGGCCTCTCAGGCTGGCCTGGCCCTGGCTGCTCAGGCAGAGACAGATCCAAAAGGCAACAGATATGTGACACTGAGTGAAGTGTGCAGACACCTGACTCCCATCCCAAGTGCTTTCTCCCCCAAACCATCCTGCATACACAGATGAACACAGCACAGTCAAACGCCAACACACTTTATTTCCCTTCGGATGCGTCTGCAAGCTTCTGCCACACCTGAACCCACGGCCTGGCACCAACGCTACCATCACTCCCCAGAGGTCAATCTCGGAGGCTGAGGTGCTGCAATTTCCCTTTCTTCCTGAAAATTAAGAGAACTGAGACTAATTGAAGAAACCTCACTGCCATTCCTCACCCAGCAGTCTCAGCAGGCCTGAAACGTGGCTCTGGGAAGTTGCCACTTTGGGAAGGCATTTATTCTCTGTGGCTACAGGGATTGCCTGCTTTAGAAACCCCCTTACGCCCATTAACTCAAAAGTCCCTTCAGAGTAGAGAACCAACATTTCACGGTCCATAAATGTGGTATTTCTGGTTTCCTCATCAGGAGGCTTGCAAACCTAAAAATGTTCTTCCTTCCAAAAACTAACCTGAAGTATAAAACCTCGGACAGCAGAATTTTCTGTTTCTGGAAAAGCTGGTTGCGATTTGTTTTTGGGACACAGTGAGGCAAGTCCCTGTGGCAGAGAACGAATTGGCCCCTCGGCCTCTGTATGTGAGAGCAGCCCAGCCAAGCCCAGGAAGAAACACCCGCCCAGGCCCTGCAGCCACCTTCCCTACAGAGAACGCCTGCAGGGTTCAGCAAAAAAAAAAAAAAAAAAAAAAAAAGGGCCTGCCAGACCCCCAGCTGGACGGAAAGCAGCTGACAGCACCTCAGCCAGAGCGTGAGGCCAAGTCCTGGCACCGAGCTGGGACCCCGTCCATGCGCGTCACTTTCCAGTGAGTTCCAGCACCTTCTGCACCATGGCCCCGATCCCGTCGTGGATGTGGTGGAGTGCCGCCTGGCACATGAAGGCTGGGGTCGTGACCACCTTGTTTTTCTGGTCCACGTGAGCTTCGTGTGCAGAGTTATGGAAAAGCCACCGTGCAGGGACCCGAGGGACTTTCAGGTGTGCAGCCCCGGCCCCTGCCCCACCCTCACCGCACGTCCTAACTTTGTTCTCAGGTAACTTGGAACAGGAGAACTTGCTCCTGGTGCAGTCTGTGCTGGCAGGACCCCGCTTTCTGTATGATTGATGCTGCTGAACAACATACGAAGGTACCTGTTCCCAACTGACATGCATTCTAGAGGAAGGAAGCAGCGGGGAAATTCCAGGGAACGGGGCATTGCCCTCAGGGCACCTTTCATGCCAGCATCACACAGGCCCAACACCCACACATGGCCACGAGCTGCCCCGCCATGGGGGCGCACACATGCCTGGGTCCTCACAACCACCACCGGAGGCAGTAGCAGCGCCTTCACTTTTCAGAGGAAGAACTGGCAGTGAGGGAGCCGGTCCTCATGCTGCGGGGAAACAGGCAACAGGGCAGCAGGCGCACAACCAGAGCCGGCCGGCCAGACCTGAGCCTCCCCAACGCCACGCACCAGTGGCCAGGCCTCCACACCAACCAAGACATGTGCCCCCACCTTCCTGCAAGCAGTCAGCGACGTCGGGCCAGCCTTGCCCCGTGCTCCTGCCCAGCAGGAAAGCCGCAGTGGGAGACGGGCCTGACGTCGGAAGCTGCCTGTGAGTAAAAAGCTGCCCCACTGAGAGGAACTGCACCCTCCAGAACAACAGCTGCAGGGGACCGGGTCCATGCTGTACTCATTCTAGCACCTTCCGGCACCCCGGACTGTTCTGTTCTCTCAACTGGGCCCACATGGACATTATTCCAGATCCAGGCAGCGCCTCCCAGGAGCCTTCCTCCAAATCTCCCTGGGAACAGCCCCACTGGTGCTCTCGGTCCATCGTCTCAGAATCCAGGGTACACACCTCAACAGGAGAGGCCGGGGGCTGTGAGGCTGGCTAGAATCACCTGGCTATTCAAACTGGCCTGAGAACTTCCACCCAAATAAAGCCAGGAAGCGCCTGCCTCCTGCATGCCCAGATGCTCTCCCCCATTATCTCAGGAAGCCCCTCCCTCCTGCACACCTGGCCGCTCTCCCTCCACACTTCGCACACACTCTTTCCTCACCCTCCCCTGGGCTGGAGCATCCTGAGGTCCCACAGCTTCCCCTGCAGGGTGCTGCCCCCTCCCCCGAGGCAGGCCCCGAGTGTGGCTGTCTGGGGGTTGCTGAGCAGACTCAACAGTCAGGCTAGGGACCTGGACCACCTGCCAACCACGCACCAGCTGGGCCGTCACAGCCATCTGCTTGACACCCGCAGACGTATGGCCACGGTGCCCACCAGGGCAGGCCCCACAGGGAGAGCAGCAGGTGCAGCTCCCAGTGAAGAGGCCGCCCAGAGGCGGGGCGTCCTTATGCACGGCTCAGGGACAAGCGCAACTGCAGGCCGGGCCTGGCTACCAGGAAGGATATGGCCACTTCCTTCACGAAGTGCTTGGCACCTAAGGCCTTGATGGCTTCCGCGGTCCCAGCGTAAGGCCACTTGCCACCTTCCTCCTGCTCATGGCCCACGGTGACCTCGACTCCTCTGAGCACCTTGGCTGCGAGGACAGGCGCGATGCAGCACAAGCTGAAAGGCGAGAAGAACACGGGTCAGACGGGTGCGGGACCCCAGGCTGCACGGCCTGCAGAACAGAAATGACCCTCGCCATGACCCCAGGCTGCCCTGCCATGGGGGCCCTGCTGTCCCTGCCCGCTGTGAGCCTGGGCTGCCCGGAGGCTGTGGCCCATGGGATGTGGTGGAGGCCGCACCAGGTGACTCAAGGCTGAGTGAGGTGTCCTCAGCCCCACTCCCCACCCAGCACTCCCTGCAGGCACTCAGGCACCAGGCCACGGAACCCCGAGGGGAGCCCCCAACAGTCACGGATGAGCCCCAAGCCCCAGGACACCCCAGACTGGCGGGAATCCCAGGCTGCCGAAGTCCACTCACAGAGCAGGTACAGGCGTGTGGCTGCCCCAGCCCTGAGTTGTGGGATGCTCTGTGACCCCAGGAACAGGTATCACAGCTGCACTGACCAGCCACACCAGACCCCCTTCACAGTGGAGGCACAGCGGGCCAGGAGCAGCCTCACCAGCCTCCGACCTGCAGCGCAAGTCTCAGCAAGTGCAGGCTGGTGGCGCATGCCCGACCCTGACACGCAGGCCACAACAGCTCCACCCGGGCCCTGAAGCTGAGGGTCCCGCCATGCCCACCCCTGGGTCCTGCTTCTGCTTCACCAGGAACCCCTTCCTGCCCAGCCAACAGAGGCCCCTCTGTGTGCTAGGCACTGTGCTCACAGCAGCGCCTTCAGCGACCTGTGTTGTCCACACCTCACGGCCACCCAGGGGCAACAGTGGAAAGGGCACGGCCTCATCAAACAGCAGCCCCATTCCCTGGCAACCTGTGGTGTGGCCCACAGCTGTCAGGCCCCATCCTGCCCCCAACACCCCACACCTTGGCCTGTCTTCCTTCATCCCTCCTCCCGCCGTCTATAGTCCTACCCACTCCCAACAGGCCCAGGTGGAAACTGCTACAACAAAACACTGTTAACAACACATGTCACAGCCAGGCACAGTGGCTCATGCCTTTAATCCCAGCACTCTGGGCAGCTGAGGCAGGCAGATCACCTGAGGTCGGGAGTTCGAGACCAGCATAACATGGCGAAAACTCATCTCTATTAAAATTACAAAAATTAGGCCTGATGGCAGGTGCCTGCAATCCCAGCTACTTGGGAGGCTGAGGCAGGAGAATGGCTTGACCCTGGGCGGGGGGGGGGCGCTGCAGTGAGCCGAGATCACTCCAGCCTGGGCAACAGAGAGACTCTCTCAAAACAAACCCACCCCTCAAAACTGCATGTCCTAAAGCTGAAGCAACTTCCGGCTGCCTATGAGACGAAGGCCCCCTGCCGCCCTCCGAGCAGACAGGAAGTCTGGGAAGCAGGGTCTCAGGGGCTCCTGATGCTGTGTGCAGCCGCCTGGCCATCAAGTGCCAGCTACAGATACCACAGCATCTCCTGGCACAGCCGAGCACCCACCTCGACTACTGCATTCAAGGAAAGGGTCCCAGCACTAAGTAGCCGGGCCGCCTAACAGCCCCTGGCCGGCCACGCAGGCCTCTGGCACCAGGCTGAGGGGTGGGTGGGGCCGGCTGCAGGAGGGACCTCAAGGCAGGCTGACATGGAAACTGTGTACCCAGCCACAGAACCACTGCCACGCCCCTCTCCGCTTAAGAAGGGAACGCTGCAGCGGGAAAGGATTTAGGTTTCCTCAGGCAAGAGAAAAAGCCTGTGGGTCACCGTGCACGGGAGCCCCATGGCCAGACCAGGGAGCAGACGGGCTTGCGCCCCAGGCCGTTTCCAGGGGAGCCTCGTGGCTGGACCGGGGAGGAGATGGGCTTGTGCCCCGTGCTGTTTCTAGGGGAGCCTCATGGCCGGACCGGGGAGGAGATGGGCTTGCACCCCACGCCGTTTTCAGGGGAGCCCCGTGGCTGGACCGGGGAGCAGACGGGCTTGCACCCCGTGCTGTTTCCGGGGGAGCCTCATGGCCGGACTGGGGAGGAGACGGGCTTGCGCCCTGTGCTGTTTCTAGGGGAGCCTCATGGCCGGACCGGGGAGGAGATGGGCTTGCACCCCACGCCGTTTTCAGGGGAGCCCCGTGGCCGGACCGGGGAGGAGACGGGCTTGCGCCCTGTGCTGTTTCTAGGGGAGCCTCATGGCTGGACGGGGGAGGAGATGGGCTTGCACCCCACACTGTTTTCAGGGGAGGCATGTTCACCTGCTGGAGGGCTATCTTGTTTCACCGAGATTTTGAACCAGCCACAAAAGAAAGGGCCATGGGCTCCTCCCTCTGGGCGCTCATCCCAGGAACGTTTCTCTGACAAGGACGGGATCCCAAGGTGGGGACTGTCGGCGGTATCTTCACCTGGGCTGTGTGCGCCTGTAGCAGGGACCTCCTTCGGGAGCTCTGAGCCTGCACCTCTTCCTGTGGCTCCGCCATGTCACCCGGGACGGTGACCAGGCGGGTCCTTAAGTGAGTGACTGTGGGTGGGGAGGGTTTTTTTCCCCAGCCCTGCTCAGACAGAGGATTCTGGTAGAGCCTTATCCTTGTTTGGTTAACAGAACCCGGTAGTGAGCGGCCATTGCACGTGCCTCACAGATGTTCATCAACACAATTGCGGCTCTCGCCCTGCTCCAGGGATTTCTCCAACTGGGGACAGATGCCAGCACCAGATGCAGCTGAGACCCGGACAGCGCAGCACCGGGTTCCGGGACCACCAAGGAGCCGGTGCGGGGAGGCTCGTGGAAGCATCACACCTGCCACGGCGGAACCCGGCCTTGCTGGGTCACCGTCACTCATCTGAGGGTGACTTCCCGGCTGCACACGGCGAAGAGCACACAATCCCTTCAGGGCCGTGACCCGCCACGGAAGCCAAGGCACTGATGGAGTGGGCACCCACCTCGTGCTGCCAGCCTCAGGATCCAGGCTTTGTCTGAGCAGGGGCAAAGGGGCATGGTCGGCTGTGGTTCCCCAGGAGGGAGGCTGCTGGGAGTGGACGGCATCAGGGATGGTGCACGTGCTGTAGTGACTGACCAGAAGTCAGCGGGGTTGGGGATACTGTGGCTAAGGAGCTTGGGAGAAGGGGTCTGGTAAAGGCTAGGGGTCCTGAGAGACTGCCTACGGATGCCTCTGGGAGCTGAGAGAATTCCAAGTGTCCGCTAGGGAAGTGGAGCGTACCCTTTCCTTCCTGTTAAGTCACCAGTGACATCGCGTGAAATCCCCTCAGCTAAAACAAGAAAACCAGCTGTGAGTTTTCAGGATCAGTGGCAGTTCCTGGCTGGGTATGGAGGCCACAGGCCCATGCACCCTCCTCCCTCACTGCCCGAGGCCTGAGCGGCGGTACATACCCGATGGGCTTCCCGGCCTGGTGGAACTCCTTCAGGACACGCTCCACTTCTTTATTAACTTTGCAATCTTTTCCGTCCACGGCAAACGTGCTCCTACCGGGAGAGAAAAGGCCTCCTCAGACAGCCTCACAACCAGGGTCTACTCCTGGGGGGCTTCCTAGGCACAGCTCCAGACCCTCAGTCAGCTGCAGCAAGACATGGGCATGGCTGCACATACGCGCGTTTGATGTGAACACCTTTTCCTGTTTTTTAAACAGAAAGCAGCACAGAAAGCAGGAGGATCAGGAAGGGTGGAGCAGGAGGCCACCAGGCCGAGAGGGCTCACGCCCTGGAACCTTCTGGAGCAGCTGGCGGAACCCAGGCTGCGGTGCTGAGACTCAGACACCGGTATCCGGCTCCTGACTCCCATGGCGCTTGTCAGCTTTCTGTTATGATGTTGGCTGTGTTGGGCCTCGGGCAGCCTCTGACCTCCTGCCTGCTTTTCACCTGCCCCAAAGCAGGACTGTAATGTTCCCCGCCTTTCTCCTGAGAGGGTCCCCACTCCCTGGGGGAGAATGCTGACGTCATGTTTCCCTGAGCACTGTAAGCCACTCCAGCAAACGGGGTTGTGGGAACCCCAACTTCAGTGAAGTTAATCGGTCAGTTCCAGAAGCTCAAGGCTGGTCACCAGTGTGTGTCGGAGGGCAGTCTTGGGGACGGAGCCCTCAACCCGTGGGGTCGGACGCTGCCCCGGGTCCATACTGTCAGAACTGAATTAGAAGGCAGCAGCGATCCCTGCGTGGTGCCTGGGGAAGACCCTTCAAAGCCGCTCACAGGAGCCTTCTGTGTAGACGGCTGTTGTGGTGGGAGGAGGAGAAACACGGTGTGTGAGTTTTTCCTCAAAACAAAGGGGCCGCAAGAAACTCCAGAGCTTCTGGAAAAAGAAACGCAATCCGCCCCCAGGCATAACAAGCACTCTCGCTCCAGTGACCATGAAACAAACGCAGGTTTACCCAAGACACCAGCATCCACACCTAGGCCAAGGAGCAGGAGCTGTGGAGGGCACGCGGGGCGGGGAAGGTCTCTCCACACTGCCCATGGGGCGTGTGTTTGGCAATGCCACCAAATCTACAAGTGGACACACCTTCCCACGAACGCCACCCCCGGGCTCTACGCCACCGCTCACGCACCCCAGTCCTCCGCCCCAGCATTTTCCACACGGCTTTGCTGGCAGAGTACTGGGAATCTTCTGGAGGCAGCGGGTGTTCACCGTCCCCACGGGTGACTGTCTCAGAGGGTGGGGAGCGGCCACGGCTGCAGCTCGTCAGAGCGCACTGCACTGTGAACACGCAGGGCAGGCTCTCCCAGAACGCGCTGGGCAGGTCAGTGAAAATGGGAGCTTCGCCCAGGAGATGTGGGCTCAGACCCACGGGCACATCGGTCCCAGGGTCCATCAACACCTTGAAAGCCAAAAGCAAGACCCACTGACCCCCGAGAACCGCCGCGCGCCTCACGCCGCCGCGCGCCTCCTCACTGCGCGCATCTCACTTCTTCGCGCATCTCACTTCTCCGCGCATCTCACTTCTCCGCGCATCTCACTTCTCCGCGCATCTCACTTCTCCGCGCACCTCCACCTCAGGCCGCGCATCTCACTTCTCCGCGCACCGCCACCTCACTCCGCGCACCTCACTCCGCGCACCTCACTCCGCGCACCTCACCACTCCGCGCACCTCACTCCTCCGCGCACCTCACTCCTCCGCGCACCTCACTCCGCGCACCCGCACCTTACTCCGCGCACCTCACTCCGCGCACCCCCACCTCACTCCGCGCCCCTCACTCCGCGCACCCCACTCCGCGCACCCCCACCTCAGTCCGCGCACCTCAGTCCGCGCACCTCAGTCCGCGCACCTCAGTCCGCGCACCTCAGTCCGCGCACCTCAGTCCGCGCACCTCAGTCCGCGCACCGGCACCTCAGTCCGCGCACCTCACTACTCCGCGCACCTCACTACTCCGCGCACTTCACTCCTCCGCGCGCCTCACGCCGGTGCCTCCGGGCTGGCAAAACGTGGAGGAGCCACGCCAGGGCACACAGCCACCAGCACACCCTCCAGTTGCCCCCGGGCCCTGCCACACACGGTGTCAGCAGTCAGAGCCTCGTGGAGATGGCGGCGACGTGGGGACAACTGGACAAAACATGGAGCCTGACGTGGGACTGCGTGAGGCAGCACCAACGAGGCTTGCTGGCTTTCAGGAGAAGGGGTTGACAGGCTGGGGCGGGGCTTCCGGTGGGAGAGGGGTGAGGGCACGGCCAAGGGCGCAGAGAAAACGGCTGGCATCTGAGGAAGGAGACCTCCGAGGTTTCGGGAT
Source organism: Macaca mulatta (assembly GCF_049350105.2). Lineage (NCBI taxonomy): Eukaryota > Metazoa > Chordata > Mammalia > Primates > Cercopithecidae > Macaca > Macaca mulatta. Next base: position 3,396,036 of record NC_133408.1, read on the forward strand.
AGGAAGGGCGCATTCTTCAGATGGAGACTGCCTGCCCCTCGACTCTGGATGCAGGCTGCTCAGGGCGGGGCGAGCGGCCAGTCAGGCTCCAGCCTGCCCTCGAAACAGGAGCCGCCAACCGGGGACGGCCCTGCTGGGGCTGCCACCCACACCGTGGCACAGAAGCCACCTGCACGCTCAGACGCACTGTGGCCAGTGCTCCTGCAGGTGACAGAGCTGTCCCTGGAGGGTCAGCCCGGCACCACCTCCACCTCGCAGGCAGGGCCATGGGGGTGGTGCCAAGAGAATCTCCACAAATGTGCGATGAGAGAGAGGAGACAGAGAATGGAAAGAGGATCTGGAACTCAAGGACGCCACCATGTGGGAGCCGGCCACGCCTCCACAGTTCACGATCCAGCTACCATGGAACCAACCCAAGCAGCCACGCGGAGGCGGCCGCCTTCTTCCTGGTCAGGACCTCCACCTAAACCACCACGAAGAAAACCAATTCCTGACGCTGCAAGGTTCCATAAGAGAACTGGGGCCGGGCACAGTGGCTCAGGCCTGGAATCCCAGCACTTTGGGAGGCCCAGGCGGGAGGGAGACTTGAGCCCAGAAGTTCCAGACCAATTTGGGCTACGTGTAAGGCTACAAAAAAACAAACACAAAAACAAAACACATGGGCGTGGTGGCATGCACCTATAGTCCCAGCTATTCAGGAGGATGAGGCTGGAAGATGGCTTGAGCCCAGATCATGGCTGTAGTGAGCTACGATCGTGCCATTGCATCCCTGCCTGGGCAACAGACCAAGACCTCATCTCTACAGACAAAAAGAAAAAAAAAGAAAAAATAAAATAAAAGGAGGGAAAAGTGGGATCTCCAACGAGTAAATAGAGACTGATTTCAATGTGACGAGATCTACCAGCACAGTGATTAGATAAGAGGTAGCCCCAAACCCACTCTGACCACTGCTGGGTCCCAGGAATGCTCAGAGACAAGACAGCAGAGAAGCAGAAAAAAAAGCACGTCTTGCTAAAATCCTAAGACCCAACCCTAAGAACGGCTCCCAAATCAGAGAGCAGTCACGTGCCCTGCCCAGACCCCTAAACCCAGAGGCTGCTCCCATCACTACCCCCTCCCATCACCACTCTGTTGCCCACATCGGACAGCAGGCAGGGGCACCCCCTTCCCATCTCCACATGGAAAGTGGAAGACCTCAAAGCACAAATACGCACAGGTTTTTAGCCGCTCCAAAGCCTCCTGGAAAGATGGCGGCATCATGGTTGGCTGCACTGAGCTTGGCCAGGTCTGTGATCTTGCCACGGGCAATCCTTGCAGACTCGGTCAAAACATTCCTGGGAAAGAGCACAGGGCAAAAAGCCTCAGCATGCTGGTGGAGGACTGCGGAGTGGGGCAGGGGCACAGCCCACAGGCGACACGCTCCACACACATGGCTCTCAGCCACACAGGGACTTACTTCCAGGTCGGCATGTTTGGTCACTACCTGGAAAGGCAACATGGTTCTAGCAACGCTAAGTCTATGCTGGACTCTTCAGATCAGCACCTCCGAACCTGCACCAAATCACGCTGAATCTCCTGCACCGTCAGTCAAGGCCCACGGGAAATGAAGTCTCTCTGAGTGTCTAAAGCAGACAGAATTCTGTGCACTCATCAGGACGGTGGGACTCAGTGGGGAAGGTAAGAAGCCAGGACTCAGGACCAGAGTGAGGCAACACGAAGGCCAGTCACCACAGGAAGTCGCTAGCCTCCAGGTGTGGGGGCCGAAGGTGCAGGTCCAGGTACAGAAGCCAGGGTCCAAGGCAGGAAAATAAACCCCCCACTGGTGAGAAGCACAGCCCCAGGAGGCAGCGGCGGCTTCTTCCTCCAGTCTCCAGCCCCGACCTCTCACGGTCCGAAGCCAGCTGGAAGGCACCTGGGAATGGCCTGCCCAGGGCTGTCGGGCAGGACGGGCAAGGGAAGTGGATCTCGGGCCACGCAGGCCAGAACCACACACACCGCAGTAATAGACATGTTGCTGGGAATCAACAAAACAGATCTGGAGGCCAGACAGGGGAAGAAGGTGGGCAGCCAAACTGAGAAACACCACCTCTGCTCAAGACAAAGGTATGAGCAGCTTTACTCAGTGGGAAGCGATACGGTCGATATTTTCACTCCTGTGAGTACTGGAAGGAAGGTACTACTGAACCTCAGCAGCATTACTTCCAGAACAGCCTGAGCACAACTGCTCAGAAGACATTCACTTGCACCCACGACTTGGTTTAAGCTAAGCCAGCAAAAAAAGCTGCACCGTGGGAGGTGGACAAGAAGCAAGTTCCAATCCCACCCCCACCTGCTCTCGCTTTCAGAAGGCTGCCCCTTGGTGTGGTCAATCACGTGCATCTGAGGGACGTCAGGAGCAAAGATCTGGACTTCGGCCCCTCCACGGCTCAGGTGCACCAGGATCCTGCACCGGGGAAAACCAGAGACAAGTCTTCAAAATCTGCCCCATCCAGATTTGTGTTAACACATTTTTAAAAACAGGATTTTAGCTAAGTGCCAGGAATAAATTCCTAATGTACATTAATACCTTACTTGCTCTGCAAAAAGTTACGGTTGGTTCCATACCAAGCCAAATGTCCCCCACAGCCCCATTCCAATTCACTGTCGGTTGGTGGGTTACGACTATGACAGACCCTCAAAAGTAGGCTATGGAGATTAGCTGGTCCCAACAGCTCCCTTTGCAAGCTGGGGTATGGGGGCCAGGTGACTCCACTGAGGGCACAGCCTGAAGGCATGCGGGTCCCCGGCTGCTGAGTGCTCTGCCTACACCCAGGGCCTGGCTGCCCTCCTCCAGTTGATTGCTGCGAGCACCAAGAGTGAGAAGCAGCAGTGTGCTCAGAGGGCCACATGCACAGAGGGGTATGAGGGGGCTTTCAGTCGCTACTTAGTTCAATTTCTAGTCTCCCTCAACTTTCCCATCACAGATGGTGGGAGAGACACACAGACCCCAGGACAACACTACAGGCCAGGCAGCTCCATCTCCCCAAGGGCAAGGGCAACAGAAGCTCCTCCTGGAGACAACAGCTGACATTACGTGGGCTCACGCTGGCATCCGCAATTCCCGGTGCCAACAGGAGATAGCTCGCTAAGCCCACCCACACACTAAGTCCTCACTGCCCCTTATGTGGAGGAGGAAACCGTATCAGTGACTTGCCAGAGGGAGAGGTCAGGACCTGGCCCTGGCACTTGGGTTCCGCTACCCATAAGAAATCCACTCAGACACCCCAGACACAAGACCCTGTCGTTCTGCCTGGGAGGGCTCAAGCTATTCTAAGGCTATCTGCTATCCCACCAAGGCCAAAATGAAACACATCCTGGCCCTTTCCCCCAGCTCACTCTGCCTAGTGCCAACTCTAACCAGCCGGGTCGGGCCTCCTACAAAGCCACCAGCCTCAGGCCCTTCTTCATGGCCTGACACCCCTTCGCCACCACCCAGCTCTCCCCTCTCCAGTTCACCCTGAACCACATGGGAACTGCAGGCACCTGGCACTCGCGGAGGCCTCCTGCCCTACCAGTTCGGCCTGCAGTCATTTCCAGTAACATAGGCAATCAGACCACCAACCACTCAGCAATAGCTGACCAGTTACATAAACGGTAACCTGTCTAGGACCCAGAAATAACAAGCAACTGTTAACGTTGAGAACTGGATGAATGGGAATTAGTTCCCATGTGTCAGAAACATCTACAAAACACGGGTGAGCATGATCTCAGTGTTTTCAAAATGTGTGTGTCCTGAAAACAGGCAAGTGAAAAGCTGAGTGATCACCTCTAGGTGACAGTATGACACTTAAAAACTGTGCTTCCTTAGTGTCTCCCTGGGTTTTGCGAGTCGTTTTTGCTTTTTTTAGCCAATAGGGTATTTAAAATACAAGCTCTCTAGGCCGGGTGCGGTGCCTCATGCCTGTAATCCCAGCACTTTGGGAAGCTGAAGCGGGAGGATCACTCGAGGTCAGGACTTTGAGACCAGCCTGGCCAACATGGTGAAACTCCGTTATCTACTAAAAATACACAGATTAGTTGGGTGTGGTGGTGTACGCTTGTAGTCCCAGCTACTCGGAAGGCTAAGGCAGGAGAATCGCTTGAACCCAGGAGGCGGAGGCTGTAGTGAGCCAAGATCGCGCCACTGCACTCCAGACTGGGCGCTGTTTCAAAAGATAAAAAATAAAAATAAAATAAGATACATGCTTTCTCTAAACTGTTCAAAAAAGAGTAAGTTGCACTGGTAGACAAGCCTTCTTGAGGCCCCCGGGGTGAAGGTGGAGGACCAGCTGCCCCTGAGGACTTACGCCGAGGCCTCATGGATCTCGGTCCCATCGTAGACTCCGCATCCAGACAGCACCTGCGAGAGGAGCGGGAGCTGACCCGGGGGAAAGGGGCCGACCTGGGCGGCGGGAGCTGATTCCGGGGAAAGGGGCCGATCTGGGCGGCGGGAGCTGACCCGGGAAAAAGGGGCCGACTTGGGCCGCAGGAGTTGACTCCGGGTGAAGGGGCCGACCTGGGGCGGCGGGAGCAGACCTAGGAAGAGGGGCCGACCTTGGGCGGGGAACAGCGAAGGCTGATCTCTGGAGGCGGGAGCTGACCTCACCCGCTCCGTCCACTCACCAGCGCGACCTTGGCCGCGGGCTGCGGCGCGGAGAGGTGAATGGCTGCGCGCTGGGAAGGCGTCCGACCGCCGGGGGACAGGGACGCGAAGGCAGATGCCGCAGCGAGCCTCGAGCCCACCAGGGCCCTCACAGCCGCCATTGCGGTGAGGACAGCGGGGTCGGAAGGTCACGCCGGGACAGAGCGTGCGCACCTAACCGCCCACAAACGCGTTGCTTGTGGGGACCGCGCCTGCGCAGCCTTCGGGGCGGAGACAAGACCCGCCCCCGTCTCAGCCCAATCACGAGAGTGAGCCGGTGGGCGGGGCCGCGCCTGCGCAGAGCCTCCGGGTAGAGTTCCGGGAACCCTGTTCTCCCTCCGGTGGTGGCTGAGGGCGCGGGCTCCAGGCTGAGGGATGCTGGTGACTCCCGGGGTCTCCAGCGCCGCCCCCATCGGACGCCTCCACAGGCGGCGCGCCCTTCCTGTCATCCGCGGAGCAGCCTGGCCTCGGGGCGGCGCGCCCTTCCTGCCATCCGCGAAGTAGCCTTGCCTCGGGGCGGCTCAGCCCGGCGCTTCTTACCTTACCTCCGGCTCATCCTTAACTCACCAGCACGAGCACCCAGGGTCCACATCCTCCTAAATGGCCACTCATTTTAATCTCGGCGTCAGGACCCACGCGGGGTCAGGACCACCCCTCCGCTTCCCTGTCTCCTCGCGGCTCCCGCTCCCGCGGAGCGACCCTTTCGGGTTTTACTGACCCTGGGATGTCGTACCCTGGAAACTGCCGTTCCACCCAGGGGCTTGATCTGGGTTAGTCTGGGGGCAAGTGGCCGCTTTTTTTTTTTTTTTTTTTTTTTTTTGAGGTAGAGTTTCCCTCTTGTTGCCCAGGTTGGATCTCGGCTCAATGCAACCTCTGCATCCCAGATTCAAGCGATTCTCCTGCCTCAGCCTCCCCAGTAGCTGAGATTACAGGCATGCGCCTCCACGCCAGGCTAAGTTTGTATTTTTAGTAGAGATGGAGTTTCTCCAAGTTGGTCAGGCTGGTCTTGAACTCCCGACCTAGGGTGATCTGCCCGCCTTGGGCTCCCCAAGTGCTGGGATTACAGGCGTGAGCCACCACTACCGGGCAGTTTTTGTTTCTTTCCGTTCACAGCATGGATGGTCAGCGTGAAGATCCCACCTGTTCAGATCCTAGCTGGAATTCTTCCATTAAAAAAATCTATTTGTTATGCATGGGTTGGTTCACAGAGGAATGGCTGTATAAGTGCTGGCCTTTTCTCCCCAATTTACCCATTTTCAACCCAATAATGCAGGTTTTTGAAATAATGTGAATGGTCACTGCTGGAGGATGTTCACAGGGACACACTGGATTCCGCAGACACATCTGATGATCCAGCCCACAGCTGTCACTTTCCCCACTGTCGCATCGTCCATCACTAGGACTTTACTGCCAATCTCTGAAAGATAGTGCGGAACTAGAATAACAGACATGGGACATTACGTTACAAGCAAAGATGAGCTTGGCACATTTGACCATCCTCGTTCCTGCTCCTCTGTGCCTGGCCCTCTTCAGGCTTCTCAGCTCCTGGGGAACGGCCAGCCAGGGAGCATCAGCTGGTGGGAGTGATGGGGTTGTGGGATGGCGCAAAAAAACTCCAAGGGCCACCCAGAAAGGAAATGCCGAATGCAGACTCTCAGTCAGTGCGGCAGCCAGGACCCTGTCTCTACCAAGTGTGCAGGAGCTGCCCCTGGCCTGGAGCTCACGGACCCCACTGCAGAGCACAGCTCCAGTTGTCCCAGGGGCGACTACTCAGGTGTCCATTACCATGCACAAGTGATACAGAAAAGGGTGAGGTGAGGAGGGGGAAACCTGGAAATTGTGCTTTGGGCAGGTGATAGCTAAGGATTCTCTCCAGTCTAGGTCACACAGAGATTGTGCAGCCACAGAACACCCAGTGGCACCAGGGCCTGAGCTCCTCCCTTCTACAAAGATCTCTGGTCTGCAGGCCTCCAAGCACAGCACTGTGGGCCACAAGGCACCGCCTGTCATATTCATCTCCGCTCTCTAGCCCGTGGCCTCACCACCCCCGGAAGGCCGGCAGGCAGATACCAGCTCCACTTCCCAGATAAGCCAAGGAGCCAGGTACCACCCAGGGTCTCGTGGGCCACACCTCTGGCAAGGGACAGGCTGGGCCTGGCAGACAGCACTGGCAGTCGGTGAAGCGCCCGCCACACTGGGTCGGCCTCAGGTCCTGACCCTGGAGGCTGCTGTTACTGAGCTGTGGGGATGACGACGCCCTGCCATGATGGAGGCCCAAGCCACTCTCATGATGACCGTTCCCAAGGGCACTGCAGAGGGGAGGAGCTGTCCCCTCCTCCGTGTGGCTCACGGAGAGCGGGTGCAGGTCTGAGCGAGCTCACCAAGACAGGCCAGTCCCAGCCCCAGACTCCAAAGTGACCCCGAGAGGTCAGGGAGCGGCTCTATGCCCGACCCCAAGGATACAGGTCACAGGGCAGGGCCCCCGCTGGACGGCAGGACCACCCTGCTTCCCCAGGACAGAAGCCCTGGTGGGCAGGCAGGCAGGCAGGTCTCGAGCCCCCACAAGACACCAGGATACAACATAACCCTTTTTAATCTGAAGTGTAGACTTCATCCTCACGTTAGAAAACCCCCTCTTTTTTATCCCTAAGTTGTTTATCAAACCTTTATATTAAAGATATAAATAAGTCTCACACAAAGTCCATGTGAATCTCTCTCTGAGAGGCATTTTCAATGTTCATCACTGTTCACATGGCCCCGCTCCTGGCGCCGGGTACCAGTGTGTGCTGGCCCCTGGCGTGACCCGTCGGCTCGCTGTCCCGCTGGGCTACACGTTTGCACAGGAAAAGCAAGTCACTACCACCAGCGACAGAATTTCAGCTGCTCTCTGGACCCTCCTCTTTGCTGGCCCAGGTGGCACAAGGGTCCCATCTCCCTGGCAGGTCTTAGCCAGCACAATCCAACGCTGCAACCGGCTGGCTCTAGGCCAGCATCCCTTCTTCTGAGTCTCTGCCTCCTCCTCCGAGCAGATGCAGGCTGTCGTCTTCAGATGCTTCTTCCTCCTCCTCACTTCCCAGCGGCTCTAGGGAGCGTTTCGTGCCCCGCTGCTTGGAAACTGCTAGTGCGTACTGCATGTTATAGCGGTTCCAGCTGCAGCTGTCAATCACACACAGGGACAGGTCAGCTGCAGCTGTCAATCACACACAGGGACGGGTCAGCTGCAGCTGTCAATCACACACAGGGACAGGTCAGCTGCAGCTGTCAATCACACACAGTGACGGGTCAGCTGCAGCTGTCAATCACACACAGGGACGGGTCAGTGCCAGCAACACCCAGGCCCTGGCCTGGCCTGCACCCAACCACCTCCTCTGCGACCCCTGAGAAAAGCAGCAGGGGCTGGACATGCCAGTCCCTCCACCCCAGCAGCCGTTTGCTTCCTCCTTTCCCTGCCCCAACAATCTGGTTCTGACGCATCCAGCCCTAGGGCAGCAAAGGCCTTCAAGGACCCAAGGACCCAACTGTAACATCCCATCCCTTTGGGCCCATCCTGGCAGCTCAGCCCTTCCACTGGGCCCAATCTAGACAGCTTCACCAGCAAGTTCCACCAAGCACTTAGGAAGAGACCGCTCTGCAGAGCTATGCGTGTTCTGGAGGGAGAGGGGAGGAGGGCATGCTCTCAATCAGTTAATTTCCTGAGTTAACAGAATAAAGGAGAAAAGTGACGCCACCCTCACTTTACATAGAAAAGCACCTTGTAAAGGAGAACTGAAAGGTAAATGGATGAGAAAGGAAGGCAGGCAGCGCCCCGCCGCATCTGCAGGTCACAGGATCCTCTATGCAGGACTCTTGCCGACAGCCAATGGCAGCCCTACAGATTGGCAGTTAACACCTAGACACAAGGTCCAAGGAACAATGTGCTCACATGAACTCTAAAACCTCCCATAAGAGGGAATAAACCTAAAGGAGCTTGGCCGGGTGTGGTGGCTCACACCTATAATCCCAGCACTTTGTTTGAGAAGCAGAGGCAGGCAAATCACCTGAGGTCAGGAGTTTAAGACCAGCCTGGTCAACATGGTGAAACCCCGTCTCTACTAAAAATACAAAAATTAGGTGGGCATGGTGGCGCGCGCCTGTAATCATAGCTACGTGGGAGGCTGAGGCAGAATTGCTTGAACCTGGGAGGTGGAGGCTGCAATATGCCGAGATCATGCTACTGCACTCCAGCCTGGGCAACGGAGAGAGACTTTGTCTCAAAAAAAAAAAAGAAAGAAAAAAAAAAGAATGAATTTTAGGCCGGGCGCGGTGGCTCACGCCTGAAATCCTAGCACTTTGGGAGGCCGAGGCGGGCGGATCACAAGGTCAGGAGATCGAGACCACGGTGAAACCCCGTCTCTACTAAAAATACAAAAAAAATTAGCCAGGCGTGGTAGTGGGTGCCTGTAGTCCCAGCTACTCAGGAGGCTGAGGCAGGAGAATGGCGTGAACCCGGGAGGCGGAGCTTGCAGTGAGCCGAGATTGCGCCACTGCATTCCAGCCTGGGTGACAGAGTGAGACTCTGTCTCAAAAAAAAAAAAAAAAAAAAGAATGAATTTTAAAAATAAATAAAGGAGCTAGACAGCCCTCCTCCTCCTCCTCTAGAGAGCTCTGTGCAAAGTCCAGGACATCTCAGCCGAGGGAAGGCCTGGCACCAAAATCGTGGATCAGGGCGCATCCCAGCCTTCTGTAGGGCACCCAGAACACGAGGGGAGGAAAGGCTCGACCTAGACTCTGGGACACATTCCAAAGACTGAGAGACACGTCAAGCACAGATGGGAGGACCACATGAACCCACAAGGCCCAAGCTCAGGCCTCAACCCCTGAACCCTGGACAGAGCAACTCGCAGACACGGCAGAGAACAGACCTTTCAGAAATACAGCTGGGAAACCTGGCAACTGACTGACAACAGAGGGAGCTATCCCTCACATGGCTACTCTGAGGCCTGCCTAGTTCAGGCTCTGCTGGACCTTTAGGGAGGGTGAATTGCTAGGGACAAAAAAGGCACAAACCACAAAGAAATGACAGGAAAAGAGGCGGGCACCCCTGCAGAGTGAGCACGGCGGAGGGCGGGGCCCTGTCCTAGGCCCGTGGATGAATCCTTGCAGCAGCAGCACCCTTTTCCAGGGGAGCCATGGCTCAGGGCAGCCACACCTCCAGGACTCCAGGCCGCCCAGCCTCACAGTCCTGTGACCACCCCCGCTGCTTGTGCAGGTGACCTGCAAATCCAGGAAAGGCTGCCCGGTCCTACGAATGTGGCAATCCCTCCAAGAGCCTGGAGAATTCCGGCCGCACCTGGAGCACACCACCTGTCTGCCTGTCTGCCTGCCACAGTGCTCGCTGCTTTCCATTCAGTGCCAGGCCATTTCCCAAGCAGGGTGGCCGGGCAGGTGCAGTTCACCCGCCAGTGAGAAGACAAGCCTCCAGCACTGGTTCCTTTTGTCCTCAAATCAGATGACATAAGGAGCACTCCACCAGCGTGAACCAGCAGGGGACCGTGCACCCCTGCCCACCCCCAGGCCCTGCACCCGCACGTACAGTTTCGACAGGTCGTCCAGGTGCCGCTGGATGCTCTTCTGGAGGAACTGAATGACAGGCAGCAGCGTCCCGGCTCTGAAAGGGAGACTCCCTAAGCGTGCGGAGCTCACCCATGCTGTGGGTACAGTGGGCTCACTTCATGCTGCATTTGCATGTCAAGGTTCCCTTTTATCCAGCAGGACAAGCTGGTCCAGTGACCTGAGCCACAGAGGAACTGCAGGGGAGACCCTCTACCTGGACTTCAGCTTCTGTCCATGCAACATGAGCAGTTTGTGAGTCCAGACGAGGTAGAATTCCAGGTGGCGAGACACTTCAAAGGAGGAAGCTAAAAACTCCAGCACTTTCTCCACATACAGTTCAGGAAGGGAGGAGGTGACCACTTCAACTGCAAAAGGAGAAAAAAACATGCTTATTCTGCCAACAACTCAAACCAGGGCAAAAGAGGACGACCCCTGGTGCCTGACACCAAAGCCCTGACTCACTCTCGCCCCTGGGCACCGCCTCCAGAGCCTCCTGCACCAGTTTGCTCTCGTTGAGCCGGAGGGCCATGAGGATGGCCCTGGTGAAGTCCTCCTGGCGCAGTGCCTCGCGCACCCTCCCAGGGGTGACGCTGGTGTCCAGCTCAAATGGGTCAAAAAGCACACGGGTGTCCAGGGAGTAGATGAGGAGTCCCTCCGTGGTGGTGGCTGCCCAGCAGCGCCCTGGGAAATTACACAGTGCTTTCTTAAAAATTTAAGTTCATTCCTCCCAACTTTTTTTTAAAAGAAAGAGTATTAAGTACATTCTCCTGGGACAAAGTACAAAAGTCAACAGGAACTGGGATGTCTGCCTTTAGCCCCCACCCCCCAACTCCCCTGGGAAGGACTAAATGGATCATCCCAGAAGTTACTCTCCCAGGGACTTGATGCACATATAACAAATATGTACACGCACGCGCCCTCCTCTCCCGACACCGGGGGCCAGCTAAGTCTTCTGTCAAGCTCAGGCGTCTTCCGCTCCGCAGGCCCTGTGGTCTCTGCTGCACCTACTCAGTGCTGCATGGTGCACTCGAGATAGCCAGACAGGATCCGCCAACGAAGAAAACGCCCAGTAAAATGTCCAAGTAAAACATCAATGACCAAAGCTGGTGGCCAGCCAGATTTGGCCCTTGGGCCCCAGGGCACAGACCCCTGGCTCACGTGGGCCTCTCTACCCCTGGCTCTGACACTCAGTCTAGGCTGGAGCACGCTTGCCAATAACCTTGCTCCTGGCTCCTCTGTGTGGAGACCACGTGTACCGCCAGGCTCCACAGGCCTGTGGCACAGACCCTCCTCCCCACCGTGAGAGGATGGGGGCAGTGTGGAAGAGACGGGCTTTCCATGACGGCAGAGCCACCCCAGCCAGGCAGCACGTCCAGGGCACTCGGGGAGCTGCTAGAGCAAGGGCATGCCAGGCCTGCCATGTTTCAAAGCTCAAGGCATCTGAGGTTGGAGCCATCATAGCTGTCTATCTTCAGGGGCAGCAGCCATCTTGTGGCCTGCAGAGTTTGCAGGGCCATGTTCTTACCCAGGGGCATAGGACACACACCAGAGCCTGCAGGCAGCACCATGGTGGCCAGCCTCGCCCCGGCCAGATGCCCCAGTGCCCACCGGCACCCACAGCCCATGGCTTGGTGCTCACCAGTGGGAGAGAAGCGGAGTGAGGTCACCCTGATCTCAGGTTTGAAGTGCCGAGAACTCATGTCACCTGGGGAAAAAGAACCAAAAGCAGTCACTGAGCAGCACATCCAGGTTGCTCTCCCCACGACACAGGTCATCCTGTGGCCCCTGGCTGGCTGGGGGTGCCGTGGGAACCCCATCAAGAGGAGCAGCCTCTGCTCAATGGGCCCTGCACAAAGCAGAGCCATAAGCAGCCCTTCCCTGGCTGCAGCTGTGGCAGGTGGGCCTGTGCTGGGGCCGCAGAGGCTGTTCCAGGTGAGCTGCCAAACAGATGGCCCAGCCCCTGCTCCCGGAAAAGCTGGCCCAGCCAGCAGACGGCGTGTCCCACCCAGAAAAGGGCCCGGCCCAGCCCAGGAGTGGGTCTGCTGTGCTCAACATGGTACCCTGGGCCTGCATATGGAAGCACTCAGGGTTTGTGGCTGGTGAGTGTCCCATCAGGATGGTCCACCTGGGACTCAGGCAGTCCGAGGTCTTCTAGAGCACCTGGCTCTGTGTGTGGCACACACGGCCTCACGCCAGAATGCTCCGTGTGCTGTGTAGCAGACGGGGCACCCAGTCCCAAGAGCAAATGCATGGGTCCTGCCAGGGCAGGGAGGCCACGTGCAGCAACACGTGGGCAGCTTCTCCTGCCACAGGGGCCGACGGCACCAACACCAACCCACTGGGCCTTCGACACCCTCAATGTCCAGCAAACGTCACCATGCGGTGACCGTTATTTCTCACACACTGCAGCCCCAACCAGGGGCACGAGTGCGCAGTCACCCAGGCATGTGTGCCGGGCAGACGCGGGAGGAACCTCTGCTTACCTTTCCTGACGCCTGGCAGTGGTATCGCGACTCCATCCTCCTGCCCAGCGTCCTGATCAATTAGTGCCAGGTTGCCAAACTCTGTCATTTTTCTTCGGTTCAAAAATTCCTAGAACAGAAAAGCAGTGGACGCCTTGCTTCTGACGGCCCGGCCGCCTGGCCCTCCTCTCCCACCCTTGCTCTTTGACCCCAACACCAGACCGGCCTCAGCCCCGTCTAGCAGGAGGACGGGGAGAGAGCCCTGCAGCGTCCCAGGGACCTTCCTGCAGAGCTAGCTGCAGACAGGGTGGGCGTGGAGGCTGTGGAGGGGGATGGACCGAGGTCTACATGCCAACATTGCTGCCACCACAAAGGCTGGGGCTCACAGCGAGGGTGGCCGTCTGCTCCCTCATGAAAATGCCAAGGACACTCTCCCCCAGAAACACTTAGGGGGGCAGTGGGCTTCTGCCCCGATGGGGCGTGGGCAGGTGAACCCAGCAGCCATACCCCTGCTTAGAGGCTTCCAGGGCTCCCTCACATCCTGAGGTCCTGCGGGAGCCAGCATGTGAATGGGACCTGGGCCGAGGGCTGTGCTGAGGAGGGAGGGCAGGCACCAGCGGGGACAGTGAGGGCAGAGCCCTCTACGCGGGATCCCAGGCAGGAAGCCAGCGGGCAGGGCCTGCCAGCACCCTCTTCATTCACTCCTTCCCTGACAGGTGTCTGTGTCTCCCGAGCCAGTGTGTGCTGGGCACTGTCCCCCACAGTCCCAGCCTCACAGCAACCGGCCCCGGCAGGGTCATCCACAACAGGGGTCCCCAACCCCTGGTTCCAGCCCATGGCCTGTTAGGAAAGGGGCTGCACAGCAGGAGGTGAGTGGTTGGCAGGTGGGTGAAGCTTCCTCTGAAGTTACAGCTGTTCCCCACCGCTCACGTTACCACCCGAGCTCCACCTCCAACAGATCAGCGGCAGCATCAGAATCTCATTGGAGCGCAAACCCTACTGTGAACCACGCATGTGAGGGATCTAGGCTGTGCCCTCCTTCTGAGATCTAATGCCTATGACCTTGATCTGAGGTGAAACAGTTTCATCCCAGAACCAATCCACCCAACCCTGTCTGTGGAAAAACTGCCTTCCACAGAACTGGTCCCAAATGCCAAAAGGGTTGGGGACCACGGCTCCACACACAGCTGAGGGAGGCACTGGGCTCCACGGCAGGGCTCTGCTGGGGCAGGTGAGGGGCCTGTGCAGAGATATAGGACAAGCGTCACGACTGTGCCCAAGGCCCCGAGGAGCCAGGAGTGCAGAAGGCAGGAGCCCGACGCATTCCACCTGCATTGGAAGCAACGTCCATCCAGCCCTGTGCTGCCAGCTCACCTCCATGGCGTCCAGAGACAGGTTGCAAGAGATCTCGAACCTCTTCATGAGAATCTGCTCGCGGACGTGGTAGATGCACACAAACTTGGACATGCCTCCCGCCAGGATGCTCTGGCCGTCTGCAGAGTAGCACAGGGTGGTGAAGGCCCTGGGTGGAGAGGAGACATGGACTTAGGGTGGCCACCACAGAAACCTCAGCACATGGCTTCTAAAAACCAACTTTAGGCCGGCATGGTGGCTCCCGCCTGTTACACTTCAGTACTTTGAGAGGCTGAGTTGGGAAGACTGCTTGAGTCCAGGAGTTCGAGACAAGCCTGGGCAATATAGCGAGATCCTGTTTCTACAAAAAATAAAATTAGCTGGGTGTGGTGGCACATGCCTATAGTCCCAGCTACTCAGGAGGCTGATGTGGGAGGATCACTTGAGCCCAGGAGATGGAGGCTGCAGTGAGCCATGATCACACTCCAGAGCAAGACCCTGTCTCAAAAATCAAAAATCAAAATAAATAAAACAAAAACTAACCCTAGGAAATAGAGAAGATCCTACACCAGTGCTTCAGGAAGCAAACAGCCTCAGCAACTTGCGCCAAGGCTCGCTGCCTCAACTCACGCGAGACTTTAAAAACCCACGATGTCCAATGGCACCGTCACCTGGTTCCACTCTGAGCCAGCACCACCCTTAAATGCTTCGGTTTCCTGAGAGTCAATGTCTTTTTCACAAAAGGAACAAGTGGCTCAAGGAACGGTGTTCCCTGCTGAGGTCAGCACACAACGGCAGCCAGTCGGCCTCCGCCCTGGGCAGCCTACTCTCAATCACGTCTGCTCAGTCCTGCAGAAACCAGAAACCAGCCCTTACCGCCTCGCTCAGCAGGCACCTAGGGGTGGGCAAGGCCCCTTAGCTATGACAGTAGAGAACAAAGAACAACAGAAAAAATGAGCAAACTGTGCGTCATCAGAACTAAGAGTGCCACCAAAACGGTAGAAACACAGTTCTCAAAGCAGAACAAGTATCTGCACATCAGACATCACAGAAACCCCTAAAATCAACAAACAAAAAACCAAACAACTCAATTCAAAAACAGGCAAAAGACCTGAACAGATATTCCTCCAAACAAGACTTACAAATGGCCAAGCCACAGGTGAAAAATGCTGAATGTCATTAGAGAAACTACAATCAGAACTGCGACGAGATATGAATTCACATCCACCAGAACAGCTCTCGTTAAAAACAAAAATAAAGCAACAAGTGCTGGCGAGGAGGTGGAGAAGCCAGAAGCCAACAGCGTCCTCATGAGAACGGCAACCGTGTAGCTCCTCCAAGCCGGAAACACCACCAGCACCCAGCAGTTCCACACTCAGGCCGAACCCACGAGGACTGCACACAGGCGTTCGTACCACTTCCAAGATAGGGTTGCTACTTCTTTCTGGAGGAAGACCCTCTGCTGAACAGGCTTCCCAGCTCCTGCGACACAGGTCTAGGCCCCAAGGCTACACCCACCCCGGGTGCACCCCACAGATCCTCCCCCTTCTCCTAAGCCTGACCACCACCCAGGTGAGCCTCACAGCCCAGCCAGGACCCCAAGCAGGCAATTCGGTCAGTGCTGTGCTGGCCCGACTCCTCGAGACAAGGGGACACCACGTCTTCACCATCCATGTAGCACTCTCCAGCCAGGTGAGGTGACTGAGGACCTGCATTTTTACTTTTAGGGGGGTGCTTTCGTTTGTTTTGTTTTTGAGACAGGGTCTTGCTCTAGCACCCAGGCTGGAGTGCAATGGCATGACACCATCCTCACTACAGCCTTGACCTCCCGCGTTCAAGCAATCCTTCTGCCTCAGCTTCCCGACTAGCTAGGACCACAGACATGTGCCACCACACCTGGCTAATTTTTGTATTTTTTGTAGAGGTGGCGTTTTGCCATGTAGCCCAGGCTGGTCTCAAACTCCTGGGCTCAAGCAATCTACCTGCCTCCGTCTCCCCAAGTGCTGGGTCTCCGGCCTGAGCTCAGGCACCCAGCTACTCTCCCCTCTGCACACGAGAACGATGTTGTAATTCAGGATCAAGGTTTGGAAGTGTATGTAGGCTCTCAGCTGAACAAGTTTATGTTCAGCAAATCCAGACGTCCTCCTGTGCTGGAGGCTGAGCGAGCCCAGGGGTTAAGGAGGACATGGCCTCTCCCCAGAGGGCTCAGGACCACCTGCCTCCATCCACAGGGACTCAGCCGTCTCAGGAACGAAGGACAAGGACAAAAATGGAGAAGCTGCAGGAGCCTGGTGGCTGGCTGGGGTCTCAAATCAGGAGGCCCGACGCCGACACTCACTTCCCCTTGGCCGCGTGCTTGGCTGTAATCTTGTCCAGCTCCTTCCTGCCGGTCTTGAGGTCATGCCTGCCCTCAATGGAGCCCGTCTGCACCGCGTTCTCGGGGTCCCAGAAGGTGATCTGTGAGTTCAGCGTAGCCACAGCCAGCTCCGCACCATCAGGGCGAAAAGTCACAGCCAGAGCTAAACAGAGATGTAAAGTGAGGCCCAACGAAGACCCCGGTCTCCCGCAGGCAGGCCATCAACCACCCTCGGCTGGAGACCAGGCCATTCCCTGGCACCCCTAAGAGACCAGCGCCTGTTGGGTCTGGTACACAAGAATCTCCTCCCAGGAGAAGCTCCAACCCAGGTGGGTGAGGGAACAGCTCAGCACCAGTGAAGAGCACCAGGCGGTCCAGCTGGGGCTGCAGGACCCACGAAGGCTGATGGACGGGGCGCTGGGGAGGCGAGGCTGACGGGGGAGTGATGGTGGTTACTGAGTGTGGCTGGACAGACTAGAATACAGAGCCTCTGCAAAGAAGCCACATGTGACACCAAAAGCCTGGCCAGTGCCAGGCCGGGGGGTGGGGTGAGGCAGCCGGAAGCAGGGAGAGCCAGGCTCCTGGGATGGCAGACTCTGTCCACACCCGAACATGGATGGGCTGGGTCTTTGTGAGCCATGTGGTCTTTCAACGCCGCTGCTGAGGCGTTGACAGCAACAGACCATATGAACACAGGACACCATGGGGGCCTCTAGTACGGCCTCGTCAGAAAGACAGGCAGTGGCCTGAGGCCAGTATGCAGATCCCTGGGCGGTCACATCTGGCTTCTAGGCCCACCTACGGCCCCTCATTCTTCTCCCAGTCTGCAGATCCCAGGACTGGCCCCATCCAGCGTCTGGGCCCCACCATGGTCCCTGTGTCCTTCTCGCAGTGACACAACCCTGGCAGAGCTCCAAAGCAACTCAGAAAATCAGGAAGCAGCTGTGGCAGCAGCCCGTCACACTCGGGGAGCTGTTCTCTCCTGCCTGGCGCCCAGGGAGCGGGAGCACCACGAGGACTCGTGGAAGCCACGCTGGCCCTACCCGCCAATCTGCTGTCTCCTAGGTACTGCCAACCTCAAGGGCTGCCACACCAGCAGGTCTGGGTTAAGAACCACCCCCTGCTTCCCACCAGAAGATTCACACCAAACCCACAACCAGGAACAAGGCAGCGGGTGTGAGAGCATGCCGCTGGTCCCCAGGCCACTGCTCCTGCTTGCTGCCTCGTGCTCACCATCAGAGGTCAGGGCCAGCGTCTCCTTGGTCCTCCAGCTGTCAAACATGTCCCACAGGCGCACCGTCTTGTCCCAGGAGGCACTGGCCAGGATGGACTTCATTGGGTTAAAACACAGACCACTGATGGGCCCTTCATGTCCGGACAAAACCTACCGTAGAGCAAGGAGGCGGAAAAGTGGAGCTGGGGGCTGAGGCGGCTCTCTGGGCAGGTCTGGGCCGGGGCATGGCCCTCGGAGTGTAACCTCAGCTCCCTGAGCTCGTCTCCCAGGAGACAGGAGGCCCCTCCCAGGCCCCAGCCCGGCCCCTCAGGGTGCTTACGTCAAGGAGCCTGCCTGTCTGCATGGACCACACGAAAATCTCAAATGAGTCCTGCGCCCCTGCAGAGACGATCTCGCCGCTCGCATCCACCGCCACGCAGGAGAACTGGGTGGGGCGTGGAGAGGTGAAGGTGCGGAAGTTTCGGTACCTGCAGAGAAGAGGCAAGGTCAGCGTCACATGCCGGGTCCCCTGCCCCAGCAGCTGCGCTGCAGCCTCGCCCTCCACCTTCACCTCTGCGCGGGGAAGCCCGCCCCGAGCCAACCCGGAGCAACGACATCACCTGTGAAGGTCAAAGGCTCGCACGGTCCCGTCCATGGACGAGGTCACCACAACGTAGCCGGTGGCAGTAAAGGTCACACCGGTCACCCCACTGGAGTGCTCCGTGAAAGTGACGAAGCAGAAGCCGCTGAGGGTGTTCCACACCTTGACCTGCGGCAGGACAGGAGGGGCAGGGGCAGACCACAACCCTGTGTGCCACAGCTTCGGCCAGGATCCCTGTCCCCATGCCACCCCATCTAAGACGCTCGCCCCTGTACGGCCCATCCCTGAGATCCTACCCGTGAGTAATACCCCATCCCTGAGATCCCCAGCTGTGACTGACACCCCATCCCTGAGACCCCCGCACATGACTGACACCCCATCCCTGAGACCCCCGCACATGACTGACACCCCATCCCTGAGACCCCCACACATGACTGACACCCCATCCGAGGCCCCCGCACATGACTGACACCCCATCCAAGGCCCCCGCACATGACTGACACCCCATCTGAGGCCCCCGCACATGACTGATACCCCATCCGAGGCCCCCACACATGACTGACACCCCATCCCTGAGACCCCCACACATGACTGACACCCCATCCGAGGCCCCCGCACATGACTGACACCCCATCCAAGGCCCCCGCACATGACTGACACCCCATCTGAGGCCCCCGCACATGACTGATACCCCATCCGAGGCCCCCACACATGACTGACACCCCATCCCTGAGACCCCCACACATGACTGACACCCCATCCGAGGCCCCCGCACATGACTGACACCCCATCCAAGGCCCCCGCACATGACTGACACCCCATCTGAGGCCCCCGCACATGACTGACACCCCATCCGAGGCCCCCGCACATGACTGACACCCCATCCGAGGCCCCCGCACATGACTGACACCCCATCTGAGGCCCCCGCACATGACTGATACCCCATCCCTGAGACCCCCACACATGACTGACACCCCATCCCTGAGACCCCCGCACATGACTGACACCCCATCCGAGGCCCCCGCACATGACTGACACCCCATCCCTGAGACCCCCGCACATGACTGACACCCCATCCGAGGCCCCCGCACATGACTGACACCCCATCCAAGGCCCCCGCACATGACTGACACCCCATCTGAGGCCCCCGCACATGACTGATACCCCATCCCTGAGACCCCCACACATGACTGACACCCCATCCCTGAGACCCCCGCACATGACTGATACCCCATCCCTGAGACCCCCACACATGACTGACACCCCATCCCTGAGACCCCCGCACATGACTGACACCCCATCCGAGGCCCCCGCACATGACTGACACCCCATCCAAGGCCCCCGCACATGACTGACACCCCATCTGAGGCCCCCGCACATGACTGATACCCCATCCCTGAGACCCCCACACATGACTGACACCCCATCCCTGAGACCCCCACACATGACTGACACCCCATCCCTGAGACCCCTGCACATGACTGATACCCCATCCCTGAGACCCCCACACGTGACTGACACCCCATCCCTGAGACCCCTGCACATGACTGATACCCCATCCCTGAGACCCCCACACGACTGACACCCCATCCCTGAGACCCCCACACATGACTGATACCCCATCCCTGAGACCCCCACACATGACTGATACCCCATCCCTGAGACCCCCACACATGACTGACACCCCATCCCTGAGACCCCCACACATGACTGATACCCCATCCCTGAGACCCCCACACATGACTGACACCCCATTCCTGAGACCCCCACACATGACTGACACCCCATCCCTGAGACCCCCACACATGACTGATACCCCATCCCTGAGACCCCTGCCTGCGACTCATACCCCATCTCTCAGACCCCTGCATGTGACGCCGTATCCTTAGAGCCTTGCCCCTGTGCCCCCAGCTGCCCTGGCTCACCCAGCCTCCCCCACAGGCCCAAGGCTGTGCTGAGTGGGTGGTGAGTGAGCCATCTACCCCAGTCTCTTCCTGTCACCTCCAGGAGGAGCCCATTTAAGGCCCAGATGGCCCTCGGTGGCACTGCACACACCAGAACCCTGTGGATGCTGGCCAGATGCCAGCTGCCGGTACCATGGACCCACCCTCGGCCACGTACTGGAGCCCCTTGGATGCTGGCTGGATGCTAGCTGCTGGCACCACAGACCCACTCTTGGCCATGCAGCTACCACCGTGCAGGAGACCAAGTCAGAAAGGGGAGAGAAAGACACCCAACCGTCTCCATTCACATTTTTGCATGTTTTTAAACGCCTAGTGAGCTGATGAGCCTAGGTGAACCTGTCAATTCCAACCCCACAGTCGGGGCCCAGCCACAGGGGCACAGCCCCACAGACCACTGCATCCTCAGAACCCCCAGGCACAGAGGCCAACAGGACGGGGACAGGAGCCTACCTTGCCGTCATCCCCACCGGTCACGATGTACTGTCCATCGGGCGAGTAGGCCAGGGTCACCATGCTGTTAAAGTGGCCCTGCTGCTTGAGCACGTAGGACTCACTCTGCCACTCCCACACCAGCAGCTGGCCCAGGCCTGTATTCATGGGGGAAGCTGGGGTACCCGACTCAGGCCCATCCCAGGTCAGACTGGCTCGGCCTACCTTCCCACTTGGCACAGGCCTGAGAAAGCTTCCAGGCAGGGGGCGAAACGCACAGACCCCCAAGAATAGACTGGGACCACTGCCCGATGCTGCAGCTCTACCAGCCAGTGATGGGCCCCACCTGTGCAACTCAGTGGCTGCATGTCACAACTGAGACAGGACTATGACGCCCACACCCTTGAGCAAGAGGGCTTAAGACAGAGAGATGTTTGACGAGGACCAAGGCAGGGAGGGCACCCCCGGGAGGCAGCTGGAGGAGAAGAGGGCACTCCCTGAAACGCAGCTGGGGGAGGGGAGGGCTCCTTTGGAAAGGTGGCTGAGGGAGGGGAGGGCACCCCATGGCAGATAGCTGGGGGAGGGGAGGGCCCCTTAGGAAAGGCGGCTGGGGAGGGCAGGGCACCCCCAGTGGGCGGCTGTCGAGCAGGCCTGTAGCTGGGCAGCAGCAGTCCCTAATGGGGAGTCCATCTCTACCACCCGGGCTGGGGACAAACCTGAACAGCCAAAAGCAATCCAGTCCCCCGAACTATTGATGGCCACTGAGGCGATGCTCTGATCTGAGATGCTGCAGAGAATGGGCCTGTAAGTGGGAGGCCAGCCTGCCTGGGCTGAAACCCCAGTGCCCACTCAGGGCAGCCCCACACACCAGACTCTAGCTCTGTGTGTCGAGCTTACCCCACCCACTCACCAGATTCCAACAATTCACTTCAGTTCAAGTATCAGAGGGCTGGGTGCAGAGGCTCATGCCTGTCATTCCAGCACGTCGGGAGGCAGAGGCAAGGACTGCTTGAACCCACGAGTTCAAGACCCGCCTGGGAAAACCCAGCAAGACCCCATCTCTACAAAAAATGCAAAAACTAACCGGGTGTGGTGGCGCACACCTGTGGTCCCACCTCCTCAGGAGGCTGAAGTGGGAGGATCATTTGAGCCCGGGAGGCGGAGGTTGCAGTGAACCGAGTTCGCACCACTGCACTCCAGCCTGGGTGACAGAGCAAGACTCTATCTCAAAGAAAAGAATCAGAGAAGGCCCAGAGAGGTGGCCAGGGTTCAAAAACTTGCAACTTCACAATTTTATGAGCATAGTATTTTTGTTTTCTGTGTCTCACAGATGAAGAAAAGCAGACGCAAAAACTCCAAAGGCCGTGACTGACCCGAGACCAATGCTGCTGACTGCCGGGGTGGGGTGGCAACACTGTCGCACCGACCAGCCCAGCGGCCGGGCAGGTTTCAGGCTGGCATCCTGTGGCCTGAGCTGGCACTCCAAGTGGCTCTGCAGCCCCCACCTCTAAGGGCAGGCTTGGCTGGGCCCTCAGATTCAGGGCCAGTGAGTGCATGAAAACCACACCCTACCGTGAGCAAAGGCTTACCTCAGGGAGTGGATGAGGTTAAATTCTGGCAGCTCATGAAGATGGAAGATTCCAGAAGCAAAGCCAGTGACCAAGAGGTGAGACTTCTTGTGAAATGCTGCAGCTGTCAGGTTGTTAAAATCTCCTTCTTTATTGAAGAAGTACCTGAATTGACGAGAGAGAAGAGTTGTGAGGAGGGGTGCAGAGCCAAGTTGCCACCCCAGCTCGCTCTGGGCTCCAGGACACAGGCCACAGATCCAGGCAGGAGGTCCCAGACCTGCCCTCGCCCTCTCCACCCCAGGCCCTGAAGCTGCCTGCCTCCATCCCAAGCTCGGGACCCCAAGAGAACCTCATACAGCGTCTCCACTGTTGCCAGCTGGCCTGGGGCAGAGCTGGCGGTGCATCCAGAGGCAGCAGTGCCCACGGGAGGCAGAGGAGGTGTGGGAGGTGCGGCATGGCCACTGGGCACACCCGAATCCCATCACCCCCTGCTGCTTCCTCCTCTAAGGAACCCTTGGTCCCCATCAACAGACGAAGGTGACCCTGATGGCGCCTCCGCCCTCAAAACCTCCCCAAGTCACAGTGTAGCTCAGCCCTGGTCCTTCCCTCTTCGTTCTGGCTCCTGTCCCTCCTGAACAAGTGACAGGGACCACTGGCTGCCAATGCAGGAGGCCCTGTCTTCTCATCCTTTGCGCTGACAGCCCGCAGTCCCTGCCCAGCACGCACACTGTCTTCCTGGAGCTGCCTGGAACCTCCCTTCCTCAGGGTGGTGTTGGGGGACCCACTGTCCCTTCCTCTTCCTCCAGTCCCCGCTCAAGTCTTGACTCCAGCACAACACCCCCAAGTCCCTGCAGGCACTGACCCACCCGTGGACACTGACCCACTTGGACCTGTTCTGGCCGCCCTCCAACTCCGCTGCCCTTGGCAAAGCACCCTCCTCCCACTGGAGTCCAGCCGGCCCTCCCCGCTCCTCAGACCCAGGACTCTCATGGCCACAACTCCCACCTACCCATCGGACCCCAACACACTCCAAACGCAGCCTGCTCTGGCCGCCTGGCTCCCTCCACAGGCAGGGCCTCGTGTGGGAGCCTTCCCCGCCCAGGGACCCCAACTGCCGCCCACCTCTGCACGCAGCCACCTCATCACTGCACCTCTCCTCCCCGGCGGAGAGGAGGCCTCACAAGGGCAAGGAGTGTGTCTCAGTGCCAAGTTCAGAGCCCTGCACACAGCAGGTGCTAAGTAACTGCAGCAAGGAGGGGCCCAGGCTGGGACACCCGGGTGACAGACACACCACAGCTGCGGGCAACTCTGCCTTCATGGGATCCCAACCAGCCTCCCCCACAGCCCAGATGCAGGACACCCCGAATCAGGGCAGCATCTCTGCCAGGGCTCCGGGCACAGCTAAGGCCGTCCCACGGGAAGGCTGCGGGGCCACGCTCAGTCTTCTCTCGTCTGGGGGACTGAGTTCAGATGTGGGGCTGCACAGCCCAGCTCAGTGCCCGAAAAAGCACCAAGCACCACCCACCAGCGGGCCCCGAAGCAGGACTCAGACCACCCGCTGCACCCACTTACAGCCTGGCCTCTCCCTCCAGCCTTGCCAAATGCTCTCCCAGTGTCTCCCTGCATGAGGCCAAGGGACTATCGCCCACACCGAAGTCCGCAGGAGCTGGTGGGGCCACAGACAACTCCCAACCCCCTTGGGGCCCAAGGTGCTGCTATTCCCATCACAGAGTGCCCACACACCTCCCTGCCCCCATGTACCCCACCCACTGCCCTCTGCCCTGCCCTGGGCACACAGGCAGCTCAGACAGCTGAAGCAGGGACCCTGACTAAGGGGCAGGGTCAACACCCAAGCACTCGAGGGTGCTCAAACCAGGACCCTGAGATGTGGGCCTGCTCTCTGTACCTCCCACTCCTCAGCCCTGAGGACCCCACATCCAGATCCCTATGAGGGCAACAGATTCCCACAGGAGTGCCCCACCGCAGCCCACTGCAGCACACCACACCCTTGGAGACCTACTTGGCCAGCCGTGAGTACTTCACTTTTCCTGTCTTCTCCTCCTCGGCCGGAGTGGCTTTTCCCCGGATGGTGGTCTCTCTGTCCCCCTCCTGGTCTTCCTCCTCCTCCTCTTCCTCCTCCCGCTGCAACAGGTCTGCTTTCCAGCCCGCAGGGGGCTTCAGTCGCAGGCCCTCGGGGGGCGTGTCACACTGCCACATGCACAGCACTCCGTCCTGGCTGAGTGAGTACAGCTGCAAGCGAAAGCACAGGCTCACCCCAGCCCCAGCCACACTGGCCCAGTTGCCACAACCTGACACCTCCCTCCAGCTCAGATCCAGGGATCAGTGGCACCGAAGGCCCCTCTGAACTCTGAGAACAATTTTCAATGGGCTGCAACAGCTGCCGCTGGTCCCTAGATGTCCCCAGGCCACATGGGAATAGCCTGGAGGAATCGAAGGAAGAGGCCACCTGCAGCCTGGGGTCTCCCTGAACTAGCCGCTTTTGACCACTGTCAGGCTAGGGAACTTGGCAAAGGGACGTACGTCCAGGCTGTTGGATTCAAAGAAGCAGGCCACGATGGCATCCTTATGTCCCCCCAGTGCATAGTAGATGAGGTTGTCCCAGCGCTCAGCTCCAAACACCCAGGTGGACATGTCTTTGCTCCCAACCACAAAGCACCTGGAAAAGAGGGAGATGGCACCTCCTCAGGGCGTGGCCACCACAAAGCAGCCCGGTTGGCACCTCCTCAGGGCGTGGCCACCACAAAGCAGCCCGGTGCACGCTCCAGAGGGCCTCACGGAGACCGCTACAGCCCGTGGTCTCAGAGTGAGCCGTGAAGCCTCCAGGCACAGGAAGACACCCCGGCACAGCCCCTGCCCTGTGTGCCTTCCTCACGCCTCCCAGACGCTGCCCGAGCCAACCGCAGCATTCCCTGTTTCCGGGACAAACAGGTGAAAGGGCGGTGCAGGGGCAGGAGGCTCGGCCACAGCACGTACTTCAGAGCCACGAAGACTCGACCAGTCACCCAGCCAGTCCCGGTGGTGCAGGCAGAGCCCAGCCCCCAAAGAGGCCAAGATGCCACTGCAGAATGAAGCTGCAGGGCCCAAGCAGGGGGACCCATCCAAAGGGCCTCTCTCAGGCCTCGCTCCCCCAACACCTCCGAGGCCGCACCTGGAGTCATCCGTCCAGTCGATGCAGGTGGTCTCATCGTAGGGCCCAAAATAGGTTTTGTCCAGAACGAAGGCGTTGAACTCCCGCTTCTTCCCAGGCGCATGATACATCTGGGCAATGTTACCCTTCGTGACAACAAACTTCCTATGGAAGGAACGCGGACACAGTTGATATTCAAGACCAGCAATGGCCCTAAGGCCCCTGTGGAGTCTCAGTCTCTGCCCACCTGTGCCTTCCAGAGTCCCGCCTCCTGCAGGATGGAGGCCCAGGAGCAGCGGAAGTGGAATTCAGGGAAGAAATAGCCCTGGAGGGAGGGCAGCCTGGCTGCACCAAGTCTTCTGCTCCAGAAAAGGGGGTCACTGATGACAGAGATTGCGCCGTGTGCCCAACATCACAACCCGGGGCCCAGGGAAAAGAGCTGGGCAGTGGGCCTCACCACTGGCACACACAGCTGACCCTCTCCCACCCCCTCCTGCCCCCAGCCGCCCCCCTTACCTGCCATTGGGGGAGAAGGACACGCTGTGCACAGAGCCCTTGAAGTGGAAGTGGTGCAGCACAGACCTGCAGACCAGGCTGACCAGCAGCGCATCGCCCCCTGCAGGACGCCAGAGGTGACCACCGTGCAGCTACCCCAGGGCCACTTTCTCATGTCCACTGTGAGGCATCAGGACTAAGAATGCCCAAGGCCATGAGGCCCTGCACTGCCACAGGTGATGCCACAGACACAGCCTGCGGCAGGGACACAGCCTCACTCATGACACCCTCATCCCTGACCCCCACCAGGCCCCGACACGGAAGCCACTGGGGACTGGATCATTTCAGACCCACACAGCCCTGAGTCCTCCTCACTGGCCCCTCAGTCCCCGCCCACATCAAGGGCGAATACCTTCATCGACGATGATAGCCAGGCGGCCATCCGGGGACAGCCCCACGCACTTGACGTTGTACCGAGCGGCCAGGGGCAGCGTGTCAGATTTGTTGCTGATAAAGACAAAAACCACGGTGTGCTGTTGATCCTCAAGTCCCACGAGGGAGACAGGCCAAGCCTGGCCCAGGACCAGCGGCCCACTCTCCCCAAGCAGCACCTCCCATCTCACTGCATCCTGCGTGCCAGAGCTCATCTGTGGATACCCCCCACTCCTCAAAAAGAAATGACACTGTCGGCCAGGCGCATTGGCTCACGCTTAGAATCCCACTGCTTTGGGACCAGCATGGCCAACATGGTGAAACCCTGTCTCTACTGAAAAAACAAAAAAATCAGCCGGGCGTGGTGGCTCATGCCTGTAATCCTAGCACTTTGGGAGGCCAAGGTGGGCAGATCATGAGGTCAGGAGATCAAGACCATCCTGGCCAACACGGTGAAACCCCATCTCTACTAAAAATACAAAAAATTAGCCGGGCGTGGTGGCGGGCGCCTCGAGTCCCAGCTACTCGGGAGGCTGAGGCGGAGAATGGCGTAAACCCGGGAGGCAGAGCTTGCAGGAGCCGAGGTTACGCCACTGCACTCCAGCCTGGGCGACAGAGAGAGACTCCATCTCCAAAAAAAAAAAACCCCAAAAAATTAGCTAGGTGTGGTGGCGGGTGCCTGTAATACCAGCTACTCGGGGCTGAGGCAGGAGAATCGCTCGAACCTGGGAGGCGGAGTTTGCAGTGAGCCGGGACTGCACCACTGCACTCCAGCCTAGGCGACAGAGCAAGACTCTGTCTCAAAAAAAAAAAAAAAAGAAAGAAAAAGAAATGACATTGTCCCTGGAGGAACTCTGGTGAAATGCATTAAAAGCCTTAAAAATGGGCTTTGGATACATCAATTCTGTTTCCAGGATGGTACGATGAGAGGATTATTCCGCCTCAGTGTGACATCAGAATACCAGAAGCAAGCTACATGCCCAACAGGAATTAACTGCCATGACAGCGCACCCATGTAACACTGTTGCTGGAAAAATGGAAAATAAGTGGGTACAGGAACTCCTCGGAGATGCTGCAGATAAAGCTTATACTGCAATCGAGCGAGGCACACACGTTCTGGCTTCCCCATACATAGCCGAGCTGTGTTTACACCATACCGTAAACAGTACGGCGCACTCTACTAGTGTGTGCTGTCGTCTGTGAGTGCGCGCTGTGCTCTATTCGTGTGCGTTGTAGTCTGTTCGTGTGTACTGTCGTCTAAGTGTGTACTTTAGTCTATTGGTGTGCGCTGCAGTCTACTCATGTGTGCTGTAATCTGTCAGTGTTAGCATTCTGTCTAAAGCAACAACGTGCATCCCTTAATTTAAAAACACTTTACTGCTAAAAAATGCTAATGATCATCTGAGCCTTCAGTGAGTCTTCATCTTTTTGCTGGTAGACGGCCGGCCTCGATGTGGATGGCTGCTGACCAGGCACGGTGGTGGCTGCCGAAAATGGGGTGGCCATTGCCAATTCCTAAAACAAGACGACGATGAAGTGTGCCGTACTGATGGACTCTTCCTTTCACAAGATGTTTCTGTAGCACATGATGCTGTTTTACAGCATTTTACCCACAACAGACCTTCTTTCAAAACTGGAGTCAATCCTCACAAATGCTCCCAGCATTTTATCAACCAAGTCGATGTCATATTCTAAATCCTTTGTTGTCATTTCAACAGTCTTTACAGCATCCTCACCAGGAGTAGATTCCATCTCAAGAAACCACTTGCTGGCCAGGTGTGGTGGCTCACGGCTGTAATCTCGGCACTTTGGGAGGCCAAGGAGGGTGGATCACCTGAGGTCAGGAGTTCTAGACCAGCCTGGCCAACAATGGTGAAACCCCATCTCTACTAAAAATACAAAAATTAGCCGGGCATGGTGGCAGGCACCCATAATCCCAGCTGTTTTGGTGAGGGGAAGTCTGAGGCAGGAGCATCGCTTGAACCTGGGAGGTGGAGGTTACAGTGAGCCAAGGTCGCGCCATCGCACTCCAGCCTAGGGGACAAGAGTGAGACTTCCTCAAAAAGAAAAAAAATAAAGAAACCACTTTCTTTGCTCATCCATAAGCAGCAGCTCCTCATCCATTCAATATCTATTGTGACATTGTGGCAATTCAGTCCCATCTTCAGGCTCTGCTTCCGTTTCTAATCTTCTTGCTATTTTTACCGCATCTGCAGTAACTTCTTCCACCAAAGTCTTGAACCCCTCAGTCATCCATGAGGCTTGGACTCAACTTCTTTCAAACTCCTGTTAATGTCGACATTTCGCCCTCATTGAATGACATCTAGAATGGCGATTCCTTTCCAGAAGGCTTTTTATTGGCTTTTCCCACATCGGTTATAGGAATCACTATCTATGGCAGCTACAGCCTTACAAAATATATTTCTTAAATGGTAAGACTTGAAAGTTAAAGTCACTCCTGTAGGCTGAAGAAGAGATGTGGTGGTAGCAGGCACGAAGACAGCGTCTCCATTGGAGCTCAGGGGTGACCAGGTACGTTGTCCATCAGCAGGAATATTTTGAAAGGAACCTTAGTGGGTTCAACAATGGGCTAGAAAGATTCAGTAAACCATGCTGTAAACAGATGTGCTGTCATCCAGGCTTTGCTGTTCCACTTATAAAGCACAGGCAGAGTAGCTTGAGCATCACTGTGAAGGACATTAGGATTTTCCCAACAGTGAATTAGCACTGGCTTCAACTTAATGGCCCCAGCTGCATTAGCCCCTAATAAGAGAGTCAGCCTGTTGCTTGAAGCCAGACATTGACTTCTCCTCTCTAGCTATGTAAGTCCCCGATGGCATCTTTTTCTTTTTTAAAAAATTTATTTATTTTTTGATAGAGTCTTGCTCCGTTGCCCAGGCTGGAGTGTACTGGCACCATCTCAGCTCTGCTTCCCGGGTTCCAGCAATTCTTGAACCTCAGCCTCCTGAGTAGCTGGGATTTACAGGACTGTGCCACCATGCCTGGCTAATTTTTGTACTTTTAGTAGAGACGGGGTTTCACCATATTGGCCAGGCTGGTCTCAAGCTCCTGGCCTCAAGTGATCTGCCTACCTCAGCTTCCCAAAGTGTTGGGATTACAGGCGTGGGCCACTGCGCCTGGCCATCTTTTTCCAATAGAAGGATGTTTTGTCTTCACTGAAACTTTGCAGTTTAGTGTAGTCAGCTTCATCAACGACCTCAGCTGGATCTTCTGGATAACGTGCTGCAGCTTCTCCATCAGCACTTGCTGCTTCACTTTGCACTTCTGTGTTGTGGAGATGGCTTCTTTCCTTAAACTTCATGAACCAACCTCTGCTAGTTCCAACCTTTTTCCTGCAGCTTCCTCACCTCAGCCCTCACGGAACAGACGAGAGGTAAGGCCTTGCTGTGCATTAGGCTTTGACTTGCTTAAGGGGATGTTGTGGCTGGTTTGATCTTCTATCTGGATCACTCAAACTTTTATCCGTATCTGAAATAAGGCTGTTTTGCTTTCTTGTAACTCATATGTTCACTGGAGTAGCACTTTTAATTTCTTTCAAAATCTTTTTCTTTGCATTCACAACTTGCCTGTTTGGTGGCAGAGACCTGGCTTTCAGCCTATTTCAGGTTTTGACACACACGCCTTCCTCACTAAGCCGAGTCACTTCCAGCTTCTGATTTCAGGTGAGAGTTGTGTGACTCTTCCTTTCACATGAACACGCAGTGGCCACTGTAGGCCATTATTAAATGGCCTAATTTCAATATCGTTTGTGTCAGGGAATAGGGAGACCCAAGTAGAGGAAGAGAAACGGGGGGTGGGAACAGCCGGTCGGTGGAGCAGTCACAGCACACACAGCGCTTACCGATTAAGCTCGCCGTCTTACATGGGCACAGATCACGGCACCCCAGAACAATTACGATAGTAATAACAAAGATGATCACAGAACACCCTCACAGGTATAATAAACTCTGAAATATTGCAAAAATTACCAAAATGTGACACAGAGACATGCAGTGAGCCCCCGCTCCTGGAAAAACGGCACCGACCGACTTGCTCCAAGCAGCATTTCGACACACCTTCACAGCGTTCACACAGAGCCATGAAGCAAAGTGCAACAGCACACAGGAACTGATCTCCGGCTGCAGAGCTGGAAGCTTTGGGCCTGCCCGTCCGACTGGTGAGGCTCAGTGGCAGCAGGGCTCCCGAGCAGGAGTCCAAGGCACCTTCAACTCCCCCAGCAGCCCTGGCCTCTCGGCCCTCAGGGGCCTTCCCTGATGGGGGAAGGGCTAACCCTGAGCTACACCTTTTCCCCACCCACCCTTTACGGCGCAGAGACAGGGTCCCTTCCCAGGTAATGGAGCCAAGCGACATACGGGGCCTGGCTAAGGCACTAGAATGAAGAACTGGATCTGGCTGCCAATTTCCACAACTGATCTGCTGACCCTAACCCGTCCTGTAGTCCTGTCCTGGGCTCCCTTAATTAACGAGTGTGCCATTAAAAAGAAGGCACAGAAGACACTGTCAGCTTTCGTCTACTACTTAAAAAATAGTGATAATAGTAATCAGTATCACCATTATCAATAGCACTTTCACATACTTACTTTTTAAGGTCAAATACAGTGACTCTATTGCCCACGGGACTGATAACTGAATTTCCATCGCAGGTAAAATTTAGGTTCCCACGCCGGTACACCGTACCCAGCAAATTTGAAAACTGAAAAAAAAAACAAACTTGTCTTAGCACAAAGAAAACAGTTGACTCCTAGAAAAGTACTAAGTGAGGAATCTGGGCAGAGAGATGGCATAGAGGACCTCACCTTGGGGGCCCGTTCACATTTCCTGGGTAAGAAAGGAAGAAGGGAGCCTGATCCTCAGGAGACCAGAGGAGCTGGGGGGGGGCAAGCTCCCACAGAGATGAGTAAGATGCCCCCGGGGAGCTCTGAGGAAGCCTCCCAAGACAGGAGGCGCCTGCCAGGTGAAGAGGGGCATGGAGCCCTCATTCCACCAAGAAAAAAGCTGCAACAATGGAACAGCGCCCTGAAAGTGCTTAGAGCTCAGGGCATCCAGAAGTGTTGCAAGCCAGCACACTACTTACTTATTTACTAATTCACGAGAACGAGCGTTCACTGGAGACTGCCATGTGCACAGACACGCACATTTATGCTCTATCCCTAGCAGGACGGGGATGAGAAGTGTGGGAGGAAGGGCTACTTTAGAGGGTGGTCACGGAGAGTCACCTGGAAGTGTCACCTGAGCTGGAATCTAAATGGGAAGGCACCAGTCAGACTCCGAAGCCGTGGGTGGGCAGCGCCCTCAGGCCCTCAGGGAGGAGCCTGATCAGCAGAATGACTTTAAGCGGCCAGGCAGGCTTCAAGGGACATTTTTTGCCACTTTGCAATAAGAATATGGAGCGGAAGAAGTCCTGGCCTGTGAGGCCGTGGATATGTCTTCTGGTTTGGTGCTGGGCACACAGCGGTGCCTCCACCACCACAGGGGACACAGGAGCAGCACTCTGAGGGACCAGTACCATGCTCAGTTTCGGACAGGACAAGTGTAGTACACGGGGGGCTCAGCAGCAGGCGGCCCGCGCAACCCTGGAGGCCCAACGGTCAGGGCTACTGTGGGAAACACGGACGTCCCCATAACCAGCCAGCTGTGGCAAACGCCTCAGAGACCCCCAGGCTGGCTCCGCGGTCCCCTCTTATTACCTGTCCCACCCGCCTCCTGCACTTCACGTCTGGGACAAGTCTTCCCCGGCTCTCAAGACTGAGGGTGTCCGACTCAGGAATTCCTCAGGAATTCTCCGGCCTCGGGAAACAGAGCTCACACATGGGTTCCCTGCCCTTCCGCTCACCTGGACGCTCGCTCGTTAGCGAGCAGCCCCGGGCCCGGGGTCCCTCCTGTTCTCACCCCTCCTGCCCGCGCCCCCGCCCCGTCCCACCTCCTCATCCCTCCCGAGGGTGCTCTGCCCTCCCCGACGGCACCAACTCCAGCTTTTGGGCGGGGCCATACTCAGGTTAAAAATACCCCGGGCGGGACCCCGACAAATGTCCCTGGTCCCCCCGAGGAGCCGTCGGCGCCTCCGTCCCAGCTCTCCCAGGAGCCCCACCACAGCAGGGCGTCCCCGAGGCCATGGGCGCGCAGACCGCCGCGCGGCCAGACGCCGCGAAAGCAGACCACGCGCCCCAGCCCTCCCGGCGCCAGCTCAGGCGCCGTCCACCGGAACAGCCGCGCCGATCGAACAGACCGCCCGCCGCCCGCGCTCACCCGGTAGGCGAACTTCATCACTGCCGCCCCACGTGCACCGCAGCTCAAGCCGACTGCCGCCCACAGAGACTCTTCCCGGGGTCCGCGCGGCCCCGCCCACAGCACGCACTTCCGGGAAGAGACGGCGCGCACCGCCCACAGCGCGCGCTTCCGGGGCGGGGCCGCGCACCACAGGCCGCAGCGCCCCAGGAGGCCGGAGGAGCCTCCTCGCCCTCGCCCGGCTCCGAAGCGGAGTTTGAACGCAAGCGGCCCAACCCCTCCCGAGGCGGGGCCTTCTCCGGGCCCCGCCCACACCCCGGAGCCACGCTGCAGGGCACTCTCCGCACGGAGGCCCAGCCTGGCACAGCAGCGTCCACAACATCCCAGAGCCCTGCACACCCAAATGTCTTCGTTCTTGTGAGCTACCGGGTAAGGAATTATGAATAAAGTCCCGAATGCTGGCCGGTGCGGTGGCTCACGCCTGAGAGACTGAGGAGGGTGGATGACCTGAGGTCGGCAGTTCCAGACTAGCCTGGCCAACATGGTGAAACACGGTCTCTACTAAAGTACAAAAATGAGGCGCATGCATGCCTGTAGTCCCAGCTACTCGGGAGGCTGAGGCAGGAGAATGGCTTGAACCTGGGAGGTGGAGTTTGCAGTGAGCAGAGATCGCGCCATGGCACTCCAGCCTGGGCAACACAGCAAGACTGTCTCAGAAAGAAAAAAAAAAAAAAAAAATCCGAATGCTTCCCAAAAAGCAAATAATCTATGTCAAGAGTCAGGAACAAGAACTAGAGAGGTAAAACAAGAAAATCTTCACATTACATACTGTTGTCACACCGTGTCGCAGCAAAAGATCCAGTGCAAAACAGCAGTTTCTTCTTAAAATGTGTATTTTCAGAATTACAATGCTTACATTTTAAACAGTCTTAATACAGTGGTTTTAATCTAACAATATATTACATAATATGAAAAATGACTTTTCATAGTAAACCATGAAAATGGAATTAATACCTGCAGTGTCAAAGTCACCAACTTGTCACCTTTTCCAGTCACAAAATCCCAACACATTGTATTAATGCTTGGGGGTCTTACAGCCTGATGTATAAAGGATGAATAAATGTAGAGAAAGGAGTATTTTCATGAAAAATAAAATTTAAAAACCAGGTAGGATTTAAAGAACACAGTTGAGAGTAAAACATTTAGATCAGCCCAGTTTGCCCTTTTATAAAAAGTAGTATAGCTTTTCATTTTATATACAAACCTGGAGTGTCTGACTTCATTTTAAAACTTAATTTTAAGCACTAAAGAAAATTTGAATAGAAGCCTGTATTTTTTCTGCTAATTCTGTATGGGATATCTAGCGTCTCCACTAAGAGTAATTAATACAGGAATCTGACCCTCCTGGGCTGTGCTGACAATGGAACTGTTGTAGGTAAAATCATTTTCTGATTAAATACAACAATTTCCACATTAGAATCAGAAGAGTTATAATTTTTCCAATCATAGGACATCCCATGAAATTCACAAAAATTATAACTTATTTTATTTTCCATTTGACAGTATTTACATGTTCCACAGATATTTGTAAAACAGCTGCAAATTCCTTGCTTTTTAGATACACATTGTATATCTGGCTTCACAATTATTTAACATCTCTTGTCTTTATCAACAAAACCAGCTTGTCTCAAATACATAGACCTTACTTTACATAAAACAATAAAAATCCAATTACAGTTACTCTTTTAGGACTTTTATGATAAACATTAAGAAAAAAATGACAATTTTGGGTAACATTCTTCTTTGTCTTAAAGAGGCAGAAGCATTCATGTAACATAGTTTGCAAAAGATCTTTTGGGTAATTAGGGGGAAAAACTGATAAATTTGATTTCATTCCATCTTCAGGCAATAAGAAAGCGCTGTAAACATTTTAAATTTCCTCTTCACTTTCTTCCTCTAAATATATACG
Organism: Macaca mulatta; assembly: GCF_049350105.2. Classification (NCBI taxonomy): domain Eukaryota; kingdom Metazoa; phylum Chordata; class Mammalia; order Primates; family Cercopithecidae; genus Macaca; species Macaca mulatta. The sequence goes on from NC_133408.1 coordinate 3,430,524, forward strand.
AAGTTGGATAATTTCATCCTGGGAGTAGAACTAGATACAAGAAAATCAGAGAGTAATAAATAAAACATTTAATCACATTCCCTCTTCCAGAAGGTAAGAGAGAAAGGGTAAGAAGGAAAGCTACATTATAGACTAGGGAAGGCTCCCAGGCTGACAACACGGATTACAGGCTCTTCTGACAGAATCAAATCTCCCATCTCTTTATTCACAGGACTTGGTAGAAATGCAGGGCAATCGTCAATTTTTATGATAAAAAATCCTTATTTTAGAAACCCTAAACTATCATTAGATTCTGAAGTTCTAATTTGCTAACTAGTTTGACCAAGTTTGTTAAACTGCACATGAAGAAGATAAATTTCTGGGAAGTTTAAATACACAATTATTTATCTTCTTTACACGTCTCCAATTTCTACAAATGAAAAAGACGTAGAAGGGAAAAAAAATCACGTCACCTTTATTTATTCAATGAGCTAAAAGACAACACAGAGAATACTGGAAATGACAGCTGTCGCGTTTCCCCAGTCTTTGCCTCCTTCCTCCCACGCCCCACTGCCTCCCGCAAGCACCGTGCTGGGCAGGAACCCGGTGCTCCTTCTCTCCACGACTTGCACATCCACGGGGATTCACACGAGGGCCACCCGCTGCTGGACCCAATTCTATCTGCTTGCGCTAATCTTGTCAAGTTCAATTCCAAGCACGCTTGCCCAGGAAATTAAGAGTACTATTTCATATGTACAAAAATACATCGCTTTGGAGAGCTGGAAAAGGTTTAATACGTACAACACTTATTTACAAGCTGTGACTTTCACACCTGTAAAAACAAACACACTTATTTTTGTCCTTGATTTTTGGTGCAACTTACACATAAACATTACATCAGTTAGTCTGTATTTTTAAAAATAATAAATCAACCATATGTACAATAAAATTTACAACCGAAAGCAAATAATCCATTGGAACAGTGTGACTGCAACTCAGTAGACCAGCGGAGGACATTCCAGGACTTGAGTCCTTCCCTACAACCAGACTAAAAACACACTGAGGACCTCTCTCATCCTCACGATGGAACATCTTAATTTCTAAGACTTAAGGTGCAAAAGAAAAATAATGATTATACAGCTACAATTACATGTAAAGACTTTAAAGGGACAGAAAAACGTATTAACCCCCACATATATAATAATCATTAAATTAAATACATATTTAACTCCCAGTGCATATGATATTCTATCAACATTATGGGGGACCACAGGGTTCCAGAAACATTTATCCCTAAACCACCTCACCGCCGAGGAGTTCCTCACAGCCGGGTCTCAGCTTTCTTCAGTACCTTTCACGTGGCTCCGGCTGATGGGCCTCCAGGTCCCCCAGCTCCGGCATCCCAAGGCACAGAAGGGGTTATGATCCCTCCCTCCCCCCACCCACCTCCCCTAGAAGGGTGTTACTCTAGAAAAGCACAACGAGAGGATCTGCGGTAAACGGCTGTTTTACCCCTTAGGGGACACAAATCCACTCCGATCAGGAACCTGGGCAGCTGTGTGACCAGAAAGGCACACACATGTCACTAAGAATGCAAGGCCTGCTGAGTGTCTACCTGAAAGACAAATGGCCTTCCACGAAGAGCCAGCAGACAGAGGCTGCTTCGTGCAGACAGCATGGGCGGAGACTTTCATGAGCAGTGTGTGAGGTAGGGGAGGGAGGCTGGAGCTCTGAGTAAGTGGCGTGGGACACCAGCATGGGGACGGGGTGAGAAAAGCAGGAATCTGAGATCACAGGCGGCATGAAAACAACAGAACTCGGCTGGCCAGCTGCATGATGACGCTCTCTGATGTCCCCACAGCCAGGCAGGACCACTGAAGGTCTGGCTGGAGCCAGAACGGAGAAGAGTCCAGTCACAGTCCCATAAAGTGCACTCCTAGCTGGGCCGTGGCATGTGTTCACCCCAGCGCTGTCATGTTACACTGACTTCCAGGACGTGGTCATCTTGGCTGGGGATGACCAGGACTTGCGTGCCTGAGCTGGAGTTGAAGACCTGGCCGGCCGGCAGTGCCTGCAGCCGGGGCATGGGCAGGCCTTTGTGCTCGCTGCTGCAGGCCGAGTGCACACTGCCCCTGCTCTTGAGGCTGCTGCTGTCTGGCTGGTCGTCCCCATGCTTGTCTACTGACAGGCTGTCGTTTTCTATCCAGCTGTCTGCAAAACACACAGGAAGTTAGACCCAAGCTGGGTCCACACTCACCTGGGGACTGGCAAAGCCACATGGAGCCAGGCTGAACATGCAGAATGCCACCCGACGCTGCCCCTTTACAGAGCACTCTGCGCACAGAGGCTTAGTTTCAGAGCCGGTGCCTGAGATTCTAACAGCAGACGAGGCTTCTGGTACCAGTTTCTACTGGCACTGAAAACATGCCGCTTGTTCTCAAACCCGCTCACTCACAAGCTTTGGCACTGAAAACATGCCGCTAGTTCTCAAACCTGCTCACTCACAAGCTTATTAGCTCTCGCACAAAGTAATCACCTGCTCGAATACTGAAGGTAAACTTTTTCTTAAAAAGTCCTTACCAGCGTCCAGTTGGGAGGAGTGCGCAGAATGATGGGGGAGGTACTTGAACAGCCTGACGTCGGGCAGAGGGAGATACCCCGCGAAGAGTGGCATTACTTCCATGTGGACCCTGTGAGTGGCCCGAGCAGCCACTGGCATGGAGATGACACCGCAGCTTTTCCCACACACTGCCCAATTGCTACTGTTGTCGACAACTGAAACGAGAGGAAACGCTGTGTCACCCAGGATGGGCCTTCAAGTACTCGGGCGAGAGTCTCAGCCATCGTTACCCAATCTTCTCACCCAACGGTGTCTGACAAAACACCACAGACACAGAGCCCAGTGCCTTGTAGCTGCACCTGAAGATACAGCCATGCACTTTCACGGTGACAACACCTATTTCACTGAGTCCAACTTCAATTCGTTCTGGATTAGAATGAATTATGCTGGACGTGTACAGAAAACGGCATTTTTCCTGTGAGGTTAATAAATGAATTAATTTTGATATCAAATTTTTGTGTCATCTTCCAAAGTATGGTTACTTTGGCAGTTAAATGAGTTCTGTCTGGTAAGTGACAGTCTCCAAGACCACTGGGTCTGAAGCCAACTCTGCCACTCAGAAGAGCATCCCAAGGCCTCCAGGCTCAATGACCTCTGTATACTGGTGAGACCACCACCAGCCTCACAGAGCTGCTTTTTAAGGATGGAAAGAGAATATGTATGAGGGAACTACAAAAAGTTCACGCAAAAAGGGAATCCAGGCCGGGCGCAGTGGCTCACGCCTGTAATCCCAGCACTTTGGGAGGCCGAGACAGGAGGATCACGAGGTCAGGAGATCGAGACCATCCTGGCGAACACGGTGAAATCCCGTCTCTAATAAAAATACAAAAAAATAGCCGGGTGCGGTGGCGGGCGCCTGTAGTCCCAGCTACACGGGAGGCTGAGGCAAGAGAATGGCGTGAACCTGGGAGGCAGAGCTTACAGTAAGCCAAGATTGCGCCACTGCACTCCAGCCTGGGCGACTGAGCAAGACTCCGTCTCAAAAAAAAAGAATCCAAAGATGCAAATAGAAAATATAAGCTTTATGTCTCAACATAAGCCCCACTCAAGTCAAGACATGTTTGTAAGCAATGATGCCATTGCTTACAATGCCATTTAGTCCATCCCTGAAGAACTGGGAGGCCTGAGAATTTAGCCATGTCAAGGCAGTCTTTTTCTACATTATTAGCCGAATAAAAATGGGTGCCTTTTAAAGACTTTTTAAGATCAGGAAACAAAATAAGTCAGAAGGAGCCAAATCAGGCCCATAAGGTGGATGCCTCATGATTTCCAATAGAAACCCTCGCAAAGTTGGGCTCGTTGGAGGAATGAGCAGGAGCTTTGTCGTGGTGGAGGAGGACTCTCTGGTGAAGCTTCCCCAGGGGTTTTTCTACCAAAGCTCTTGCTATCTTCCTCAAAACACTCTCATAATACACAGATGCTGTTGTCCTTTGACTCTCCAGGAAGTCAATAAGCACAAGGCCTTGAGTATCCCAAAAACCTATTGCTGTGGCCTCTGCTCTTGACCGGTCTGCTTCTGCTCTGGCTGGGCAACCCCACCTCTTGGTAGCCATTGCCGTGTCTGCTTTGTCTTCAGAATGGTACTGGGAAGGCCACACTGCATCTCCTGTTAAAGTTCTTTGAGTAAATGCTTCAGGATCTTGATCCCATGTGTTTGAAGTTTCCATGGGAAGCTCTGCTCTGGTCGGCCGCGGACCTGGGTGTTAGGGTTTTGGCACCCACTGAGTGGAACGTTTGCTCACCTTTCTGTCCTAATTGCGTAAGCTGAACCAGTTGAGATGTCTGCGGTGTTGGCTCTCATTTCTGCTGTTGTCAGTTCTCTCCAATTAGAGCATGAACAAGGTGAATTTTTTCCTTGACAATGGATGTGGATGGTCTGCTTGCTGTGGCCTTAATCTTCAGCATCATCTCGTCCCTTCTTAAAACAAGATATCCATTTGCAAACTACTTAACTCTTTGGGGCATTATCCAAAGAATTTCATACTTTTCATAAAGCATCAATGATTTCACCATTCTTCCACCCAAGCTTCACCATAAATTTGATGGGTTTTTGTTTTTTTGTTTTTTTTTTGTTTTTTTTAGGCAAAGTTTCTCTCTTGTTGCCCAGGCTGGAATGCAATGGCGCAATCTCGGTTGGCTGCAACCTCCACCTCCTGGGTTCAGGCGATTCTCCTGCCTCAGCCTCCCAAGTAGCTGGGATTACAGGTGCACGCCACCACACCCGGCTAGTTTTTTGTATTTTTAGTAGAGACGGAGTTTCACCATATTGGCCAGGCTGGTCTCAAACTCCTGACCTCAGGTGATCCGCCCGCCTCGGCTGCCCAAAGTGCTGGGATTATAGGCGTGAGCCACCGCGCCCGGCCAGTGTTGGTTCCTGATTTAATTTTAGCAGAATTCATGTTGCTCTGATGGGGCTCTTTTAAACTGATGTCTCATCCTTCTTAGTGCCTCAAACTAGATCCTGCTCAGTGAGGAGGAGCTTATTTTGGTGCAAAAAGTGTTGAAATCCATGCATAGTTTTTTCATAATGTATCTTCCGTGATTTGTTTGAAGAACCCTTGTATGTAAAGCATTTAGTCCCACTCCTCGGACATGGTAGTGTCTTAATATATGGCAGGTGTTATTATTAACATTCATTATTAAAACAACCTTCATGTAATTCAATGCAATTCAAACACCTAAGTGATCATTCACTGGGACCAGCCCTGGAGATATGAAAGTAAGCAAGACAGGATCCTTGCCATCCAGTAGTAGTTGGCCTGGCAAAGAGGTCACAGCTTCCCATCATGAGGACACTGAGCAACCGCCCAGGGGGAGTGAGTGACCAGAAGGCCATGAGCAGCAGAGAAGGGCTCAGGGAGATGGACATTCTGTAGGTGGGAATGGCGGACCTTTGAGGGCAGGGGCTACTACAGGACACACAGAGGACCTAGGAGTGTCCGGAGGAAGGCAATGGAGTGACGGTTCTCAGAGTGTGGCTCTCAGGGCACCCACAAGCTCATAGCTTTCACACTGCTGCCTTTCCACGCTGCTGACCTCGGTGCTGCTGGGGCAACCACAATGGCGTGAACTCAGGAGCCAGATCACTGCCATGAACTCACAGCAGAAAACCAAAACAAAATGCCACGCTTCACAAAGTAGTCAAAAGTGTTCATTTTATTAAATTCAGCTCCTGAGTACACTTTTTTGGTTTTTTAATTGTGAAATGTTTATAGACTCACAAGAAGTTGTAAAAATAGTAGAGGGGTCACCTACCTTCATCACCAGCTTCACCCAACTATGCCATCTCATGTAACACAGGAAGCTGACATTGGTACCATACAGTGACCCAGGCTGCAGACCCCACTGGATTTCACTACAGAGTGAACCGGGCTGTAAACCCCACTGGATTTCACTACAGAATGAACCAGGCTGCAGACCTCACTGGATTTCACTACAGAATGAACCAGGCTGCAGACCTCACTGGATTTCACTACTGAGTGAACCAGGCTGTAAACCTCACTGGATTTCACTACAGAGTGAACCGGGCTGTAAACCTCACTGGATTTCACTACAGAATGAACCAGGCTGCAGACCTCACTGGGTTTCACTACTGAGTGAACCAGGCTGTAGACCCCACTGGATTTCACTAGAGTGAACCAGGCTGCAGACCCCGCTGGATTTCACTAGAGTGAACCAGGCTGCAGACCCCACTGGATTTCACTACTGAGTGAACCAGGCTGCAGACCCCACTGGATTTCACTACTGAGTGAACCAGGCTGCAGACCCCACTGGATTTCACTACTGAGTGAACCAGGCTGCAGACCCCACTGGATTTCACTAGACTGAACCAGGCTGCAGACCCCACTGGATTTCAATATGGAGTGAACCAGAATGTAGACCTCACTAGATTTCACTACAGAATGAATCAGGCTGCAAACCCCACTGGATTTCAGCACCTTTCACAGGCATTCTTTGGGTCTAATTCTATGGCATTTGTCACATGTGTAGATTCTTGTACCACCACAGCGGCCCTGGCCAAGTACTCTCCATTACCACAGAGGACGGCCTCCTGCTGCCTCCTGCTGCTCTGTGCAACACTGACCCGCCCTCCCTCTGCGGCTGGCATTTTGAGGGTGTCATTTAGAAATGGAATCACACAGTACACCTCCTTATAGAACTGGCTTTTTCTTAGTACAATGCCCTTGAGATCCAACCACAGCACTGTGTGAGTCAACAGTCCCTTCTGTTTCATTGCTGAGGAGGAATCAGATGTGCCAGTTTGTTTAACCACTCTCAAGCTGAAGGACGTTTGAATTATTTCCATTCTTGAGTGCTTGTGTTCTTGACATTCTCCCGGTCTCTGCTGCAGAATGACAGCTGGCTCAGGGAAAGCACGTGGGGAGCGCTCAGTGCTGTGAGCCGAAATAGCTGCTGTTTTCACAGAACACCCTTTCCACTTGCAAGAGTGCTGGGGAAGCTAGTTATTCAGTGTTGGGTATTTGGCAGACGTTTGATGAAAAATGAATGATGTAAGCCTGTCACTTCGAAGAAAACAACATGAGTATTTGCTGCCAATGATGCCATCTAAGACTGAGCAAAAATCAGAATTTTGGAAAACTTACACTTGCCGCTGTGAGCTTAAAAGAGTCCTGATGCTCCAAGCTCTCCCTGAGAGATCACAAATGCAGATTTTAAAAAAATATTGTCAAACGAAAGGTGCCCCCATTTGGAAGATCTGCACAACTCAGGAAGCTATGCTTCTCACGTGACTAATGGCACAGGGTGTCATGCTATGATGCCTGGGTAAAAGAACCACTCAACATGCAAGAGAGGCCGGGTGCAGTGCCTCACACCTGTAATCCCAATACTCTGGGAGGCCAAGGCGGGAGGACTGCTTCAGCCCATGGGTTTGAGACCACCTACCTTCATACATAAGCTTTGTCGAAAAATGCTCATCAGATTCGGTCAGTGCTTCATCCTTATCCACCTCCAAGAGGTCTGAGAGCCTCGTGATCAATACCTCCAGGGAGCAGAGGGAGCCTGTTCTGCAGTACTCCATTCCCGAAGGGGGAAAGATCTCAGCCTTCACATTGTATAATGTCTGGGCAGGAAAGGGAGAGAAAAGAAAGGAAATGTATCTAACAGTTCTCAAGAAATGCAACTAGAGGCAAAAGAAGAGCTGCCCGCAGACCCTGGAGAGCTGAGGAAAGACACTTATCTGCTCGGCTGGCCTTAGAGCAACTGTGGCCACTCACTCTCAATAATTCTCATGGGAGATGCAATGTTTTCGGAAGTCCTACACCCCCAACCTTAACATCCTTCTTCAAATTATGAATATTTCCAACTGCAGGAAGAAAGGCTAGCACAGCGACCCTCCCGCTGCCTATCACCCGGATCCCAAGATCTCAGCATGTTGATGCCTCAGCATCACCGATCGAGCCATGTACATTTCTGTATTTGCCTGAGGTAATTTAAAGCGAATTTCAGGCCAGGCATGGTGGCTCACGCCTGTAATACCAGCACTTTGGGAGGCCGAGGTGGGCAGATTAATTGAGGCCAGGAGTTTGAGACCAGCCTGCCCAACGTGGTGAAATCCCATCTCTACTAAAAATACAAAAATTAGCCGGGTACAGTGGTAGGTGCCTGTAATCCCAGCTACTTGGATTACTTAGCAGGAGACTCCCTTGAACCCAGGAGGCAAAGGCTGCAGTGAGCTGAGATCACGCCACTGCACTGCAACCTGGGTGACAGAGCAAGACTGTCTCAAAAAAAAATAATAATCAGATAAAAAAATAAAGCAAATTTCAGACAACCTGTTATTTTGCCCCATCTACTTCAGTATGCATTACTAAACACTAAGGCCTTTTTCTTACCAAAACACAAAGCTATTATTACAACTAGCAAAAGCAACAGGAATTCCTTGGTATAACCCAATTCAGTCCATAATCTGCTTTGTCCATGTTTTCTTTCCATAATCAACCTATTCTCAGTGGTTATTCAAATATGCTTAACATTCTACCACCACCCATGGCGAACAATCACAACTCATCCGCCACCGCAAAGATGAAAAAGGGCTCGCGCAGCTCCACTTCTGAAGGGAAGCGGGTGTGTGCACATGCGTGCATGTGTGTAATACAGTATAACTTGACTTAAAAGTGTTCTATTGGCATTGTAAAACGTTCAAAGAAGATATTTCAGTATATTAAGAAGTGTCTGTCTGGAGTCTGAAGCCAAGATGAAGTCGTCTGCTGGGAGTTCACAGCCTAAACAGCAGTCCTGAGCGTGGCCTTTCTAGGTGATCTCCTACCAAATCCCCAATTACCTCTGTTTGGACATGGGACAAACTCCCACCAGTCTCAACAGGGGCCATGCTGGGACTTCCTGATGTTCTCGAGCCACAGGGCAGAAAAGATCCCAAATACACAGATGCAAAAATGCCAGCCGTGGGCCCGGATACCCGTAGGTCCTGGGAACTGAAGCAGTGGAATGCTGTGCTAGAGGCCCCTGAAATACCTCCTCCTGAGAAGCTTCTGGCTGGAGCACAGTGTGAATGTTTCTGAATCCAGCAAAGAATGCAGACTTGCCTAAGGGCTTGAAGGACACCCAGAGTTGCAGTAGGACAAAGTGGGGTGTGCTGAGACCTGCGTGTGCCTGAACATTGCTCTCAGCTGCATCTGGGAAGGAGAGTGGCTGGGGGAAAGCACAGCGCAGGGTGAGTAGCAGGGGCCTCACCTGGCAGCACCTGGAGCTCAGGCACAGTGACCAGAACTGCGGAGCCTCTTCAAAGCGACACGCGAGCACTTACGGCCAGCTGGTCTCTGACAGCGAGGCCAGGGTCACCCCACAGGGAGGAAAGCATCATTATGACAGATGGGATAGGGACACCTGATGGGTCACTTGAAAAGAACAAATTTGGACCCTACCTCTTACCATACACAAAAATTAAGTCAAAGTAGATCACAGACCTAAATATAAGTGCTGAAATTACGAACATCTTGGAAGAAAATGCAGGAGAAAATCTTTTTGACCAAAGGCAATGATTTTCTAGGTCCAAAGCAAAAAATTCAAGCAATAAAACAGAGAGTTGAATTGGATTTCATCAAAATTTAAAACTTTTGTGCTTCAAAGGACAACAAATGGAAGAAAATATTTGCAAATCATACGTAAGGACCTGGTACCTAGGATATATAAAGAATTTACAATTCAATAATAAAAAACAAATAACCCTATTTAAACATGGGGAAAGGAGTTGAACAGACATCCTTCCAAAGGCGGCAGAAAAATGGACCACATGCCCAAGAGAAGCAGCACAACATCACTAGCCACTGGGAAAACGCCTGCCAACTGGAACGGCCACAACCAAAAACACAGTGAGACAAGTGCTGGCAGGACACACAGAAGCTGGGACTCTCTGGGTCCCAGCTGGAATCCACTATGTTGCTGGTGGGAATGTAGAGCCCTCTGGAAAAAGTTTGGCAGTTGCTCAAAAAGCTAACCATAGAGTTACCCATATGACCCAGAAATTCCACTCAGGTCTTTACCAGGAGAATTGAATAGATATGGTCCCATAAAAACCCATACTTTGGGCCGAGCATGGTGGCTCACGCCTGTAATCCGAGCACTTTGGGAGGCCAAGGTGGGTGGATCACGAGGTCAGGAGTTCAAGACCAGCCTGGCCAAGATGGTGAAACCTCGTCTCTACTAAAAATACAAAAAATTAGCCAGGCATGGTGGCACGCGCCTGTAATCCCAGCTACTCCGGAGGCTGAGGCAGAGAACTGCTTAAACCTAGAGGGGTGGAGGGTGCAGTGAGCCAAGATTACATCACTGCACTCCAGCCTGGGAGACAGAGCAAGACTCTGTCTCAAAAAAACAAAAACAAAAACAGAAAAAACCTGTACTTTGGCTGGGCGCAGTGGCTCACATCTATAATCCCAGCACTTTGGGAGGCCAAGGCAGGTGGATCACCTCAGGTTGGGAGTTTGAGACCAGCCTGACCAACATAGAGAAAGCCCGTCTCTACTAAAAATGCAAAAAATTAGCTGGGTGTGGTGGTGCATGCCTGTAATCCAGCTACTCGGGAGGCTGAGGCAGGAGAATTGCTTGCACCTGGGAGGCAGAGGTTGCAGTGAGCTGAGATCGTGCCATTGCACTCAAGCCTGGCAACAAGAGCAAAACTCTGTCTCAGAAAAATAAATAAATAAAAAGAAAAATCATGAGCCAGGTGTGGTGACACATGCCTGTGGTCCCAGCTGCTCGGCAGGCTGAGGTGGGAAGATCATGAGCCCAGAAGGTCCAGGCTGCAGTGAGCTATGATTGTGCCACTGCACTGCAGCCTGGGGGACAGAGTAAGACCCTGTCTCATAAATAAATAAATTATTTATATATAAATTATTATTATATATTATTATTTAATAATTTGTGATTTTATTTATTCATTTAAATGTATTAAATAAGGCATTATATAAAACATGAAGGTCAAAACAATTTGTCTTGTTTGGAAGAAGATAGAAAAAAACTGCTAATATCAAAACTATAAAGACAAACACTTCAAATCAACATGGTTTGACAATTTCAAACAGTAAAGAGAAGAAAAGGAAGTATCACAAAATTGTAAAACATTAAGTCGAATAATCTCCCTAAAGGAACACAGCACACACCTCTATCTACTCACCTAGCTCAAGGCTACACTTCATTCCACACTCAAATTGGCTTCTAAAACATGATGCACAAGTTCTAAGAAAATCTTCACAATATTCAGCTAGCAAGTTTTCAGCTTTTCTTTGAAAAACTAGAGATATGCCTTAGAAAGCAATGCCCCCGAAGATGAAATGACTCCAAGAAATATTTCCAGGGAGTTACTAAGTCAACATGAGAAAGGGAAAAAGAAGAAAAAAGGAGTATTTGGGCCTTCCAAATGACAAACACTCCTCTCAGAGATGCCCCCAGGAGTGTGGGCATCTCAGATGTGTCACTTGAGAAGGACCTGGGGTTCTAAAATAAAGATAGTCGATGATTCAACTACCCTAGCAACTGTTTTTCTCCAGCTGCTCCTTCATTATGTTGGCAGAAGCTGTCTATTCAGTTCTTCAGATTATAAAGAACATAATGCCATCTTTCATTTTTCCACCCCACCCTCCCAAAATAATACATCACTTACAAAAAAATTTTCCACTTTAAATTCATAAGTATACGGCTTTAAGGAGATAGACAGCTGTTCCTCAGAAGCTGGGGAAAATCCAACAGAGAACCGGCAATGCAGAGAAGGGGGAGGCTCTTCTGTCCACTTGAGTTCCCAGACGAAGAACACCGACTGCTTGCTGTAGATGGGCTGGAAAGAGAGTCGGGGGTCACTGTTCACACAGCACCATAACCGCAAAGACAACACAGACACTGCAGCGAAACACATGCCATGCGAAGGGTGCTGAGCAGACACCATGGGCAGGCCTCTGCCTCACAGCACGCCTGTGCACGCTGCTTTAGGCCCCACAGCACCTGTCCCTGCCCTAACTCCCTTTGCCTGGCCTTGTCCCAGCAGAAGATTGTACAAAATTGGTAAATCTTTAATTTTTTATGATTCCATAAGTTTTATATCATATGAGATCATTAAAAAGTAGCTTAATTTTTTTTTTTTTTTCTTTTTGAAACGGAGTCTCCCTCTGTCGCCCAGGCTGGAGTGCAGTGACATGATCTCGGCTCACTGCAACTTCTGCCTCCTGGGTTCAAGTGATTCTCCTGTGTCGGCCTCCCGAGTAGCTGGGATTACAGAAGCATGCCACCATGCCCAGCTAACTTTTTTTTTTATTTTAGTAGGGATGGGGTTTCCCCGTGTTGCCCAAGAGGGTCTTGAATTCCTGAGCTCAGGCAATCCACCTGCCTCGGCCTCCCAAAGTGCTTGGATTACAGGTGTGAGCCACCGCGCCCCATCAATTTTTTTTTCCCCTTTTTTTAGAGACAGGGTCTCACTCTGTCACCCAGGCTGGAGTGCCATGGCGTGATCACAGCTCACTGCAGCCCAACCTCCCAGGTTCAAGAGATCTTCTCACCTCAGCTTCCTGGGTAGCTGGGAATACAAGTGTGTGCCACCATGCCTGACTAATTTTTGTATTTGTAGAGATGGGGTTTGCTATGTTGCTCAGCCTGATCTCAAACTCCTGAGCTCAAGTGATCCACCCACCTGGGCCTTCCAAAATGTTGGAATCACAGGTGTGAGTCACCATGCCCAAAGGATATTAATGGATATTAATTAATATATAGCATATCCCATGCAGCTCCAAAACAGGGGAATATATCATCAATTAATTAAAAAGTACATCTTGGCTAGAGGTGGTGGCTCATGGCTGTAATCCCAACACTTTAGGAGGCCAAGGTGGGTGGTTCACCTGAGGTCAGCAGTTCAAGACCAGCCTGACCAACATGGTGAAACCACGGCTCTATTAAAAATACAAAATTAGCTGGGTGTGTTGGCAGGCGCCTGTAATCACAGCTAGTCGGGAGGCTGAGACAGAAGAATTGCTTGAACCCAGGAGGCAGAGGTTGCAGTGAGGCAAGATCACACGATTGCATTCCAGGCTGGGTGACAAGAGCGAAACTCCATCTCAAAAAAAGATAAATAAAAATTTAAAAAACAAAATAAAAAGTAAGTCTTTACATCCAGCCAATTATTTTATATTTAAATTATTTTAGGAACCAGCACAACCTGATGTATGGGTTGAACACTGCTATTACATGTAGAGTCCACACCTAAAAGCACAGTGTCAAGCTCCAGGACTATCTGAAAGAGCTAACGGATTAGTGGGGGAGAATCCTTTGAAAATGCTGAAGATTCAGACATACATTAAGAAAGCCTTCGAGCTCTAAACACTCAGCATTTACTGCCTAAAAACATATGTGAAAAATCAACAGAAAAAGCAAGGTCAAGATTCAGCCAGGCAGGGAGGCATAAACAGAAAAAGCAAGGTCCAGATGCAGGCACGAGCATGGCTCTTTTACAAAGGCACCGACGTGTCGGGCACCATCGCTCTGGCACTGGCAGGCATCACGCTCCAGGCAGAGTGGAGCAGTGCCCATGCAATCAACAGTGCGTTCAAACAGAAGCTTGTACCTGCACACATCTATGCATACAGTGGGACCAGTTTCAGATTTAATTCTTCTAAAAAGAAGAATTCATCCATCCAGCCACCCACTTACTCAGCAGCAAGCCCCGATCCAGCCTCAGGGCAGCCGGAGGAGCTGCACAGGAGCCTTTACTCATCAGCAGTGCAGCTGTTCTATCTAAAGGCTCGATCGCAACACATACTACATCATTTCCGTACACTCCGGTTCTCTGTTGAGAAGTTATGCTCAGGTCTACACAATGTTTACCTGCTGGGACTGCGTGTTCAGTGGTACTAGTTGCAGGTCGGTACTATCACTGGTATCTACAAGATAACTATCTGACAGCTGAAAGTCAAGTTCTGACAAATTCTGGACACAAACTTGAACATATTTCCTAAAGCGGAAAAACAAGAAGTATTATTTTGATATGTAAGAACTTTATTAAATATATCTTAGCTTTGTTAAGGAGACCCTCTCTGTCTAGGGAATCAAAAAAGCAGCAAAGCAAAGTAAGCTACGTTGTTGCATATGTTTCTCCTTCAGATTTCACACCAAAAAGTGTCAGAAAAAAATAAACCTTTTTGGCTGGGCACGGTGGCCCACGCCTGTAATCCCAGCACTTTGGGAGGCCAAGGTGGGCAGATTATGAGGTCAGATCGAGACCATCCTGGCCAACATGGTGAAACCCCATCTCTATTAAAAATACAAAAATTAGCCAGACTTGGTGGCACGTGTCTGTAATTCTGTAATCCCAGCTACTGAGGAGGCTGAGGTATGAGAATCGCTTGAACCCAGGAGGCAGAGGTTGCAGTGAGCTGAGATCGTGCCACTGCACTCCAGCCTGGTGACAGGGCGAGACTCCGTCTCAAAAAAATAACAAATAATAATAAACAAACATTTTTAAAGAGGCGATTTCTGTGAGGAAATGGAAGAAAGAATATAGTTTCTGACCAGCCTTATTATAAAGTGATCATGGCTGGTCACCCTCACTGGCCTATGGGGAGCCACAGGGAGAGAGCAGCGGCCCTCCTCATTAGAGGTAAAGACTCTCCATTGAGAGAGGAAAGGCAGGGCTTATCTCCATTTCCATTACATGCAAAGCTTTGAAAAATAATAATAATAGTTATTATTTTTTGAGACAGAGTATTGCTCTTATCGCCCAGGCTGGAGTGCAATGGCACGATCTTGGCTCAATGCAACCTCCATCTCCCGGGTTCAAGCAATTCTCCTGCCTCAGTCTCCAGAGTAGCTGGGATTACAGGTGCGTACCACCATGCCCAGCTCATTTTTGTATTTTTAGTAGAGATGGGGTTTTGCTATGTTGGTCAGGCTGGTGTTGAACTCCTGACCTCGTGATCCGCCTGCCTCGGCCTCCCAAAGTACTGGGATTACAGGCGTGAGCCACCGTGCCCAGATGAAAAATTTTTTAATAAGGTTCTTTTAGAGATTATTGATGTTTTTAACCATTAATATCTACAGCTCCCTTTGCTGTGATTTGAAGGGGAAGAAAAGCTGCTAGTATAATGTTCCATTCTAAACATGGTTCTGACATTTTTGTTTCCAAATTATCCAAACATCGTCAATGGATAAAAAGTTGCGGGCAGAGGCCAGGCCAGCATCCCGAGCACAGTGATCAATGCTAGCACCGTCACTAAGGTGGGGCACCTGGACACCGTGGGCCCCCCATGCAGTCAACAGGAAGCACACAGCCCCGCCTGCCTCAAAGCAGAATCGGAGTCTACTCAAGCCTTTAGGGCGGCTGTTTTCCACTGAGGCAAGTCCGCCCCACCCAGAGGACACTGGGCAGTGTCTACAGACATCTGTGGCTGCCACACCTGGGGGTGGGGAGTGCTACTGGCATCTCGTGGGAGAGCCTGGGGTGCTGCTCAACACCCTACAGCACACAGGACAGCCCCTACAACAGAGTTATCTGGCCCAAAATGTCACTCATGCTGAGCTTAAAAGTTCCTGTTCTAGAGGTTGCAGGCAACTGACAAGAGATACAGGGACAGGGGAATTAGTTAAACAAATCCAGCCAGATCCAGAAAGGTGGGCCTCCAGAGGCAACCCGGCCTGCGTGTGAATAAGTCGATGGCTTGAAAACAGGGAAGAAAGGATGAACAGAGATCTAGTGGTCTGATGGAGATTTTGGATCCCAAGTCACACAAACCAACTATAAAAGGTCATTTTCAGACAGTTGGGAAAATCTGAATATGAACTGGGTGTCATAGGACACCAGGGAATTGTAATTTTAAGAGACAAACAATGGCCTTGTGGTCACATAAGAAGACATCCTTTGTCATCACGAAGGCCAGCTTTGAACATTAGGAACCTCCGCTTAGAAGAGTCCTGGGAAACCAGCCAGGGCCTGCACACCACGTCTCTGTTACCGTGTTCCTGAAGACAGCAGGGCGTGCGTGGTCCTGAAGGGAACACTGAAGGTCAGTGCGATGACCGTGGAGTAGATGGACCACGGGCAGTCAATTGACACCTGAGGAGGAAGCACAAAGACACTCTCTGACCACTCGCCCGACGGACAGCACAGCCACCACCACTGCTGCCCAGATACACCTGCAGTGCCTGCCCACACCCTAGTCATTTTATTATGGCTTCCACCACTCGTTATGCAGGAAGCAAAGCCTTACCTAACACATACACAAACCAACGAGAAATAGGACACTAAGTCTAGAGACAAGAGAAACGAACACAGAACTGGCAAGACGTGCACCTGTCACCAGAATCATCTCAATGGCGGAAGAGCACAGCCGTCCCCTAAGCAACAGACCCACCTGCTGCTCCCATAAACGCAGGACCACAGTGCCATGTTTCAATGTGCACAGGGTTTTGACACAGTGCTTTCAGTCATATATTTCCAGATGACATTAGTCAATGAGTACTCCATATTTAATGAGTTATCTAAGCATTTAATCCATGTGAGGCTGAATATGTAACTGAAAACCAAATCAGTTTAGGGGCACAGGGAGGACAAAGATATTACATCCCTTAAGGGCAGGAATGAAGCAAGTCTCAAGCCTTATTCCCCACAGGGAAGAGGTGAATACCCCAGCACGCACCGTGCGTGCCACCAATGCCAGGGAAAAGCAGGATAACACGGCACACGGCACAGGTGCCGCCAGCGCCAGGGAACAGCGGGATACTCGGGCACCCGGTACAGGTGCCGCCAGTGCTAGGGAAGAGCGGGATACTCGGGCACACAGCACAGGTGCCACCAGCGCTGCATGTTCCTGCTGAGCTGAGCGCTACCTTCGCGAATGGTGAACGTCTGTGTGAGTTAAGGGAAAGACACTTCCTCAGGTATCTTCAAAAACTGAACATTACAACATTCTTCTTCAGGTGTGGACTTGTCTGGTAACTTCGTGCTTTGGAAAGATGGCATTCCTTGCCCTTTTTCCCCCACTGCTCTTGGGCATCTACTGCGACCCTCAGCCTGTTTTAGAGCCCTCAGGATTGATTTCTGGGCTACAAGACTTGGGCACACCCTGAGTAACATGATGTAGTGACACATTCCATGAGCTGATTTCCTATGGATCTGGGACCGAAATCACATCTTTCGCAAGTAACTGTCAGTGAGTACCAGCACCAAAGCCTAAAACGAGACAGCTCCTCCCCGGATGAGCTTATGATGTTTCAGTGGACAGACACCGAGGCACACATGACACAGTCCTCCTCTGGCCTCGTCACTGGTCAAATAGACATGACCCAAGTCTGATGCCCCTCATGCCTAGGCCGGCCCTAACCTCTTACAGGGAACTCCCTGTGGCCCCTGGCACTGAGAGGGAAAGGTAGAGCTGGCTTGCCTCTGTCCTTGCAAAAAATGCACCCCTTATCTAAGAAAGGGTGATTCACAGAACTGCTAACCACACGGCCAGGGCGTCAGGAATCGGAAGGAGCCAGGCTACCAGCAGGCATCACTACATCGCCTTTCCCAGCAGGTGGGCGGGTAGGGAGGCCCCACAAGCTAAGCTCCTCCACTGCCCCGACTCACTTTGTGGTCTGTGGTAACCATGCAGTGGCCAGTTTTCTGTTTGTCCTTATGCTTCCTGTGGGGCTCTGCCATCCCCAGCATGTCACTCTCCCCTCCAAGTGCTGGGGCTGAAGGTAAAGAGAGAACTTCCAGTTCAAATTCGATCACATGGTATGCAGGCGCAACAGGCAGACTGATGCTCGTGACCTTGTCGGAGGACTGAATCCGGAGCGCAGCATCAGAAGACTGTTCTGCGAAAGACAGAAAAAGTCACTTCAAAGCTGTTCTCTCGGTTTCACTTGTCCTTTTCCTTACAGCAGGTGATGGCCCAGCAGTGAGGCCACCGCTCAACCTCTCCCGCTCCTGCGCACCTGGCAGGCAAACCCAAGAACAAAGCCCCTAGGACAGAGCGGCCCAGTGTAAAAGCCGGCAGGCAGGAGCCCAGACCCATCATTGCTCACAAGCTGAAGACAGGAAAAGGACATTTCCCACAGGGCCCACCCAAGCCCTACGTTATGTCCCTGCATGACCACCTCCCATTCCGTCTCATCTGCAGATCCACCCCCACCCCCAGGGGATCACGGTCCTCCCCTTCCCCTTCTTCATGGCTGGGGCTGGGAGGATGGAGTGCTCAGGGCTCTCAGCAGCACCGACGAGGGCTGCTCTGCTTTTGCTTCTCGGGAGCAGGGCCAGCCTGGGGTGGACAGGGTCTGGCAGGCATCGCCGTGCAACGTGATGCCACATCTCCTATCCTCCGTCAGGCAAGCACTGCTTGGCCACTCAGCGTGTGAACCACTGTCGGTTTACCACCTCAAATGGGACCCCAGCACAGGCACCAGGCTATTGTGCTCCTATGGAACACTGACTCCAGACACTGTTGAGGGGCACTCAGCAGGACGGCAGCAAGGCCAGGCTCACCCTCACACCCACACAGCGCAGGGCAAGGTGGACGTCCTCCTCGGGCCTGGGTGGTCGGCACCTCACCTCTCGTGTTGGAGTAGACCATGGCCCTGCTCTCCGCCTGGCACAGAATAAGCATGGCTTCTGCATTGCTCAGCTGCAGGCTGTCTCCATTCTTTATCGTATAATGGCCGGTAGTGACAGTGAACTTGACTTTCTGAGGAATGCCTGCCAGAAGGCTATCTAAAGGAAAAGAGATCACGGCTCAGCACCACTGCCAACCAGAAGACAGCAAGTCAGGGCCTACAATGGGGTGAAAAGGGGCTCTGTTTCTTTTATTTACTATGAAAGATTTGCTCCTTTGGGATCTCCATGAATTCCCTCTATTTCCATTCCCTTCTGCCCTAACTTTTCATCTCAATGATGTGGACCACAGGGCTGCAGGAGAACCTTGCTGGGGAAAAAAGAATTCTGTGAGTCAAGGAGTCTTATCCCCATCTGGGTTTAGCAAGTCAGGGATTATGATCATGACTATGTCTCCGAGGGTCACAAAATTTGCCTGCCAATAAGCAGTAGGAGAGAATCAGATAATGAAGCTTAAGACTGTAAACAAAACTTGACTGTGTTGGTGTTGTTCAAATATTCAAGACATTCTCTGGCTTTTTCAGCTTCAGGCCACAGGCTTTTGGGTTAAGAACAGTCAGCAGTCAGGTGGCCCCCCTCACTCCCAGACAGCAGTGAGGGGCAGGAGTGAGCTGAGGCCTCTGAGAATCCTGTCGCAGGGAAGGCAGAAGGCAGGCAAGATACCAGGACTCGGGGTAGAGTGGACAGAGACAGCGGACACTAGGCGGGAAGCAGGAGCCAGGCCATGAGCCTGGCACTGCAGACACTGGGCCATGGGGAGGGCAGGGCCTGCTGCCTGGTGCTTCAGCTCCCCTGCAGGAATCAAGTTCAGCTTCTCTACACAACGTTCCGATGGAAGAATCACTGGAGAGACCGACTGCTGTGTCCCACATCTGACAGCCTTTGCTGGTGGCCATGCAAGAGGCACGAATGTGGAAAAATAGGGAGAATGGGGGAATAACAGAAAAATGCTCTTTGTGATTTTTTCTTCCAAATAGAAGAAACAGGCAAATAAATAAATTGTTCCTAGCCTGAACAAAGGAGACATTCACTCACTCTTGTTCAGTTGCCACATGTTCTGCAATCATTTGTTTACAGCAACTCCTTCCAATTTTAGAACTTATCAGAAAGGACAATAGCTTTGAATTTCTCAAATGCCATGCCAGATGGACAAGTTTAATCATCCCTTTCAAAGGAAAACTTTTTTTTTTTTTTAAGAGATGGAGTTTTGTTCTGTTACCCAGGGTGGAGAGCAGTGGCGCAATCACAGCTCCCTGCAGCCTCAAACTCCTGGGTCAGGAAGCTGAGGCTCCAGCCTGCAGCTGGGACTAGAGGCCATGGCGCATCACTACACCCGGCTAATTTACTTCATTTTTTAACTTTGTAGAGACGGGGTTTTGTCATCCTGCCCCGACTGGCTTGCCCATGCTGGTCTCAAAGTCTTGGCCTCCCAATGTGCTGGGATCTGAGTATAGATCATAACTAAATCTAGTGTTTAGCATTTGAGACGTACTTCTAAGCAGGAAATTATATACACCTTATGAAACCGTGGTAGACATGAGCTGCTACTTGGCTAATGTAACCCTGTGAAATACACGTGTGGTCTTCAGCCCATTTCCAGGCGCACTAGCTCCCAAATTCCTCACAATCTCCAAAGCGATGTCTTTTTGTAGGCTAATGAGATGACTGGAGGCTGGCAGCTCCAAGGTAGCTTCAAGATGGGGACTGGTCACCAGAGTGACCAGGGCAGGATTAGAGGGTTGGGCCTTTCAGCAGTGCCACCCAACCTCCAGGGAGGAAAGAGGGGCTGAAGGTCGACTTGCTCATCAGTGGCCAGTGGTGTAACTGATCGTGCCTGTGTAATGTTGCTTCCATAAAAACCAAAGGACAGGGTCTGGAGAGCTTTCGGGCAGCTGAACACATGGAGATTCCTGGAGGGTGGCACCCAGGGAGGGCGTGGAAGCTCTGCATCCCTTTCCCCATACCTCATCCTCTGCACTTCTTCATCTATATCCTTTATAATAATCCAGTCAACGTGTTTCCCTGAGTTCTGTGAGCCGTTCTAACAAATTCTTCAACCCCTGAAAGGGGGTTGTGGGAGCCCTGATTTCTAGCTAGTCGGTCAGAAGCACAAGTAAAAGAACCCTGGGCTGGCAGCTGGCATGGGAAGTGGGGGACTGTCTTGGGGACTGAGCCCTCACCCTGTGACGTCTGACGCCAGCTCCAGTAGACAGGGTCAGAACAGAATTGCAGGACCCCGCTGCAGGGCTGACTGCTTGCTTGCTGGCAGGGGGAAATCCCTGCACATTTAGGTCCAGAAGTCCTCTGCACTGATTGATTAGGTTGAGGGAGCCAATAGAAAAAACACCTTGAGTTTCTTTTTTCCACTCTCAGAGTTAATTCTTCTACGTTTCTTATTTTCAGATACACCATGTTTATTAAATATGAAAAAGTAATTATAGGAAAGCAAATATTCAGATAAACAAAAGAGGCAGTTGGCTAGTTCCCAGGCAAATTTCCCACTATGTTACCCAAAATACCTCTTAAAGGCAGACACGGCTAAAAACTACGAGAAGCCTGGCATCTCAGCAGGTCTCCTCAGAATCGCCCCTGCAGCGCACCTCCTGAAGGGCTGGGGACCCCACTCACCAGCCAGCGGCTCCACGTGCAGCTGGGGCTCCTGCGAGTACACGTCGTACTGCACAATGGGGTAGATGTGAGGGAGGACGAACCACACGGAGCCCACCGAGGCGCACAGCTGCCTGAGTGTATATGTTCCAGGTTCCTTGGCCTAGAGTCAAAACATCAGGCATCTGAAACCACGTCAGCCCAGTTTTGTAGTTAGGAGCTCCCTGCGGTAGTGCTGTGCTGTGTTCTCTCTCAACTACAGAAAGGCCTGTACTTCCTTCTCTCTTGTACCCCCTGCTCTTGTGCCCAAACCTCTGAGGGCCTCTTCAGAAGGCCCTCAGAATCTCTCAATTCATGATTTTCTGAGTAACTGATGCTTAAATTTAACTTTAATAAGGTATTTTCAACTTTATAAACTGTATTTGTGGCATTCTTTTTTTTTTTTGTGAGACAGAGTCTCGCTCTGTCGCCCAGGCTGGAGTGCAGCGGTGCCATCTCGGCTCACCGCAAGCTCCGCCTCCCGGGTTCACTCTCTTCTCCTGCCTCAGCCTCCCGAGTAGCTGGGACTACAGGCGCCCGCCACCACACCCGGCTAGTTTTTTGTATTTTTAGTAGAGACGGGGTTTCACCGTGTTAGCCAGGATGGTCTCGATCTCCTGACCTCGTGATCCGCCCGCCTCGGCCTCCCAAAGTGCTGGGATTGCAGGCGTGAGCCACCGTGCCGGCCTGTGGCATTTTCTTTGACGGGTGTATTTAGTAGAGACATTCAGCAGAGATTTAAGCCCTGCTCTAGACTAAAAGCGTGACAAACAGCTGTACTTTCCACAGGCCAAATCCTGTTAGGTTAGTGCAACTTACAGGACATCCTGTGTCAGAGAAAACTTCATGTTAGAGTGGGTGAGAAACACCAGTTTTGACACCCAGCCAGCCACAAAGGGAAAATAAGGTTGAGCGGGAAAGTGTACCACCTTCTTGAAACCTCATTTTAACAAATGAGGGTGTATATTTTCATACGCAGGGGGAAAAGCTAACTGAATCCAATAATCCAATGAGTTAAAAAGCTAACTTAATCTAAGAACAAATATCTACGTTAAGAACTTCACTCAAAATGTATCGACTGTCAGAAAATTGTATAGATACGAAAGAAAACATCAGTGTATTTTTGTATAAGGATAGAGACAAAAACAGGGTTAGGAGAACAAAGGACTCTACTCAGTTCTCACCACACTCCAGACAGTTCCTGCAAGCTCCATGGCCCTTTTCTTTACAAACTTGAAAGTCAAGTTCCCACCCTGAACGCATACCTGAGTCCTGAAGGTTATCTGGTTGGCCCCTGGTTCCAGGGTCACGTGGCTGCACCTCAGCAGGTGGGCCCCCTCCTCCAGAGCCACCCCCGAGGGCATCTCTAGAGAGGAGCTGCTCTCCTGCCTTCTCAGGAGCATGTGGACGTTTCTGCAGATAATCCCGGTCGTGTTCAAGGAGTTATCAGATGGGCTTCTCTCAAACATCTCATACAGCTCCAGGGCGGGCAAACTGTTTTGGGATACAGGGAAAGGTGCGGTCTCGGGTGGAAAGTTAATGATCCCGTTGGACGTCTTGTGCTTCGTAAGCCACTCCGCAGTCTTCCGGTAGCTGTTTTTCTCAATGCTGAAGTGGACATTGACCACAATCTGCTCCACATGAACGGGCACAGGCATCTGGCTGTACATGGTTATCTCAATGCACAGAACACCGCCCACGTGGACCACGGCATTGGAGGGATCAAAATGGAGATCTCGCAGTTGTGCAAAGGACTGCATGGGTAGCACTATCTTATGACCTGTAAACAGACATTATCGTAACTTACTCCCCAGGTCACACTTCCTGGCAGTAAGCAGCAGCAGGCCGTGGACACAGTAAGATTACTGAGAGCGTACTGGAGCAAGCAGCAGTGACGTGCAGAACAGCCAAGCCCAGCCTCTTGCCATCTTCACACCCCCCAAAAGTTATTGTGTCAAAAGCAAAATATTAACAAATACCTACGTAATGCCTAGAAATCATAAAATGTACAGAAGTTAACCTTCTCAAGTCTGCTTTGACAAACCTAAGAGAAATACAGGTCAACTACCTCTCAATTCCAAACTAAAATTTGTAAACAGTCTAATTTCTAGAGCTATTTTCAAGAGATTCCAATATTTTCTCACCTACTTAAAAACATGCTCAGTGGAGATGCCCAAGTGCCCTGCTGTAATGTGGAAATAAACCCCAGGTGTTTGCCAGTCTACCAAGTCAGCCAATTAAACAAGGACCCCTTTGTGCCCCCAGGCTCAGGACGGTAGCTACCAGCCAGGTCAGTCACTGCTGAAGTGAGAGCCTAATGCTCTCTCTGGGCCCATCTCACTCTGACCAAACTGTAAGTACCCTAGTTTTGTCTAGAAAATCCACAAGGCTGCAGAACTGACCAGTTAAGTATTTATTAAATATTCATCAACTAAAGGACTTGCCAAGACTGATGCCACAGATCATGAGAAACAGTAAACAACTGTGGAATATTTTATTCATATAGAAATACCAAGGGACGTTGGCAGGAAAATCACAACTCAAATAGTCTCAAATACAAAGCAGCAGATGTGGTCATGGCTCTAGCAACAATCAGTTTGGGCATGTTAAGACTCTACAAAGCCAAACTAATGTCATGATGCTTCTGAGAAATCCATCCAGATGGATCTCGTTTCCCCCTTTCTTTGAGACAGGGTCTCGCTCTGTCGCCCAGGCAACAGTACAGTAGCACCATCCTGGCTCACTACAGCCCAGTCCTCCTGGGCTCAAGTGATCCTCCCACTTCAGCCTCCTGGGTAGCTGGGACTACAGGTACCTGCCACCACAGCTGGCTAACTTTTTGTAGAGACAGGGTTTCGCCATGTTGCCCAGGCTGGTCTCAAACTTCTGACCTCAAGTGATCTGCCTGCCCCGGCCTCCCAAAGTGCTGGGATTACAGGTGTGAGCCACCACACCAGGCCGCAGATGCCGATACATGAATACACGCCAGCAGTCAATAACCACATCAACCTGACCCTGAAACTTCTAGGAAAACTGGTTTTCAAGCAGTTAGTCATGGCTATGACTGAACTACTGTGTTCCCCAACTTGCATGTGCTGAAACGCTAACCCCCAACCTGATGGTATTTGGAACCGGGCTCTGCGAGGTGCCTGGGGTTAGATGAGATTGTGAGGGTGGGGCACGCATGATGAGATTACTGTCCTTTAAGAAGAGTCATCAGACAGCTTGCTCTCTCTTCTTTCCCACCATGTGAGGACAAGGCGAGAAAGCAGCTGTCTCCAAGCAGGGAAGGGAGCCCTCACCAGAAACCGACCCTGCGGCACCCTGATAGCAGACTTCCAGCCTCCAGAACTGTGAGAAAGTAAACACCTGTTGTTTATGTTAGCCCGAGTAGAGTAACACAGTAACCACCTTAAATAAGCACACTTCAAAACTAAGGTGAGGAGCTCAGCTTCGCAATAAATTTAATCTTACCACACAGCATGATCTACAAGTATATTTTCCAAAACAATTAACATGACTCTAACTTCCATTTAGATGCTCCTATGAGGAAACACTGAGACAAATTCCAGAAGGCAGGCCAGCCTGTAGGACAACTGGCTTGGAGGATTCAGCAATGAAAGGACATGAAGCACTGACACAGGCCACAACACAGATGAGCCTTGAAAACATGACGGTCAGTCAAGAACTCAGCCACAAACCACCACACATTGGACCACGTGTGAAAGTTGTCAGAATCAAAAGGGAGTCACTTGTGCTAAAAAACAACAACAAAACCTTGACTAATAGAGCCAGAGAAGGCTATGAAGGGAGGACTCTCATGCATGAATGCATGATAAAAAACTTCACAAAGAGTCTGCAAACACCACAGCCTTGCAGAAAGGTCACTGCAACCTTATACAAAACACTCTTCCACCAAGACATCTGCTCAGCAACTGCTGTCCAACCCTGACTGGCGTCACCCCGCTGATCCTTGCAGCCGAGAACCACCACCCCAAACCAGTGATGTAATCCTCATTTTCCCTTTAAAGCCCCTTCCTGAATATGCACATAGTTTACTATGGCCCGTATATGGCATTGCAATGCCCTATTTCCAAATAAATACCATTTTGTAGAGAGACTCCCTATGTGTACTATTTAGGTTGACAGATTCTACAGGTTGAGTATCCCTTATCCAAAATGACTGGGACCAGAAGCGTTCTAGATTTCTGATGGTTGTGAATCTGGGAATGTTTGCATGACATGCTGTTGAGCAGCCCTAATCTAAAACTCCAAAATGTTCCAATAAGCATTTCCTCTGAGAGTCATGCTGGTCCTCAAAACGTCTTGAATTTTAAAACACTGCAGATTTCCAGATTAGGGACACTCCACCTATATTTGTATGAAACATCCAGAATAGGAATCGAGAGAGAGAGAGTAGATTCGTGGCTGCAGGAAGCGGGTGGCGGAGTTAAGTACGGCGTTTCTTTTTAGGGTGATAAATATGTTTCAAAATTGACTGTGGTGGCCAGGCACAGTGGCTCACACTTGTAATTCCAGCACTTTGGGAGACCGAGGTGTATAGATTCCTTGAGCTCAGGAGTTAAAGACCAGCCTGGGCGATATGGCAAAACCCTGTCTCTACTAAAAATACAAAAATTAGCCAGGCGTGGTGGCGTGCTCCTGTAGTCCAAGCTACACGGGAGGTGGAAGCGGGAGGAGCAACTGAGCTCAAAAAGCAGAGGTTGCAGTGGGCTACAATAATGCCACTGCATGATTCTCTGGGTGACAGAGAAGACAAAAAATAGCTGGGTGTGGTTGCCACACCTGTGGTCCCTGCCACTTGGGAAGCCAAAGTAAGAAGATCTCTTGACTCCGCGAGGTTGAGGCTACAGTGAGCTGGGATCGCACCACTGCACTCCAGCCCAGGCGACAGAGCAAGATTGTCAAAAAGAAAAAAACAAAACAATACTGACTGTGGTAACAGTTGCACACATTTCTGAAACAGACTAAAAGCCATTGAATTATAAACTTCAAATGAGTGAATTATGTAGTTTGTGAATAACACAATAATGCTGTTATATTAAAAAAAAAAAAAAAGGCTCTGTCTTAAAAAGTGAAGGAAAAGATCAGGTGTGGTGGCTCATACCTGTAATCCCAGCCCTTTGGGAGGTTGAGGTGGATGGATCACCTGAGGTCAGAAGTTTGAGACCAGCCTGGCCAACAGAGCGAAACACCGTCTCTACTAAAAATACAAAAAATTAGCAGGGATGGTGGCAGGTGCCCACAATCCCAACTACTTGGGAGGCTGAGGCAGGAGAATTGCTTGAACCCGGAAGATGATGGTTGAGGTGAGCCAAGATCACACAATTGCACTCCAGCTTGAACGACAGAGCGAGACTCTGTCTTAAAAAAAAAAAAGAAGAAGAAGAAGAAGAAAAAGAAAAAGAGATGGGAAGAACTTTTTTTTTTTTGAGATGGAGTCTCGCTCTGTTGCCCAGGCTGGAGTGAAGTGGCATGACCTCGATTCACTGCAAGCTCCGCCTCCCGGGCTCACACCATTCTCCTGCCTCAGCCTCCTAAGTAGCTGGGACTACAGGCGCCCGCCACCACGCCCGGCTAATTTCTTTTTGTATTTTTAGTAGAGATGGGGTTTCACCGTGTTAGCCAGGATGGCTACGATCTCCTGACCTTGTGATCCGCCCGCCTCGGCCTCCCAAAGTGCTGGGATTACAGGCAGAACTTTTTTTAAAATTAAAAGAGAACCGAGATCTAACAACCACATGTATTATGTGATATCCTGTTGGACTCTATTAAAAATGATTTATAAAAATATTTTAAGACAATTAGGGAAATGTGAATATGGCCTACTTAGTAGATATCAGAACCTTATTAATTCTTTGGGTGTGGTTAAGAGACTGTCCTTATATTTAGAAGATCCAATGTGGTCTAGAGTTTGGCTTTAAGCAAAAAGAAAAAAAGTCAAGTGAAAGACATAGATACATGTTAGCTACACAGCAAAATGTTAGCAATTGTTTACTCTCAAGTGGCTGGTATATCTTGTATCCTTTTTACTTCCTAATGTTTGAAAATATTCCTAGTAAAGTTTTAAGAACTGGTCTTACCTGGGTTGTCTGATGGCTGGCTGGCAAAGTCAAGTATCTCCTGGCAGAAGTGCTTGCGCTCCTCTTCAGTGAGGTGGTGGTCACTGGCTAAGAGGCTGCTGGTCTGCAGGTAGCTGGAGTGGAGAGGTAAGGAGCGTGGAGAGGCTCATACTGAGGAGTGTGGGGCAAAGTGGATGCAAAGCCTCCTACAGCCTTCACAGAGCTTCAAAAGCCAAAGGGCTTTTTTTTTTTTTTTTTAAGTTACTAGGACTCAAAATTAGATTATAAAAATTGACTAGATATTTCATTAATTCTCTATACAATACATATGTATAAGGTAGGACTTTTCTCTCCTTAATAATAGATGAGAATGAAACATTTGATTGTGGGCAATGTTGCTGTATAAATAGAAAATAATTTTCCTGCTTCATGGAAACATTAAAGGATACTTTTCAATTTGTCCAAGGTGCTTTTGACATTCAGCCAGCTGCTTCCTTGTGTGTGTGATGGGGAGTGCCCAGCCCTCAGCCAGGTAATTTTTCAATGCTCCTTGAAGATAGATTTCTGCCTTTTGTGGAGCCTTTTTCCTCCTTGCAAAATCAACAAACAGTAGCTTTCATTACAGCTAGGGATAATCAACACACTGAGACCCCACCTCTCCCGCCTTGGCCTCCATCCTCCAGACTCCACGCCAGGACGGACTCAGCATCTCCAGAGAGCCCTCTTCCACCCACCCCGCTCCGTGAGAAAGAGCACCTACTCAGGACGAATAATTAGACTCCCAGGCAAAGATCTGAGAAATGAGCGTGTGGTGATAAAAGCACAACACATTGTTGGTCTGGCTTTACACACACGTCGACGAACTTCCATAGCTAAATCTCAGGATAAGAAAGTGAGCGTATCATTAATGATCTCGAGCTGACAGGCAAGAGAGTCAAGGTTAAGAGAAGGTGAAGGAAGGGCTTGTCCACAAGTACAGTGCTAGTCAGCAATGAAGCCAGGAAGTCCAGGTATGGGTCTACACTATCTACTAAAGGCACAGAAACACAGAAGCAGTCTACAGGGCGCAAGCGGAAGGGAGCACAGAGTCACTTGGAAACTCAGGCAAAGAGCACTCCACAGGCTCCAGCTTCCAGAGAACACCAGAGAATTAAAATAGCAACACTTGGCCCCCGCAAAGCAAAGTTTAAAGCACAACTATTTTGTAAGAGATGGGGTCTTGCTCTGTCACTCAGGCTGGGATACGGTGGCGTGATCATAGCTCACTGCAGCCTCAAACTCCTCAGCTCAAGTGATCCTCCCGCCTCAGCCTCCTCCACAGTAGCTGGGACTATTGGTGTGTGCGGCCTTGCCTGCTTTTAAAATGCAAATTAATCAGGGCTTGTCAAAGCCTCAGGAGTAACAAGGATCCTCTCCGCTTCCCGAAGAAGCCTCTTTGCTTCATTAAGGAGCACCTTCCTCTTTAGATACACTACATGGAAATTCAAGAGAACTATATTCTAGCTGTAACTCTGCTGTTAATTAGTGGGTAATTGGCTAAGCTGCTCCAACCACATCTGGAAAGCTAGAAAGTTCACTTAGCTGATCTAAGAATCCCTTTCCAGCCAATTCACGTCAGTTCAAATCAATTCTCATTTCTTGCTTCACCTATGAAATTACTTGAGTACAGATTTCAAGATCTCATTTCAATCACACTTTTTTCTTTTTAAGAAAATGAAAACAAGCATCGTTTTCCTTACACTTGTATCTCCTTTCAGTACTTTGAAATAGTAACCACATGACCCACTGGGGTTTCTTCTCTTTGATAGTCTGATTTTATGAAACACACTAGAAATATGCTAAATTTTGAGTTTTTCTGGAATCAAACTTCAAAGCTGGAGCTGGAATGGAAATCCTACAGTATCTGTACACACCTTCTTCCGGTTATCCCGAGACCATCCCTCTTTCACGAACCTGACACATGCAGTAGCTTTACATCAATGGCTTTGAGGTTTTTCAATCCTCTTAATACTTGATAAAACGCTATATAACAAAATATGTAAGATCTATATGCCTATTTACTCACCATTATGCTTTCTTACAATTATTTAAACTTAGTTACAAAAATTTATATATTTAATTAAATTAAATAATCTCCAAGACCAATAACAGTTTTTAAGAGTAACAAGCAGAAAAGCTCTCCATCTGGTTTTCAGAAAAAACTAAAAAACAAAATTATGAGGACTGGGTAAGAGAATCTACACTTTTCAATCTACACATTTACGTGCACTTTATATTAACTCCATATATAACAAATCTTCTCATGTGTATGTTTAGAATTCAAAGAAAAAGTACAAAATCAATTACATGTAAAACTCTGCCAGATCTTTTCCAACAAACTTGGCAGATCGAATCCTCCCAATGCTCGTATACATTTCAATGGTAGCGTGGGACAAATCCTGTCGGGAAGTAAAAAAACAATTACGGACTTGAACTTTTCATGACAGACAAATACTACATTTATTTACCTAAAGCTGACGCAAAAGACGTTGTTGGGTTTTTTTGTTTTGAGACAGACTCTTGCTCCATCACTCAGGCTGGAGCACAGTGGCAAGATCTCTACTCACTGCAACCTCCGCCTCACAGGTTTAAGTGATTCTTGTGCCTCAGCCTCCCAAGCAGCTGCGACTACAGGTGCCACCACGCCCGGCTAACTTTTTGTATTTTTAGCAGAGATGGGGTTTCGCCATGTTGGCTAGACTGGTCTCAAACTCCTGACCTCAAGTGATCCACCCGCCTCAGCCTCCCAAAGTGCTGAATTACAGGCGTGAGCCACCAGGCCCAGCCTGCAGAAGACATGTTATTAATATAACATTATTTTTTCCTTTGCATCTATTTTTGTGTTGAGCTTTTCTGTTATAATCAAAATTGGTAACCTGTGTAAAAATTATGAAGCATAATAATAAAAGAAACCCACAAACTCATCCAAAACATCTAACTTTTCCAAGGACTTTCTGCATGTGGGTGACGTGCTGGATATTTTTCATACCTGTGTGTGTAAGAGGTACGGCCATTATGGGCAGTCCAAACGCTTGAGTTGCCCATGACCCCGGGGATGATGCTGACCCACCACACTTCTACCTACACCGTTTTTTAAAGTTTCGCTAATTTAAATCGTTCAAAATCAAATACAATAGCTCTGCCCAAGTCCAAATTACTCCTTTTTACAAAGAAAAGTATTCATTATCCTCTCTTATAATTTCTGTGTGAGAAAACCCAATTTGAACAAAACTGTAAATATTCAAAGATGATTCCATGCCTAATATGGTACCATGGGTACTAATACGCATTTGATGAACAACTATTCCATGTTTTGTCCACAACTCCCCAGGTACCAAAGAAACGAAAAAAACTAACAAGAAAGGGCCCCCAATACCAGCTCCTTCCCAACTCAACAGGCCTTCTAGAGACAGGTATTCATGGAACAGACATTGAACACTTGTTAATACTTACTAAGTAGTGTTTTTCAAAAGCTTCCACTGATGATAATGCTTCTTTCAGTTTCTTATAAGGACTCTGAGCTGTGTTGGCTTAAACAGAAAGAAACGAGAGTCCCTCTTCATCTTCATCATGTCCAGTCACATGACTTTACATTCACCTTCACATACTGCAGGTGGATGACCCCACCAGACTCTTGTGAAATTATAAACATGGCCAATGCCAACTGAAACTACATGATTATGTATATTCTCTTTCAATTCACATATTCATAAAATAGTCAAAACACTTTTGTGTCATGCTTTTCTCTGATCTTTAGAACTAGACTTTTTAGGAACATATTTTACAAATACTCTAATGAATTAAATTACTTTTGAAATGATCTGAAATGGTCTCAAGTTGAAACAGTGAAATATAAATACTAAGTATTTTTTCCCTTAAACACTTAAAACAATGAGTAATGCTCCTTTCAAAGAGCCTTATTAATCAGGAGAATTTTTTTCTTTTTTTCGTTTTTGAATGGAGTTTCACTCTTGTTGCCCAGGCTGGAGTGCAATGGAGCAATCTTGGCTCACTGCAACCTCCACCTCCCAGGTTCAAGCAATTCTCCTGCCTCAGCCTCCAGAGTAGTTGGGATTACAGGCATGCGCCAACACGCCCGGATAATTTTGCATTTTTAGTAGAGACGGGGTTTCTCCATGTTGGTCAGGCTGGTCTCGAATTCCCAACCTCAGGTGATCTGCCCACCTCGGCCTCCCAAAGTGCCGGGATTACAGGCGTGAGCCACTGTGCCCAGCCAATTTATTTTAAAAAGTTTGCTGGGAGGCCAGGGCAGGAGGATCGCTTGAGGCCAGGAGTTTGAGACCAGCCTGGGCAATACAGCAATACTCCATCTCTACAAAAAATAAAAAAAAAATTAGCCAAGTGTGGTAGCACACACCTGTAGTCCCAGCTACTTGGCAGGATGAGGCAAGAGGATCCCTTGAGCCCAGGAGGTCAAAGCTGCAATGAGCCAAGATTGCACCACTGCACTCCAGTCTGGGCAAGACAGTGAGACCCTGTCTCTTTAAAAAAAAAAAAAAAAAAACCATCAGGCTGTATTGTTAGAAAAACAGATCATCTGTAATTCGGAGAGAGTGGTGCATTTGAACATGAGCTATAAAGTCCCTTAAGCCCAGGAGAAACTCAGCTACATTTCTCAAACTCCTTCCAATTCCTTCAACTATTTCTAATATTGCATTATGCTGTTAAAAGGTAAAATATCAGGTGCTTCAATCCAGTCAGCTAATAATGGGTATAATTTTCCAAATGGTGAGTAATATGATTACTATTAGAACCTGGGTTAAATGTGCCAACTTGCAAAGGACATTTTCATTATTGTCCACCTCACCACTAACATAGGTACACACAAAAAAGTACCTGTTTCTGGTCGCTCAGCTCCCAAACCTGCCAAAAGGTCAACTGTCCTGTTGAGATCCTCTGAGTTAGGTCCTTTCTCTGACACAAGTCCACACAGATAGCCCAAGGACTTTAACTGTTAAGATAAATTCACAATTTCAATTAATTTGCCATAAGAGTCAGCAGGGAATTCAAGAATTTAAATATAACAATTCAAATCCAGCTAACTTCTAGAAGAAATTTAGCTTTCCTACCCAGATGACTCAAATCTGGATAAAACTACATCCTACACAACAGCTCCCAGTAAGACCTGGATAGCGGGAATCCTCTGCTTCTGCCCTTCAGCTCCCTGAGTTCCCCAGACTCCGCCTGCACCTGCAGAAGCCAAGCCCGGGCAGCCTACCTGCTGCACACACCAGCACAGCTCTGCCTGCTGAGGTGACATTTCCGCACCACCCTCTGTGTCCCCTGACTCAGGGTACAGAGTCACTTTCACGGGAGCACAGCGAGTGCTTGCTGTCCGCTGACTACATCGACATGTGGTAGGGAACTATGACTTCTTTGGCTGCACCTAGACACCTCCTACGGCCACTAAAGTGGATGCATCATGATCTAAATAAGCAGCAGGAAAGCAGCTCCAAACAGCAGACTTCCTCCGCCACCCAGGCATGGCTGCAGAGACAACACGAGCGTTCCACACTTGGGCAGGTAGGCACCTTTTCTGTGGCATAGCTCCACAGCCCCACAGTGTGGGCAATGTTTGAGTCGATCTGCGCCCGGTCACAGCAGCCTTCTATCCTCTGCAACACCTCCAGACAGCTCAGAAACACCCAGCAGTCCAGAGCACCAGGCGGGACGGAGACCTGTGGGGGTGCAAGTGTGAACGTGTGAGGGGCGCTCCAGGAGAGCTGTAGCTTGAACAAACCCACATGCTCTGGCTTGAATGTGCGAAACCCTCCCCCCTCAAGCAGCCACCTCATCTCACAGTGCTGTGATCTGCAGAGCTCCAGGAGACAGAAACTAATCACCTACACTCACATGGGAAGAGAAAAGCAGTGTGACCTATATTCAAATGTGTTACCAGGTTTTAGGTATAACTTTCAATTATTGTATTTTTGAAAACCTTATTAAGAAAAAGCCTCCGCAGGTCTAGATCTGAAAAATATATAGAGAATTTTTTTTTTTTTTTTAAAAGGAAAAGCCTAGAAAAAGACCAAATATGATCATTTACTTTAGGAGTGAGGATTGGCCACACATCAGTGTCACGTGGGGAGGGAAAACTAAGACTTCAGATGACTGTTTGCTCACATTTAAGAAAGATCACATTCAACAGCAGAAACTGAATATTGAGTAGAAATATCACAGGAAGACTTACAGTTCACTCTTCAGGCGTGATAAAGACAGTACAATTATGTCTGGGAAGAAGAGCTCCCTACTGCTCCCGATACACTGCAGTATTTACAGGAGAAACCCAATGTCTGTATTTGAAAAATGTCCCAGGGCAAGTGAACAAGGACGCAGACGAAGCAGAGCTGGCCAGGTGCCGCGCCTACTCTGACTGCTCCTGGGTCCCACGCACGCATTACGCTACCCTCTCTGCTTCTGTATTTCCTTGAGCCTTTCCACTTAAAAACAAAAAAGAAACACCATCGGAAAAGCAAAAGCGCCTGCTCTGTAAGATGCAGCGTCCCCCACATTCTAGCACCTCTGAAATAGAAACGTTTCTCTTAATCAAGTGGCACCTCACACTCTTCAGTGGCAATGCTGGCTTTTTCTCTGGTGGCACTAACTTCATGACGTGTCTTAGTTTTGGTGAAATGTGTTCACCGGTGCTCTTCAAATCACCAGTCAACAGGTGATGAGCTGCCACTGCCGGGGAAACTGACTCCCATAACAACTCTTGCAAGGCACCCTGAGCACAAATAAAGGACCTAGAACCAACAAGGAAGGAACACACTGCCATCAAATGTTCCCATAAAAGCTAAAATGCCCAACTTTTTAAAAATAAGATAAGCTACTTAAATCCTGTGGGGAAAAAAATCAGCATAGGACCAAAACTGCGTAATCGGAAGCCACTTTCAGAAAGCTGCACAACTCTCTCACCCAAACACACCCCACTGAGGGAAGGCACAGAAAAGCAGGGCAGCCGGACGCAGCTTTGAGATCCTGGACAGAGCGTGTCCCTCTGACTGATAAGCGTCCTCATCAGTCAAACCAGAGCAGACCTGGAGCAGGCTGACTGCACCTTGCAGGCCCGCCTGGTTTCCAGGTGCCAGGAGATCTGGGATACTTTTCATCTCCCAAGATGATACCACCACCAGTACCCACTGCACAAAAGCTTCTGTAAACATGTGCCTCCCCTGGGCACACACTGGTGACAGAAAGACCTCCTAGGAGAGGCCAGGTGTGGTGGCTCACGCCTGTAATCCCAGCACTTTGGAAGGCCGAGGTGGGTGGATCATCTGAGGTCAGGAGTTTGAGACCAGCCTGACCAATATGATGAAACCTCGTCTCTACTAAAAATACAAAAATTAGCAGAGTGTGGTGGCATGTGCCTGTAATCCCAGCTACTCGAGACGCTGAGACAGGAGAATCATTTGAATCGGAGAGGCGGAGGTTGCTGTGAGCCAAGATCATGCCATTGCACTCCAGCCTGAGCAACAATAGCGAAACTCCGTCTCAAAACAAAACAAAACAAAACAAAACACCTCCTAGGAGACCACGAGAGACTCCTACAAAGCAGGAAGGCGTACAGGGCTTGTGGTCAAGATGCATCCACAGAGAAGGGAGATAAAGCCCAAGGGCCACGGCAGGGGAGCCACGGCAGAGGAGCCACGGCAGAGGGCGCTGGATGCAGAAGCAGGAGCAGCCGAGGCACCAGGCGCTGACTGAGTCAGCAGGGAAGAGCAGCAGCCGAGAGCTGAGGAGTCGCCTGACAGCACAGGTGCACCTCAGAAAGGCTCCCAAATGATACACCAAAATGCCAACGGTGGCATTAATTACTGCGTGGCATGATTATAGAACAGTTCTTGGTATATTTTTTTCCTGCAAAGAGCAAGTCCCGCTTTGGTAAGCTTGAACGACAGTATTAAAAAAGTAGCAGCATCAGGTAACAGCAGCTTTTCTGGGGTAAAAACAACAAAATCCAGTGGCAGCCATTGGCCACTGACTGCTGAGACTTCACCTTCAACTTCCACCCCGGAAGAGGAGGGAGAGAGCAGGCAGGTCCTGCACACACCCACGCCAAGGTACAGGGCAGGCTGTCACTGAATAACAGAAACTTGAAGGTGAGCTCGGCCACCCCTCCCTCTGGAACTCACACCTCCCACAGTGCGAAGCCTCCCCGGGGCCTGCTCTGGTCTTGGCTGCGAGTTCTGCCTGGCTTCGTGCTCTAAGTGCCTCTGTTTCCCAGGAGAATCGCAGCTCCCTACATTTCCTATCACACACCATTTTAAAACTTCAGTTTTTATGGAAAAGAAAGACATGCATATGAATTGGGCATGTGATGTGGCATACACAAGCCTTTCTGCAGTGCCGCCTTGAGGAGCCGCCTGTCTCCTATGTTACTACTTACTGTGTGTGTCTCTTAGCTCCCACCCAAACCCCAGGTAACACCCCAAAAGGGGCCGGGCACTCTGCTTCTTCTCTATACTTTCCAGGGCCTGACAGAGGTGGGCTCTGCAGCAGCGAGACCTTCCACAGTGGGACATGGAAGACTTCCAGACATGTTAACAAAACAATTTATTTATAACTTCATTGCAGCGATACTTTTTCATTGCTTTGAAAAAACAAGTGGCAAAATACATACAACAAGGTATGTGAGGGGCTCAAACCCTAAATTTAGAGGTCCATGATTTTTACAAATGTAACCACCCCCTAATCAAGCAACAACATTATTCTAGAAGGTTCTCTCAAGTCCCTTTTCCTAGTCAAGACCCACCCCAAAGAGGCACCCCCTATCCTGACTTCGGCCACCATCAATTCCTTCTGGCTGATTTGTGAACTTCACATAATGAAATCACGCACGTCCTCTTTTGTACATGGGGCTTCTTTAATTCAACACAGTCTCTTTAAGATTCAACCTTGCAGAGTCTGTCAACCTGTTCTTTTTCACTGCTGCTTATTAAACCTTTCTACAAGTTGGCCACAGTTTATTTATCCACTCCTTTTAAGTGTCTGGGTTGTTTCCAGTGTTTGGCTACTATGGGTAAAACTATTTGCAATGTTACCCCTGCCTCAACTGAGGGACGCCTTCTCAGACTCCGAAGACGCCCCCAGCCCCGAGTGCGCCAGGCTACTCACAGCAGAACACAGGCAGCGCCAGCACTCTTCTCCCACCAGCATCCCTGCAGCAGAGACGCAAGAGCGCGGGGGAAGGGAAGAGAGAGTGCCAGAGCCATCCGGGCTCATTTTACCCACTATAGTGCAGCTTGAGAATAAAACACAAAAGTCTCACAAACTCTGGAAAAGAGCGATTGTTCTGCAGCCATGGCTTCATGGCTTTGAGTCGTCCAAACAAGTGTCAGCCCCTTGCTCCTAAACAGTGGTCGACACAGAAAATGGGCACTTCAGCCAACATTACGAAAGCCATGCCTCTATGGTGGCATCTGCCACCCAGCATGCCACAGCACCCAACACAACAAAGACCAAGCCTCCGCTCTGCCCCGAGAGCCTGAGACTGAATGGCAGAGCATGCAGCTTGGACACCTCACTCTGGAACCAGGTGGTGGCTTCAACGTCTCCAGAAAACTCACATTTCCCTAATGGGCCGTCAGACACTTCTTGGCCATTTGGATATCATCTTTTGTGAATAACAGACTTTTTAAACTAATTCTTAATTTATATTAATTTTCCTTAAAGCCCCTCCTCCTCTCCTGATCGCTGTATTAGCAATGGCAAGTGCCATTTTGCCACTTCCAAGTATAAAAGTAAAGGCACTCTTGTTCTTTCTTTAGATACTCCTACCATCTGAGTGCAGCCCACACACTGGCAGGTGCACGAGTCCCAGGTGAACGTCTGATATGCCTCCCATGAAAGCAGAATCAGAGCCGTAGCTCCTGCAGGAACTCCCTGCCAGTCACCAGCCCTCCACCTGCCAGAGAGCTCACAGCAGACTGGTGTGGCTTCAGTGCGAACTTTAGATACAAGGAATCAAAAAGTATGCCTTCTCTTTTCGCTTGAATCCGGGAGGTGGAGGTTGCAGTGAGCCAAGATCACGCCACTGCACTGCAGCCTGGGCGACAGAGCAAGACTCCATCTAGGAAAAAAAAAAAGGTATGCCCTCAACTTCTTTAGCCCAACCTGAGGTTGGTTAGAGTCATCCACTACGACCCAGTCACGTTCACCACCGTACCCTAGCACACTGCAGGGCCATGGTGCCGTGTCGTCATCGCTTGGACGAGATGAACATTTGGGTTCTTCCCCGTTTCTAGCTCTGATGACTCACAGGGCCACAAATATCTCTGTACTTGCCTTTTGATGCATGTGTGTGTGCATGTGTCTGCACATACCAGGGCTGATCTGCTGGGTCATGGGGCATGTGTCGTGATGGCGACACCCGCTAGATACCGCAAACAGCCTTCCAAAGCGCTTCCAGTGGTGCACACCATCATCAGTGAACGAGCGCCAGTGTCTCCACCCTCCCACCAATACCCGAGGAAAGCCTTTCCATCCTGGCCATTCTGCTGGTGTGTGCTGGTACTTCATCAACAATGGTTTCAGTTTGCATTTCGCTATGATTCATGAGACTGAGCCCCTTTTCATAAGTTTATTGGCCATTTGGATTTCCTCTCTCGCCTGTTTCTCTATTGGTTGGTCAGTCTTTCTGCATTGATGTATGTGAGTTCTTCACAGTGCATGCTGGATAAGGGCCCTTTCTTGTCTGCATATACTGTTCGTACTTCCACGCTGCGGAAGGCCTTCTTGCTCCCTTCAGAGTACCTTTCGGGGAAGAGAGGCGCTGATGTTTATGTGGTCTCATGTAGGGCTGGCTTCCTTCACGGCTGGTGCATAACCATAAGGGTTTCATGTTCTATTTAAGAAATACTTGCCAACCTTAAGGTTCCCAAGATATTTTCCCATGTTATCTTCTAGAGTTTTCTTATTTTATTTTTCATGTTTACACCAAAACTACACCTGGAATTAATCTTGTTTATGGGGTGAGACCAAGATTTGTTTTTATATATGGATATCCAGTGGACCTAGAACCACCAATTCACTAAATTTTTCTTGAACCCATTTATTTAAAATCTACCGGCTGGGTGCTAATCCTAGCCCTTTGGGAGGCCGAGGAGGGTAGATCGCTTGAGCTCAGGAGTTCAAGACCAGCCTGGACAACATAGTGAAACCCCATCTCTACCAAAAAATACAAAAATTAGCTGGGCATGGTGGTGCGTGCCTGTAATCCCGGCTACTCTAGTGGCTGAGGCAGGAGAATTGCTTGAACCCTGGAGGCAGAGGCTACAGTGAGCCAAGATCACACCACTGCACTCCAGCCTGGGCGACAGAGTGTCTCAAATAATAATAATGATAAACAACAAAATCTACCTCAACTGCTTTTTGGAACTCCACCTTCTCCCTTGGACTATGGCAGAAGTTTCCAAATTCTTCACCTCTCTCTGTCCTCTGCCTCCTCACTAGGTCCTAACCTTTCATGGCTCGCTACTGGTTACAGGACAAAGGGCAACCTTCAAGGTGACACACAAAGAACTTCAGAATCTCCCTTCATTGTCACCAAAGCCTGCCTCGCCCCTGAAGTTCCAGCGACACCAGACTCCTTCAGAGCACCTTCGGTAACACCACCTTCTCTGCCTGAAACGCACTCTCCCGTGCCACCAGCAGTCACATCTACCTGGTGAATTCTTACTCCCCCACTCATTCCCTAGCATGTAAGCTTCGTAAAGGCAGGAATTCTACTTCACTCTGCTGAAAATACAGTGCCAACCACAATGGTTGGCACAAAACAGATGCTCAGTGAGGATATGCTGAGTGAATGAACCCTTTTTTTTTTTCCTTTTGAGACGGCGTCTCGCTCTTTCACCCAGGCTGGAGTGCAGTGGCGTGATCTCGGCTCACTGCAAGCTCTGCCTCCCGGGCTCAAGCAATTCTCCTGCCTCAGCCTCCCAAGTAGCTGGGATTACAGGTGCCCGCCATCATGCCAAGCTAATTTTTGTATTTTTAGTAGAGACGGGGATTCACCATACTGGCCAGGCTGGTCTCGAACTCCTGACCTCGTGATCCGCCCACCTCAGCCTCCCAAAGTGCTGGGATTACAGGCGTGGGCCACTGCGTCCAGCCTGAATGAATCTTTTTAACGGAGTTCACACAGGGCCTCCTCTAGAAAGCTTCCCTAGCACCTATCGGGCACCTGCAAATGTTTACCAAGCTGACCTGAGGCACCCGGCAAAGCTGCCTTTCCCTCCCTTACGGTCCCCTGTGCACAGACAACACTTCGTCACTACTTGGACACTGTGCTGATGACCCGTGGCAGCCTCATGCCGGTAGGTGAGGCCCTTTCCTCTTCATTTATGTGCACCCCCTATCTATCCCTGTCTCCCACAGTGCCTGGCAGGCAAGAAAATGTGTCTTGAATGATTCTTGACAGTCCTCTCTTTCCTTTTGTCCAGGGAGCCATCAGTTCTTCAGCAACAGCTCTCACAACCAACTCTCCTCCAGCTCAGGTCCTCATGGCTCAGGGGCACACAAGATCCTCCACCTCCCCATGAAAGCACCCACCCAGCAGGGTGTCGGGTACACTGTAAGCCCTCAGTAAACACAACCTACATCCCTCCACTACATCTCTGCCTTTGTCCTCTGCCAGGCCTGCCCCTCAGAATACTGATCCCAACCGGCCAGCTTTGACTGTAAACCTTCTTCCTCTGGTTCAACCTACAGGTTGGCCACACATAGCCTCTGTTCACAAACCGGCCAGCTAACTCTGATGGCGTGCCATGCGCGGTTCCTCCATGCCACAGGCTAGGCTGGGTGACCTTCCTGGGGTCAGGAGGAGTCCTGACCCTGCTAGGCCTACACAGTTACCAAACCAGATTCTACGCTGATAAAAGGTCAAATAGTGCTGAATGAAACACATTCCAAACCCCCTAAAAATTCACTCGGGCAATCACTGTAACAAACACATTATGGCCTTCTAGAAAGTATCTTCCTCATTCTTCTAATTTGGCAACAAAATGTATACGTATCATACTTTTTTCTTACCAAAGGTGCAGGAAAACAGGCATCACCAGCATGACTGGAAATGGGAAGACCTTTCTGGTGGACGAATTGACAACACATATTAACAGCTTTAAAACCATGTCTATCTTCGACCTTCCAATTCTACTTGTATGAATTTACACACAAAGATGTATGTATAAGGATACAAACTACTGCAATGGCAAAGAATTTTGAAGAATTCAAATGCCCAAATAGGAGCAAGGAAATCATTGCAGTTCATCTATACATAAGGCGGCCACGGACACAAAAAAAAGGGAACCTCTTCCCGCTAGCAAAAGCAACGACATTTTCTTCTGTGTATCTGTCTGTATTTTCCAAATTTACATAGAGAAAACATTCAACTTTTGTAAATGGAGGGAAAATTAGAAATTGTTACGGAAAAAAAAGAGGAAATATTCTGTGAAGGAGGATCCTGAACTCATGTGCAACTGGCCTCACTTCACGGGTGTTACCGCTCACCCCAGCAGGTAGGCACAATCTCCATTCTTAACACATTTTCCATAACGGGAGTGGGCCAAGGCTAGTAAGCGGCACCCACAGGGTAGACGCCTCTATCCGGCCATCTTGCTCTCTTTCTCAGCCCCCGTCGCCCCTGGAGTGTGGGTCGAGCCCTACTATAGAGGCAGTGCTGCTTTCCATCACAGCTGGCCACTTCGGTGCCCCCTGTTCTCTTTAAATAAATGAGGTACTTCAAATCAACTGATAAAGGAAGCAGGATGTTAGCAGGACATGTTTTATAAGCCACCCACTCAAAACTGGGACGTGGGATCTGCAGCTGACCGTGGTGCACCTACCCCCTGGCCTCTGCTCAACTGTGGCCCTAAAACCCGACTCTCACCACTAGACTGGAATAAAAACTACTGCACGAGAGAGAAAACCACAGCCAGGGGCGGTTCAGACCTGTAATCCCAGCACTTTGGGAGGTGAGCAGGGAGGATCACTTGAGCCCAGGAGCTCCAGACCAGCCTGGGCAACACGGTGAGACTCATCTCTACCAAAAAATTCAAAAATTTAGAAAAAGGGAGAGAAGGCCGGGTGCAGTGGCTCATGCCCGTAATCCCAGCACTCTGGGAGGCCGACGCAGGCGGATCACGAGGTCAGGAGACGGAGGACATCCTGGCTAACACGGTGAAACCCTGTCTCTACTAAAAAAAAAATTAGCCAGGCGCAGTGGTGGGCACCTGTAGTCCCAGCTACTTAGGAGGCTGAGGCAGGAGAATAGCGTGAACCTGGGAGGCGGAGTCTGCAGTGAGCCGAGATCGCGCCACTGCACTCCAGTCTGGGCAGCAGAGTGAGACTCCATCTCAAAAAAAAAAAAAAAAGAAAAGAAAAGAAAAAGGGAGAGGAAGAGAAACACTTCTGATGTGAAGTTACTGGTGAAGCCCTCTAAGTAAACAGTGTGAATCTCAGTGTTGATCAAACTCAGGAGCAAAGTGTGCAAAAAGGACTGTGTGCGCTTCAACACAAGTGACAAGGGAGGCTGTCCTCTCTGGCCTGGGAGTCTGACAGGCACAGCGCATGTAAGGAGGCGCAGCCAGTTGTGTGCATCAGAAGGAGGTGAGGAAACAGGAAGTGGGTTCTTAGAAGGAAAGAGACTGAGAGACTGTGAAAAAGTCATCAGTGGGTGGCATGTCCTTGCCTCAAATCCAGCATTCAGTTTTGGCCACCTCCTCTCACTGGAGACACAGAACTCAACAGTGCAAAGAAGTGCAATAGCTATGACTAAAAGCAATGGGGACAGCTTCCACTCAAGGAAAGGCCAAGGAGACAACTTCATTCAGTAAAGCAAAGGGTTCAGAAAATACACCACAGATAAGAGGCTCCTCACACAATACAAAGCCTTGAAAATACCTCAGTGACTTCCCGGCCCTGCAGACGAGCGCCCAGAGGAGCCAACAGACCCCGTGTGGCTCCTGTGAACCCCGACGCTCCAAGGAACTCCAGAACCCACACCCTCTATTACTTACACATTTCTCCGTCCAGCCACAAGGTAATAACAGACCTACTTCCACCTCCTTCTACAATGGCCATAGGCATTCCAGAACCCAGGAGAACCGCTAGAAGTCCCTAAGAACCTGCTCCACAGGAGGACAGCTCACAGGACGAGGTGAGCATGCAGCTCTGTGGGGAGTGAGTGCAGCGCTACGCACCATACCGCTGCTCCTCCAGGCCTCCATGGCACCTGCGCACGCCCACAGGAGGGCAGCCGTGGTGGGGCAAGCACACTAGTGAGCAGCGCCAGAAGAGGAAAAGGGATTGCCATCTCCACGCAGTACCGGACCTCTCTGCTTGGCCTCTCAGATCCACTTTCCATACCCTGCCACCCTGTTCTCTGCTGGGGGAGCTGTATGTAACACATCAGTGGGCTCCCTGGCCTCTAGCTTCCAGAGTGCCCGGAGGAGTTCAGAGGGAAGGGTGGGGGGGTGGAGGTGCCCGCTTCCCTCCTGGTGGAGCTGCTTTGGGCCAGTGGCCTCCTCAGTTGCAGGGCACAGTCCCCCCCGCCGCCACCCCAGGTCAGCCTACTCTGCACTGGCCCCGCCTGGCTGCGGGGATTTTTCTCCTCCCTCTACAGGCTAGTAGTCACGCTATTCCCAGGCAACCTTCTGAAGCTGGAAAAACAACTTGAGATTCTTAAATCCTGGTGTTCATGAATTGGCGGAGACCAGCAATAAAGGGACTGGGTCTGTGCCATCCTCCGAGGTTTCCTACGCCTGTCCCAAAATGGGCAACAGCTCTTTCCAATCAGCCCTCCTGGGGTCGTCTCACTCAGAAGACGTCACGTCTGAATCATTTGGACTTGAATACTTCAATTTTTTCCCCAATCGGCTAGTAAGACAAAAATCTCAACATCAGGCGAAAGCCCGAGGCACACGTGAACAGAGCGCCCGGCTCCAGGAGTGCATGGTCCCCCGCAGCCCCGTCCCCAGCCTGCAGTTAGGGCTGAGCAGCCCAAGCAGAGTCTCTCGATCCAGGGGATTACAGGCAGCCCAGAGTGCCATTTCGAGGTGGAAAATGTTGCCTTTCCTCATTTGCTTCGTTAGGTGAAGAAAAATCATTTGATAAAAATTCCTAAGTTTCTGAGTTTGTGACTTGGGCTAGATACTAATGAGCTGGGCTCTGAAATAAGAATTTCTCCTTTTGAAATTAACTAAAATACATTTATCTTCATTAATTAAATTTAAATCTCTTAAAATTTCAAACCAAGTACACAAAAATAAGTTCCTATATTATGAAACACCATCCCCATCAATGGCTTATACTCTTCAGACCTAATCACTTACAGACTCTGTTTTCTTGTTTACAAAACAGCATCAGACCACTCACTCAGGAGATCTTAACCAGGGGATGGGTGGCAGGGGCGTACACGAATCCTCAAGTCATAAGTATCATTTCGTTTGTGTGTGTGAATTATTCTGGATTAAGAGGACCCTGAAACAAGAATCACCAGACTAGATACAGTCTCTACAGTCCTTCCACCTCACTAGAATGTCCATGGTTCTACAGACAGTAAGAGTTTAGTGCTTGGGTGAATTTATCTCTAAAGGCAAATGTTTTACTAACTACATTCACACACCCAATAAGTGAGCACGTGCCCGCACACACACACACACACACACACACACAATTTATGACATATCTTCCACGAAGCTTCGTACTACTAATCAATGGGGCACAGCCTGCTGTGTGTCACTCACATTGCTACCTGCATGGCCATGTGCAAAACTATTTATCTGAAAAGAAAAATAACATAAATGTCTACATGAAATAAATGTCTGAGATAAAATAAATGTCTACCTGCAAAACCTAGCTCTGCGGG
Organism: Macaca mulatta; assembly: GCF_049350105.2. Classification (NCBI taxonomy): domain Eukaryota; kingdom Metazoa; phylum Chordata; class Mammalia; order Primates; family Cercopithecidae; genus Macaca; species Macaca mulatta. The sequence continues at coordinate 3,474,884 of NC_133408.1, forward strand.
TCTCTCAGGTGAGTGACGCTTCTTCGTGGAGACGGCTCACGCAGTAGCGCAGGCCACAGTCAGCCAGTGAGCTCCACTGAGCTCATCTAAGAGGCTTGCTCTGGACCGGCACAAACTTCACCATGTTGAGAACAGAGTTCTATTTTTGAGCAATTAATCAATGTAAAAAGTAACTAAGCAAATAATATATTGAAAATAAAAGACATTCAGAAAAGAAAACTCTTTCTTAAGCACAAACAGTTCAATGCCTGGAACCTCAAGGTTCAGAGATTTCTCCTGGAACAATCAAGAAACGGGTAAATTGGGAAAAGAGCCAACTCACTTCTAGGAGCTTCAGTTCCTGCACACAGTTGTGCAGCAGCTCTAGGGCGCGCTGGGCCACCTCCCACGGCCTCTGCAGGAAGAGCAGCAAGGTGCACTGGCGAGAGAACAGGTAACTGCGCAGATCTAACAGCGTGGCTTCTCGCCTCTGGATCGATTCCCGCTTCTCCATATCTATGGGCTTTCGGAGGATCAATCCGTTCCAGCTCTTCACTGGCTGGCAGAAAAAAGTCAGCCAGTTGGCACCATCTAAACAAACACACATCATGAAAGGTGCTGATTGCAGGTACTTCACCTTCCTGAGCTTCCTGCTCAGGCTGAGGATGGTGAGCAAACAGGCAGCTTCAGAACCAGTTGTTCTAAGAACACTGCCCACCCGCTGTGGTCTAGTGATGCGCACCATTCGGCTCTCGGCATTGACAGCCGAGATGAGGCTAACGTGACTCAGGCAACAAGGCACGCCACCCTACCATGCCCAGAAAGCCATAGGCGGGAGCTGAACAGGTCGCGAAGCCGCCCAGAGACCAACAGGCTACATGGTTAGGGGAGCGCAGGCTCTGTCTCAGACCGAGGGAGGGCTCTAGTCTTGGGCTGCAGCGGGGCTGGGCTTCCTTATCTTTACCTGCGGGCTGGAGTGCTGCCTGCTCTGACCATCCTGGTGCTTTTGGTCTTCCTTAGACTACATATTCCTTACTTATTTCCCTAACTCAACCACGTCACCTCCCTGAGTCAAGCTCCTAGAGGAAGGGACAGGGAGGACTTGGTAGCAGCGCACAGAAGAAAAAAGAATGACTGCTTGTCAGAAATTTCAGCAAGGCTCCCAGAGGTTTACTTATACCCCTAAGACTCAAATATGATCTTAAAATAAGTGTAACAATGTATAATAGCAAGTCCATCAATCATTATGAAAAAACTTTTGAATCTATTTTTCTCACTCCAACAGAGAGGTGTCATAACCAGTTCGTTCCTACGTGGCATCCTGACATGGTTAAATGCTGCACAACTGTGTGCAGGAACTGAAGCTCCCTTCACTGACGGGAGCTTCTCCTCAGAGCCGAGAAGCACACAGCAGTGTGGCGCGGACCTGCCAGCCCAGCCCTGTACCAGCATCCTCAGAGCTGCTGGAGCACACAGCAGTGTGGTGCTAGCCCACCCCGGCCCCTGCACCAGCATCCTCAGGGATATTGGAGCACATGGCAGTGTGATGCGGACCTGCCCCAGCCCCTGCACCAGCATCCTCAGAGCTGCTAGAGCACATGGCAGTGTGATGCGGATCCGCCAGCCCCTGCACCAGCATCCTCAGAGCTGCTAGAGCACATGGCAGTGTGATGCGGACCCGCCAGCCCCTGCACCAGCATCCTCAGGGCTGCTGGAGCACACAGCAGTGTGATGCGGACCCGCCAGCCCAGCCCTGTACCAGCATCCTCAGAGCTGCTGGAGCACACAGCAGTGTGGTGCTGGCCCGCCCCGGCCCCTGCACCAGCATCCTCAGGGCTATTGGAGCACAGCAGAGTGATGCGGACCTGCCCCAGCCCCTGCACCAGCATCCTCAGGGCTACTGGAGCACACGGCAGTGTGGTGCGGACCCGCCAGCCCAGCCCTGCACCAGCATCCTCAGGGCTATTGGAGCACACGGCAGTGTGGTGCAGACCCGCCAGCCTAGCCCTGCACCAGCATCCTCAGGGCTATTGGAGCACACGGCAGTGTGGTGCGGACCCGCCAGCCCAGCCCTGCACCAGCATCCTCAGGGCTACTGGAGCACACGGCAGTGTGGTGCGGACCCGCCAGCCCAGCCCTGCACCAGCAGTTCCCTTGGTTAGGCTCCCCTCCCACCAGGATTCTCATGGGGCACGCCCACATTTCAGTCAGGCCTCTGGTGCCAGTGCCACCCCCCCCCAGAGAGGCCACTCCAGTGCCCTATCCAAGCTCCAACGGCACATACTGCCCCACCCCTCACGGGACCCCTTTCTACAGCCCAAACTTACTACTACGGACGGCAAGTGACAGATTTACTTTTCGGCGCCTGTTTCCCCTTCATGTAAGCACCATAAAAAAAAGGGATTTTGTTTTATTCCTCCCTGTATTTAGAACAGTGCCTGGCACACGGTGGTCCCTCAGTAAGTACTTGTTGAATGAAAGAACAAAAACGAATCGTCTTATTCAGCAGCAAAACTTCGTCCAGGCTTACTTTTGGATTTTAAATTGCCCCAAATTTTAAAACTGAGAGAAAAAATAAATAAATTAGGTGAAATATAAGAAGTATGTCAGATATTTCAGCCTTGAAGGCCCCTCCCCTCCCACAGGCACTGACATCCATTCAGATGCCTGGTCCCTGAAGCTGCCCAGCACCTATTCTGCTGCCAGGGACCATATGGTCTTTATCTTATAAATGACACTTTATTACTCCATGTTGTGTATATGGCATCACAGGCACATGGACCTGTGATTACCAGCCTGCCTGAGGCTAACAAATGCCCTCAGTTAGAATATATAGCTTCAACACAGCTTTTACAAGCTCATATGATATGACCTCAAGGTTGTTAACATGGTCATCTCATGGTAATTTGAAACTGTGATTGGCAGTTTTAGATTTCTTGATTAAAAACCTAAATAAACAGATTAAGTTCTAGGCATTCTTTCAAAGGAGTTCTCCACGAAAACACTGAGAACTATTTGGTGCTCAGTGAAAATATTTTAATTTTTTCAACTAATGGATGTACCAGTTATTGCCATTTCTTTATTAAATTCAAACATTTTTTGCTAAATAAATCTATTTTTCAAAAAAAAAAACATGTAAGATATTTAAAAAATATAGGCTGGGTGCGGTGGTTCACACCTGTAATCCCAGCACTTTGGGAGGCCGAGGCAGGCGAATCATGAGATAAGGAGATCGATACCATCCTGGCCAACATGGTGAAACCCTGTCTCTACTACAAATAAAAAAATTAGCTGGGCATGGTGGTGCGTGCCTGTAGTCCCAGCTACTCGGGAGGCTGAGCCAAGAGAATCGCCTGAACCCAGGAGGAGGATGTTGCAGTGAGCTGAGATCACACCACTGCACTCCAGCCAGGCAACAAAGTGAGACTCCATCTAAAAAAAAAAAAAAAAAAAATTGTGTGTGTGTGTGTGTGTGTGTGTAGGTAGGTATGTATGTATGTATGTATGTAGACTGGACATGGTGGCTCACAACTGTAATCCCAGCACTTTGGGAGGCCAAGGCAAGAGGATCACTTGAGGCCAGGAGTTCGAGACTGGCCTGGCCAACACGGTGAAACCCCGTTTCTACTAAAAATATAAAAATTAGCCAGGCATGGTGGCGTGTGCCTGTAATCCCAGCTACTCAGGAGGCTGAGGCACGAAAATCGCTTGAACCTGGGAGGCAGAGGTTGCAGTGAGCAAAGATTGCACCACTGCCCTCCACCCTGGGGACAGAGTGAGATACTGTCTCAAAACTAAATAATAGATATATATGTATAATATGGACACCTAAGACCGGGCATGGTGGCTCACACCTGCATAAAATATAAGAAATAGAGTTTTACCTCTTCTGTTTTTTTTACTGAGTAAACACTTTGCTTTGGTTCTACGTCTACACTGGCATCTCAGGAGACTGAGATCAGACCCAATCTTCACTATGAGCCAGTAGCCATTGGCGCCACTGTTGATTTCCAGAGTGAGGACAGTGCCCACAGCTAGAGCTGACCATCCCCACACTTCACCTCCCTCCAGGTTCTCCAGCTGACACCAGGGCTCCTTGAAATTACCCCTTCCTTCACACATGGTGACAAGGGTTCTCAAAAAGGAACCTGGCAAAGATGCCCACGACAGCCCTGCTTGTGGTGGCAAGAAACAGGAAAGAACCCAATGTCCAACACCAGGGAGTAGAATCGAGCCAAGAATATACCAACTCTAAAAACACAGCTCCAAACCCCACCTGTTAACCTGGAGACTCCAAACCCCACCTGTTAACCTGGAGACTCCAAACCCCACCTGTTAATCTGGAGAGACGCTCACGACGGGCTGTGAGTAAGAAAAAGGAGCGACAGAGAAACAGCTACGTAACATGATATCACTTTCATCAAAATAAGCATCAGCGAAAAACACTGAGGACAGTAACCAATGTTTTTGTGTATGGTTTCACTGTGCTAATTCTTTAATTGTAAAAGAGCTTAAGATACTGCTTAAAAGTGCAAAAGAAAGATGAACACCCAAGGGTGTTACATAGGCTCACAGCAACGAGCACGCGAGCATTCCAAAGACAACCCCCGGATGGAAGGGAAAGGGACGTCCACTCTGACTCTAACGAGGGACAGCATCGAAGCACCACCAGCAGGCCACTGAGTTGTGGAAAGGACATTTTATACTTGGAAAACAGTTTGTTTGTTTTTATTACTTCTGTTACTTAAGATTCTTCTAAAAGTGAAAATGACTAATTCTTAATTCTCATTTCATTTCCTCTAGGAATCATGAGAATATATCTGATACAATGCGTATAAAGACAACAGCAAAACATGCATACTCATGAGGTAAATAAATGGCTGCTTCAAGACCATCTGCAAGTGGAGAAAGCCACACTAAGAAAAGCATGCGTTACTGAAGTGCCACTACTCACCCCCGGCCCCGAAGTTGACCACATACTGAGAGAAGAGGGCGTCCAGCTCGTCGTACTGCACCAGGGCATCCTCAAACTGCTGCAGCATCTCGAAAACAAAGGCAAGCTCCTCCTATTCGCCCAAGATACGTTTTTAAAAAAACAAAAACATAAATCAACACATTGAAAAAACAGTATGTAGCCATTAAAAATTACAACAGAGAAAGGCATGCAGCACTATGAACAACGCCTACACTCCGCTGAGTAAAAACCAGTGTCCTGAGGACCACACGCGTCAACACTCACACACGCACGAGAAGCTAGAAGAGGCCAAGGTCACTCCTGAACCCTCCCTGACCTATTGGCAGCACCGGATATAACCGGCCACCCCTTGTCCTTGGGATGTTTCCTGCTGTCCAGGACCCAGCCACCTGCTCCCCTCATCCCTCACTCTGGCTCCCTCTGGTCAGACGGCTGGTTCCTCTAGTTCCCCCAGGATCTCTGCTGGAGGCCCCAGGGCTCAGCCCTTGGACTCCCCTGTCTACACTCACTATTCCCTCTCCGAGATTGAGCCTATCTACACAGCAAAACCACACACATTTAGGACTCCAGCTCAGACCTGACTCTGGCTCCAATGGCAAGCACAGCACGCTTGCATGGACACCTAACAGACAGCTCAAGCTTACACATGGAAACCTGAACCCCAAACCTTTCCCACAAAGTGCTCCACCTACCGTCTTCCCCATTTCAGTCAGCGACTGCTCATCACATTCAACAGACTCCTAAGTCCTTCCAAGGCATCTCCAAGCCCTGCAAAATCTATGTCCCCCAGCACCACCCCTTTGGCCTCAGCTCCACCACCAAGGCCTCCTCACTGCTGCTCACATGTGCATGGCAGGGAGCTGCCTCGGGGCCTGTGCACTGTCCCATTCCGTGGCCTGGAACACTTTCTCTTCCTCTAAACATCCACATGGCTTGCTCTCCAACCTCCTTCAGCTCTGGCTAAGTCCCCAGCCCAGTGAGGCCCTTCCTCCTCCTGCCCCTGCGCAGAGCCCCACACCATCTCTGCCTCGTGTCTCTCTCTCGCCCTAGCATCTGCGTCATTTCCTTTCCTGTGTCTCCTCCATTGTCACACAAGCTCACAAGAACTGTAAAGTGACGGCGTCCCAGCATCAAGGAGGGCCTGGCCCTGTTCGTGCTCGGTAACCTTTATCGAATCAGAAAATGAAAAGAGACGGCGACAGGTGATTGCTTTCCGATCTCCATTACTGTACATTAAAAAGTAAAGACCAGAAGAATGTGCACGCACATAAACCTCCCCACATGGTCAGGTCTTGGGAATCCAGTTCCACCCCACGTATTTGTGGACATTATTCCCAGACCCCAACAGGCCCACCCAGGTCCCACTCACTAGGTGAGAACTGAGGGCGCTCCTTTGTATCCTGTTTCCCCTGAAAACAGTGGTGGGCTGTGTTTTGCAAGAGAAACTGCGAAGTTACACTGAACTTCATTTTCTTTGTGAAGTATTTTCAAGACTGAAAACTAGGCCGGGCGCGGTGGCTCAAGCCTGTAATCCCAGCACTTTGGGAGGCCGAGACGGGCGGATCACGAGGTCAGGAGATCAAGACCATCCTGGCTAACACGGTGAAACCCCGTCTCTACTAAAAATACAAAAAATTAGCCGGGCGTGGTGGCGGGCGCCTGTAGTCCCAGCTACTCGGAGGCTGAGGCGGGAGAATGGCGTGAACCCGGGAGGCGGAGCTTGCAGTGAGCCGAGATCGCGCCACTGCACTCCAGCCTGGGAGACACAGCGAGACTCCGTCTCAAAAAAAAAAAAAAAAAAAAAAAAAAAAAAAGACTGAACACTATAATGTTTTTCTTTTAAATTGTGATTAAAATGTATGTAATATAAAACTGACCATCTTAACCATTTTTAAGAGTACAGCTCAGGCCAGGCGCAGTGGCTCACACTTGTAATTCCAGCAGTTTGGGAGGCCGAGGCGGGCAGATGACTTGAGGCCAGGAGTTTGAGACCAGCCTGGGCAATATGGCAAAACCCCATCTCTACTAAAAATACAAAAATTTGCTGGACATGGTGGCGCGGACCTAGAATCCCAGCTACTCAGGAGGCTGAGGCAGGAGAATCGCTTAAACCTGGGAGGTGGAGGTTGCAGTGAGCTGAGATTGCGCTATTACACGCCAGCCCTTGGTGACAGAGCAAGACTCCATCATAAAAAAAAAGAGAGAGAGAGAGAGACGAGTACAGCTCAGTAGTGTTAAATGCACTCACACCGTTGTGCAATCAATATCCCAAACTTTCTCACCTTCCCAAAGGGAACCTCTGTCCTATTAAACACTCACTCCCACTCTCCCTCTGCCAGCCCCTGGCACCCCCCATTCCACCTTGTCTCTGAACCTGAGCACTCGAGGACCTCACAGAAGCAGGCACAGTCTGTCCCTATGTGTCTTTGTGTGTTATTTCACTCAGCATCATGTCCTCTAGGTCCATCCATGTTGCAGTGTGTGTCAGAATTTCCTTCCTTACTCATTTTAAATTCTGAACTTAGACTTACAGAAATATTGAGAAAAAAAAAAAAAAAGGATCTAGTTTCCATATAGCCCTCACTCAGCTTCCCGAACACTGCCGTCTTACATGACCGTGGTATAACTGTCACAACCAGAAAATTAACCTAAGTATAATACTATTAACTAAATAGCCCTCATTGGAATTTCAGTGGTTTTTCCACTGATGTAGTTGTTTCTGCTCCAAGACCCCACCCTTGACCCCCAACTAGGCTGGAGTTGCTGCTTCCTTCAGCTCCTGCAGTCTGTCAGTTTCTCAGTCTGTCTTTCACTGCCGTGGCACCCTTGAAGAGTGCTACGTTGTCTAATGTCCCTCTACTTGGGTTCATTTGATATGTTCCATGACTGCCGTGAGATGATCATTTTTTACAGAGAAAAGATGCTAAGTATTCCTCGGCACATCTTACCAAGGATTTCATGAGATGGACACAACTTCTCACGGGCGGAAGCAGCCTTATCATTTCCTTCAGGCGGTATGTACCTGGTTCCCCCACGGTGGAGTGGCTACTGCTCCCTCGGTAGCTGACAGACATCTTGGGGGGCCACCGTGAGACTGTGCAAGCCCACCTCTTCTCAGCCCTTTGCCCACCACCCTGGACATCCATCGTTAATCCTGCCTTCAACAGTTCTTGCTGGGACATTGGCTTAAAAGTGATTTTCTGTTTTTCTTTCCTTCTGCGTTTAAGCAGAATTCTTCTGTGTGGAAGAGTTGACCCTTCTCCGCCATTTATTTATTTAACCGATGATTTCTTTCTACCGATACAGACTCAAGGATATTAATTTTATTCCATGGGTTAAACCCTGACTCTATCCTTATTTATTCTGTTGCTGAAACTGCTCCAAGCTTTGACCCCCGGATGCTCCTCGGGGCAGTGCGTGTCCTATACATGCCCCATCTGCTTCCACGCACTTCCTAACTTTCTAGTCCTAAAGATATTCCAGGTTTTTTGTTTTTAAAAACTCTGCCAATGAGATTACCACGAGAGGTGCCTTACTTAGAAAGAAAGGAGGAAAGAGGGAGGGAACAAGGGAGGGAGGGAGAGAAGGGAACTGTCTAATTCTGTAATGAGTCAAGTACCTGAACCATGAAATATTCACAAAAGCTCCAGCCTGGCTCAGTCCTCTTCTCCCTCAAGGTTCTCATGTCATCCTCAAACTTGCCTAGGTTTTTGGTAAAAGACATAAGAAGCAATGTCCTGAGTTTGGTCAGGAAGGCATTCCAGGATTCCTGAGTTCGAGAAGAGTCCTTCAAGGGGTCGGAGAGCACAACACACCTGCAAAGACATGAACAGACTATCTGGGAAAGACCCTCCATGCACAGTGCCACAGCTCAGCAGCTGCCATTGTCTTGGGCGGCAATTTCGTTCCGTCCTTCTCCCTCTTTTTTTTTTTTTTTTGAGACAGAGTTTTGCCCTGTGGCCCAGGCTGGAGTGCAGTGGCACAATCTTGGCTCACTGCAACATCCACCTCCTGGACTCCAGTGATCCTCCCCAGTAGCTGGGATCACAGGCACACACCACCATGCCTGGCTAATTTTTATATTTTTTTGTAAAGATGAGGTCTTGCTATGTTGCCCAGGTTGGTCTCGAACTCCTGGGCTTAAACAATCCTCCTGCCTCGGCCTCTCAAAGTGCTGGATTATAGGCATGAGCCACTGCATCTGGCTTCTTCCTTCTTTAAACAGTCAAAAACATGAGGCAGGCGGTAAGAAACCAGGTTAGGAAAAGGCTTCATCATAAACTGGTCATGAACATGAGCAGTAAGTTCTACAGAAATTCAAAGGAGAGTTTGCTATAGAATCAACTGGAAAGGGGGAAAGGGATTTACATGAGCCCTGAGCCAAAGACCCAGCTCTGAGTTCTCTGTAAAATAATGTGATCACGCCTCACTCAGTTCCCTGCCTCCTTCAAAATCCATTTTGGTTCCTTGGGATCGACAAGATAAATTTAGATTTCTCAGCACGGCACACGAGCACCATGATGTCTCACTTTACTTCCTCTGCTTCCCAGCTCAAGCCTGCTGACCTTCTCCCGCTCTCCTCTCTTCATGAGCACGTTCCTTCCACCCAGGCGTGGCATCTTCACGACCTCCCCCCATCACCATCCCAACTGCTCTGCCCACACTGCTGCTAGGCTGCGGGCCTCACAGGAAAACACTCCCCTTCTCTGTGCCTCTATCCCTCCCACTAGCCTGTGAGCTCTTCAAGGGGAGGGTTAATAAACAATTTAACAAATAAAGGCTTAGAACATGGCTTAATACATAGGCCAGAACAGTTTAATTACAAAGAGCCTGAACCCATGATGTAAAAAGGTCAAACACACAAAATTATACAAAGTTCCCAACAGATTTGGACAAGGCAATGTATTTGATAGGCTGGAAATGGTAAATTTCTTTAGCCTTGGTAATAGTAATTAATCTAGGAAGATAATGCATAAATCTGAACTCAGAAATAATTTTAAAACATCGATTCTGTGAGCTTCACCAGTTCTCCTTAGTAAATGTTTTACTTGAATTACCAAAAAGTAGCAAAATGAACTGACTCTAAGTTCCTTTTCTCCGTGCCCCAGCATATCCTTTGGAGGCATGGCTAAATTCATGGAATTATACCTCAGTGAAGCAGCACACACTCTACATGTTCCACCATGTGAACAACCAGAACCAAGAAGAAAACTTAAAACTTGGTGGCTGGCTACAAATCCATTGAACCCACCCCCCTGCACACTTCCCTCCCTCAAAGACAAAGAGGCCAGAGCCGCTCCCTCCAAAGGTCCCCCAGAGGACTAACATGTATTTATCCACAGTAGGAGCTTGCTGCAACCTATGAGCTTGGTAGTTTATCCTTCAGGCATTCTCAAGGATTATAATTACCCACATTTATTCCCGACCCGACGCGAATTCTCCTGTGCACCTACAGGGGTGAATGGAAACAGAAACTAAACAAGTGCCAACCACCAAAACAGTAACCGTTTCCAGAGATCAATCAGATACACAGTCATGATATGTCCCGTCTCTAGTAGATCCTGTTCTACATCACCATCCATTTTTTTTAAGTAAAAAAGAACTATGCTTCAGAAGTTCACATCAAGCCTAAGTTGTTAACTCAGAAAAGGAGAGCCCAAAACAAACGAATGAAGTCAGGGATGGTGGGGCCAAGTTGGAGAGAGGCGCAATCCCCCAAGGCACACAGACTGCAGGGGCTGGAGGCACATGTAGAACAAGGGGCTCCCGGCTGCAGCCTCAGCAAGTCACCACGACGGCTACGGCCATCACAAGTCACACTGCTGATCACAAGTCAACCCTTGTCTCTACCAGCCTCGTAGCAAAAGCCCGAAAAATGCGCAAAATCTGTTGCCAAGCAATTTTCCTTCAGGAAGGTATCCTGAAATAATTAAGGATGTTCACAACATTTGAGCTAGAAAAGGTGTTCACAATATTGCTGTTTATAACAATAAGCAATAACCTAAGCCCAGCAGCAGAATGTATAAATAACTTATGGCACATTAATACTACGGAATATTATCCACTCACTAACACCGAGAGTCTGGAAATACATTTGTTTGTGGAAAATCTTTACCATATATTGAGTGAAAAAAGCAAGTATAAACAACACACAACGTTATATTAACTTAAAATACACACACGTATTATGCATGCATAAAGAAAAAAAGTCTGAGAAGATACATACCAAAATGCTAAGAGTTAATATGCATTTTCTTTCTGCTCATTACCTTTTTCTAATAATTCTACAATGAGCATGTAGTGTGCATAATCAAAATTAAACACCAGTCTAATGTTAAAAAAACAGTAAGCCACTTAAGGGTCAAGTGTTACAATATTTTCAAAGGCCAGAAATTATACTGGGTGATAAAACAATTGTCAAAAAAAAAAGTAAAAAAACAAAACAATTGTCAATACAGACTCTATTAAATTCAAATTTATGAAAATCTCACCAAACTCTTTACATTTTAAAAAAAATAGATTTGTTAAGAAGTGGCTTTGCAAATTAATAAAAACCAAATGGTAGAAGGTATATTTAAACCTACTGAAGACGAAATGTTGAAAATTTTAGTAAATTACATTTAATGTACAAAAACCAGTCATTAAAAAGCAAGTTAGTTTTAAATAGGCTCAGTAAAAAACATATTATTGGAAATTAAAGATTATAAACGCAGACTTAAAAGTAATCAATAGGTACTTTGAAAAATTATACAATTTGAACATTTCACAAGGTAAGACTAATAGACCTCATTAACACTAACATGTTTACTTAATATAATCCCAAATAAATGTGATTTCTTTTGTGATATTAAGAAAAACCTCCAAGGGCACTTGGTTTTGATTCCTAGCGCTGCCTCAGTGGTCTCCCCGTCAGCGTGACCCACACTCCCGTTAGGCTACAGAACACACTGCTCCTCCTGCCAGGCTTCATAGCTGTCTACTCTCTTTTTCAGAACAAAAAATGTCAGTACTTGAACCACATAGAGGGCACGGACATTCAATCACGTAGCATCTTCTTAAATGCTAAGCTGATTCCTTTTGATTAACTAATTTATAAGTAACACACGTTACAAAGCAGTTTCCGTAAGCCCAAATTGAATGAAACTTCTCTAAGATAAACCATAAGCTCAACTACCTAATTATTTAATTCAAACCATTAAAAAAGCAAGTCTGAACATTACTGTGTATCCAGTATTGTGTGGAACATGAAAAAGGCACCCACCCTAGTTCCTCCCGCTGAAGAACTACCACGGAGGCCTGGAGAGTCACATGACAGAATAGTGCGGGGCCCCGTCTGTTTGGGGCTACAGGCTGCACTCGCACCACCTGCCCCTGCTCCTCCTCCCTTACCCCCCGCACCGCGCATCCTTTATTTCTCAGCCCATACCCCCGTGCATCCTTTATTTCTCAGCCCATACCCCCCGCGCATCCTTTATTTCTCAGTCCATACCCCCCGCGCATCCTTTATTTCTCAGCCCATCTCTGCTTTCTCAGTGAGCCTCCGTTGGCCCCAGAGAAGGCCAGGTGCCCGGCTGTAGGCTCTCGCAGTAGTCTGGAGTCCTCCATCTGAACCCTTGCCACCATAAGCATGGTGACCATGGCTATAACGACCTGCTGGACCAGGGCAGGGTCCAGGTTCGCTGCTGAATCCCCAGGCCCTGGTGAGTTCTAGTGTAAACTATGAGATAAAGACCATCAATTACAGAGGAGTTAACATGCTGACTGGCTCAGCTGGCTACGGCATCACTGAAGAGAAAGGGAGCGACCTACCCCAGGAGAGAGAGCAGGGCAAGGCGGAGAAAGCCCATAAAATCTATTAACCGCCAAAGTTTCAGGATTCCCTTTCACAGTTTCTGAAGGGGTTAGGTCAGCATTTTACAACTTAGGAACGTTCTTAGGAACTTCTCAGTAGGTGTTAAGGTAAAGAAAGAAACACAGGTGCCATCATTTCAAAAAAAAAAAACCTTTAAGGACCCCTGTTCTAGAGAAGAACTGCAAGAGTTACTGCTGTCAGTCTTCAGAAAGGACCCACCAAGAGGCCTCCCAGGACCATGGGTCCAAGACCCGCTCTCCCAGGCGGCACACTCGGAGATGGCTGCTTAGAGTTCTTTGCCTGCCTGAACAGGAACTCCACAAGGACAGGCACCAGGTCTCCTTGACAGCACCCCATGGACGCTCACTCGAGATTGCTGAGTAAATAGTTATTACTACCCAGGAAGCCAGCAATCCGTATCATGTCAAGTATTAACCAAATGAGGTAAAATTAAAGATACACTTACCTGTCACTCTGTTTATTACAAAAATCATTTCTTATTTTGTCCACAATAGAGGTTCGGGGAAGGATGTTGGTTTTATTTTTTTTCTTGGCATCATTTTCAACTATCACTATTAACCAGTCCACAGAGCTATGAGCCTTCAGAACATTCTGCCACTTGGTGAGGTCATCTTTCACTGTAGCTTTATACACTTCAGTATCCTAAAAACAAACAAGTCACTGTGAAAGCAGGTTAACTAATGCCCTTTATACAGCAAAATATGCCTCATAACAGCCTGCAATGGCCGCAATGTTTTGAAGCGTCGGGACAGGCTCAGGACTTAAATGGAATAAAAAGCCCAGTGGCCCAGCAAGCCTGCAGGCGAGCTCTGTCGGACTCAGTGCCACACACGGCCACGCACGATCCCCACTTCTCACAACCCCAAGGGCTGTGAGCGTCCCAATGATCCAGATGAAGAGACTGAGAGTCAGAGGGGTGAGTGAGCTGCCCACAGCAATACCATCTGTTAGGCAAGCTAGGGCTTTAAAACTCAGGTCCACTGTGGCCACCAGCTCTGGACCCAAGCACTACATGACTGCCATCCTGCTGGCCACGCCTTGGTCTCACGGCAAGAGTCATGGCACAGCCCAGACTGCCCACGGGAACCCCAGGCCAGCCTCCCGCCAGCTTCTAACACAGCCTCTGAGCTCTGTACCCCAGGAACCACCCCAACCGGAAGTCTGCGAAGGCCATGTCAGAGGCAAGCAGCTACAGCTGTGAGGTCCCAGACAGAAGGCGACCCGCAGCTTCCGCAATGTTGCTCTACTCCCCGACAGGCAGCAGGGAGCCGCGCCACCCCAGAAATCAATCCTGCTTCTCAAGCAGATGCCCAAGCACGAGCCTGCCAGAGAAAGGGCCCTTCCCACATACATGCCAAGGCCTTCAGCTTGGTTCTCTTCCATAAAGAACCACGAAAACACTTCGCCTGGTATCCCTTCTCCTTGCCCTTCTATTCCATAAATCTACTCACAAGAGTCCAACTGCATTTAGATTTAGAAAATCTAAAACCAAGATACTTAATTCATTTCCAAGTTAGGCACTGAAAATATCTGCAAACAGTAACTCACAGCTACCATCTAAATCGCTACTTCTTCCTCTTTTGCTAGTTCCTCACTGTCCTGCCGTAATTCCTCTGGACTTTCAAGTCACTCTTGAATAACACGCAGAGAGAAGCCAATCAGAGTATCCACAAGTGAGTTAAATCTTAAATCCTGGCTGGGCACGGTGGCTCACACCTGTAATCCTAGCACTTTGGGAGGCCAAGGTGGGCGGACTGCCTGAGCTCAGGAGTTCAAGACCAGCCTGGGCAACACGGTGAAACCCTGTCTCTACTAAAAATGGGAAGATTAGCAGGGCGTGGCAGTGTGCACCTGTAGTCCCAGCTACTCAGGAGGCTGAGGCAGGGGTATTGCTTGAATGGGGAGGCAGAGGTTGTAGTGAGCTGAGATTGCACCACTGCACTGCAGCCTGGGCGACAAAGAGAGACTCCATCTCCAAAAAAAATCTTAAATCCTAAATTCTGTATCCAGCCTCTCTTTTGGTTTAATTAACTAAATAGAAAGTTAAAAAGGCAGTACTTCTCATTTGTATCCTGATTTTAAAACCTGCTACGTCCTGATTTAAATTACAAATATTGTACAATCTGAAAAGATCTTTTACTTTGAAAACTGAGGTTAAAACCATCTGGTAAACTCAATTTTCTGCAAATAAATATCCGACAGTAACTTAATTATCTAGTGCACATTTTACATAGCACGGCAGCTCCTGGGACTTGAAGCACAGATTTTACAGCACTGGTGAACTGCTCTGCTGGAAGCCCCAAAGCGCCATGCCTGGAGAAAAACCAAAGGCTAGGAGGGACCAGAGCCCGTGACTGCCAAGAAGAGACACACAGCACCCGGCTGCCCCCATCCACACGTCACAGGTGAGCCATCCACTCTCTGCCCCTCACAAGGCCACCAGGAGCCCTTTACCTGGACTCCTCCCCACCCCCACCCAAGAAGGAGTCCTGGCTCCAGGTTGTTCACACCGGGCAGGGGCTGCCACATCCCGAGGGGACACTAGAGCAGATCTGCTCAGTCAATTTGCAGGAACTCTCCAGAAGAAAGCTCACAGAGCACGAGGCAGGACAGAGAGAGTACAGAGAAGTTCCACATAATTCTGGGGCAAATGGGTTGGCAAGATCCAGCCTATCACTCATCCAAGTGAGCAAATAAAACGACGCGATAAAAACAACTCTGTGACTCTGAAGAGGACCAGTGGAGCCAGTGAAGCTAAGGGTCTTTAAAGAAAACAAAGTCAGGCCGGGCGCGGTGGCTCAAGCCTGTAATCCCAGCACTTTGGGAGGCCGAGACGGGCGGATCACGAGGTCAGGAGATCGAGAGACCATCCCGGCTAACACGGTGAAACCCCGTCTCTACTAAAAAATACAAAAAACTAGCCGGGCGAGGTGGCGGGCGCCTGTAGTCCCAGCTACTCGGGAGGCTGAGGCAGGAGAATGGCGTAAACCCGGGAGGCGGAGCTTGCAGTGAGCTGAGATCCGGCCACTGCACTCCAGCCTGGGTGACAGAGCAAGACTCCGTCTCAAAAAAAAAAAAAAAAAAAAAAAAAAGAAAACAAAGTCCAAGTATGGCCAAATAGTGAAACCCTGTCTCTACTAAAAATACAAAAACAGCCATGCGTGGTGGCGGGCACCTACAGTTCCAGCTACCCAGGAGGCTGAGGCAGGAGAACTGTTTGAAAATGGGAGGTAGAGGTTGCAGTGAGATCATGCCACTGCACTCCAGCCTGGGCAACAGGGCGAGACTCTATCTCAAAAAAAAAAAAACAAGAAGAAAACAAAGTCACTACAGGAAAACCCATGAGCAGTGCAGGGGACACATGCAGGACCCAAGAGCCAAGCCAGAGGGGAAGGCTCCAGCTCCACGACAGAGGCAGCAGCCAGGGGCAGGGCATCAGGGCCACGGGGGGCAAGCACAGCAGGCCGCCCCAGGTACCAGAGCTCAGCAGTGAGGAGGGCGTCCAGGTGGCAGAAGAGGGAAGTACAGAACAAGATGTGAGCCCCAAGTGAGATGATGAAGGATTCTGGGGCTGGCACAGGGGAATAAGGGTTTAAGGGTACAAGGGGCCAAGCAGGGCACAAAGGGCATCCCCCAGACAGGGATGCCCTCACAAGGGTACTGCAGATCAAGTGAGGTGAGGAGGAAGTCTGTGCCAGGCAAGTGCGGGAACGGGCATCCACCTGCTGGAAGTGGAGCAGTAGTGACAGAAGGATGGTCATTCACAGAGGGATTACTCCCATCAGAAACACAGAGGAGAACCAGCACCCAGCTCCTCCATGTGAAAAAGGGAGTTACAAACACAGATGGGAGGAAACCAGTATCACCCTTGCAGTGCTGGACTCGAATGGGCTCACGTGTGTACATGTATGTATGTACATACACAAGCAGCTACCCACGAAATACAAATGTAAACGTGTGCACGTACACGTGTGGGCATACACACGTGTTCTCTAGCCATGCCGAGAGCTCACCAGCAAAGCTCTCCCCTAGCTCCAGGTCCTGACTTCTAAATACAATTTCCCACTGGAAGGAGCCAGGGCTGAGCCCTGAGATGAAGCAAAAGGAGGGGATGAGCCCAAAGAGTACTCCAAGAATCAGTACATTCTCAGTACATCAGTACAGAAGCCAAATTCAGAACAATCTGCACATCAATGATATTAATTATTAATACGATAGTAATAGATTACACTCCATCAAAAACTAGAAATCAATGAGTGAACTGCTTCTAGCCAAGATGAAGTGACAGGGACTGGATTTACACCACTGCCTGAACCAACCGGAAAAAAAAAAAAAAAAAACAAGGTGGGCATGGTGGCTCACGCCTGTAATCCCAGCACTTTGGGAGGCTGAGGCAGGAGATCACTTGAGATCAGGAGTTCGAGACCAGCTTGGCCAACATGGTGAAACCCTGTCTCTAGTAAAAATGCAAAAATTAGCTGGGCATGGTAGTGTGCACCTGTAATCCCAGCTACTTGGGAGGCTGAGGCAGGAGAATTGCTTGAACCCAGGAGGTGGAGGCTGCCGTGAGCTGAGATCTCACTACTGCACTCCAGCCTGGGTGATAGAGCAAGATTCTGTCTCAAAAAACAAACAAACAAACAAAAAAACACCAAAAACCAAGAAACATGAATCAATGGTTTTCAAGACCATGGACCCCAAGGAACAAAGGACAATGATTTCTCCCCTCAACCCCTGGAGATGGGAAACAAGCCCAGCAAGCCCCCCGGGTGCCGACCAGAGTGGGGGAGGGCAGGGGGTTACAGAGGGGAAGCTGGCAGACTCCCTGAGCTGAGGACACAGAGCCAAGGCCAGGGAGATCAAGACAGCTAGACTTCCTAGGACTGTGTTGGGAGAGGAGAGGGACACAATGAGTCCTGTAGATCGGCACAGGGCCCTCGAGTATTCCACAGGGAACTAACGAGTAAGTGCGTGCAGGAACCACCCATTGCCGGAACAGAACCCGCAGACACGATCAGAGGCACCCATGCTTGGCAGTCACACAGGGCAGGGAACAGGGCTGTCCCCATAGGCCAGTCTGGAAAACCAGAGGAACTCAAGACCATCTTGCCTCGGCTGTAAGGAATAATTTGTCCCGGACTGATCACTGCTCCAGACCTATCATATCATAAAGCTATATTCGAAAGAAAAAATCAATCAATAGAAATAGCCCCAGTAATGACACAGAAAGCAATTAAAAGAGTTACAGTAACTACTGTCACTTAGTTATTTCATATGTTGAAGAAGGTAGTGGACTGACGTGAAGCAGACACATGGAAGATACTTAATTAAGAAAAAGACCCATATGGAACTTTTAGAGATGAAAACCTCAACATCTAAAATGAAAAATATACTAAGTGGAATGAGAGCCGATTAGACACTGCAGAAGAAAAGGTTAACATGAAGACAGAGCAGCAATTACCCAAATGAAACACCAAGAAAAAGGGCTACTAAAAAATATCAACGGATTATCAGTGAGTTATGGTACTTCATGTAGCATTTATACACATACATATACATACGTACAAACATACATACATAGAATCCCCAGAAGAGGGAGCAACAGAAAAACAATCTGAGGAAACAATGACGAAAAATGTTCAAATCAGGCCACGTGCGGTGGCTGATGCCTGTAATCCCAATTAGGCCACATGCAGTGGCTCATGCCTGTAATCCCAGCACTTTGGGATCACTTGAGGCCAGGAGTTCGAGAACAGCCTGGCCAACACAGCGAAACCCCATTTTTACTAAAAATACAAAAATTAGCCAGGTATGGTGGCACACACCTATACTTTGAGCTACATGGGAGGATGAGGCACAAGAATCGCTTGAACCCAGGAGGCAGAGGTTGTGGTGAGACAAGATGGAGTCACTGCACTCCAGCCTGGGTGACAGGGTAACACCCTATCTCAAAAAAAAAAAAAAAAGAAAAGAAAAATGTTCTAAATTAGATCAAAACTATAAACCCCAGGCAGTCTGAATCACGGTGCGACGAAGGAGTAGGTGGTGGGATCTTGCCGTGGGTCTGATCAGTCCTTTCTCTGCCTTGCTTGCTTGAGCTTCAGCAGAATTCGAAATGGCTGGCAGCAAGGCAGGGAAGGACTCCGGAAAGGCCACGACAAAGGCGGTTTCCCGCTCGCAGAGCCGTCTTGCAGTTCCCAGTGGGCTGTATTCATCGACACCTGAAATCTAGGATGGCCGGTCATGGACGTGTGGGCACGACTGCCGCTGTGTACGATGCCGTCATGCTGGAGTACCTCGCCACAGAGGGGCCTGAACTGGCAGGAAATGCATCAAAAGACTTAAAGGTGGCTGGGCACGGTGGCTCATGCCTGTAATCCCAGCGCTTTGGGAGGCTAAGGCGGGAGGATCACCTGAGGTTGGGAGTTCAAGACCAGCCTGACCAATATGGAGAAACCCTGTGTCTACTAAAAATACAAAGTTAACCGGATGTGGTGGCACATGCCTATAATCCTAGCTACTCAGGAGGCTGAAGAAGGAGAATCGCTTGAACCTGGGAGGCGGAGGTTGCAGTGAGCCAAGATCGCAGCACTGCACTACAGCCTGGGCAACAAGAGGGAAACTCAATCTCAAAAAAAAAAAAAAACAGACTTAAAGGTAAAGTGTATTACCCCTCGTCACTTGCAAATTGCTATTCATGGAGATGAGGAATTGGATTCTCTTGTCAAGGCTACAATTGCTGGTGGTGGTCACTCACACACCCACAAATCTCTGACTGGGAAGAAAGGACAACAGCAGACTGTCTAAAGGATGCCTGGATTCCTTGTTTCTCAGGACTCTAAATACCAGCTGTCCAGTGTTGGTGATTCCAGTGGACTGTATCTCTGTGAAAAACACAATTTTACCTTTCTGCAATTCTATCTGAGAAAGTTAGAAGTTTAATCAGCTTTCTAACTAACCAAATTTCTGCATTCAAGTCTTAATCATATTTAAGTGTTACTGTGGCTTCAAACAAGCTATTGATTCTGAAGCAGTGGGTTTTGACTGAGTTGACTGTTTTTAAAAAACTGCTCGGATTTTAATTGTGATGCAGAAGTTATAGTAAAACATCTAGTTTTGTACAGACATTATTTCCACTCTGGCAGATAAGCTCAATAAAGGTCATATCCACCCCCACAAAAAAGAAAAAATAAATAAATAAACCCTCAAACCCCAAGCACAAGAAATACAAAGAAATCTACACCAAAGCATACCGTAATCAAACTGTTAAAAACCAATATAAAGAAAAAAATCTTGGCCAGGCGTGGTGGCTCACGCCTGTAATCTCAGCACTTTGGGAGGCCGAGTTGGGTGAATCACGAGGTGAGGAGTTTGAGACCAGCCTGGCCAACACGGCTAAACCCCATCTCTACTGAAAATACAAAAAAAATTAGCTGGGCATGGGGGTGGGCACCTATAATCCCAGCTACTCAGGAGGCTGAGGCAGAAGAATCGCTTGAACCCAGGAGGCGGAGCTTGCAGTGAGCCGAGATCACGCCATTGCACTGCAGCCTGGGCAAGAGAATGAGATTCAGTCTCAAAAGAAAAAAAAAAAGATTTTAAAGAAAAGGAAGAGACAGCGATGGAAATGGAAACTGGGTGGGTAAATATGCACAGTGGCTCACACCTGTAATCGCAGCATTTTAGGGAGTCCCAGGCGGGCGGCTCGCCTGCGGTCAGGAGTTCGAGAACGGCCTGGCCATCGTGGCAGAAACCCCATCTCTACTAAAAATACAAAAAATTAGAGGGGCGTGGTGGCGGATGCCTGTAATCCCAGCCACTTGGGAGGCTGAGGCAGGAGAATCAATTGAACCCAAGAGGCAGAGATTGCAGTGAGCTGAGATGGCACCACTGCACTCCAGCCTGGGCAACACAGCGAAACTCCGTCTCAAAAAAAAAAAAAAAGATATTTTTCTATTTTAATCTCTCCAAGGCATAACTGACTGTTTAAGGCAAAAACAGTAACAATGTACTATGGGGTTTTAACACATATAGAAAATGTATGACAACAATAACAAAGGCTGGGAGGGAGAAAACAGAAGTCAATGATACAAAGCTCTTATACATCAAGTAATATATTTAATATTACTTGAAGGAAGAATTATGGTAAGTTACAGATGTACTCTATAAATCCTAAAGCACCTACTCAACATAACAAAGAGTTTTACTTTTAAATCTAAAATCCTAACTATTATCAACTTACTCCTTTTTTTAAATAGATGATAATCAAGATTTAGAATAAAGGCTCTCTATTAGAATGTGATTTTAAGGAAAAAAAGTCTCATTCAAAATGGCCACAAAAGCTAAAGCTAACAATAAAAATGTAAAACTTTTATGAAAAATAAGGGCAGAAAAAAGTCATAAAGAATGGAGAAACATACATACCACATTCCCTGATTCAAGAAGACTCATGATTAAAATTATTCTCAAATGAGTAACTTATTCAAGGCAATCCCAATCAAAATGCCACCACCCTTCTCTTTTTCGACTGATATTCCAGTTATCTACTGCTATGTAACAGGCCACCCCAAGCTGTAGTGGTATAAAGCTTTCTTTTGCTCATGGACCTACAACCTCGAGAGGATTTGCTGGGGACCAAGGTCTCTGCTCCACCTGGTGTCAGCGGCATGTTGAGGCTGGAGCTAAAACACACAGCGGGACTCAGCTGGGGCAGGCAGAACACCTGGGGCAGGCAGAACACCTGCGAGTGGCCTTCCCACGGGGGCTGCTTGGTTTCCTCACAGCATGGCGGCTGGGATCTAAGAATAAGCATCCCGAGAGAATCCAGCAGAAGGCACGTTCTCTTTTATGACTTCCTCTTGAGTATCACAGTGTTGCTTCTGCCACAGTCAGAGGCCCACCCAGATTCAACTGGAGGAAACACAGGCCCAGCCTTTCAACAGAGGAAAGTCACTGTCACACAGAGAGGAGCATGTGGGATGGGTATGCTGCTGCAGCCATCTTCAGAAAATACATTTGGACACTCAACATGTGGAAGGGAAAATGTAGACAGCCACAAGGTTTATTTTAAAAGAAAGATATTGATACATATTATAAAAGTATAATAGGCCTGGAGTGGTGGCTTGGGCCTACAATCCCAGCACTTTGGGATGCCGAGGCGGGTGGATCACGAGGTCAGGAGTTTGAGACCAGCCTGGCCAATATGGTGAAATGCCGTCTCCACTAATAATATAAAAATTAGCTGGGGGTGGTGGCGGGCGCCTATAGTCCCAGCTACTCGGGAGACTGGGGCAGAAGAATCGCTTGAACCCCGGAGGTAAAGGCTGCAGTGAGCCAAGATCGAGCCACTGCACTCCAGCCTGGGAACAGGGCAAGACTCCATCTCAAAAAAAAAAAAAAAAAAAAAAAGCATAATAATTAAAAGTCTGATTCTAGCACAGGATAGACAATCATCAATAGAACCGAAGTGTCTAGAATATTGTGCATACAGGATGTGGGTGTAAAATAAAGGTGACATTCCCAGTAAGCGGAGAAAAGACACACTATTAGGAAATGGTGTTAGGCCAATCTGCTATGCATTCAGACAGAAAAATTAGACCCTCAACCCCCACAGCTCCTAACTATACACAAGTAATTTGAAGTTATACAGGTCTCAGTATAAGACATAAATTACAAAATTATTAAAAGAAAATACAGAAAATCAGTTCTCTTCAGACACACAAGGCTTCCCTAAGCAAGATACACTACCCAGAAGCCATTCTGTAAATGACATATGTCACTCCATAAAAATTGTAAGTTTTAAACACCTAAGCACCAAATAATACATCAACCACCTATACAAAACAGAAACTACAGGAGATGCAAGAGAAACAGAAACACACCACTAACAGAAGACTTTACCATACCACTGTCAGTTAAAGATAGGTCAAATGGACAAAATTTAACACTAACAGAAGACTTTACCAAACCACTGTCAGTTAAAGATAGGTCAAATGGACAAAATTTAAAATATAAATGACCTAAACAACACAAGCAGTAAGATAGGTCTTACGGACATTTAACATTACAATCTGGAAACAGAAAATACATTCTCAAACACACATGAAATGTCCAAAAACACTGATCATTCATTAGGTCACACAATAGTCAAATTCATAAAATTTTTAAAATAAGTTTTATAAAGCAAAAATATAAACACTTTCTGACCACAATGCAACAAAGCTAGAAATTTCTAAACAAAAAATTTTTTATCTCTTTTTTTTTTCTGTAAACTAAAAAGCTTTCTGTTAAACAACTATTTAATGAAAGGGGAAATTCAAATCAAAAATAGAGAATTTCTGAAAAATAATGATAAAACAATAGGATATATTTAAAGTAGTAACCAGAGAAAAATTCCTAACTTTAAAGACCTATATCAATAAAAATTTAAGAATGAAAATAAGTGCATTTCAAACTCCCAAAAACTAGAAAATGAACAATGTAAACCATGAGAAAACAAAAAGAAGGAAATAATAAAAATGAAAGTAGAAACTGAGTAGAAAACAGACTAACGGTAAATCAGATGAATACGTTAAAATCCTGGTTCTCTGGAGGGGGAAAAAAAATAGAACTAGCTAATTTAATCAAGGAAGAAAGAGAGAAAGCACAAACATACAAAATAAGAAATAATGATGGGAGCCGGGCGCCGTGGTTCACGCCTGTAATCCCAGCACTTTGGGAGATCGCCTGAGGTCAGGAGTTGGAGACCAGCCTGGCCAACATGCTGAAACCACATCCCTACTAAAAATACAAAAATGAGCCGGGCGTGGTGGCGGGCACCTGTAACCTCAGCTACTGGGAGGCTGAGGTAGAAGAATCACTTGGACCTGGGAGGCAGAGGTTGCAGTGAGTCAAGAATACGCCACTGCACTCCAGCCTGGGTGACAGAGCGAGTCCGTCTCATAAAAATAATAATAAATAAATAATGATGGGAAAATAACTGCTGACAGCACGTTTTTAAAGTCTAAAAAGCTGAGCGTGATGGCTCACACCTATAATCCCAGAACTTTGAGAGGCTGAGGCAGGCAGATCACCTGAGGTCAGGAGTTTGAGACCAGCCTGACCAACACGGAGAAGCCCCGTCTCTAAACTACAAAATTAGCGGGGCGCAGTGGCGCGCCTGTAGTCCCAGCTGCTCGGGAGGCGAAGGCAGCAGAACCGCTTGAACCCAAAGGGCGGAGGTTGCCGTGAGCCAGGATCACACCACTGCACTCCAGCCTGAGCAAGCGGAGCGAAACTCCATCTCGGGGGAAAAAAAAAAAGTAAAGAAAGACCACTTCATACACCTCAATGAAAATAAATTTTACAACCTAATTGAAATACATAATTTCCAGGAAAATATAGTTTATCAAAATTAGCAAATGGCTGAAACAGACCAATTTTCATCAAAGATACAAAAACGTACCTGGCCCAGCTAGTTTCCCAAAATTCCATCAAACCTTACAGACCAAGCAGCTCCAGTGCTACATAAATTACTTCAGAAACAGAAAGTAAGTAAAAACTTCCAAATTCTTTTAATGAATTACGTAGAACATCAATACCTAAACCTCATAAAAAGAGCATAAAAGTTACCGACCAACCACTTGTGAATTATAGATGCAAAAACTCCTAAATAAAATTGAAGCAATAGACTCCAATACCACATTAAGAAAATAATACTATGACTAAGTGAGATTTATACCAGGAATGCAAATACAGTTCAGTATTGAACTACAGTGGCCAGGCGCAGTGGCTCACATCTGTAGTCCCATCACTTCAGGGGACTGAGGCTGGAGGATCACTTGGGGCCAGGAGTTTGAGATCAGCCTGGGCAACATGGTAAGATCCCACCTCTACTAAAAATACCAAAAAATAAAAAAATAAAAAAAGCCAGGCGTGGTCCCAGCTACTTGGGAGGCTGAGGTGTGAGGATGGCGTCAGCCTAGAGGGGCGGAGGTTGCAGTGAACCAAGATCACACCACTGCACTCCAGCCTGGGTGACACAGCAAGACCCTGCAAGGCACCATGGCTCACATCTGCAATCCCAGAGCTTTGGGAGGTGGAGGCAGGTGGATCCCTTGAACCTAGGAATTCAAGACCAGCCTGTCCAACATGGCAAAACCCTATCTCTACAAAAAATACAAAAAAATTAGCTGGGCATGGTGGCACATGCCTGTAATCTCAACTACTCAAGAGGCTGAGGTAGGAGAATCACTTGAGCCCAGGAGGTTGAGGCTGCAGTGACCTGAGTGACAGAACAAGACCCTGTCTTAAAAGAAGAGAGAGAATTTTTAAACATCTCTAATAAAGTGTAACACAGAAGTAGACTTGCACAAACGGAAAGGCAGCCCTTGCTCTTGAGTATGTCTCAACATGATCAAGATGTTAGTTCTGCATATGGGAATTTATAAACTTACTTTGATCACAACAAAAATGCCTAAATTAAACATGCAAGAGTAACTACGAAAACCCTGAAAAGGATGAAGCTGAGGGAGACGTTCATAAACACTATGATACATACTGTCCAAAAGGAAAAGTTTAGTTGCAAGCAAATTTGGAGCTGTTCTCAGTAGGCTTGTTCCTAGTTGTGGCGTGGGTGTAGCAATTCTGAAACTATCTTATGCACGTTGTAACACTGAGCAAATACAGAAATGTGTTGATGTTGGTGAGAGTAGAAATAAATGAGAGGCAAGAAAGAGCCCTCCAGGTTATAAAATTGGACGCATCAGTATCAGTTCATGATTTCTTCTTTTTTTTCTTTTGAGACAGTCTTACTACTCTCCCAGGCTAGAGTGAAGTGGCGCGATCTCGGCTCACTGCAACCTCTACCTCCCGGGTTCAAGCAATTCTCCTGCTTCAGCCTCCTGAGTAGCTGGGACTACAGGCATGTGCCACCACACCCGGCTAATTTTTGTATTTTTAGTAGAGATGGGGTTTCACCATCTTGGCCAGGCTGGTCTCAAACTCCTGACCTTGTGATCCACCTGCCTTGGCCTCCCAAAGTGTGGGGATTACAAGCGTGAGCCACCGCGCCCGGCCCAGGTCATGATTTCTAAGGCACATCCCCATCAGCTCTGTCTGCTGAAAGGGTGGAGAAGCAGCAACGCCCCCACAGCAGCAAGCACACCTGCTGCCAGAGGAACCAGGGCTCTGTGGAGATGCGGCTGGTTCCAGCACAAGGGCGACGAGCTCCCAGAACCTAAAACATCTTGGTATGCCACAAATGATTAGAAAGTGCTCAAAAGAACACAGGTGCCAGTCTGAAGTGACTCTTGATGGCTAAATCTGGGACAACCTGAGCATCAGTAAAGGTGACTGACTCTTAACCACTGCCTGAATGGAAGGCCCTGCGGACGCTCCCCAGCCTAGGGGATGGGCTGACAGAGGTGGGGAGAAAGGTCAGCACCCTTAGTCAAGACTGGCTCAGGAAAGAACTGCCACTGGGTGCGGGCGGGACACTCAGGTGGTCTCACAGCGGCTCCCCAGAGGTAGATCACTGATGGCAAAGGGACAACAGCCCCACGCCAGGGAGACACCAGACAGCTCCTGGAAGGAGTGATCAAATCCAACATTACAAGCAGGGGCTATGGAGAGAAGAGCTGGCACAGCAGGCCAGGGACAGCGTCCTTCTCGGGCACGCCAGGCAGAGGGGGCCTGTGGAGCAGCCTGGTGAAAACCACGGGCAGGCTTCCCTGGTGGAAAACACCTCACGTGCGTCCTCACTCACTGCTGGGGAACCAAGCCCCGTCCATGTGGAGCCCCTGGGAAAGGAGGCAGAGCAAAGTCAGCAGAGAAAGGGTGCATGAGGTGAAGTCTGAGGAAAACCAGGTGCAGACTTACAGTTCCTGGCTCATTAACCTCTGTGCCTCAGATTTAGGCTACGATGTCACAGTGTGTAATCATCTATGTACTTTCTATGCTGCTGAATCTTGCTTTACTTGAGTCAAAATACACAGGAAGAAATGGCTCACAGAATTTTCTATTAGTTCACAACAGAAGAAGTGTATCAAGAATGAGAAGGTTCTTTCTGGATTCATGAATACACAACTAGACAACACAAGTGAAAGCTGTGGCGGCCACAGGGCTGAGGCCCACTCGTTCCACGGAGAGTCACAGGGCGCCTCCTGCCCAGGCATGGCAACAGGGAGGAAGATCATGGTCCTGGCCTCAGTGGGGTCACAAACAAGCAGAAGAAACAATAGATGACCAAGGACAACGGAGCCATGATGGGAACACGGGGATCATGAAAACAAAGCTGAAAGTCATGATCAAACACAGCTCAGACTAAGGGTGGCAGCCATGGGGCACAGTGAGACAGCTCACAAGACTGGAGACACGGGCACACAACCGCGCTTGGGGCCACGGTGAGCACAGCACGCCAGACGAGGGCGCAAACACGCAACAGCAAGCCCCACACTTGGCCAAGGAATGAAGGGACAACAGAGTATGTTAAAAGGTAAATTTGAAAAATTACAGCTGCCTCAACAAAGCCTAGACTCATACATTTTCAACCCTATCCCACCGCGCGTCCTCTTCCCCTCACTGGTACTCACACAGCACTCTGTCCAGTAAATATGGAGGAAGGGAAACGTGAGCAGAGCTTTGTTTCCTTCTTTGGGCAGCAGCTCCTCTTTGAATTGAACAAAGTTAGACTCTAGGTGAATCATCTTCGGAGCCCGGCCATAGGACCTGTAAACAATTGTTTGAAGTCACTGAGAAAACAACTAAACAGCATTCATCAGAAGAGGGGAAACAGAACAACAAACAATGTAATCATAGCCATGAGTTCAGAGCACATATATTAACCGCAAATCATAACTGTACTATTCTGCTCAAAAACATTCTATGAATTATTTTAAACACAGTTTGCATGTACAGGTCAAAGTTCCATTTCCACAAAATCTTTCATTTTCCTCAAGGATAAAGGCACAGTAATACATTCTTCCAAGTATTGCATTTAACCAGGGCCACTACAGACTCAACAGCCAGTTTCAGTGTAACGGAATCTATAATTATGTCACCATAAAAGAAGAAAAGTGTGTCCCAAATGTCCAAAGTGCAGTTTTAACTTACGAAAGCTTTAGGGTTGCATTCGTATTTTTGGAACAACTTGTATTTTATCCAAGAAACAAAGTTATTTGGTGAAAAGATAAGAGATTCTTGTTTGCAGAGCAAAAATAAAATAGCAGTACAAACCTCTATTTTATTCTCAACCCAAGAAGAAGGAACCCATCAAGAAATCCCACACGCCCCCTGCATCTCATCCAAGGCTCTCGGTGACGGCCCAACAATGCTTCTAACAGTGAACCACACCGCATGGATCTCTGTGCCATGCCTGTACTTCTCGCTTCTAGCAGCTGCATCTCTTCTGAATGTTACAGCTGAATTTCGTTTTTCATCCAATCTAAGGATGCTATGTTTAATAACTTAAAACCAACCATCATTAATGTGACTATGCTGATGCTCAAGTATGTGCATTTTCTATTTGCCGGCTCTATTTTTCCCTGTCCTTTGGGAGATTAATCAAGTTTTCTTTTTCCATCTTTTCTCTCTGCTGCTTTGAAAGTCTTATCATCTATTTCTATTCTACCTTTGGTTACATTTTAATTCTTAGTATGTAACTTAAGGTTTTACTACAAAGACTAAAGTTAAAGTCTATCTCCCCTTCTCTCTGTTTTTCTTCACACACATCTGAAATTTTAGATTTTTAATTTTTTTAAAAAGTGACACCTTAACTTCAGTAAAACATGTCATGTTGCTGGCAGACGCTGCTATCACCCTGGATCCCTGGGTTCACTTGCCTTCATATTGGGATGCATTCTTTAATCACTCAGAGGGTGGCAAGGCTTCTGATCTTATAGACGTCTGAAAATATTTTTATTCACTTCAGTGCACCTATCTCCATAGCATGACAAGCAATAAACACGTTATCTGAATGGGACTCTGGGGTAGACACGAATGGTTTTCTGCACACAGAAGTGGTGGAGCAGAACTCCTGGCCATCCTGGGCCCCACACGGCCACCTGGAGGCCTAGAGGAAAAACCGCTCAGCACCTGTGGCTCACGCAAGGCCCTCAGGGTGGGAAGCTGTGACACGGTCTTCCATCTTGACGACACTGTGAATGATAAAGAATTCTAGGGTCTGGGGTACTTTCCCTCAGGACTGTGGGGAGGCTGCTCGTAAACGTTTTTTTTTTTTTGAGACGGAGTCTCGCTCAGTCGCCCAGGCTGGAGTGCAGTGGCGCAATCTCGGCTCACTGCAAGCTCCGCGTCCCGGGTTCCCACCATTCTCCTGCCTCAAATTCCCGAGTAGCTGGGACTACAGGCACCCACTGTCGTAAATGTATTTTATGTTGCATTGTAAGTGGTTCTGTTAGAAACTGCATACTTGGTTCTTCTTCCGTTTCTCTCTGATGCCCTGGCATGATTTTCTGTTTGCTTTGTTTTCTTCATTCTGCTTGACATTCACTAGGCTCCTGCAGTATCCCGACTCCCTTCTGGGAGAATCTTGACAGCCCTTCTTCAAATGTCAGCTGTCCTCTGTTCCCTCCACTTTCCTTCTGAAAAGCCACTCAGGTGGATCCTGGAGCTCCTGGATTTATCCTCTGGAGCCAGCTTTTTCTCCGTGCTCTCCTGCTCCTGCTTTTAGCAATGGTATCCGGAGTCTCTAAGCTCGGTTCTTGCAGCACACTGATTTGATTTTCAGCTACACAGCTGTTCAGTGCATCTGGGAAACTCTGTTTCAATTGTTTTCATTTCCTAGATCCAATCAATTAATTTCAAATTTCTAGTTTTTATCAAAGTAATTATTTTATTTTGTTTTATTTTATTTTTTGAGCCAGAGTTTCGCTCTTGTCACCCAGGCTGGAGTGCAATGGCGCGATCTCGGCTCACTGCAATCTCCTCATCCCACGATCAAGCAATTCTCCTGCCTCAGCCTCCGGGTAGTTGGGATTACAGATGTGTGCCACCATGCCCGGCTAATTTTGTATTTTTAGAAGAGACAGGGTTTCACCATGTTGGCCAGGCTGGTCTCAAACTCCTAACCTCAGATGATCTAACCGCCTTGGCCTCCCAAAGTGCTGGGATTACAGGTATAAGCCACTGTGCTGGGCTGAGATAAGTACTTCAATACGAAGAGTACTGAAAAGCTTTTCTCTCTCTCCCTCTCTTCCCCCTCACCGCCCACCAATACACACACATCCATGTCTTGGTCTGTTTCCCGCTGCTATAATAGAATATCACAGGCTGGGTAAATTATAAGCAACAGAAGGTTATTGCGCTCACAGTTCTGGAGGCTGCGAAGTCCAAGATCAAGGTGCCAATATCTGGTGAGGGCCTTCTTGCTATGTCAAAACATGGCAGAGGGTATCACATGGTGACAGGGCCAGAGCCAGAGAGCCAAAGAGAGCTCACTTTGATAACAAAGCCACCCACATGATAAGGAGCCACTCCCGTGACAGCAACATTAATCCACTCACGAGGGCAGAAATTAAGTTTCCATGGCAAGAATCTTTGGGGGACACATTCAAACTATAGCAAGTACCTACCCCATCCTTCTCAACCTGCCCTCCTGCATGAGTTTCAGGGCTGCTGTCACAAACTACCACAAACCTGGAGGCTTAGCTTACTCTTGCATATTTCATGAGGCCCGAAAGTTGAAATCAAGGTGTAGGTGAGCTTAGTTCCTTCTGGCTGCAGTGGGAGGTTGCTTGCCTTTCTCCCAGCTTCTGGAGGCTGCTGGCATCCTCAGCATTCTTTGGCTCATGGCCTCATCACTCTAATCTCTACCTCCATCTTCACAAGGTCTTCTCCCCCTGTGTCTTCTCTTCTGCCTCTTATAAGGACACTTGTCATTGGATTGAGGGTCTACCCTAATTGAAAATGATCTCACATTGAGGTCCTTATCTTAACTATATCTGCGAAGACCCTTATTCCAATAAAGCCACATCCTGAGGTTTCAGGTGGACGTATCTTCCCTAAGGTAACACATTTCTTTCCTAAATTTCAAGGTCGTTTCTGAAAAATGTAGTCTTTTCCCTGGGCCGTACAATTTTCCTGAGATAAGTTCTCCATTCTCTTGCCCAGGAAGCATGGATCTGGCTGCAGGGTTCCCAGAGCAGAGCTGTGCCCTGTTCAGAACCTAAGCCAGCTGGTTTTACAACGGCCCTTCTCCCTTGCCTTCTGCAGTGCCTCAGATCCAACGGTCTGGAGCTCTTCTGTTCACAGAAAGACTTTCCTGGTTCCTAAGGGGTGGAGGGGTGGGTAATGACAGCAATCACTTCACTACAGACAGGAGTGGGGACCCTGAGTCTAACTGCCCCTGTCCACACCTCTGCCAACTCCCATCCCCAGCCCTGCTTTCACCCAGGCCTTTCAAGATCTGGCACTTTGTCCCTTGTCAGAAATTCCCCTCCTCTCACGGAGCCACAAGACACAAACTTCCTCAGCTTTCTCTCCCAATTCCTCCACCTGTTTCTCTTTCTCCCAAAAACATAGCCACATCCCCCTGTCTCCACTGCCTCCTCCTTTCTCTGTCTTTATGCACGTCCGCCTTTTTAAGTTCTTTATGTAGGGTTATTTGTTTAGCTTTTGTTTGGTCAATTTTTTTCAGTCCATTTATTTGTTTAGTATTTACATAGTCCATTTAGTGGAGCTTCAGAAAGCGGAAGCGATGAATACAAATATTAAATCTACACAGTTTCTTTTTATTTGTTTATTTTTGAGCCAGAGTCTTGCTCTGTCACCCAGGCTGGAGTGCAGTGGTGCAATCTTAGCTCACTGTAGTCTCCAGCTCCTGGGCTCAAGTGATCCTCTCACCTCAGCCTTCCAAGTGGCTAGGACTACAGGCGTGCACCACCACGTGCAGCTAATCTTGTTTCTCCTTTATAGAGACAAGGTTTCACTATGTTGCTCAGGCTGGTCTTGAACTCCTGGGCTCAAGCGATCCTCCCACCTGATCCTCCTAAAGTGTTTGGATGACAGGCGTGAGCCACCACTGGGCCTACATAATTTCTCTATTTAACTTTTCTCTCAAAATTATCTTGTTTCATGGACACACTTTTTTTTCCCTTTATCTATCAGAATGCCCTTACAGATTACTTACAGATTACTCCATTTGCTAAACTGTTTTCTCTCTTTCACAGCACTGGGCCTCCTCACATGTTAAGCAGTTTTTCTTTTACACTCTGTACACTCTTTCTATTAAATATTAGCAACTAAATGCATATCTTGTGAGACACTATAATCAGCACAGAAATTAGACTGTATTCACCTGGTAAGTCATCTCCAGAAAGCCACCTTAATCCCTCATGTTACTAAGGCACAAACTGGTGGTCAGAAAGGAATAATGCTGTGAGAATCCGAATTACATAAACACAAATAACAGGAAATTCTGTATACCCTGGTTAAAATTAGATTACCTATGTTACAAGATAAAATCCAACCATTTTTTACAAATAACATCTGGTCTTACCAGAAATAAGTTTTCCAAAAAGAGGATTCCCAGCCCATGATTTCCTATGAGTATGTCACCAGACGACTAACTATAAACATGCAACAGAGCCTGTGATGGCTGATCTAACCTCGCTCCTAAGTTTTAAACACCATCTTTCTGTTTACCTTCTTGTCCTTACGGAAAACGCACAGGAGCCAGGGTGGAGGGAGGGTCTTGTAAGATGGCTGATACAGCCCAGTTCTTCTTTTTTTTTTTTTTTTTGAGACAGAGTTTCGCTCTATCACCCAGGCTGGAGTGCAGTGGCACAATCTCAGCTCACTGCAAGCTCCGCCTCCTGGGTTCCCGCCATTCTCCTGCCTCAGCCTCCCGAGTAGCTGGGACTACAGCCACCTGCCACCACGCCTGGCTAATTTTTTGTATTTTTAGTAGAGACAGGGTTTTACCGTGTTAGCCAAGATGGTCTCGATCTCCTGACCCTGTGATCCCCCCACCTCGGCCTCCCAAAGTGCTGGGATTACAGGCATGAGCCACCGTGCCCGGCCTCTTCTGCTTTAAAGTCGAGTCTGAGTGAGGACATGTCGCCTTTGCAAAATGCCTGTGCCTTTAAGACGTTCTGGTTAACCACGAAGAATCACAGATCATTCCTATAAAAGTGAGTCTTTAACTCAAATTAATTGTCTTGTTTCTACTTGCCAATGTCTCGTTAAGAAAACCATTGTAGTCTGGGCACAGTGGCTCACGCCTATAATCCCAGCACCTTGGCAGGCTGAGGAGGGCGGGTCAGTTGAGGTCTGGAGTTCGACACCACTCCGGCCAACATGGCAAAACCTGTCTCTACTAAAAATACAAAAACTAGCCAGGTACGGTAGCGCACACCTGTAATCCTAGCTACTCGGGAGGCTGAGGCAAGAGAATTGCTTGAGCCCGGGAGGTGGAGGTTGCAGTGAGCCAAGATCGCGCTACTGCACTCCAGCCTGGGCCTGTCGACAGAATAAGACTCTGTCTCAAAAAAAAAAAAAAAAAAAAAAGAAAACCATCGCTTTCCATAAAGAATAAGACCCATAGATTATATGAGGTCACTGTTTCTTTAGAACTGAGGCTTTTAACTTGTGCTACTTCACTTGTTCACATAAATGTTTAAACAACATACACTTATTTAAAAACATGTACTTCATTTTAAACAATGAAGAGAGGGATACAGTCAAAAAATACACAACATACCTTCTCCATTCCATCGGTTCTCTTGGAAGCTGCTGAGAGAGCGTTGGATAAACAGAGGTAAATAAATTCTGATCTCCAGCACCTATGAAGGGAAGAAAAAAATTCAGTTACCATATTTTTAGGTGAATACATGCAAAATGGGCTCTAGAGCTTAATAAATTGGTGTTTTTAGGTAATTTTATGTTTAATAAACCAATATCGCAAGACTCTTCTGTACCTGTGCCTCTACATAACGAGTCTCAGGGAAACCCAGCACGGGACAGATGTGATGAAGCTGAACCCTCATGACACCTCCATGGGGTGGGTGTGATTTTCCCCATGAGGAAAATGGGGATCAGAGAAGGTGACGAACTTGCCCCAAGGACACAAAGCTAAGGAGAGAGGGAGCCGGCTCCACCTCACCCAGTTTTGCTGTGTTCTACAGCCCCCACTTTCTCCCAGACAGCCAAAATCCATGGAGAAAAAGAAACCAAAACTTCACCAAAATCAACTCGCTGTTCAACCAAATGCCAGGAGAAGCTAAAATTTATAGGTGGCTCCCCATGTGCGAGTATTACACAAGGCACTTGCCAGCCACCCTCTCATTCTGTCCTCCCCATAACTCCTCGGAGGAAAGGCACAAACATGACCCACATTCATGGACGAGGAAAGTCAGCTTTGAGGGTCAACGTGTTCAGAGCACAGAGCTGACAGTGGCAGACGCGAGTCAGGAATCTGGCTGCGGCCGACTTTACACTGCACGCTCAGTGTTAATTCAGCTCTTTTATCTTCGCTTTAATGTAAATGAAAAATCCATTTTGTTCTCATAAAATGATGAGACAACTGAATTACACTTAAGCGAAAAAAGAACCTTTTAATACAGATGACTAAAATTCTTATACTCAGAGGATCCTCTTTACTTCAGCAAACTATTTTCCAAATTGCTTTTATATTGATCTTTAAGAAATCATTGGGAATTGATGTGTGCCATTAACACATCTGCTTATTTTGCTATCAAAAGCCTAAAAATAAAAAACCTCCTGAAACTCATATAATAATGTCAAGTCACTAAGGAAGGGTAATGACATTTCTGAGCAGATGGCACGGTGAGTGGGCAGGGTGCTGGGAACCTCACTGCCCGGTCCCCATCTCAGTTTCATCACTGACCAGCTGACTACACCTGGGGAGACGATTTAACCTTCCTGTGCCGCGGGGACATGGGCAATGGGAAAATGGGAAGAGCTCGGCCAGAGGAGCTCTGCTGAGGATTAAATGAGACCACGCGTCAGTCACCTCAAACAAGGCACGGCACACAGTGGTTAAAAAGGGACTACTACTACATTTTGATAACACAAAAACAATGTTCGTTTGAAGTTATCACTTTTCATCTTGTTCATTTATTTGGTAGTCATCTCGGAAATCAATAAAAGAGGCCGGGCGCGATGGCTCACACCTGTAATCCCAGCATTTTGCGAGGCCGGGGCAGGCAGATCAACTGAGGTCGGGAGTTTGAGACCAGCGTGACCAACATGGAGAAACCTTGTCTCCACTAAAAAAATACAAAATTAGCCAGGCGTGGTGGCACATGCCTGTAATCCCAGCTACTTGGGAGGCTGAGGCAGGAGAATCACTTGAACCAGGAGGCAGAGGTTGCGGTGGGCCAAGACTGCACCATTGCACTCCAGCCTGGGCAGCGAGAGCGAAACTCCATCTCAAAAATAAATAAATAAATAAAAGAAATCAATAAAAGAAGAAAATCTTTAGCCTCTGGTTTCTTAACTTTACCAATTTCTGTTGTCTTGTTAAACAGTTCCAAGATTAGTATATAAAAATCATTACTCTTTGCTAAGTGGAAAGTAAGCCAACTAAATGGAAGCTTTCTTCTCTTCCACTTGGTCTTCTATATAAAACTACACACACACACAATCACTCTCTCCTCTCTCACACTCTGTCCTTGCAATACAGTAACTTCACATAATTATACAAACAACATCCACACAGAGTAAAAGAGGAACTGCCTCCAACACCTGCTCCAAGCTCTTCTCCCGGGGAACCTGCGGTACAGTAAGACTCGTCTAAATGGAGACTGCCAAGTAGCAATGTCTCTCGCATTCCGTCACGGACTAACTCTCTAACCTGTGTTCACCTGGAAGATGACCGGTCAATCAGCACATCCAACAGTGGCAAAAGTGTCACCTGACGTAAGTAGGGATCTGACCTGTGACCATCTGACCTCAGTACCTGTTATGGGCTGAACTGTGTCCCACAAAAATCTACCTGTTGAAGTCCTAAAATCCAGTACCTTAGAATATAACCATGTGAGGATAAGGTCTTCAAAGTTGGTAAGGGAGTTCAGTTAAATGAGGTCTCAGGATGGGCCCTAATCCAACTGACTGGTGTCTTTATAAGAGAAGATTTGGTCACAGACAGGAGGAATGCAGGAAGGCCCCATAAGGACACAGAGGCCCACGCTGTGGATGCCTGGACCTGGTCTCCTGAGCTGTGACGCAATGCATTTCTGCTAAGCCACCCAGACTGTGTGACTCTGCGGCAGCAGCCCGAGCACACTAAGACGGTACCCCTGATGCAGATGTGAAGGCCAAATTCTAACCCACTGAAGCGCTGCATTAAGAATGTGAAGAAAAATCACAATTTCATCAGCATATACAACCATTATTTTAACACACTCTTAAATCTTCACATCAAGTCTTATGAAATTAGAGATGCCTTTGAAAATGAGGTATAGAGAACCAGCACATGAAAGATGGTGAAGAGAGGCTGGGCGTGGTGGCTCATGCCTGTAATCCCAGCACATTGGGAGGCCGAGGTGGGTGGATCACGAGGTCAAGAGATCGAGATCATCCTGGACAACACGGTGAAACCCTGTCTCTACCAAAAATACAAAAATTAGCTGGGCAAGGTTGTGCGGGCCTGTAGTCCCAGCTACTGGAGAGGCAGAGGCCGGGGAATCGCTTGAACCCGGGAGGCGGAGGTTGCAGTGAGCCAAAATCGCACCACTGCACTCCAGCCTGTAGACACAGCAAGACTCTGTCTCAAAAAACAAACAAACAAACAAACAAACAAACAAAGATGGTGAACAGCTTAAGTGTAAGAGCCCAAAAGAATTCAATTGTGGCTCACACGGTAGGTAATTAAATTAACAACACAGACTTTGTAGTTTCCTGAACTAATCCAACCATTAAGCAGAAAAGTCACTACAGCTCTGAGGGCTGAACTGCAAGGCAGAGCACCTTCCAGGCTGATTTTTCATTTTAATCCCACGGGCAACAGAGGCATGAGCAAAACCCAGTAAGAACTCAGCTGTTAATAAGGTAGTTCCTAAGAGCCAAAACGGGGCTTGAGATTGATGTGGCCATGTTCAGAAAACTCTGTTCACAAAGTCACCAAGTTTACTGTTCTGACTCAAGAGGCTATTTATTAAGAGTCAACTCAGGCCGTTTACTCCAATAACTAAGGTCTCCTTTTTTTGGTGACAGAGGAGACCTACCAAAATAATTTATAAGAGCAATTCAAAACACAATTTCATTACATACACCCCTCTCCCTGTGTGCCTCCACATCCACCATCGGCTCTCATGCCAACTGGGGAGACAGGGAGAGAAGAGGATGCAGCAGGTCAGGGAGCTGGGGCGCCATGGATCCCCAGAGCCCATGGGAACACAGCATCACCCTGGATGAAGAGCAGGCACTGGAGCCCCCAAATGGGAAGAGACATGTAGAGGGAATGGCAAGCAGCAGCCACCCAGGGGGACATGGGCACTCTTTTTAGGGTGCTGCCTGTGCCCGCTGCATGGGCCCCCAGGCTCAGAGAATCCCCAGGAAAGGGGGAGCAGGGCTCTGGGGTCCGATTACATGGACCAGTCAGTTTTCTGATTATTTATGCAGTTGCAATTGGATTTTCTGTTACATGCAATCAGATTACTAACATAGGCTTGGCTATTTCCTGAATTATTACCGTATTCCCTGAGATTTTTACAAGCACGTATTCACGCATTACTTGTGTAATTTAAAACCTTTTATGTTCACAGCAAATAAGAATTAAACACAGTGGGGGAAAGAATTCAAAAAGATGACTTCAGGCCAGGCGTGGTGGCTCACGCCTGTAATCCCAGCACTTTGGGAGGCCAATGAGGGCGGATCACGAGGTCAGGAGATCGAGACCATCCTGGCTAACACGGTGAAACCCCGTCTCTACTAAAAGTACAAAAAAATTAGCCAGGCGTGGTGGCGGGCGCCCGTGGTCCCAGCTACTCAGGAGGCTGAGGCAGGAGAATGGCGTGAACCTGGGAGGCAGAGCTTGCAGTGAGCCGAGATCACACCACTGCACTCCAGCCTGGGCAACAGAACGAGACTTTGTCTCAAAAAAAAAAAAAAAAGACGACTTCAGTGATTTAGTGTAACAGGTAGCGTTTCAATAAATTCAATGTCTTAGTCTCTTCAGGCTGCCATAACAACATACAATAAACTAGGATGGCTTATAAACAGTAGAAATTTATTCATCATTTCTGGAGGCTGTAAGTCTGAGCTCAAGGCTTCAGCACATTGAGTACCTTGCTGTGCCTTCACGTGGGGGATCTCTGGGGCCCTTTTTTTTCACAAGGGCACTAATCCCTTTTGTGGGGACTCCACTCACATGACCTAACCACCTCCCAAAGGCCCCACTTCCTAATACCATCACATTAGGGTCCCAGAAAAATTGCTAGGTAACAGAGTCAAGAGAAGGGCCGCCTGTTCACTGTCCCTCCAGACAGCACGGTGGGCATGGTATGCCCCAGCCACCTCACGTGTACTCACTCTCTGAACCTTCATGTGGAAACCAAGGCATCAAGAACTGCCCTAACTGGCTCAGCATCAAGCAAATGAACACCAAGGCTGGGATTCGAACCCAGGGAGCTTAGCTTGGGACTCAATACTGCCCTGTGCTCCTTCCTAACTTCTTAATTCTAACCAGTTTACTACTTATTCTGCAGCAGTTGTTTTAACAATGGTTGGCTGAAAATACGGGTTCCAAAAGGCCTTCTGCAGACAGAGTGAACATTTCTGTCATCTGTTTTTTACTGAACCAATTCTTGAACGTGCAAAGCCTATACAAAAGTATAAAAGGATCCCGAAGTTGCAACCAAGAGAGAGTGGCAAAGAAAAACAATGTTCAATCAGTTTGTGGCTTTCCTAAATACCTGACAGGATATATTTTCAAAGCTAATACTTTTATTTGGAGATTTATGTTGGGAAAAAAAAATTGACATAAAGAGTCTGAATATTTGCTGATACTCTGATACAGGACAACTTTTCTTCAAATTCCTTAGTATAATCTTGGTAAAAGGAACAGTAGGTTTTCTAATAAAATACATCTCACTTTATCTTAAATTGTTGGAGACATTTAGAGTGTTCCAACCTGTTAACAAGACACTGTCCTCAGCCATCTAAGAGGCTGTCTTATTTTAAAAGGCTGGCTTTATTCTGTAGGGCTTCGTAGGTCTCAGAGCACTAATGAGTGGGAAAGACAGAGAAATGGATTTAACTCAACCCAAGAAGCGCTATGGCCTAAGAGAGAAGAACCTGAGGGTGGAGGTGGGTGAACAATGACAGAAAGCGTCCCACAGCTAGGGGCCTCAACCAGGGGCTGGGTCATCTCCCAGTTGCGACTAAAAGCAGTGGAGTGGCTGGACTACGACAAGAGATGAACTCATTTTAAGGCCCTTCCAAGCAAGTTTCTACGTTTCTATTTTTTAACAAAAAAGTCAAAGGAAATGTATAATTTATCTAAGATTTGCTTTACAGAAAATTTTGCAGAAATAATGATTCTTTAAGCCTATTAACAAAAGAAAGCTGCAATCCACTATTATGCAGTCCATTTTTGAACACAACGGATCAGAGAGGGCACTATCTTCAAGCCTAAGAATGCATGTGCTTGTCCATAGACCATACACTAATTTCTCCTCAATGGCTTTCGGTAAAACGGGCTTTCAAATGGACGATAAAAATATCCAAGGTTACAAACTGGGAAGTCATCTCAGCCTGTTCAATAATGCATAAAGTAGATTTGCTATAATTCGTGTATAATGTCAAGGCAGTAATGAAAATTAATGCTTCAGATTGGGAGCTCTTTCATGGCGAAAACTAACATCAAATTCATAATCATAGGTATGGAAGCCTCCCCAGTGCTCCTCCCAAAGTATCTGTCTGTGAAAGGCCTTCGCAGTCCGGGGTGGGGGCAGGGAGTGAAGGTCAACGAGAAAGCAGAAAAAAGGATCCAGATGTTATCCAGATTCTCTAAGTAGAAAGCAAGGTTGAGTTACCCCCTAAGATGACTAGGCCACTGACTCCACATTTCTAGCATAGACACGGTCCTCCCTTCATTAGAAGACACATATTTGAGAAGTAGAGCAAATGAACCCTCCCACAATTCTGCACCTCCAAGTTTAAAGGCCAAGTTTAAAGAAGTACTCAGTACACCCCGTCATTTCATCGCTGGCTTAACGTTACACCCATTTGGCCTGGCTCTCCTCCGGGTCCTTCCTGTGGTCTCTACCTTCCCTCTGACACACACACACACACACACACACACACACACACACACACACACACACACCCTGCCCTCTGCTGCTCTCTCCCAGCACCCAGTCATATGAAAATACTACCCACTGTAGGTGGGATCAAAAGAAAACCCATACATTAGTGTTCATCAAGTTTCCTACCGTGGAAATTTGCAGAAAAGGAACTACTACACACACAGACTAGTCAAAAGACAGAAAATCCCAAAGTCTTTTTAACTTAAAAGACAAGAACACACAGGCCAAGAATGTTAAGTTGAATGAACTCTTCTAATCAAGGAAACAAGTTGCTTTCTCTGGCCCTTGGAGAGCAAACTTAAAGTTCAAGAGTTTAAAAACAAAAAGATTGGATAAATGCACATGAATATAAGAATACTGAGGAATCAGCCTTTAACAGTGTGTACTTTTCTAAAATAAACACAGCGTTCCTGTAGCAGTTTGAACCACAGAACTGTACTTACAAGTCAGAAAGAAACACTCCTGTTCCTGGCACCCCAATGCCTTAAGGCTTCAGACAGAAGGGCTCCCAAATTGGTCTTCCCCCGGACCTCCCCTTCCCCACAGCTTTTGTTCAAGGGCTGGCTTCTCCGTGAGGCTACAAGCAGCTTCCCAATGGTGCAAGCATTCAGGAGGGAACTGAGGCAGCATCAGCACAGTGACATAACCATCGACCTCAGCCCAGCAACCCGCCCTGCAGGGCTCCGTCCCAGCAGGCCCATCGGAAAGGCCACAGACAGGCTACCTGTGCACAACGACTGGAAACAGCAAAAGACAAAACAACTCAAATTCCACCAAGAGGCGACTGGCGGAGTAAACCACAGAACATCTACACCATGGACTCTACACGGCCAGAAGGAATGAGAACGATCTCAACACACTCCCAGCGTGAGTGGAGTCCGGGGGAAAGTGACGTGGGACAGTGTGCGCAGCTGTCAATGTCTAAGCTAAGAAAGGGAAATACAAATATGTTTTTCATGTGGAAGGAAAACCATGAAAACTGTGATGGAGTACTTAGGAAGGGAGGAGTTAGCATGGAGAGGACAGAATGTACACAAGACTTCTTTAAACAGATCTCATTTTGTAGATTTAATTTTGGAAGTAAATATTTTATATAATTATAAAGCAATTAGATTTTTTAAAGGTTTTCACTCAAAATAATCAGGAAAAATAAAACAAGTGAACTTAAATGTATACATATACATTTAGTGGTATAATCTCAGAGAGGAGCTATGACAAGTAACTTTACAACTACAGTAATTTGACAGTTCATTCCTTGTGGGATACGTCCAGATGCCAATAAGAACCGTCAAAAACACTCCTAGCCCTAGTCCATCACTAGTCCTGTTGTTGATGGTGGAGTTAATAGTGTTACTCAAGAGACTGTGTAGTGAGGGATAAAGCAACTGAAGGCAACTGAGCAATCACGTGATGCTCTATTCAGGGGCCCCTGGCCCTGCAGCATCAGCACCACCCACGCATTTGTTAGAAATGCTCATTCTCAGGCCCCACCCAGGCACTTGTTAGAAATGCTCATTCTCAGGCCCCACCCAGACCTGTTCATTCAGAAATGGGGAATGGACCCAGCCATCTGTGGGTCCACAAGCTCTCCAGGTGACTGAAACAGCATGAGCTAGGGAACCTCTAACTCTAGCCTCCTCAAGTACCCATGAGAATTAGGATTTTCAGTGGGGAAAACAGAAAACACAGAGGACGGAGCTGTTAATTAAAACCCTGCAGCCCTGAGTTTTCATCAAAAAGGTGAACTTACGATGTATTTTATCTTAAAAATACAAAAAACAAAGAACAATTCCTAGGCCAGTGCAGTGTGGCTCACACCTGTAATCCCAATGCTTTGGGAGGCCAAGGTGGGTGGATCACCTGAGGTCGGGAATTTGACACCAGCCTGGCCAACACAGTGAGATCTTGTCTCTACTAAAAATACAAAAATTAGCCAGATATGGTGGCATGCACCTGTAATCCCAGCTACTCACTACTCGGGAGGCTGAGGCACAAGAATCTCTTGAACCCGGGAGGCAGAGGTTGAAGTGAGCCGAGAACGTGCCATTGCAC
Source organism: Macaca mulatta (assembly GCF_049350105.2). Lineage (NCBI taxonomy): Eukaryota > Metazoa > Chordata > Mammalia > Primates > Cercopithecidae > Macaca > Macaca mulatta. The sequence continues at coordinate 3,517,029 of NC_133408.1, forward strand.
TACAGCATGGGCAACAGAGTAAGAGCCTGTCTCAAAACAAAAACAAAAAACAAACAAACAAAAATTCCTACAGCTATTCCTAGCTCTGTCCATTGAAAAGGCCTCACAGCAACTAGGAGCCCAAGCTTGCAGACTATGGTCTTGAAATACTATTTTTCACTAAAAGGAATCAGGACTCCCTGACGATTGCTAAGTGCAGATCAGGGCATTAAATGTTCAAAATGAGCCCGGAACATCTTGTCATGCTAGATAAGAAAGAATCTGACAAAGACACCTCCATCTTAGACCCCAACATGAAATGAGACTCTCCCTGGCCAAAGGGAGAACAACATGCTGGCCAACGAGGCAACAATGCAATGGACTGAAACACACCAAGTATGTTCGTTATGATTAAGTTCACAGCCACAATAAACGAACAACAAAAACACGCCAACTGATCACCTCTGAAGGATGCCAGTGAACCAACTCACTTTGAAAATGGTTACATAAAGGGAAAGAATCGAGTATATAATGCCTCTCTGTACCACTGGGTAACCAATGACTGTAAATGTATGCATGTACATGCATGCACATATGTGTACACACACGCATTTTTCACAGAAATAGTTCAGCTAATAAGTGAAAAAGAGCCGGGCGCGGTGGCTCAAGCCTGTAATCCCAGCACTTTGGGAGGCCGAGATGGGCGCCAGAGGTCAGGAGATCGAGACCATCCTGGCTAACATGGTGAAACCCCGTTTCTACTAAAAAATACAAAACACTAGCCGGGCGAGGTGGCGGGCGCCTGTAGTCCCAGCTACACGGGAGGCTGAGGCAAGAGAATGGCGTAAACCTGGGAGGCGGAGCTTGCAGTGAGCTGAGATCCGGCCACTGCACTCCAGCCTGGGCGACAGAGCGAGACTCCGTCTCAAAAAAAAAAAAAAAAACAAACAGAAATAAGTGAAAAAGAAATAGGGAAATGAGAATATCACCATTTTGCAACCTTTAGGGAATCAGTGATGTGAAAATAAATGGCTGCCAACTTCCAAAAGGAGAGGCAATTAGACACCACGTACCTGCTGGAAGAACAGCACCACCCATGAAACAGACCTGTCAACAAAAAATCCAGCCTGAAGCCGACCCAGCCTCCAGCTCCAACTACCAAAGTCTAGGCAGTGGGTCCTCTTCAGGACAAACGAGCCAGGTTCATCAAGTCATAAAGAAAAAACAAGAGACAGGACGAACATGAAGATTTTAGGAGACGTAAAGGATTTATCTAAAAACTACATTTGGATACTAATTCAAACAGTTTTAAAAACAGACATTTAAGACGCATTTGAAACTTAAACACTGAATATTTGGTATTAAGAAACATTTTAGGGCCGGGCATGGTGGCTCACACCCGTAATCCCAGCACTACGGGAGGCGAAGGTGGATCACCTGGTTCGAGACGAGCCTGACCAACATGGAGAAACCCCATCTCTACTAACCCCATCTTTGTAAAAAAATAAAAAATTAGCTGGGCATGGTGGCACATGCCTGTAATCCCAGCTACTCGGGAGGCTGAGGCAGGAGAATCGCTTGAACCTGGGAGGCGGATGCTGCGGTGAGCCGAGATCGCGCCACTGCACTCCAGCCTGGGCAACAAGAGTGAAACTCCATCTAAAAAAAAAAAAAAAAAAAAAAATAGCCAGGCGTGGTGGCGTGTGCCTGTAATCCCAGCTACTTGGGAAGCTGAGGCAGGAGAGTTGCTTGAACCCAAGAGGCGGAGGTTGCAGTGAGCCAAGATTGTGCCACTGCACTCCAGCCTGGGGAACAAGAGCGAAACTCCATCTCAAAAACAAAAACAAAAAAAAGAAAGAAACGTTTTAGGTGTAATTAAAAAATACCATGAAAGAGAAAAAAAAGAAATAAAAAAATTTTTAAAAACAAAAAAAAATGCCATAGACTGGGTGGCTCAGAAAACAGATTTTTTTTCTCTGAAAGACCCTATGAAAGAAAAAAAAAAAATTGCAATGTATTTTCTCATAGCTCAGTAGGCCAAGAAGCCCAAGATCAAGATGTCAGTAGATTCAGTTTCTGGTGAGGCCTGTGTCACAGACTGCAGACAGCCACTTCCTCGCTGTTATCCTCAGACGGTCTTTCCCTGTTTCAAGGGGGAGGTGTCCTCTCACTCTTCCTCATCTAATCCCATAATAAAGGGCCCACCCTCCTGAACCTCATCTAACGCTGGTACTTCTCAAAGGCCCAACTCCTATTCTTAGCACACTGGGAGTCAGGGCTTCGGTGTGTAGGAAGGGACACAAATGTTCAGTCCATAACATCCATTTGTGGATAAATTATATGTCTGAGACTTGCTTCAAAATAATATAAGACTGCGGAGAATGAGGGGTAGAGAGAAGCAAGACTGGGCAATTCACCTAACTGTTCAAGTTAGGTGAAAGGTTTGTAGGGTCTGTTCATAATATTCTGTCTACTTTTATACATATTGCAAACTTTTATAATAAAATATGTGAAATGTTATAGTTCTTCCATTTCCCTTATCCTTCTCTTTTTCTTTTTCCCATAGCACTTGTCACCTAACATAATTTGTCTATTGTCCATCTCTTCTTGCTAGAACGTAAACTCTCAAAGGGTTGGGATCTTTGCTCTCTGACATAACCCAAGCCCCTTCAGCAGTAACTGGCATGTAATAGGTGCTCTGTAAATGTTTGCTCACCGATGAAAACAGCCCAACTCCTCCATACTCCACGCTAGACAACCCAGGATCCCCAAAGGACAGAACAGACTACAGGAGAAGCAGAGACAGTGCTGGGTATCAAGTTCTCAGAATAGGAATTTAATTTTGGAATGAGTAAGACTATGCTAAAAATTTCTAGTGTATAGTTGACTTACTCAATTCTTAGAATGCTAAAGTAACATTTTTATTTAATTATATGGCAAAGGCTTTCTCAGAGGCATAATTTTAGGGACAAACCTCCCTGCTTCCATGTGAACAGATGGTGTCTGCCTTCCCTAAGTACTCGGTAAAGCAGGAGTCATCAGACATGCTAATACTGGTCTGAGCTGTGCTACTAAACAGTTACACTGATCATGGCCAGTCACAGCAAAACTAGCCCTCAGCAACTCAATTTCAAAATGACTTCTGTCGGCCCTTCTCATCAACCTGGATGTTTAGAGCTTGCTGACTGGTCTAGGTGAACTGACAGTGCCGACAAATGGCACTGTCATTTCAACCCACTGACAAATTTCAACCCTGAAATTATTTATTTTATTTATTTATTTATTTTTGAGACAGGGTCTCACTCTGTTGCCCAGACTGGAGTGAAGTGGCACAAACATTGCTCACCACACCCTCAAATTCCTGGGCTCAAGCGATCCTCTGGCCTATCTCCCAAGCAGCTAGGACTAGAGGTATGCACTGCCACACCCAGCTAACTCTGAAATGTATACAATGGCTTCAAACTGCTAACAGATCTCAGTTAAAAATAAGAAAAATGTCCAAACATACAATAGTCCCCCGTCACTGTTTAAAAAAAAAAAAATTTGCAAACAGGGGCCTAAAATAACATTCAGAAATGAAACACCAGGTAAAAACGTCCAAAAAGCCACATGAGAGAGAGAGAGTACAGAAGAGGCTGGACTTTTTCTAAGGGGTCACCCCACCTTGTATCCACATCTAGAACTCCAAAGCCCAAATGTCAAGATAACATTCCCTCGGTCAGGAGTACAGGAAGGACAAACCTCCACAGACAGACGCAGCTTCTAAAACCACAGACGCTTGGTGGATGCCGGCCACTGCGCGCTTGGTAGCTAACACAGACTGGTGCGGCAGGTGGCATGGCGCCCCACGACGTCCGAACCCTCAAAACCTGTGAATGTCATCTTATTCGGGAAAGGGGTCTTTATAGACTTAATTAAGTTCAGGAGCTCAAGATGTGATTATCCCAGATTATCCAGGCAGGCCCTATATATAGCTGGATTCTAGATATATTTCAAAGATAATGTCAGTTGTGAGAGAAAAAAGGAGTCACAAATGACTCCAAGGTTATCGATTTTTAATTTAAAAACAAATATTCTCTAAGGCCAAAATACTGTGACTATATTTGAAATTGATGTTAAGAGCAGGTAGAGGAAAGATTTGAGGAAGAAAGAAGGTGAGACACAGGAGAGGAAGCCACAGGGGGCTCTGAGGCAAACTCAACCACAGAGGCAGGCACTGAGGCGGGAATGTTTTGACTGTTTTAAGACCCTGCAGCAGTCCGGGCACAGTGGCTTCTGCCTGTAATCCCAGCACTTTGGGAGGCCAAGGAGGGCGGATCACTTGAGTCCAGGAGTTCAAGACCTGCCTGGGCAACACGGCGAAACCCCATCTCTACTAAAAATACAAACAATTAACTGGGAATGGTGGTGCACAAGCAGCTACTCAGGAGGTTGAGGCGGGAGAATCACCTCACCCCAGGAAGTCAAGGCTGTAGTGAGCCAAGATCATGCCACTGCACTCCAGCCTGGGTGACAGAGTGAGACCGTGTCTTAAAAAAAAAAAAAAAAGACCCTGCAGTCTTCTGCCATTGCTGGTCTGTAACTCTAGATCTAAAGCCACTGGATCCAGAGGTGGAGCATGGGGGTGGGAGGTTCAGTGCTTGGAGATCAGTGTGCGACCTTCTGAAACCACACACTTACACGCTAAAGCATGCGACTCCAGTGAAGACACTCTGTCAACTGGCAACACACTTTTCTATGACAAAAAATCCTCAAGTCAGTTACTTGTATTTCCACTAAGACAACCAGCTTTCAGCAGGGGTGAGCCACACAATCACACTGTCAGCTGGCAGGCCTCTGGCGGAAGCACACAGTAAAAACTCTCTAAGTAAAGACTGGCTCGTGGCCGGGCGCAGTGGCTCAAGCCTGTAATCCCAGCACTTTGGGAGGCCGAGACAGGCGGATCACAAGGTCAGGAGATCAAGACCATCCTGGCTAACACAATGAAACCCCGTCTCCACTAAAAATACAAAAAAAAAAATTAGCCGGGCGTGGTGGCGGCGCCTGTAGTCCCAGCTACTCGGGAGGCTGAGGCAGGAGAATGGCGGGAACCCGGGAGGCAGAGCTTGCAGTGAGCCGAGATTGCACCACTGCACTCCAGCCTGGGCAACAGAGCGAGAATCCGCCTCAAAAAAAAAAAAAAAAAAAAAAGACTGGCTCGTATGTTATGCCTGTCATACTTTTTTTTTTTTGAGATGGAGTCTCATTCCGTCGCCAGGCTGGAGTGCGGTGGCATGATCTCGGCTCACTGCAACCTCCACCTCCCAGGTTCAAGCGATTCTCCTGCCTCAACCTCCCAAGGACCTGGGACTATAGGCACCCGCCACCACACCCAGCTAATTTTTGTATTTTTAGTATAGACGGGGTTTCACCATGTTGGCCAGGATGATCTCAATCTCTTGACCTCGCAACGCAATCCGCCCACCTTGGCCTCCCAAAGTGCTGGGATTACAGGCGTGAGTCACTGCGCCCAGCCTTTTTTTTTTGAGACCAGATCTTGCTCTGTCACCCAGGTTGCAGTGTGAGGTACAATCACAGATCACTGCAGCCTCGACTTCCCAGGTCCAAGTGATCCTCCCACCTCAGCCTCCCAAGTAGTTGGAAGTACAGGCGCACACCACCACACCTGGTTAACTTTTTTATTTTTGTTTTTGTAGACATAGGAATCCCCTATGTTGCCTAAGCTGCATCATACTTATTTCAGAGATTCATCAGCACTTAAGAAAAAAAGAAAAAGAAAAATCAGACCTTTCCATTTCATTTGCATAAGCCAGAACTTACTAGAAACTCTTCAGAAACACATCTTGTAGAAAACTAGGTATGTGAGCTGAAAAGAAAGGAAGCTTTTCACTTCTAAAGTATCAGTTCAAATCCACCCTGGAGTTGGGCTAGTAACACTAACAGCACGGGCTACCAAACCGTGTATCTAGACTTCCCACACACTACGCAGTCAGAGAGGCACCAAGAGATGTTTTAGATTCACGAGGAAACAGCAATGTTTGTGGTGTAGGAATCCCACATAAGGGATTCACAGTGTCAACATCAGATCAGAGCTCCACTCTTTCAATGACATCATTATCACTGCAAAACAGGGTGGCTGCTCTGATGAAAAGCAAGTACCACCAAAAAGCAAAAAAAAAAAAAAAAAAAAAAATCTAAGGGAGCAGCAGCATCCAATCAGACCCCCAGGTGAGAGGCGCCACTGAGCTGCTGCCAGGCCTGACCTCCCGCAGCACACTGCTGTGGTTAGGAAGAATGATGAAAATATTTTTTTCTTCCAACTAATGTATATGTTTTTTTTAAATAGCTCCTGTTAGTACATAATATTTAATAAATTACTGGAACCTAACTACTTAATAAATGGAATTTTTAAGTATTCCTTTTAGTCTAGAGGTGCCATGAAAAAAATTACTGAGACACTAAAAGCATTGTGAACAGAGAAAACTGAGGAATCTCTCCTTAGTAACTTTTTTTGCACACTGACTATAATCCTGACATTCTCCTGAGTGCTTTACACACCCCTTCTCAACCCAATGAGGTTGGTACTCTACCCGTTTCACAGCCGAGGGTCTGTGAAAGTATGCAAGAACCGAGGTCATGCGCACAAGATGGAATGGTTTTTAACCATGCTCGGGTAGAAATGACACAGTAAGCACATTTGTTAGTGCCGTTAGTCCCTGCCTCCAAATATATACTCTATGTGACAACTGAGGTTTCCTAAGGAGAATGTTCCTCCTACTTTTCAAGCTTTGGTTCAACATCGCCTTGAGAATTCAATATGGAACAAGATCTGCATTTATTATATGTTCACCCATTTAAACAGACATTTCAAGTGACTTTTATGGTAGTAAAACTGGTGGTGGTTAAACCACAAGCACCACACTTTCAGGTTTAGTAGAAAGTTTCAATGTGCAAATTTTAAAACTTTAACCTGCAGAGGAAAATCCCAAAGCCCAACCAGATACGAAGCTCTACAAATCTGCTCATTTCTGTTGCCTGTTTTCCCCTTTAAAAGTTTCTAATATCGGACCTGGAACCCCAAATACAGAGACTCAGAAAAATGAAACAGGCAATAGATGTGACTAGTGAAAACAGATTACCTAGAGGGAGGGCACTATTATTGTTCAGATACTATTCAATTCCAAGGTAATAACAGGTATGTGCTATTGTAGCTATGATGACAGTCAACAAAGAAAAGCCACAAATCACTGGAATTACATTAACTTTGTCACTAACTGAATGAGATAGCTGGAAAAGGAACATGTCTTTCCTAATACACCCTTGGGCCAGAAACCCAAGTTCTTATTTCAAAACAGAAAACTGACCCTGTGGCTGAAAAAAAATTTACGCTAAAATTTAAATTTAGACCAAATGGATCTGCTGGATTTGTTTCAGTTTCGCCAGGCATTTTTCATGATTAATAAATTATACTACAGGTTTTCCCATTGCTATGATTCAGTCAAAGCATTAATTCCACTAACTGTTCAGCTCCCATCCCTGCACATTTCACATACACACTTCCATATTTACAAGCTTTAACTAGTTCTGAGTTTAAGAAGGCCTCTGCTGAGGTAGTCCCTCTTCACAGGAGCCCATTAGGCAGGAGGCTTAATCAGGGCTAAAGTCTACTAAAATATTTAAGGCCAGGTGCAGTGGCGCATGCCTGTAATCCCAGCACTTTGGGAGGACAAGGCGGGCAGATCACCTGAGGTCAGGAGTTCGAGACCTGCCTGGTGAAACCGCATCTCTATTAAAATACAAAAATTAGCTGGGCTTGGTGGTGTGCCCCTGTAGTCCCAGCTAATCAGGAGGCCAAGGCAGGAGAACTGACTGAACCCGGGAGGAAGAGGCTGCAGTGAGCCAAGATCGCAACACTGCTCTCCAGTCTGGGCAACAGAACAAGACTCTGTCCCAGGAAGAAAAAAAAAAGCCATTTGGAGAGCTTCAAAATATTATTAAAATAATTCAGGCCGGTGAGGTGGGTCCTACCTGTAGTGCTGCCTACTGGCAGGCTAAGGGACGGTACCACTTGAGCCCAGCAAGGCTGCAGTTGGCTATGACCATGCCACTCCATTCCAGCCTATAGGTGAAAGAGCGAGACCTCATCTCTAAAAACAATAATAATAAAATGAAGCAAAATAATCAGCTAGGTTTTAAAGTAATAATCTAGTCACCCTTAATCTTTCGGAACTTTTCATTCTTCTATCCCTACCTATAAACAGTTTTTAAATTCACCTGAACCAGTTACATTCTATATTCTTCCCAGAAAGGTCTAAGCAGAATGCATTTTCACTGAAGTAAAATATTAGACATTCTATTAAAAAAAAAATTCAACAACACGCATAAACTCTACTTTCATTTTAAAATGAACAGATCTGAGGTAATAAAATTTCAAGTGAGAATTAAAAAGATTTTTGGCCGGGCACAGTGGCTCACACCTGTAATCCCAGCACTTTGGGAGGCCGAGGCGGGAGGATCACGAGTTCAGGAGATCAAGACCATCCTGGCTAACACGGTGAAACCCCGTCTCTACTAAAAATACAAAAAATTAGCCGGGCGTGGTGGCGGGCGATCGTAGTTCCGGCTACTTGGGAGGCTGAGGCAGGAGAATGGCGTGAACCCCGGAGGCGGAGCTTGCAGGAACTGAGATCACACCACTGCACTCCAGCCTCAGCAACAAGACTTCGTCTCAAAAAAAAAAAAAAAAATTTAAAAAGGTTTTTGAAAACAAAAATGTTGCTGACTAAGAGAACTATGTATATAATAGTAAAAAGTTAAGAGTTAATTAGCCTCTGGGTGGATTTTTTGAAAGCAACTGTTCATACTACCTTCTTTCAAAACATGTATAGCTGAAAGAGGGGAGCAAGATGAAGGTATGAAGTGAAACCAGGCCAAGTGCTTCCTAAAGCTTCAGTCCCAGATATACCACAACATAATTTCAAGTGTGAAATATGAAGTCAGCTTTTTTAAAAAAAACCTTCACTTGTAAACTGATCATTTTTCAAGTTAACTAGTTAACTTTGAAAGTCTACCGAAGCCCCTTTCTCTTCTGAGACTCCAATGAATGACAGTTTGCACCTTCTAAGACAGTGTAGTATCAGTGCAGAGATTAACACTCACTATGCTGCTGGAGGCCGAGGGTGGTGGCTCACACCTGTAATCCCAGCACTTTGGGAGGCTGAGCAGGTGGATAACCCAAGGCCAGGAGTTCGAGACCAGCCTGACCAACATGGTGAAACTCTGTCTCTACTGGGGAAAAAAAAAAAATCAGTCGGGCGTGGCCATGTGCGCCTGTAATCCCAGCTACTCGGGAACCCGAGGCAGGAGAATCGCTTGAACGCGGGAGGCAGAGGTTGCAGTGAGCCAAGATCATGCCACTGCACTCCAGCCTGGGTGACAGAGCAAGACTCCAACTCAAAGAAGAAGAAGAAGAAAAACAAAAACAAAAAACCATTCACTCTGCTGCTCAAAACACAGGAAAAAAACCTCCACCAAGATGACAATCCAATAAATCTGTAAGAAAGAAAACTGCATCCTTCAGCTGTCCGTGATGCACGCATGTACAAAACTAAACATTAAATATCTCCAACACTGACTATCGAGATAATAAATTCTACCCCTTTAGTTACAGTTGAATCCAACAGAACTTAGGAACTTTCTCCTCAGAAATGTATTTACATAATGCCTATAAATACATATTGCTATTGAAATGTAAGCAAGCTAGGAGGTAGAAGATATAATTAGATGCGTGGATGTCCACACAGGCAATTAATATGTATCCAGCACTCACAATGTGCACAGCACTTCAGGAGAAAAACGTTCAACATTTGGAAGACAGTGAAACTTAGTATGAACTGCACATGGCTTCATCTTTCCCCAGCACTGGGAAAGCACTCGGGAAATTGCAGGGCTTCCAGACCAGCTCTATCCACATCTGCCCTCTGGGGCTGCAGGTGCAGGGTAGGGAAAGACCTCCAGTTCACAAACACTCTGGGAAGGAAAAAAGACGGCTACTGCTGAACTATGCAAGTCTCCAATTTTAAAGGAGACACAGTCCACTTCCCTAAGAAAAGTCTATTATCTCGTCCAGGTCTCTGTAGAAAAAAAAGAGGGAGAGAGGAAGAGAAAAAAATAAAGCAAAAGGAAGGAAAGAAAGAAGTCTATCATCTAAAGCTGAAGCAACAAAATTCAACCTTAAATATACAGTTTCTCAGGGATCTAACAGGAAGGACCAGAGCAGGTGCATCCCCACTGACAGAGCGAGAAGGAAACAGGAGTTCTCAAGACATACTCTACTGTGGCCTTGGCACCCAGATTTTGCAATAGGGAGTGCTTCCTTTCAAAGCATGAAAGGCAATTAGAAAAAACTAACTGCATACATGCATGAAAATACAGAATACTGTCAAAGGTCAAAAATCGTAATAGTTTGAAACACCTCTCTGAAAGTCATCAAAAAGCCAACCAACATTTCATAAGCTCACTGTTCCTAACCGTATTTAACTCCGGAGAGTCACACTTGTAAAATTTAGGGAATATTTTTCCCCTAACAGAAAAATAGTTCCTTTGTGTATGCATTAAAAGAGGGGTGGGGGGAGGACACGACACCCAAGAGGCACCGGGTGTCCCTAGTGTAGACTCGAGCGGGACGCCGTTCACGGGGAGCAGCTTGCATAAGCGCCCGAGCCTCGGCTTTCTCATCCGTAAAATGGTTTGAGTGCGCGGTAGGGAAGCGTCAAGGAGGCAAAGCAGTCCCGGCGGCTCTGCCTGACGCTTCACCCCGCAACAAACTGTTCCTACTTCACCAACGCTTGCAACTCTGCGAGCCCCGAAGGACTTCCCCGGAGTCAGGGAAAGGGGGCCCGCAAGGAAACCGCCCGGCGGAAAAGTCCGGGGCCCCCAGGTCCCGGGTGCGCGGCTCAACGGGGGCGGGACGGGGCGGCGGCAGCCCCCTCTCCTCACCCTCGACGCCGAAGCGCGCCCAGTCCCGGGCAGAGTCCGCCGGGTTCCACCGGCTCCAACTGCAGCCGGCTCGCAGGGCGCCCCCAGGGGTCAGAGGTCGCCCGGCGGGAAGGTCAGAGGGCGTCACCGAAAAGTCGGAGGGCCCCGCCTCAGCCGCAGCCCCGGTCACACCTCCAGGAAGCGGCCCAGCCCGAAGCGCGCCGGGAACTGAAGGTCTGGGGGCGCCGGGTGCATGACGGCCGGGGCCCGTGCCAGCCCAACGACCGCCGCGCCCTCCCCGCCTCCGGGCACTCACAGGTGACGATGGGCTTGTTCTCCATGGTGTAGATCACCGGCGGCAGCGGCTCCTCAGAGGCGTCCATGGGCGTCCGGCGTCACCGGCCCGGCCCCCCGCGCCCCATGGGCAGCCCCGAGGCCGCGCCGGGCCCAGCCCGAGCCCGAGCCTGAGCGGCGCCGCCCGCCCGGCCGCGCTAGGCAGCTCCAGAGCCGGTCGCACCTCCTCTGCCGCCCGCTGCCGCCGGCCGCAGCCACTTCCGGCCTCGGCGCCGCGGCATGACCACTTCCGGGGCGCGCGAGGCCTCACGGGGCGGGCCTTCGCGGCGCCTGGCCTCCGACGGAAGGGCGCCCGGGCAGGCCGCGCGGGGACCGGGAGGCGGGAAGTGGGAGGCGGGGCGGGGCGGGGCTCCCGGGACGCGTCCTTCCTCCTCCCTCGGCAGTGGGCGCCCCGCGGGGCCCTGCGCCAGAGCTGCGCCCAGGACTCGGCAGGTGGGCCTCGCGCACGGTGAGGGAGCCTGGATGCTCCCGGACTGGAGACGCCGGTCTCGCGGCCCTCGCTCTCCCGGCAGCTCGGGCGTCCCGCGGCGCGGTCGCTGCCCTGCGATCGGGCCCCTTCTCGCGCTGGAGGCTCCCGCAGGCCCTCGCCGCTGAGTGTCCCCGGCGCGTGCCTTCCGCCTACCGCTGGGCTCTTCCTGTCTCCCTCACTCCGCACAGGTTTTTGTGGGGACCTGGCCCCGGGCCGTGTCTGCACGGGCAGGCGGCGGGGCAGCTTTCGGAATACCACAAAATAAACCTTACACTTAACTGCACATGGACTTCTTGTGCACGTAAATGGCGGGGGCGGGTGTTTCTTTTTCTTTTTCTTTGGAGCAGGGTCTCGCTCAGTTGCTCAGGCTGGAGTGCAATGGCGGGATCACGGCTCACTGCAGCCTCGACCTTCCAGGCTCAAGCGATCCTCCCCCTTCCCCCCGCCCCCCGGTAACTGGGACCACGGGGGCAGCCAGCCACCACGCCCAGCTAATTTTTTTCTTTTCTTTTGTCGGGGTCTCACTATGTTTCCCAGGCTGATCTCAAACTCCCAAAGTGTTGAGATTACAGGCGTGAGCCATCATGCCCAGCCATAAACTGGGTTTGAGGTAACATGTACGAATAAAATGACAAAAATTGTCCACCAAAAATCATCAAAAGTGTCAGAATCTAGAGTTTAGTCAAATGCGCAGCTTGATGTGCCGCCCAGGAAACATTACAAAGAATGGAAGTCAGTGTTCTCAAACGTAGAAATTTGGGGTCGTTTCTATAGCCAACGTTTCGGGAAGCCTAACAATTTCAACATCTTTCTGTATAAGGCCTAATGCATAGTTACAACGGTCTGATTAGTCGAGGTGGTCTTTTTCTTTTGGGGTCCACCAAAGATGAAACAGTCATGGGGTCTCTGTACTATCAGGTCTGAGTTGGGTACAGGAAATGAAGCAGACAGCTAATCTGTAACAAAAATCAGCAAATGGAAAGGGGGAGGCCTGGTCTCTCTTAGTCATTTACAGCAGCAGTCCCCAGCCTTTTTGGCACCAGGGACCTGTTTCATGGAAGGCAGTTTTTCCAGACATAGTTGGGGTGGTTTCAGGATGATTCACACACATTTCATTTATTGTGCACTTTATTATTTTTATGTTGTAATATAGAGTAAAATACAACTTCCCATAGTGTGGAATCAGTGGGAGCCCTGAGCTTGTTTTCCTGCAACTAGATGGTCACATCTGGGGATGATGGAAGCCAGGGGCACATCATGAGGCATTAGATTCTCATAAGGAGCATGCAACCTAGTTCCTCCAATGTGCAGTTCACGATGGGATTCACCCTCCTAGGAGAATCCTGTGCTGCTGCTGACCTGACAGGAGGCAGAGCTCAGGCGGTAATGCGAGCGATGGGGAGCGGCTGATAATAAAGATGAAGCTTTGCTCACTGGCCCGAGGCTCACCTCCTGCTTGTGTGGCCTGACCAGTAGCTGTCTGTGGCCCTAGGGGTTGGAGAACCCTAATTTACAGAACAAGAACAATGGGGAAGACAATTCCGCTCAAGAACAAGGAGGAAGAGCATGAAACTGTAATCGAAGAAGCAGAATTGCAAACTTGCTACTGACTCAGTCTCCAGGGCTTCACTTCACCCTTGGCATCATAAGTTTAGAGTCCTGAAGTTTTTTTTAACAAAATGTATATATGAGATAGTTTGAGTGTGAACACAGCTGCTAAATGCGTGAACATAGTGTAGTGTGGTGCGCTGTAATGGTGTGAGAGGCAAGAGACCAGACAGGGCAGCTAAAGTGGCAGGCCAGCAAAGCAGGGCACTGGAGGGGAAGAAACTTAGCAGAAGTGGGGAGCCAGAAGTCAGTGTAGGGTTCCCTGAAAGTCCTTGGCCTAGGCTGGACTACACGTGTGGGACGACTCCATGGGGTTTACCAGGAAGCAGCTGTTACAGAGTTGAGGACGGCACAAAGACTGGAAGTCCAGCAGTGCTGCAGGAAAGGCCTTTCTGTTTTGTTTTGTTTTATTTTCAGACAGTCTTGCTCTGTCACCCAGGCTGGGGTGCAGTGGTTTGATCATATCTCAGTGCAGCCTAGAATTCCTGGGCCCAAGTGATCCTCCCACCTCAGCCTCCCAAGTAGTTGGGACCACAGGTGAGTGCCCCCACGCCTGGCTAATTTTTCCTTTTTTTGTAGAGAGAGGGACCCACTCTGTTGCTGGTAAGGTAAGGACAGCGTGAAGGATGGGTGGAGAGAGGTCATCCACTGATAAGCTCTGCACACTGGTGAAGTGTGGAACTCCAGGTGTGAGGTGCAAGATGCGAAGGGTTATGTATGAAGAGGGAAGACTGAAGTGATACAATACTGACCCTACATTAAATTTGGTGTGTGAGGCATACATAGTCAGTGCCCTAGAGAAAAAGCACTAGGGAAAAAATGAACAAAAGAGGTTTGGCTAAGAAGCCAACAAAGAAAAGAGAATGAAATAATAGAAAATATCTGACTAATCCAAAAGAAGGCAGGGAAAGAACAACAGAAGAATCAAAGACAGAAAGGACCAGTTATGTCAGGAAAAGACACTCAGCGCTCAACAGACATCAGGGAAATGCAAGTTAAAATGAAAATGAGATGCCACTTCACGTGTACTCAAATCGCTAAAATTGAAGTTTATAATTAAAAACCCTGACGAGGCCGGGCGCGGTGGCTCATGCCTGTAATCCCAGTGCTTTGGGAGGCCGAGGTGGGCAGATCACGAGGTCAGGAGTTCGAGACCAGCCTGGCCAACATGGTAAAACCCCGTCTCTACTAAAAACACAAAAAATTAGCCAGGCGTGGTGGCGGGCGTCTGTAATCCCAGCTACTCAGGAGGCTGAAGCAGGAGAATCGCTTGAACCTGGAAGGCGGAGGTTGCAGTGAACCGAGATTGCCCCACTGCGCTCCAGCCTGGGGAACAGAGCAAGATTCTGTCTCAAAAAATAAAAAAATAAAAACCCGGACAATAGCAAGTGTAGACTCCAAGCCAAGGAATACCTATGTCTTTGCTCTGTTTTCACAGACAACTGGGTCCACCTGCTCTGAGAAGACAGACACTAGCCCTTCCCCTTCCCGAAGACGTGGACACTGTTGTGCGGCTGGACCGGCTCCCACATTAGGGAGTGTTCTTTCTGGAGGGAGGGAGGCAAAGGCAGAGTCCCCGCCTCCAACCCCACCGGCTCGGGTCCAGGCAGCCCTTGGTGCGTGGGCAGTAAGTGGACTGCTAGGCTGTTTTCCCTCTGAGCAGACCTATAAGAAATTTTTATTTTGTTTTTCCACTTGGGAATTTAGAAAATGTTTGAATTCAGCACAAACACTGGTTTGGCACTTTCTTTTAATGAATCATGGTGAAATGATGCTATTCCTGTGAATCGATGTTCATTCTTTTTTTTTTAGTACCCTTTTTCATGAGACAGCATTTGGGGTGTTTTTTGTTTTGTTTCGTTATTTTTGAAAAGTTGCTGGAACTTGAACTCAAATGGTTTTTCCTGGTAACCCGTTACATCATCTCCAGGCTGCAAAGAGCCTGTTAAATTATGTATTGGGACATTGTGTCTGCCTTATCTAACCAGAGGGACTACTCGGGTCCTCTGCACAGAAGGCAAAAGGAAGGGCCAGTCAGTGAATGTTCACAGCAAGCTGCCCAGAACCGGACACAATCCAGACGTCCCTCAACCCCTGAATTGTCAAACAGTGTGGTCCATCCACACCCAGAATACTACTCAGCAGCAGAAAGGAACAAACGATCCCCTCCAAGGCCTGGAGGAACCTCCAGAGAAAGGTGCTGAGTGAAAACCTTCCAGGCTAGGCGCGGGGGCTCATGCTTGGAATCCCAGCACTGTGGGAGGCTGAGGCAGGAGGGTCACTTGAACCTGGAGTTCAAGAACAGCCTGAGCAACATAGGGAGATCCTCGTCTCTACAAAAAATACAAAAACTAGCTGGGCCTGGTGGCATGTGCCTGTAGTCCCAACTACTTGGGAGGCTGAGGTGGGAGGATTGTTTGAGCCAGGTTGGCTGAGGTTGCAGTGAGCTGTGATTGGACCACTGCACTCCAGCCTGGGCAACAGAGAGAGACCTTGTCTCAAAAACAAACAAAAGAAAAGCCCCTTCAATCCCAAAAGGTTACACGCCGTGCAGTTGCATTTATACAACATTCTTGAAATAACAAAATTATAGAAATGGAGAACAGACAAGTGTTTGCCAGGGGACACCGGGGCGTGGGGTAAGGAGGGAGGGGAGTGTGGCTAGAAAAGGGCAACAGGCCGGGCGCGGTGGCTCACGCCTGTAATCCCAGCACTTTGGGAGGTGGAGGCCGGCGGATCACGAGGTCAGGAGATCGAGACCATCCTGGCTAACATGGTGAAACCCCGTCTCTACTAAAAATACAAAAAAATAGCCGGGCGCGGTGGCGGGCCCCTGTAGTCCCAGCTACTCGGGAGGCTGAGGCAGGGGAATGGCATGAACCCGGGAGGCGGAGCTTGCGGTGAGCCGAGATCGCGCCACTGCACTCCAGCCTGGGCGACAGAGCGAGACTCTATCTCAGAAAAAAGAAAAGAAAAGAAAAGGACAACAGAACAGCTCCTGCGTAAACAGAATGTTCTGGATCTGGACTGTGTCCATGTCAATACCTGGCTGTGACACTGTGATCCAGTGTTAAGAAACATCACCACTGGGGAAACTCAGTAAAGGTGCCCAGGACCTCCCTGGATTATTTCTTACACTGCATGTCAATCCATTATCATCTCAAAATTTTTCTTTTTTGAGACACAGTCTCTCGCCCTGCTGCCCAGGCTAGAGTGCAGTGGCATGATCTCGGCTCACTGCAACCTCTGCCTCCTGGGTTCAAGCAATTCTCCTGCCTCACCCTCCTGAGTAGCTGGGATTACAGGTGCCCACCACCATGCCCGGATAATTTTTTGTATTTTTAGTAGAGATGGGGTTTCACCATGTTGGCTAGGCTAGTCTTGAACTCCTGACCTCAGGTGATCTGCCCACCTCGGCCTCCCAAAGTGCAGAGATTACAGGCGTGAGCCACTACGCCTAGCCTCACATTTTAAATAGAAAGCCAAGTGACTTCAAAGTAATCACATGTGAGTTTTCACATTGTGTGTGGCTTTCAGTGTTTCACAGAGCACTTCCTCCTCTTGCACTCACCATGTATTCTAGAAGCTGCTCCAGGTGCAGGGAGAGCCAGGCCTGAACCTGGTACAGTTTTTGGTTTTTGATTTTTTTTTGAGACAGGGTCTCACTGTTGCCCAGGCTGAACTGCAGTGGCGCGATCTCAGCTCACTGCAACCTCTGCTTCCTGGGTTCAAGAGACTCTCCTACCTCATCCTCCTGAGTAGCTGGGATTACAGGCACAACAACCACACTCGGCTAATTTTTTTATTTTTTTGTAGAGATGGGGTCTCACCATGTTGCCCAGGCTGGTCTTGAACTCCTGAGCTCAAGCAGTCCTTGCACCTCAGCCCAAAGTGCTGGGATGACAGGTGTGAGCCCAACACCTTGGTGCGGATATTTTTTGATGTGCATTTTCATCCGTCCATTTAACCAATCTCTCCATAAATAATATCCCGGGTGAGCAAATAGTCCAAAAAAGGGAAAATACTGCCTCTGGGGCTTGGTGGGAGATTCTCTAAGATGCCACCTTTGTTTGTTTGTTTGTTTGTTTGTTTTTGAGACAGAGTCTCCCTCTGTCGCCAGGCTGGACTGCAGTGGCATGATCTCTGCTCGCTGCACCCTCCGCCTCCCGGGTTGAAGCGATTCTCCTGCCTCAGCCTCCCAAGTAGCTGGGATTACAGGCATGCACCACCACACCTGGCTAATTTTTGTGTTTTCAGTAGACAGGGATTCCCCATGTCGGCCAGGCTGGTCTCGAACTCCTGGTCTGAAGTGATCTGCCTGCCTCGGCCTTTCAGAGTGCTGGGATTACAGGCGTGAACCACTGCTCCCGGCCAGGCATCGGTTTTTTAAAAAGCAGTTCCAACCTTTCATCCTTTGAGCCAGCAGTTCTACATCTAGAGCTCTTTGAAGAAGCAGAATCTCTCCCAAACCTTTATGGATAAAAACACACGTTGCATCATTTCAACAACTGGACACAACCTGCATGTCGACAACTGTTAGCTGGGACCACAGGCGCGGTCTGTGTCACATAAACCAGGCTTCGTCCATTTGATGAGCTGTCGTGTCACTGTCAACACGGTGTTTAGAACGGGCTTCTGAATGTTTTTAGAATTGCTTGTTGAGCACGATGTTCGCTACGTGGGTGACAGGTGCAGTAGAAGCCCAGACCTCAGCACTACACAGTATATCCACGTAACAGAACTGCACTTGGACCCTCTCCATCTATAAACACTTTTTTTTTTTTTTTTTGAGACGGAGTCTCACTCTGTCACCCAGGCTGGAGTGCAGTGGCTGGATCTCAGCTCACTGCAAGCTCTGCCTCCCGGGTTTACGCCATTCTCCTGCCTCAGCCTCCCGAGTAGCTGGGACTACAGGTGCCCGCCACCTCGCCCAGCTAGTTTTTTTGTATTTTTTTTTAGTAGAGATGGGGTTTCACCGTGTTAGCCAGGATGGTCTCAATCTCCTGACCTCGTGATCCGCCCGTCTCGGCCTCCCAGAGTGCTGGGATTACAGGCTTGAGCCACCGCGCCCGGCCTATAAACACTTTTTAAAGGGGCTTACAATAATCTGGGAAATACTTAAAACGTGAATTAATAAAAATCTTGAAAGTGAAGGCTAGGCCTGGTAGCTCACACCTGTAATCCCAGCACTTTGGGAGGCCAAGGTGGGAGGATCACTTGAGCCCAGGAGTTTGTGACCAGCCTGGGCTACATAGCAAGACCCTGTCTCTACAAAAAATACAAAAATTAGCCAGGTGTGGTGGCTACAGCTGTGGTCCCAGCTACTCGGGAGGCTGAGGTGGGAGGATCCTGAGCCTGGAAGGTAGAGGCTGCAGTGAGCCTATTGTACCAATGAACTCCATCCTGGGCAACAGAGCAAGACCCTGTCTCAAAAAAAAAAAAGTGATGTGATATAATAACAGCTACATAAAAGCAAAAATCTCCACCCCATTATCATTACAAAAGAGACTGGAGGGAAATTCATCAAAACGTTGTCAGTGACAGTGTCTGGGTCACAGACTCAGCAGCTCCTTCCCCCTTTTACCACACATCTGCATTTTCCACTGTTTTTTGTTTTGTTTTATTTCCGTTTTGTTTTGTTCTGTTTTTAGACAGAGTTGCTCTGTCACCGACTCTGGAGTGCAGTGGTGCATTCATAGCTCACTGCAGCCTCCATCTCCTGGGCTCAAGTGATCCTCCCACCTTGGCCTCCCACAGTGCTGGGATAACAGGCGCATGCCACCACACCCAGCCCACTCGGTCCATAAGGAGCTTACCTGTTTGCAAAAAGTGAGGCCGCACTGTGGTTACGCAGCAGATCCTGGCACAGGGCCGCATGGATTCTCAGTTACTCTTCATGTCTCCTGCGTCTGTTATCTCATCTGAAAGCAGGGATTATGATAGAATTTCCCCCCTTTAAAACATGTATTCTATGCAATCAACACACCTGGATTTGTTTTTTTTTTTTTTGAGACAGAGTCTGGCTCTGTCGCCCAGGCTGGAGTGCAATGGTGCAATCTCAGCTCACTGCAACCTCTGCCTCCCGGGTTCAAGCAATTTCCCTGCCTCAGCCTCCCGAGTAGCTGGGATTACAGGCGCCCGCCATCAATGCCTGGCTAATTTTTGTATTTTTAGTAGAGATGGGGTTTCAGCATGTTGGCCAGGCTGGTCTTGAACTCCTGATCTCAGGTGATCCTCCCACCTCAGCCTCCCAAAATGCTGGGATTACAGGCGTGAGCCACCGTCACCCAGCCTTGGATTATTTTAATGCCTACAAAAAGCCTGGGAGGAGGTATCCTAGCTCCATGTCACAGATGAGAGGAGAGACAGACAGAGGCCCAGGGCTCGCCCCATAGCTGTTTAGGGGTCAGGCCCACTGGGGCTTGGCAACGCCCAGAACACAGTTGCCAGGACTGCAGCTATCAAGCCATTTTATACAAGAGGAAATGGCAGGTTCCCGGCACGGTGAGGGTGTGCCCGGCCTTCAGCCTGGCCCCTCTCCTCTTGCTGAGTCTCAGGCTTGTGTGTGGCACACTGTCAACTGCTGCCGTCACAGTGTGGTGTCTTCAGAAAGAACCTGCTGCCATGTGAGCTTGTGCAGAAACAATACGCTCTTCCCAGGTTTTAGGCTGCATAGTGTGATGTAAATAAGTAGCGCTGATGGAATCAAGCCTGGCGCTGTGGACGGCTGCTCCAAACACTCTGCCTCGTGCTCCTATTTTTAACTCAGTTGCATCTTTCTTGGCTTCCTGACAGCCTGGATTCTCATGCTCCCTCTCCAAGCAGAGGTCACTCCCCAAGAGGCCTGTGTGTGCCTTGGCCTCATGTCCCCCAGTTGTGTCCCTACACGGTGGGGTTCAGGACTGGGGTAGGAGCAGCCACTCTGCTGGAGGCCCTCGTCTGTGCCCCACCTTTTCCTTGATGTTCTCAGGGATCAGGGAGCCGCCCTCTGCCCAGGTGGCAGAAGCCAGTGCCTCTCATGCCAACCCCTGGCACACCTAACATCGAGTAACATGCACAGAAGAAGGTGGCAAGAGCTGGTTGAGGGCTGAGCTGCCAGTAAGCAAACCTCCAAAACATCACTCGAATAAAGGTGCTGTCAGCTAGCCCAATGTCTACATCTCTTCCTACATAACTGGTACAATGGGAAATTGTCCAACCACAGTGGCCTGAGTGGTGACAAGAGAACTGCCCTCCCTGGTGCACTCAGACCCTAACAGACACATCAGGTGCCCCAGGCCACATGCCTTCAGCTCACTCCGATTTCAGCTGCAGCTGGGTGGCACCAGACACTGTTAGGGTCCCTCCTCTGAGACTAGTTGGGGCCCCTACTTTTCTGCCCCAGGCCTAGAACCTTCTCCGTGGGCTCAGAAACAGGCTCAGCCAGGAAGTGTTGGAAAATGGACACCAGCAGGCCCTCTCTCCACGATGGCCACCCTGGGGTAGGTGGGTGGTCATGCAAACCTCCCTCTGCTCAGAGGAGCTTCGTTCACAGCCCTGGCCAGGTCAAACCCATGGCAGGAACCAGCTCAGTGACAGTCCCTGTCTCACCCCCTGTCCTCTCCACCCCACCATCCCCACTCCCTTCCCCCTCTCTCTAGGCCCAAATAAACCACCTGCACCCCAGTCCCTGCACACTCTCTGCCTCGAAGGCAGACTGCTCGGTGATGGACGCGTCTCTCCTGCACCCCTGTCGTCCAGCCCCCAGCCCTTAGAGGGGTCCCGACGGCTGCTGGAATTCTAGGAGAGAAGTACCCACAGCCTGGTACTGAAATCAAGAGTTCATCTCATTACCTAAAGGTTACATGTTTAATACACTGGCTGGAAGCTTAGCTGGCTCAGAAAATTGCAAGTAATAAGTGTTCTGTTTTGAACATGAAGAGTACTTAATTGTTATTAATAGAAAACCAGCTCCTCCCTGCATCCTTTAAATAAATGTGGAAACAAGTCTGAGGACGAAGGGTCTGCAGGGCATCCCGTGGCCTCAGCCCAGCTTTGTTGGGAACCAAAGGCCTCCCTCCAGGCAGTCTTCCAACTGTCCCTGGCAGGATGGGCTGTGAGCTGCAGACCTAAGGTGGCTGACTCCTGTTGCGTGAGGCTGGCGTGGTGTCGGTGGGAGGCTTGCCAAGGCCCATCTGTCCTGTCCTGACCCAGGCTGGTGGAGGGACAGCAGTGGGTTTTCTGAGTAAAGGGACTTGCTTTTTTCCACATGGCTCTTGCCACTGCCTGGACCCAAGGGAGGCTCCCCAAGGCCCAGCTCCCACCTCTGCCCTGGGCTCAGTCCCGGCCTCCCTCCCCTCCTCCCTTTGCAGAGATCACTACAGAGGTTTGCACAGACACATTCAACCAGAGGCCATGGGGAGGGGCAATCTGCAGAAGGCAGGGGAAAGGAAGAGGTGCTGATCTCCTGGCAACTGCAGCCGGAGCGTTTTGGCCCTTTGCAGGCATGGGAGAGGGAGGTAGGTCTTTATTTAAGATGCATTCTCATGTCAGGAGAGGGAGAGGCCAACACCTGCTAGTAATAGGAGGTTTTTCCCTCTCTTAGTCCAACCCAGCATGAGCAGAAAAAGTAAACCCTTCAAGACGCCAACAGCATCAGCAATAAGGTGGATGAGGGACGCGCTCCTGACCCAGCAGTGGGGGTGCAGCGCCACATGGCAGTGGAACATTTCTAAACACTGACATACACTAAGATGCCAAGGAAGCTTCCAGAGAGCCACCCAGCCAAGCATGTCCAGTTTTCTAAAAGAAAGACTAAGGCCAGGTGCAGTGGCTCACACCTGTAGTCTCAGCACTTTAGGAAGCCAAGGCAGGAGGATCATTTGAGGCTAGGAGTTTGAGACCAGCCTGGACAACACAGAGAGACCCCAAGTCTGCCAAAAAATAAGTTAGCCAGTGTGGTGGCACACATCTGTGATCCCAGTCACTGGAGAGGCTGAATGCTTGAGCCCAACAAGTTGAGGCTGCAGTGAGCAAAGGTTGACCACTGCACTTCAGCCTGGGCAACAGAGTAAGACCCTTTCTCAGAAAAAAAAAAAATTACTGGAAACATACACTAATGTAAATATTTATCTACAAGACTTACAATACTTGCTGGCCAGTATAGCACAGCAATTGACCAACTGAGACAGACCGCCTGCCACTCAGAGTAGGCATCATAGGCACCGCACCAGCCAAGCTACAGGGAGGAAGGGGTGGAGGACACAGGCAGACAGGGCTGGGGGAGACTGAGGCCTCTCCTTGTGCACTGGACTGGATGGCTACAATGTCTGAATGATGGGAGTGTGTTCACTACTCAGAAAAAGAACAGTATCTCTAACAGTTAGTGCCAGGGAACCTGGATATCCACATGCAGAATGAAATTGGACCCTTATCTCATACCATATACAAAATTCAACTCAAAATGGATTAAAGCCTCAACACAAGACCCGAACATGTGAAACCACTAGAAGAAAACACAGGGAAAGACTCCATGACAGTGTTCTGGACAAGGATTTATTTTTGGATATGACCCAAAAGCATAGGAAACAAAAGCAAAAATAGACAAATGGGATTACATCAAACTAAAAGGCTTTTGCATAGCAAAGGAGACAATCGACAGAGTGAAGAGAAAACCTGCAAAATAGGAGAAAATATTTGCAAACCATGCATCCGATAAGGAGTTAATATCCAAAATACATAAGAGGCCGGGTACAGTGGCTCACGCCTATAGTCCCAGCACTTTGGGAGGCCAAGGCAGGTGGATCACCTGAGGTCAGGAGTTCGAGACCAGCCTGGCCAACATAGTGAAACCCTGTCTCTACCAAAAATCCAAAAAAATTAGCCTGGCATGGTGACAGGCGCCTGTAGTCCCAGCTACTTGGGAGGCTGAGGCAGGAGAATCGCTTGAGCCCGGGAGGCGGAGGTTGCAGTGAGCCGAGATGGTGTTGCTGCCCTCCAGCCTGGGTGACAGAGTGAGGCTCTGTCTCAAAAAAAAATATATATATATATATAATTTATATATTCATATATATTATAATATATGTATATATGTATATATGTATAAATATGTTATATACATATATACATATATTTATTTATATGGAACTAAAAGAACTCAACCGCAAGAAGCCAGGCACGGTGGCTCACACCTGTAATCCCAGCACTTTGGGAGGCCAAGGCAGGCAGATCACAAGGTCAGGAGATCAAGACCATCCTGGCTAACACGGTGAAACCCCATCTCTACTAAAAAAATTAGCCGGGCATGGTGGCCGGCGCCTGTAGTCCCAGCTACTCGGGAGGCTGAGGCAGGAGAATGACGTGAACCCAGGAGGCAGAGCTTATGGTGAGCCGAGATCGTGCCACTGCACTGCAGCCTGGGCGACAAAGTGAGAGTCCGTCTCAAAAAAAAAAAAAAAAAAGAACTCAACAGCAAGAAAACAACCCAGTCTTACAAATGGGCAAAAGGAATAGCCATTTCTCAAAAGAAGACATGCAGATGACCAACAGGTATATAAAAAAACACTCAACACCAAGCATCACTAATTATTTGCATTGCAGGAAAATTCAAATTAAAACCACAGAGCATAATGTCATCAAGGTGGCTGACTAGAGACCCCTGGCACTTGTCCTCCACAAGAAAGGACCAAGACAACAAATAAATAGCTGAGATTTGACTGGAGTGTCAGAGGGAGAGTGCTGTAGTGCAGCAGGGAGAAGAGACACACCTTTGGTGATTGGAAGCCCATCAAATTGGAGGGCAGTGTTGAGGCACCTGGCCCTGCAGCCCCATCTCCTCCACCTAGATTGAATCTGCTGGGAGTCAGGAAGGCACCCCCTTGTGGGGCAAAGTTAAGCAGAAGATCCTCATCAGCCCCCATTGCCACCGCCAATACCTACAGTCCTTACAACAGGAGAATCCCACGGTCCTTGCAAGCCCCGAGCCCAGCTTGGAGAGCTGCCGGGAAGTCACACAGCAGCACTGCCCTGGTCTAGGAACACAAGGTGCACACTTCCCACCTCCCACCCACGCCCCCCCCGCCCACACACCCCGTGAGCTAAACTGCTGCAGCTCAGAGCCATGTGAGACTGGAGCCGCCTCTGCAGTGCACCTGCTCTGTGTGCCAGAAGCCACTCCCCCTCTCCAGCCGTGGGGCTCCATCTCCATTCCACCATGCCTGCACCGGGGGCTGAATGTCACAACCCCAGCTCTGTGGAGCCCAGGCCAAGGCTCGGCGGTGACTCTGCTCCTACACAGAAGAGAAACCAGCTCCTGGCCGGGCGCGGTGGCTCACGCCTGTAATCCCAGCACTTTGGGAGGCTGAGGCGGACGGATCACAAGGTCAGAAGATCGAGACCATCCTGGCTAACATGGTGAAACCCCGTCTCTACTAAAAATACAAAAAACTAGCCCAGCGAGGTGGCGGCATCTGTAGTCCCAGCTACTCGGGAGGCTGAGGCAGGAGAATGGCGGGAACCCAGGAGGCGGAGCTTGCAGTGAGCTGAGATCGCGCCACTGCACTCCAGACTGGACGACAGAGCAAGACTCCATCTCAAAAAAAAAAAAAGAGAGAGAAACCAGCTCCCATCGCCCTCTCTTCCAGCTGGAGGAACAATCTGGCAAACCCACCCAGGACGAACCCACCCTTGGGCCAGCCAGACTGCTGCATGCCCTCCCTCAAGCAGGAGAGGCCCCTGAGCTTCTGAGCAGCCTGACATACTCCTGGGCCAGTGGAGAGGCCATGTGCCCTGGCCCAAGTCCTGGGTGCCCCCGCCCCTACAGATAAGCCCCTGGCCTGCCCAATAGCTCTGTGCCCACAACAAGGGCCTGAGAAACAGCTGAGGGCCGCCCCTGGCAGACATATCCCCAGGTTGACTGAGGAGCTGCGCGCCCATGTCCCAGGCCAAGAAACAGCCCCATGGGCTGCCCCCAGCAGACATGTCCCTAGACCAGCCAAATAGCATTGTCCTCTCATCCCAGGCCTGAGAAGCAGCTGCGTGGGCCACCCCCAGAAGACACACACTAGTGCCAGCCAAGAAGCTCTGCAGTGACATCCTAGGCCTGAGAAACAGCCCCGTGAGTGGCCCCCAGAAGACACACACCTAGGCCAGGCCACTGAGAAGCTGTGTAACCACATCCTGGACCTAAGAACCAGCCCCATGGTTCCCGTCTGGCAAATGCACCCCTTCCCCCAGGCTGGCCAGACAGCTGTGTGCCTGAGTCCTGGGCCTGGGAACCAGCCCCACCAACCACTGCTGGCAGGCATGCCCCCAGGCCAGCGGAGCAACTGTGTGCACAGGCTCCCAGCCAGAGTAACAGTCCCACAGCCCCTACCCCAGCCCCAAGTTGGTTGACCCCTGATGCACACACGTACCCAAGACCTGAGAAATCGTCCAGCAATGGCAAAGCCATGACACTGCCTCCACCACGTCTCTTAGCCTAGGCCACTGAGACACTCACAAGTGTCATTAGCCTGGATTACAGCTGAAGAAACTACGTGGAGACTACGTTGTGTCCACCTAGAACCAAGGCGAATATACCCCTACCATAGTGACACCCCAAAACCCATTCATAGAAATTAGTCTTTCCCTATGAAACCTACTCCATAAAACCAGAAAAGGCAAGTTTTTCACCAGATGCATAGAAATCAATGCAGGGACACATCAAACATGAAAAAGAAAGAAAAAATTAGCCCAGCTAATTTTTTTAGTAGAGACAGGGTTTCACCGTGTTAGCCAGGATGTTCTCGATATCCTGACCTTGTGATCCGCCTGCCTCAGCCTCCCAAAGTGCTGGGATTACAGGTGTGAGCCACCGTGCCCGGCTCCTTGCTGTTGAGTTCTTTTAGTTCCATATAAATAAATATGTGTGTGTGTGTGTGTGTGTGTGTGTATATATATATATATATATTTTTTTTTTTTTTTTTTTGAGACAGAGCCTCACTCTGTCACCTGGGCTGGAGGGCAGCAACACCATCTCAGCTCACTGCAACCTCCGCCTCCCAGGTTCAAAGGAACACAGGTAATTCTCCAGTATCAGAGTCCAATCATAAAGAAATATTTGAAGTGCTGGAAAAAGAATTCAAAATAATAAGCTTAAGGAAACTCTGCAAGACACAAGAGAATACACATAGGCAATTCAATAAAATATGGAAAATAGTTCATGCTCTGAATGAGAAATGCAATGAAGATATAGATATCACAAAAAGAACCAAACAGAAATCTTACAGCTGAAGAATTCAATGAATGATATTTGAAAAGCAATTGAGAGCTCTGACAATAGGCTAGAACAAGCAAAAGAAAGAATTTCTGACCTTGAAGATAGATCATTTGAAATAACACAGGCAGATAAAAAAAACAAAATAAACCCTACGGAGTTTATGGGACACCATTAAATGAACAAATATTTGCATTATGGGCATTCTAAAAGGTGAAGAGAAGGGAAACTATTTAGAAAACATATTTAATGAAATAAAGTTGAAAACTCCCCAAGTCTTGGGAGAGAGATGGACATTCAGGTCCAAGAAGCTGGAAAAAAAAAAAAATCCCAAATAGATTAAACTAAAACACCTTCCTTCTGAGACACATTACAGTGAGAGTATCAAAAGTCAAAGACAAAGAATTATAAGAGCAGCAAGAGAAAAGCAGCAAGTCACATATAAGGGGACTCCCCCTTAAACTAACAACACATTTCTTAGCAGAAAGCTTACAGGCCAGGAAAGAATGGGATGATATGCTCAAAGTACTAAAAGAAAAAAAAAAACTGTCAGCTAAGAAAATATACTCAGCAAAATAATTCTTCAGAAATGAAGGAGAAATCAACTATTTCACAGACAAGCACAAACTAAGAAAATTCATCACCACTAGACCAGCCTTACAAGAAATGCTCCAGATCTTACATATCTGGAAGTGAAAAAAATGACAACTGTTGGGAAAACGTGAAACTATTAAAGTCACTGGTAGAAAGGATAAAGAAAAAGGAGTAGAAACTTATCTCTACAGAAAACCAGCCAATCACAAAGATAAACAAAAAGAGAGGAAGTAAAGAATAAAGGATATAGAAAATAATCCAAAAACATCAAAAACATGATAGGAGTAAATCCTTACCTATCAATAACAACCCTAAATGTAAATGGATTAAATTCCCCCATTTGAAAGATATAGACTGGCTGAATATATTTATTCATTTATTCATTCATTCATTCCTTCATTCATTCAAGATAGGATCTCACTCTTTCACCCAGGCTGGAGTGCAATGGCATGATCACAGCTCACTGCACCCTCAACCTCCCAGGCCCAAGTGATGCTCCCTCCTCAGCCTCCCAATTAGCTGTGATCACAGGCATGCACCACCACACCTAGCTAATTTCTTAAGTGTTTTTGTAGAGATGGGGTCTCCCTATGTTGTCCAGGCTGGTCTTGAACTCCTGAGCTCAAGCAATCATCCCTCCTCAGCCCCCCAAAGTGCTGGAATTATAGGCATGAACCACTGCACCTGGCATGAATGGATCTTTAAAAAGACCCAACTATACACTGCCTACAAGAAACTCACCTCGCATGTAAAGAGACACAGAGGCTAAAAGTGAAGGGATGGAAAAAGTATTCCACAAAAACGGAAACCAAAAGTGAGCAGGAGTAACGGTACTTATATTAGACAAAACAGACTTCAAGTAAAAAGCTGTAAAAAGAGACAAAGACTCTGTATAATAATAAGGGGGTTAATTTGGCAAGGGAATATAACACTTACATATGCACCCAACACCAGGGTACCCAGATATATAAAGCAAATATTATTAATAGATCTAAAGGGAGAGATAGACCCCAATAGAATAATAGTTGGACTTTAACACCCCTCTTTCAGCATTAAAAAGATCATCTAGACAGAAGATTGACAAAGAAACACTGGAATGAAACTACACCGTAGACGAAATGGACCTGACAGACCTTTACAGAACATTTCACTCAACAGCTGAAAAATACATTCTTTTCATCAGCACATGGAACATTCTCCAGGATTGACAATATGTTAAGACACAAAACATGTCTCTACAATGTTTTAAAAATCAAAATCATACCAGGTATCTTATCTGACCACAGTGCAACAAAACTAGAAAGTGATAACAAGAGGAACATTTGAAACTCTACAAATACATGGAAATTAAACAACATGCTCCTAAATGACCAGTGGATGAAGGAAGAGATTAAGAATGGAAATTTAAAATTCCATACTCACTTTGGCAACACAGATGCTGTTGCAGGCCGAAAGAGTGAGGGTCGTGATCAACTCAGTATACCACTGGAGGCTATGTGAGTAGACAGCAAACTGTTTTCATAAAAGCAGAATGTTGGCAAATTGGTAAACTGACAAACTGCTTCTGCCACCCCCAAGGAATACTGAGGGGAGTCACGATCCAAGCACAAGTGTTTCTTGTGATTATCTACAGGACACATCTGAAGCCAGTTAGTAATAATATGAACCTGTGATCAATTAAGCAGCTGACCAATCGTTACTTCCTCCTCCCTGCTCATTCTACTCGATAACTAAGAAGGGCTGTGGAAGCTTGGGGGCTGCTCTTGCTCACCAGAAGCTGGGAGTGCTCATCTTCTTCCCCGGCCCCTTCCTTTCAAATAGTTACTTTTGTTTTAAGTTTTCATTTCTGCATGTTGGTCCCCTTCATTCAGTCCAGTCCCTTAGTAACTGTGGCAAACCGTGGCAATATACTAAAGTTGAAATGATACAGAGAAGATTAGCATGACCCCTGCACAAGAGTGATGTGCAAACTCATGAAGTGATCCATATTTTTAAAAATGAAAAAAGTTTTAAAAATGTTAAATTCCGGCCAGGCGCGGTGGCTCAAGCCTGTAATCCCAGCACTTTGGGAGGCCGAGACGGGCGGATCACGAGGTCAGGAGATTGAGACCATCCTGGCTAACACGGTGAAACCCCGTCTCTACTAAAAAAAGTACAAAAAAACTAGCCAGGCGAGGTGGCGAGCGCCTATAGTCCCAGCTACTCGGGAGGCTGAGGCAGGAGAATGGCGTAAACCCGGTAGGCGGAGCTTGCAGTGAGCAGAGATCCGGCCACTGCACTCCAGCCTGGGTGACAGAGCAAGACTCCGTCTCAAAAAAAAAAAAAAAAAAAAAAAAAAAAAAAAAAAAAATGTTAAATTCCTTGAAACAAATGAAAATAGAAACATAATGTGCCAAAACCTATGGGACACAGTAGAAGCATTAAGAGGTAAGTTAGGGCTGGGTGCAGTGGCTCACGCCTGTAATCCCAGCACTTTGGGAGGTCAAGGTGGGCGGATCACAAGGTCAGGAGATTGAGACCATCCTGGTTAACATAGTGTAAACCCCGTCTCTACTAAAATTACAAAAAATTACCCGGGCATGGTGGCGGGTGCCTGTAATCCCAGCTACTCAGGAGGCTGAGGCAGGAGAATGGCGTGAACCCAGGAGCCGGAGCTTGCAGTGAGCCGAGATTGCACCACTGCACTCTAGCCTGGGCGACAGAGCGAGACCCCGTCTCA
Source organism: Macaca mulatta (assembly GCF_049350105.2). Lineage (NCBI taxonomy): Eukaryota > Metazoa > Chordata > Mammalia > Primates > Cercopithecidae > Macaca > Macaca mulatta. The sequence continues at coordinate 3,546,963 of NC_133408.1, forward strand.
AAAAAAAAAAATTAAAAAATAAATAAATAAAAATTTAAAAATTGTCTGGGCGTGGTGTCTCATGCCTGTAATCCCAGCACTTTGGGAGGCCGAGGCAGGTGGATCACCTGAGGCTGGGAGTGCAGTGGCTGGATCTCAGCTCACTGCAAGCTCCGCCTCCCAGGTTTACGCCATTCTCCCGCCTCAGCCTCCCAAGTAGCTGGGACTACTGGCGCCCGCCACCTCGCCCGGCTAATTTTTTGTATTTTTTAGTAGAGACGGGGTTTCACCGTGTTAGCCAGGATGGTCTCGATCTCCTGACCTCGTGATCCGCCCATCTCGGCCTCCCAAAGTGCTGGGATTACAGGCTTGAGCCACCGTGCCCGACCTAATTTTTTTATTTTTATAGAGACAGGGTTTCACCATGTTGCCCAGGCTGGTCTTGAACTCCTGGCCTAAGGAGATCCTCCTGCCTCAGCCTCCAGAAGTGCTAGGATTACAGGTGTGAGCCGCTGTGCCCGGTCCCTCTGCTCCTTTCTTAGTGGTTGCTGCAGAAAGGGAGGGACAAGCTCCCGTCCAAGGTCTCCTCGTGAACCGCTGCCCAGGCCTTCGTACCCCGGGCCCCCACTGCAGGCTTCCGGCCCAGGTACCCTGGAGACCCCCAGGGCAGGGCAGTGGCTTTTCCCCACACCCCAGGTTGTGCTTATGGCCCAGTGAGCTGTCGGATGGGAGCCCGGCTCCTTTCCCTCAGCCTCCTGGGGAGCTCTTAGTTTGCGTTTCATTTTCTGACGAGGCTGAGAAATGACTTCGGAGTCAGGATTTTCCCCCAGGTCTGACTCTGCAGCCTGCAGGTCCCATCTGCACGGGTGGGAGAGATGGAAGAGCCACCTCAGGGGGGTGTGGACGGGCCCACCCTGAAGAGGGAAAAGGCCTCGGACCAGAAGATGGAGTGAGATTGCTTCCTTCCCCCACTGACGGCAAAGCCTCTGATGGATATCCCTTCCTGCTCCTTTCGTGTGCTGGTGGGCAGGGGAGGCGCCACGGCAAGGCTCTGTGGCCTGACAGGTGCTGGGCACACAGGACCAGAAACCGCTGGTCACCTCCCCACGCCCCACTTCCCACAGCCCCAGGGAGCCCAGCTGTCTTGGAGGGGATGGGAGGCCTGACTCTGCCAGCTGTGGCCGTTCTCTGAAGAAGGCGCTGCCTTTGACCTCAGACCAGTCTCCAGCGCCGGCTGGGTCTGGGAGGGGACATGCAGGAGGAACGACCCAGGCGGCTCACAGCAGGTTCCCTCCTTCCTCTCAGGAATCTCCTGGGGGGACCTTCAGGACGACCTATTTCTACATGATTGCGCCCTGAGGACAGAGTCCTCTCATGCCAAGGACAAGGGAAGGGTTATTTCGGGCAAGTTGCCCCAAATTCTAAGCAGAAACAGAGTTTAGGATAATAACAGTGAGTTTCTGTCACTGAGGGCAGGGAATGTGAAGGGCCACCCCCAACCCCACCCCGGCTCGTGCTCACCGGGGTGCAGCTTCACCGTCAACAGACCTTAGAGGCACCAGGAATCCACACCGCGGGGCCAGGAAGGCACGCTTCTTCTCTGTGCATGGTCACCGCTGAGACCCCATGCAAACCTGCCCGGGAACACCTCAGGCTTCGTTCTCCGACCGGTCACTGCCCGGGCCTCCGCGGCCATCTGCTGACCTCGCGTCACTGTGGCCACTTCCGCTCCGGGAGCACTCCTCCCTTGCTCCGAGGATGCTGGAGATGTTCACGGGTGTCCTGGAGAAAGCGGCCAGCGGGGGCGAGGCAGGTACAGATCCCACACACTCAGAGGCAGGGCATGGCAGGGCCGCTGGTGACACGGCAGGGACAATGAAGTCCAAAGGGGGTGGCATGCCCCAGAGAGATGGGCACCAGCATCGTCATGCCCGCCTCCCTGGCCCCCAGAGACCCCACGCCTCCCCTCCAGATCTTTCACTGGCAAAGGAGGGGTGCAGGCTGTCTCCACCCTTATTTTCTGGTTGGGAGCAGCAGAAAAGGGTTTGAGCAGGAGACATGGCGTAGACCGTTCACAGCTGCCCTGCTCTCTTCAGCCACCCAAGGCTGCATCCTGCGATTGCACAAGTTCTGCCGTGAAGCCACTGGAGGTGTCAGCCACCTCCCTGTTTGTTCTGGGGAGAGGGCAGATCCAATGGCTTTGGGCCAGCCTGAGGGGTCAGGTTTCTTACAAAGTCCTGGGCAGATGGAACTGACCATGTAATCATAGCTGTGTGAGTTGGAATTTTGGGGGGCGGAAAGTGATGCATTTAAAAGCTGCTTGAGCCAGGCACGGTGACCACGCCTGTAATCCCAACACTTTGGGAGGCCAAGGCGGGTGGATCACCTGAGGGGTCAGGAGTTCGAGACCAGCCTGGCCAACATGGTGAAACTCTGTCTCTACTAAAAATAAAAAAACTACCTGGGCATGGTGGTGAGTGCCTGTAATCCTAGCTACTTGGGAGGCTGAGGCAGAAGAATCACTTGAACCCAAGAGGTGGAGGTTGCAGGGAGCTGAGATCATGGCACTGCACTCCAGCCTGGGAGACAGAGTGAGACTCTGTCTCCAAAAAACAAACAAACAACTGCTTGAGGAGAAATTATGCTCTAGAATTCCTTCTGGTCCTGATGGGCGACTGAGAATCGCAGAGAAGCTGAAGGGAAGCCATGGGGACAGGTGTATAGCCCCTTCCCAGATACACTGTGGGCAAGGCCCACCCAGCTCTGCAGGCGCCCAGGACAGACAAGATGTGGGTCCTTCTAGGTCCTCTGACCTCTAGCATAGGTCAGGGCTTCAAGTCCCTCCATGACAAGTGGCACACGGGAGCTGAACCCCACGCTCATGATGTCTGTCCCCTGGATGTCCTTAGATCTTACAGGGGTTTTGCAAACAGGCTGGACATGCCTGTCTAGAGCCGACTCTCCCCTGCCCTATCTCCAATCCCAGTTTCAGATCATTTAGCATTTGCTTGTCTCCAAGGACCTCCCTTGCCGCTGCTCACACTCCCTGGCTCCAAGCGCCCGGGAAGCTCCACCAGCCCTCGCTCTGCACGCCACAAGCCGAGCCTGGCCAAGGCCTGTGGGCGTCCCAGGCATCCCGGGTGCAGAATCTACTGCCTGCTGCGTGGGCAGGGGAGCACAAGCTGGCACAGCCCTGGGGCTTGCTCCCCTGGCACAGAGCAGCTCGTCTGCTGACGCACCCTGCCCTGCATGACAATCCTCCCGGAAGGCAGCTCAAGGTCTTTGTGGGCCCCACACATGAAAACCAGGCTGGGTCCCGGGTCCCTCCCACCACACGCGGACTCTCCCGGGGAGAGCTCTGCAGCTGCCATGTTCCCAGCCTCCCGCCTCTCCGGCCAGCTCTGAACACCTTGGACTTGTCCGCCTTTGCTCATCTGCTTTTCTGGCAGCACAGTCCCATCCCACTTCCTGGAGACACGTGCTGCTCCTGTGGGTCTAATGACCTCCCACTGGTCTGAGGAGCTGCAGCCAGAGGCTTTGAGTGTGTTGCTCTGGTGGGCACAGTCCTGCCGAGGTCAGTCAGGAGCCCACCCTCCTTGTGTGCCCTGACGGAGGGGGATGACGTCGGTTCACATGCCCTGTGCTATCAACTGCACAAAAGCAGCATTATCACAGCAGTGTGGAGGGACACGGGGGCGGCGTACGCACCTCAGAGGTGCTAAGGGATGAACTGCACCGCACCCGCAAGGGAGGCCCAGTCCAGCAAGAACGGGTGTTTTAGTGTTTTTTTGAGAGAGAATTTCACTGTGTTGCCCAGGCTGGAGTGCAGTGGCACAATCATGGCTCACTGCAGCCTCAGCCTTCTGAGCTCAAGTGATCCTGCCATCTCAGCCTCTCAAGTAGATGGGACTACAGGTGCACGCCACCACACCTGGCTGATTTTTTGTTTTTGAGACAGGATCTTGCTCTGTCACCCAGGTTGAAGTGCAGTGGCACAATCTTGGCTCACTGCAAATTCCACCCGCTGGGTTCAAGTAATCCTCCTACCTCAGTCTCCCAAGTAGCTGGGACCATAGGCGTGCACCATTATGCCCGGCTATTTTATATATATATAATATTTAATTTTTATTTATTTATTTTTGAGATGGTGTATCATTCTGAGGTCCAGGCTGGAGTGCAGTAGCACAATCTCAACTCACTGCAACCTCCACCTCCCAGGTTCAAGTGATTCTCCTGCCTCAGCCTCCCAAAGTAGCTGGAATTACAGGCTCCCGCCACCATGCCTGGCTAATTTTTGTACTTTGAGTAGAGATAGGGGGTCTCACCATGTTGCCCGAGTTGGTCTCGAACTCCTGAGCTCAAGTGATCCTCCCACCTCCGCCTCCCAAACTGCTGGGATTACAGGTGTGAGCCACTGTGCCCTACCAAAATATATATATTTTTTAATTGGCCGGGCACCATGGCTCATGCCTGTAATCCCAGCACTTTGGGAGGCCGAGGCGGGCAGATCACGAGGTCAGGAGATCGAGACCATCCTGGCTAACACGGTGAAACCCCGTCTCTACTAAAAATACAAAAAATTAGCCGGGCATGGTGGCGGGCACCTGTAGTCCCAGCTGCTCAGGAGGCTGAGGCGGGAGAATGGTGGGAACCCGGGAGGTGGAGCTTGCAGTGAGCCGAGATTGCGCCACTGCACTCCAGCCTGGGTGACAGAGTGAGACCCTGTCTCAAAAAAAAAAAAAAAAAAAAAAAAAAAATTTTGAACTCCTAGGTTCAAGTGATCCTCCTGCCTTGGCCTCCCAAAGTGCTGGGATTACAGTTGTGAACCACCACGCCCAGACGCAAAGGGTTTAAGAAGTGACAGGAAAAGATGAATCTTGGGGAGGAGGAGCCCCTGGGGGCTCATGAAAGGTTCCAAGGGGAGAGGAAGCAAAGGCTACTGCCACAGCCCCTCCCCTCCAGGCTGGCACAGGCAGGGCTCAGGACAGACACAGGCCAGGGATGCCCCTGGGTCTGCCAGGACAGCAGCCACTTGCTCAGCACCTGTCACGGCCTAAGCTCAGGATGTACGCTGATCGTCCCGATGACCGTCCCCATCTTACAGGCGAGAACACGGAAGGGCATGGAGGCTAAGAACCTTCTTGGCCTGGGCCACACAGGTCCTAAGGAGTGAGTTTTGGGTTTTCATCTAGAGGCCTCCAGGCCCCCAAATCCAAGCCTCCCCCGTAACACACTGTCCCACGGAAACACACTTCTCCCCATCTGTGATCAACAGAATGCGCCGATTGAGACGGTAGAGGCATGCTGGGATCTAACTGGGTTTAAGCAGAGGCTGCGCCAGCAGCTGTGAAGTGAGCTCTCACATGTGATGGGCGTTTGGACGGCACGACCTTGCTGGCATTACCCATCCCTGGATCCTAAGACTTCGGCGTGGCTCCACCTGGCAAGTGCTGGGAGGCTGGGACCGACTGCAGAGCAGCAGCTGAAGCCACCCGGAGCCCTCCGTGGCCTTGTCCTCTGGTGCCTTCCCCTGTGACTGGGCTTGTCCCTCCCCCAGGGGTTCAGCGGCAGGGCAAGCACCTGCTGGTGTACCTGCACGTGTATGTCTATGTGTGCATGTGTGTGTGCACGTCCACCCTCAGAGGCCGCCTGGCCACATGTGGGATGGTCGAGGCTCACGTCCAGAGTACCTGCGGTTGGACTTGTTCCTGCCCAGCCCAGGTGCAGGCCGCCTGCAGCGGAAGAGCTCACGTCCAACAGCAAAGCAAAGCTCGGGCCACGTTGCCAACTTGCTAAGACTTCACAGGACTGTTTGATTTCTTCATCAGGTTCCTCAGCCCTGGGGGCACTTTCTTCCAGAGGGGTTTTCTCTCCATGAACCCTGCTGCTGTGTGAGCCACCTGGACGATTCCGGGTTCTCAGGCATCATGCTCAGAAGAGTCATGAAGAGGGCCGGTGCGGGGGCTCACACTTGTAATCCCAGCACTTGGGGAGGCTGAGGCAGGCGGATCATCTGAGGTCGGGAGTTCGAGGCCAGCCTGACCAACATGGAGAAACCTTGTCTCTACTAAAAATACATAATTAGCCGGGCCTGGTGGTGGTGGGCGCCTGTAATCCCAGCTACTTGGGAGGCTGAGGCAGCAGAATCGCTTGAACCTGGGAGGCGGAGGTTGTGGTGAGCCAAGATCGCACCATTGCACTCCACAGCCTGGGTGACAGAGTGAAACTCCATCTCAAAAACAAACAAACAAACAAACAAGAAGAGACATGAAGAGGAGGGTTCCCCAAGCCCACTTCCTAATGCTGCCCCTTACTCTTCAGGTGTGCCCGTGTGTGTGCTGGGACGTGCACACGTGTGCATGTGTATGGCTATGAATGTCCACACACACTGTGTGCATGTGCATCTATACACACTCACATGTCCCAGAATGTCAGGTGGCAGGGTCTGACTCCTACGTACTGAGCTTCTGGGTGAAGCGGAGGTGGGATCTGGGCCAACAAAGGCAGGCAACGGGCCTCACGGTTAACCTTGGCCCCTCTCCTGGGTGAGCCGGATGCCTGTGATGCTCAGGGTGATGAAGTCCGCAGGGGTCTGCATGGCTGCCCCCCAATGCCCCTGAGCACTTGTGTTCAAATAGGCGAAGTGGGGTTCAGGCAAGTCAGTCCCTCTTGTTAGAGGGCCAGGCCTGACCTGCCCACGACATCCCCATACCAAGTGGCACCAGGCACTTCGCTTTCATCTCCCAAGAAAACAACAGAACGTCATGCCAAATTCTGTGTGCTCTGAATTCAGGATATATTTTTAAAAAATAAATGGCATCTGGACGCGGGACTTTGAGCCAGGCCTTCCCAGCTTCTCAGGAACTGGGCTAAGCACCAGCACGGACCGGTCACCCTCACCGATGCCATCGGGGAAGGAGGCAGCCCCGGAGAAGACAGCATGTCACCAAGGTTGCCAGGGCCGTTCCCAGGAGCACGTGGACACCCAGACTCTTCAGCTTAGCTTATTTTTAGAAGACACGAAACGAGAACCTGGAATATCTTTTGGTCCTAACGAGAGTTTTTGTTTTGCTTTTTAATAAAGAAGAGAAAGAGGTTCCTTGGTTTTCTCCACAGACGAGTCTGTTTTTACAAAAAAAAAAAAAAAAAAAAAAAGGTTGTTTTGGATGTGTATATGCCACTTAGGAAAACCTTTTGTCCTTGATGGCTTTTAAAACCCTTTTTTGGACATCATCGGATTATTTCGCATGTGGACTGCCTGATTTTCCCCTGTGTTTTTGCTAGGTGACCTCTCTCCTTTTCAATTTTCCCTTCCAGAAAGCAACTCGTAGGGAATGGAGGGCCTTGAAAAGTGCCATCAGCAGGATGGCCTCCAAGGAGACAGAGCCCGTGGGAGTGGGCTGTGCAGGTGGGTGGCCCCATGGGACAGGAGTGCCTGGTGGCCCTGGTTTCCCCTTGGAGACATCTATGCAGACTGGAAACAAAGAAACAGAAGGAGGCACAGAGTCGCTTTCTCTTATATTGTGGTTTTTTATCCCTCTCTTTCACAGCAGCAAATTTAATAAACAGATGCCTGCAGCATTTCACCAGTACACAAGAGCTACTCGCGCTTGGGCAGGTGCACACCTGCCTGTGTACACAGGTCCTCGCACAGCACGGCAAACGCAGCCAGGCCTTCGGGACACAGGCCTTCGAAGAGTAAGTTAGCAGCCCTCACCCCAACAAGCTTCTAAAGACCAAAAATACCTCTATCCTCCACTACATAAAGCTTGTGAGTAGCAAAACTTGTAAAAATGAAGCGTACAAAAGGAAACATCCATATAATACATTTGCACCCTGTATACAATGGGTCCCTTTGAAACTGGCCAACAGTCAGCGATGGCAGATTTTCAATTATAGAAAAAGAAGCCAGTGGCTGTCATGTGCACTCAGGTCAATGGTTTGTGTGAGTTTTCCAGAGAGATTTTCATTTACAGTTACAGTACTTGCTGGCGATCTTGGTGATTAAGAAGCCAGTTGAATTTCCTGGCATTTAGGCAAGTAACATTTGATTGTCACAACGTACAATTCTGAGACAATAAATACAAGTAGATCAGATGCATTTCTTCATTGTATCAAGTAACTCCAGTTTAATTTAATACAATTTAGTGCATTTCAGTATCTCATTCACAGTTCGACTTCTGTCCAAATACTTGTGCAACAAAAAGTTAAGAAATGGAAAAGAACTCCAGGTGACATTGTCATTACACAGCTTCAGATTCTAAGACAACTCAATGATGTTTGAAAAGCGTACGCTGCTGTTGCCTAGGCCGACTGACACCAGTGTCTCTGGTAACTTCCTGGGCTCCCTGAAAGCGTTCCTGTCATTCTATTTCCCGAGCACTTTGTAAGAATGCCACCGTTATCCCTGAATTAACAAGCAGCGAGTGTTCATGATAAAACTTAACTCATGTGTCCACCCCACTCGAGCAGATCAGTGTGACATCTTTTACGCAAAAACTGTTTTTGCATCCTGGCCCCGAAAGGCAGGAATACGGAGCTGGATGTCTGCATCCCCCGGGTCGGCCCCACGGCAGGGGTATGGGGCAGAGCCAGGACGGAGTCAGGGGTGTGGCCGGCCCCATCCCCCCAGGCCCGAGAGGCCTTGCCTTTGGTTTGGGGACTAGTTCAGTAGAGAAAGGGGCAGGCACACGGCCGGGACGTGCTGTTTCCAGAAAGAAGGCAGGTAGGCGTTTCGGGCTGGCCGTTGGAACCCTGAGCCTAGGTGCAGTGCAGAAGGGCTAGAAGCACATCGCGCTGTGGGGCACTAGTGTTGTATGCCAGGGGCTACATGCAGTGAGCCTCAGGCCGGAGGCCTGCAGCGGGGGTCTACGCGTGGGGTTAACAAGTCAGGTGAAAATCTTCAGAGCTGGAGAGATTATACTCAGCTTGTTGTAGAAGTGTCTCAGAGAGAGACAAAGCATGCAGAAAGTTACTTATTCTTCACCCCAAATCTGACCCCAATCGGTAGTCACAACAGGCGTGGACAGCCCGGCAACGGCTACTGAATCGCACGTGAGTGCCACACACGGCTGGGTCCAACCACTGCTTTTCCTTGAGGTCAGTGTCAATGCTCAGCAATACCTTAACAGCGTGAGGGAAGATTCTCATGCCGTGGTGCACGAAAGGGAGTCAGGGGACAGACGAGGCAGAGAGACTCAAAATTGATCGACAGGACCTGTTTTTTTTTTTTTTTTTTTTTTTAAATAAGTGCTGCTTACATTGTTGTTTTGTGTATTTAGTGATTTATTCAGCACTCATCTCTTCCACCGGACTCTGCGCTTCCTGAGGACAGGGACCTGAAAGCACCTCACATAGAGTGTGCGTCTGGCACGCTGTCACTGAGTACCGGACAACCAGTGTCTCACACGGGGGAAGATGATGAAGACAGCAATGGCATCCTTGGGAAGACGGGCAGGAGACCCCCTGACACCTGGGCCTAAGCTGAGAGTCAGGCCAGCGGCATCCCCAGGAGACCACGGCCCGGGCTGGGAGCTTGGCCTGCCAGACGCCCATGGGTGGGCCTGGGTCCTCTCAGCTGGGAGCCTCCAGTGGGGAGCCTGGCTCCGGGTGGGCAACAGGAGCTACAGGCCAGCAACGCCCTTCCTGTCCTCAGCCTGGCTCGAGGACCAGGTGTGGAGGGCAACAGCGACGCCAGGCCCAGCAGCTGCCTCACCCCGACAGCGGCCAGCACGGACTGTGGGCTACAGAGTTGCTTCAGCCTGAACATTCAGCCTGAATTTGGACATAACATTAACTGAATTCAGCTCAGAAGTAGAGTGTAAAGGAAAAAGAAAAAAAAAATACTACTCTGGGATTTATGAATTTAATTTAAAAATGTAAAGGAGCTCTCCTCCCCTTTTCCTTCTGAAGTGGATGAAAAGCAAAATCCACCCTCCTCCAAAAAAAGAAAAAAAAAAAAAAAAAAACCCAAACATTCATGGTGTAGTTTTTATTGCTCTTAAAGGCTTGGTGTTGAGAAGCACAAGCTAAGCTGTGAGATGGGAAGGAAACCAGATGAGGTGTGACCCCTGGGCCTGGGCCTCCATCTCCACTCTAACCGAGGGGCTGCCCCGCTCCGCCACGACTCAGTGCAGAATTTATACATTATATATTACTTTCAAAGGGAGGGAACTTCTATGGGAAACAATAACTATTAATTAAATCATAAAAGATCTAAATTTGCATTTTCCAGGTCACATATGTGCATGGTCGTGCCCTTCAGCTTTCCTCCTTTAAGATTCTGCGGGTGTTAGTGAGTCAGTGAATGGCGTGGATCTAAACACACACGGAGACGGATGAGCAGTGTGCAGCGTGAGGAAGGTGCAGGAGAATCTCCGGGGTGCTCAGCCAGGGGAGTGCACGCCCTGCTCACAGCACAGCTGCCCGAGTGGGCAGGTGGATGGATGAGATTTCAGATGGAGGGAAGCACATTTCCAAAACAACAGTGTCTGCAAGCGTGTCTCGTCTGGTTTCCTTGGTCTCGTCTGGTTTCGTTTGTCTGCCCCTTCACCCCCGTGAGGAGCCGTGCTCTGAGCAGGTGTGCGCAGCTGGCATCGCACACACGCCCCGAGAGCACAGCCCCCACAGACCCGGGGCCCGGCAGTGCCTCTGTCATGCAGAACGCTGCCATCCCCATCCAATCTCCCCAGGACACTTAGGCCTGATGCCTAATTATGTTCTCGGTTTACTTTTCTTCATGCCTCTTTTCTCCATTTGTTTTCCCCTAGAAAACTCAACCTACCTCTGTTCAGAATGCTGGTTACAATATATCAGAGATAACACCCATTTTTTTTCTTCCCTTGCTAAAAAGATGAGGGGGGTGTGACTTAGAACAAGCAAGATGAAAGCCAAATGCAGGTGGGCTGATGGTACCAAAACCGAGTTGAGCTTTCTACCACTGCCACTGCTCCAGGGGCTCCACCCGGCCGCGCTGGGGGAGTGGACATGCTGTAGGGAGAAGCATCCCTCGCTTGGCGTGGGCCAGGGGCTCGCTGCGAGGCCTAGGGAGCCAGCATGTCCAGCCGAGCGCTGCCCTCGGCTCTGCCTGGACTCTCAGAGACGTCCAGGAGGCAGGGAGCTGGGCGCTCAGGGGTGGCCGGGCCACAGTGACACCAGCCAGGATGGGGGCAGGTCCTCCCCAAGGACACAGTGTGAGGCTGGGGGGTGGGGGCCCCACCTCTAGTTTCCAGCAGTAAGTTAAAAACTACCAAGAGATCAACCAGTAAAAATAAAATCTCTAGAAGCCAATGAGCTCAGTGTTAACAGTCTCCAACTACCTTTAAAAAACAGAGGGTTGACGGTGCCCTCGCTTCTTCTGAAGCACCCTAGAGTCCCACAGGCCGCCCCGTCCTCCCTCCTTGGCTCCTGATCTGTGGGATGGGCGGGCGCGCGGCAGCCCCGAGGGTCCTCCCTCCCCAGCACCCAGTGTGGAGGGACCAGGGTCTGACAGCCATGAGAGGGACAGAGGAGCTTTAGGTGCATGGAGAACTCTGCATTTCACTGAGTTCTCAGGGGTCCATCCACTTTAAAAACAGATGTACGTATTTACACACAGGGTCAAATAGGAGCTAGGGCAGACAGGGCTCTGGAAAGTAAGGTGGGGCGTTCGCCCTCAGCCAGCCCCAGGACAGGGCAGAGTGAGGGCTCCGACTTGGAGGAATCGACCTGATGTTCGTGCCGGTGTGCTTATCGCTACGGGCGCTCTCCACGGGGCCCCCACTGGGAGCCAAGGTGCTGAGCCAGGCGAGCTCCCCGGGGGACGGACCCGGCCGTCCGCTCCCAGGAGGACAGCAGAAATTCATTATGAGACAGTTTCTGGGGGGACGGGAGGTGCAGAAGAGGTGAAGGGCCAGGTTAAGTTCCCAAAATAACTGATTAAAAAACAAAACATTTGATCTAAGTTTAAGGAGAGAAAGCAGCCAAAGGCTCCCTCTTGGAAGCGGAGTTCTGGAGAGAGGCGTCCGCGGGAGGCCTCTCCGCCGGGACCCACCTCCCACGGGCGCGCTCGGAGATGCGGGACCCTGCGCTGCGGGAGGCTGAAGACTCCATCTGGCAGGCCTTCTGAATTCTTTCCTCTTGGCTCAAGTTTTGTTAATATTAGTCACCAGTTAATAAGGAAAAATAGTTTCTAACTGTCTTTTCCTCCACTCTGTGTGTTGCTCTGGTTTTAATTGAGTTAACTGGATACCACCGTCAGGCCACATGTGTTCAGTCACAGCCATTAATTATTCCTTTTTCTTAAACTCTTGGTTTCCGTAGCTGGAGCCTTTTTCTATCTCAGTTACTCCTATCAGTCTGCGAACTCCAAAGGAAGCTTTCGAGACAGGAGAGAGAGAGAAGAGGTGAGTCAGATGACTTTGCTTTTTTGCTGTAAAACATGTTACGGGGGCTTCCTTCCTCTGCCCCAGACCCTCTCCCTCTGCCCCACACCCAGTGGCGTCTGCTGTCAGAGAGTAGGTGTGGCCTGCGGGGAGAGAGCCCTCAGGCCATGGCCTGCTCAGGCAGGGGTGATGGGCACATCTTCTGACCGGCTGGGTCCGAGGCAGGTGGACACGTGGACCTCACCCTGCCTGCCCCTCTGGGTCTTTGGCTGGTGGGAGTAGAAGGGTTTCAGGGCATTCTAAAAGCTCAGCCTTGCAAACCCAACAGGTGGCAGAAGTGGACGAGCAGGACCCTCAGATGTAACCATGTCACATCCTGTCCTCTGTGGGTGACCTCAAGTCATCATGTAGTCCAATGGGAGAGGCTGATGGCAGTCACTGCCTCTGGGGATCCCTCCCCCCAAGGCCCCTGGCAGGGGGCAAAGGCAGGAGCAGGGGAGGAGCTGACCCGGGGCCGGGCCTGGGGAGTCGGCTCACGGGGCGATGCACACGGACTGCGTCTCCGTGGACAGAGACCCCTTGATTACAGGGAGTGGGTGGGCTCCCGAGTTCACTACGGAGACAGGCTGGGTGTGTGTTCGGCCCCAGGCTAGCCGACAGGTTGTGGTGGGTGCAGCATCGTGCTTGGGGTGGGCACGCAGTGGGGAAGTCGCTGGGGGTCAACGGGGAGGAGCTGAATGCTGATGTCCTGCTTAAACCTCCTGAATGGCCGTCCCAGCCTGACCCCCTAAGAGCCCAAAAGCAGACAGGGGGACTGGGGACCCTCTCGTCAGCATCCTCAAGGGCACCAGCCAGTGGGGCTGCAGTGGGGATGGTGCCAGGGTGGCGGCCGTTCGGCTCTCTGAGGCGACCCTCAGCTCGGTGCAAGAATTCAGGCTCTGAAGCCTGCAGGCTGTGGGGGATCCTGGGTCCAGGGTCCATAACAGCCAGGCCCCCGCCTCCCATGGCCACTGTGATGAGTCACCGGGTCCCGGACCCGTGGCCAATACTGTGAGGCCCGCCAGAGTGTGAGCCGTTAGCGACAGTGTCCATTACCTGCTCCCACAAACCCTAAGAACGTCAGGATGAGGAGAGGTGATCCGCTGGCAAAGACACCCAAGACGAAACTGAAGAGGGGAGACAGGAGAATGGTGGCCCAGGACAGGAAGTTCAGGAGGGTCCACGGCCTCCGGGCAGGCTTGAACTGCTCCCCTGGAAACATCCCCTTCTGATTGTACATCTCCTGGAGCGCGTCCTGGAAGAGCCAACAGAGAAAAAGGAGGCGTGAGGCTTCTTTACAAGCTATTATTTCAGTGCAGGAGAAAATTATTGGCAACGAAAAACGACTCCACCTAAAAAAAGCGCCACATCAATTAAGAGGACAAATCAGAAGCTGCAGGTGGGAGGCGAAGCTGGCTTTACATTTTTGGAGAATCTGATAACGTGCATCAAGAGCTCGCAAGTGTATCAACCCTTTGATTGAGGAAGTCTCCCAGGAGCATAGTCGGTCAAGAAAGCAACGTTGTGAATAGCAGGGGCTGCCTGCCCGGCACAGCCCAGGCCACCCACCACATCCCACACCTCACATGAGGCAGAGTCCGTGGGGATGGCAAGTGTGGCCTGTGTGTCCTGCAGCCTGGACGCAAATCCCTGCATCCCGCAATCTCAGCTGCACGGCCCACAGAAAGTTCCTTAACCTCCCGTAACTCGGTTTCCTGGCCTGGTGAAGGAGGCTAATGAAGAGCTGGGAGGAGAGAGGAGCCTGGCCAGGGCCACCTGCAGAAGGTTCTGGCCCTGGTGGAAATCACCACGCCTGATAGAGCAGACACTGCAGCCACTGCCATGGGCGGGGCAGCCTGTGGGATTCTAGGATGCTTGGGAAGTAGGGAAGGGGACCATCGACCCTCTCTCTTTTTTCTTTTTTTTTGAGACGGAGTCTCACTCTGTTGCCCAGGCTGGAGTGTAGTGGTGTGATCTCGGCTCCCTGCTACCTCTGCCCCCCAGGTTCAAGTGATTCTCCTGCCTCAGCCTCCTGAGTAGCTGGGATTACAGGTGCCCACTACCACGCCCGGCTAATTTTTGTATTTTTAGTGGAGACAGGGTTTCACCATGTTGGCCAGGCTTGTCTCGAACTCCTGACCTCGTGATCCACCCACTTCGGCCTCCCAAAGTGCTGGGATTACAGGCTTGAGCCACCGCACCTGGCCGACCCTCTCTCTTTTAAAGGTGGTTGGAGACTGTTTAACGCTGAGCTCACTGGCTTCAAGAGATTTTATTTTTACTAGTTGATCTCTTCATGGTTCTCAGCTTCCTGCTGGAAACTGGGGTTGGGGTGCCCCCTGGCAGCCACACACTGTGTCTGTGCGGAGGCAGGTGTCATCGTGTCCTGGCCACCCCTGAGCACCCAGCTCCCTGCCTCTGGAATGTCTCCGAGTGTCCTGGCACACACATTCTGGCTGTGTGCTTCCTGAACTATGTTGTTTGTATAAATTCAAACCTCAAGCCTGCTGGAGGGCAGGCCTGTAATTATGAATTCTCAGGGCAGACTTTCTTGAGCCCAAGAGGAGAAAGGCAAGTTTCAAGGCCACTTCTCTGTGCTGGGAGGTAATTTTCCTTTTCAGTTTAACCTTTCTGAGGGCCTGATTCTCAGAGCGTCCCAGCATAATGTGGGGTTTTCGGTTCTAACGTCCTGCCTTGAACGAGGGGAAATCTTTATCTTCTGTTTCCATGTAGGCATCACAGCTCGAGACTTCAGGGGATGGGGCAGGCAGAAAGCACTAGCCGGACATGGCGCTGCTGGCCCCCAGGCCCAGGGCCCTGTTTCAGCCCCACATCCCTTTTCAGTCGCAGGAGATTTCCCTTATTTTCTTTTTCGTTTTTTTTTTTTTAAAACAGAGTCTCGCTCTGTTGACTAGGCTGGAGTGCGATGGGGCGATCCTGGCTCCTGCAACCTCCGCCTCCCAGGTTCAAGCGATTCTCCTGCCTCAGCCTCTCAAGTAACTGGGATTAGAGGCACGTGCCTCCATGCCTGGCTAATTTGGTGTTTTTAGTGGAGACGGGGTTTCACCATGTTGGTCAGACTGGTCTTGAACTCCTGACCTCAGGTGATCTGCCTGCCTCGGCCTCCCAAAGTGCTGTGATTACAGGCATGAGCTATAGCACCCGGCCGATTTCCCTTACTTTGAGAGCCCATCAATGCATTTACAGTATTTTTTACATCCTGGGAGGATTTCCTGGTTATCTCCTCTCCCACAGGGCCAACAGTGGAAAGCGAATGCCCCACGCATTTGTGTGTATAAAACAAAGGGAAAGTTGGGCTGAGCAAGCCGTGGGGGAAAGAAATAAGGACTGAGTGTGGTTTTCAAAATAATCTTCTAACATCCCTAATTTGTTTCTATTACACAAGGAGTCTAGTGACCATCTATGTTTGTTACATACCTGTAATTTCTTTTATATAAGAAAATGAGGCCGGGCGCGGTGGCTCAAGCCTGTAATCCCAGCACTTTGGGAGGCCGAGATGGGCGGATCACGAGGTCAGGAGATCGAGACCATCCTGGCTAACACGGTGAAACCCCGTCTCTACTAAAAAAAATACAAAAAACTAGCTGGGCGAGGTGGTGGGCGCCTGTAGTCCCAGCTACTCAGGAGGCTGAGGCAGGAGAATGGCGTGAACCCGGGAGGCGGAGCTTGCAGTGAGCTGAGATCCGGCCACTGCACTCCAGCCCAGGCGACAGAGCGAGACTCCGTCTCAAAAAAAAAAAAAAAAATGAAACAAATGTGACCAAATGTCACCAGCCCTAGTTATACAGGCATCATGTTACCCTTCATACTTGTCTGTAGTTTGTTAATTTCTCAAACATTAAGAAAAGGGGCCCAGGTGTGGTGGCTCATGCCTGTAACCCCAGTACTTTGGGAGGCTGAGGCGGAAAGATTGCTTGAGCCCAGGAGTTCGGTACCAACCTGGAAACATAGCGGGACCTCATTTCTACAAAAAGAAATTGTTTGAATCATTCGCTGAACATGGTGGCTCGCACCTGTAGCTCCAGCTACCCAGGAGGCTGAGGCAAGAGAATTGCTTGAGCCCAGGAGGTCAAGGCAGCAGTGAGCCAGGATCGCACCACTGCACTCCAGCCTGGGTGACAAAGTGAGACCCTGTCTCAGGAAAAAAAAAAAAAAAAAAAAAACAAAAAACAGAAGAAGAAATGAAAGAAGGATCAGGAGTATTTGGGACCTGGGTGTCACTCCTGTCTCCCAAGGAGCTCCCACGTATCACCTGCCTGCTCGCCAGCGCCCCTTCCACAGCCTCTTCAGGAGACCAGGACGCTGAGCGGGAGCAGAGCCTGCTTACCTTCTCCTGGTACAGTTTATGAAGCCACTGAGCTGCCTCCTTTTCATCCAGCGGGATCTCTTCCAGAGGAAATCTCCTGTTTTATGAAGAAGATTCAAGGTAGGGTGAATCATCACGAGTTCACACTAAAAAGAGGGCACAGGGGAACATGGCGTGCGCCAGGGTGGCCTGTGGGCCCCACTCGTTCTATCACATCTCACTCTCAATTTCTTTCTTTCTTTTTTTTTTTTTTTGATGAAGTCTCACTCTGTCGCCAGGCTGGAATGCAGTGGCGTTCTCTGCTCACTGCAACCTCTGCCTCCCGGGTTCAAGTGACTCTCCTGCCTCAGCCTCCCGAGCAGCTGGGACTACAGGCGTGTGCCACCACGCCCAGCTAATTTTTTAATATATATTTTTTAGTAGAGACGGGGTTTCACCATGTTGACCAGGATGGTCTCGATCTCTTGACCTCGTGATCCGCCCACCTCGGCCTTCCAAAGTGTTGGGATTACAGGCGTGAGCCACCGCGCCCGCCCTCACATTCTCAATTTCCAAAAACAGACATCAAATGAGCCTCTCTTCAGGCATTCGCCCTGAGTACACGGTCAGCCTGGCATGGCGGCGTGTGCAGGGATGGTGGCAGCGTTAACCCCAGGGTGCCTATGAGTGATTTAACCGGGCAGGCCCCGCCTCTGGTCCCATGAGAAGGGCGGTCATGTGTGAGCTTCTGAGAGTTCTGGTCCTTTGTAGCATGTTCAGTCTTTGGAGTCAGTCATGACTCAGAGTGTCTTTCATAAGGCAAAGAAGATTTATTTCACAAATGAAATCCACTTGCTTCAAATATGAAAAGTATTAAAAATGTAGACATTTTAATCTCAATAAAGAAAGAGCTGATTTCAGTTTGGACGCTAATTTATTTACCTACGTAATCTACCAAGTGGATTAGCAGCCCACAAGTTGACATGTCTACTTGGTAAGATAAGCAGGGTCATTACCTGACAAATCTAATTGGAAAATTTTAAATAAGTAACATGTCACGGCTCTTATTTTGAAAGTCAGTTGGAATTTGAGTAAGTAGATGGGGTAAGCCACTCACATATGATATATTAAAATCTTTTAAAATTGAATAAGAACACCAAGTTCACCAGCTAGGATTACAGCAGTGATTCTTTTTTTTTTTTTTTTTTTTTTTTTTGAGACGGAGTCTCGCTCTGTCGCCCAGGCTGGAGTGCAGTGGCCGGATCTCAGCTCACTGCAAGCTCCGCCTCCCAGGTTCACGCCATTCTCCTGCCTCAGCCTCCGGAGTAGCTGGGACTACAGGCACCCGCCACCTCGCCCAGCTAGTTTTTTGTATTTTTTAGTAGAGACGGGGTTTCACCGGGTTAGCCAGGATGGTCTCAATCTCCTGACCTCATTATCCGCCCGTCTCGGCCTCCCAAAGTGCTGGGATTACAGGCGTGAACCACCGCGCCGGCCTACAGCAGTGATGCTAAGGAAACAGCAATACTGTGTGTATGGGAGCCGGGACTCAGGGGCTGCCACGTCCACGGCACCCGTCACTGAGCCACACAGCAAGACTTTAGGTAGGCGTGACCTGTTTTCACTGGTGCCCAGTTCTCCCTTCCCTCTGAGCAGTTAAGAAAAACACACATCCGAACAAGTTGGCTACCATTCAAAACAGGCTATTCAGGCTATTAATTTATATAAACAGGCTGTTTATATAAATTAAGCAATAAAATTTAAGACACACTGATATGAGAACACAATTTGGCTCACGTGTCTGAAGAGTCGAGTTTTCTTAGAACATGAATGTACTCTTTCATTCAAAACAATTATGAAAGTTTAAGAAATTCAGAAAATCTTGCCTTATAGTCAAACTGATTAAAATTAAATTCATTTTCGGCCGGGCGCGGTGGCTCACTCCTGTAATCCCAGCACTTTGGGAGGCCGAGGCAGGCAGATAACAAGGTCAGGAATTCGAGACCAGCCTGACCAACATGGTGAAACCCCATCTCTACTAAGACTACAAAAAGTAGTCAGAGGTGGTGGAATGCGCCTGTAATCCCAGCTCCTTGAGCAGCTGAGGCAGGAGAATTGCTTGGACCAGGAGGCGGAGGTTGCAGTAGACGAAACTGTACCACTGCACTCCAGCCTGGGTGACAGAGCGAGACTCCATCTCGAAAAAAAAAAAAAAAAATCATTTTCTATATAAAATTTTATTGAAAATTAACTTTAACATTAATAAAAATAAAATGTGGTTTTCTCTTAAAAAAAAAAAAAAGGAAAAGAAAAACACATATCCCTGCTCCCACAAGTCGCTTGCGTAAGGGAGCATCTTAGCGGGTGCCCAACGCTGCCTCTTCCCCGCGGGCTGCCAGAGTCACCTTGCTAAGCAAGGGCGGCCCGACGCCATCACGCGGGGACAGCGGGGCTGCCCTGAGCACCGTCTGGGCTTATTGTGGACCTTTATGAGGGAGAAGCAAATCGCTGCGTTGTAAGCCAAAAAAAAAAAATAAATAAAAATAAACAAAAATAAAAAGACAAACAGGCAGGAACCTGCCGTCCACAGGCAACCGCAGTGCTCCCCAGCGCCCAGGAGGGGGCGACGGCGCACCTCAGAGCGGCAAAGACGCGGCTCCAGCTGCCGGGTCCACCCGCGAGGGTTCCACAGCCGGGCAGGTCTCCACGCTCGAGGGTCACGCGCCTCACACTTCAGTCTAGAAACCGAGGAACCCGAAGCTTCGGTGTCTGGGGATTCCACCTATGGATCCTCAGCCCATCAGAAGTGAAAGCTGAGTCTCGTTACGACACAAGCACACGCCAGCACCCGCCACACACCAGCACCCGCCACACACCAGCACCCGCCACACACTACCCCTCAACACACACCACCCCTCAACACACACCACCTGCCAGCACACACTACACACCAGTGCACACACTGGCACACACCAGCACATGCCAGCACATACCCCACACGCCACATGCGAGCACACACCACACACCACCCCTCAACACACACCACCTGCCAGCACACACTACACACCGGTGCACACACCGGCACATGCCAGCACATGCCAGCACATACCACACACACCACATGCGAGCACACACCACACGCATCAGCAAATGCCAGTATACAACAGCACACACTACACACCAGCACACATGCAGGGTTCACAAGGCTCGGCTGCCCACTGCTGAGCAGATGGCCGTGAAGACAACATCACGTCCCGGTGAACCAAAACAGCTTAACGTTGGCCCCACGTTCAACTGGCGTGGGGAGGATTTGCCACAGACGCCATTTCAGGAACAACTGAGGCGCAGAGGCTCCTCTGTCTACAGTGAGGGGAGGGGCCTGCCCAGAGGCCCACGCTGGCTGACTGGTCCCTGACACACACAGTCCCACGTCATACACACCACACCACACACATCAAACATATCTAATTTATACACACCACACCACACACACACACACCACTCCCACATATGATTCGTATATACACACCACACACACACGCACATTTGTAATTTATGCACACCACCCCCACATATATGATTCATATACACGTACCACACACCACACACCTTTACATACATGATTTATATACACACACCACACATATATACTTTATACACACATATAATTTATACATGTGTATAAATGACACATTATACCACACATACCCCACACCAAACCCACATTTTGCACACACATGCATTTATAATTTATACACACATACCACACACATAGTTCAACACACACACCACACACACATAATTTACACACACCATACCCCACACACCATACACATTTATGCACACCACACACATCACACACTACGCCATACACATATGTAATTTATACACACACCACGCTATACACACACTCCCACACTACCCCACATGAATATACAAATTTTTACACACATACTACACACATATAATTTATACACACTTATATACACACTATACTGCACGTACCACACCCACACACAACACACACAACACATAATTTACACATAATGCACACACATACACCACACATGCACACATAACACACCATGTGCACAATCACATGTACCACATACATAATACACACCACACATACACACCCCACATGAACACACACACACATACCCCACATACGGGTTTTATTATATGTCTGTTATATACATTATGAAATATATAAACATAAGAATTAAAAATGATAAGATAAAAAGTAAAGATAAATAAAAATTCTACTTTTTTCTGCACCCCAGGGTGTCACCCTGAGCATCTGCCTCCTGGAGCTGACTCAAGTCACTTGAAGGCCCTCAGCCCAGAGGCCAGCCCTGGGGACAGAAGAGCCCTGCAGCCATCCTGCACACACTGGCCCTGCTTCCCTGCGGCCCCAGGCATCACCACCCATGCAGGAGGAAGGAGGACCAGTCCCATGTGGTGCAGAGCCTGGCGTTATGATGGCATGGCCACAGGGGCGCGCGGGGACACTGCTGCTCCTCCAACAGCAAAGCGGTCAGTGACCTGAATAGCTGAAGCCTTAGAAGTTCAAAGCGAGTATTTATTAAAATATGATTGGGCAAAATAAAGGCAGCGGCAGGGAGGATGGCTGATGAGAAATCTCTCTGTGGGGAGCTGCATGGCACCCAAGGCGGAGGCGCTGTGCGGCTTGGCAGGCGGCCCAGCTCCTCCACGGCCAGTGCTGACCTTGGGCAGCTACTCTGACCACCCAGTCTTGGACCACCACTAACCACCCAAGGATGAGAGCGAGATGTGCCTCAAGGGCTCCTCTCGTGAAGATGACTGAGGCCAGCTGTGGCCAGGATCCAGCACAAGGCCACCGGCTGCTATTATCCCACCTCATGTCCTGTCCCAGCCTGCCATCTGGACCGTCCAGGGCCCGGTCAGTCACCGCAGTCTCCACGGTCCACAGTGGCTCAGAGCTCCCTCCCAGGGGTTTTAGGCACATAAGGGAGAGAACTCTCCGCTCGCAGTCCCACTCACGCCAGGTCAGGAGAAGAGCGCCTCCACCTCTAATCAGCCAGTCCTTGAACTTCAGAAGGGAGTGTGACCTAGCTTGTGTTTATGTTCACAAACCCTTCCTGGAAACCTTCTAGAGTGTGGCCAGAAGAACTGGGTGGTGGTGTGTTTTGCTTTGTTTAATTTGTATGTGCTCAGGTTCTCGCGATTAGAATGTAGAGGGCCTGTAGCCACCATGGGCAGGCTAGGCTGACCAGGACACACGCCCAGTAGGCTGTGGTTGGACTGCAAATATGGAAACGCATATAGTGACAGCTCTGTGCAGCTTTACCAGGCAAGGAGGGCCTTGCCTTTCTGCACACACTTGAATGAAACCAGAGACTGACAAGCTCAACAAGGGCCATCCAGCGCAGTTTCTCCGTGCCTCAAAAGTCTGCCTGAAATGATGATTTATGCTGGAATTAAGGTCACAACCTCAACCTGGGCTTTAAGTCAATAGGATTTCTGGGTGGATTTTCTCTTCTATGTAAGCCAGAGAAGCCTGGAGAGTCCAAGGGCAGCAATGGCTCAGTGGCGGCACCCACAGCCCTGACTGTGGGGAAAGAGACATGCTGCCCGGGGGAAAGCCGCTAGTACCCTTCAGAGCAAGCCCCAGGCTCCTCCTGGGGTCTGGACACACCACTCCTGTTTTATTTCATTGGGACAGGACTGGCGCCCCATAGCACGGAAGCCCCAACTCTCAAGACGGGGTTTAAAAAAGGCTCTTTGGCCCAATGTGGTGGCTCACGCCTGTAAT
Source organism: Macaca mulatta (assembly GCF_049350105.2). Taxonomy (NCBI): domain Eukaryota; kingdom Metazoa; phylum Chordata; class Mammalia; order Primates; family Cercopithecidae; genus Macaca; species Macaca mulatta. Next base: position 3,569,446 of record NC_133408.1, read on the forward strand.
CCCAGCACTGTGGGAGGCCGAGGTGGGCAGATCATCGGAGGTCAGGAGTTCAAGTCCAGCCTGGACAATATGGTAAAACCCCGTCTCTACTAAAAAAATACGAAATTAGCCAGGCGTGGTGGTGGGCACCTGTAACCCCAGCTACTCAGGAGGCTGAGGCAGGAGAATCGCTTGAACCGGGGAGGCGGAGGTTGCAGTGAGCCAAGATTGAGCCACTGCACTCCAGCCTGGCTGACAGGGTGAAACTCCGTCTCCAAGGAAAAAAAAAAAAATCAAACAGGTTCTTCCTCTCCCTTCACCACTGTCTCCTTCAGACACTATGGTCCCTCGCGTGCTGGGGCTGCCATCGCCAGGGCCAGCAGAAAGCCACTCCCACCACCAGTGCTGCTTCAGGCCAGAGGCTCTGCAGGGCGTCCCGTCCTGCCCACCAAGAGACCTGCCTGGGTTTCACCCCTAGGTGAGAAGTCAGCACCGCATGCCCCCCAGGTCGTGTGACTGCGGGACCCAGGAGACTTATGGAGCCCAGTGGGGTTTGAGACCAGGCCCGGGAAGGGACAGAGCATCTTACAGAGGGAACTGCAGGGGCTTCCCAAGAAGGCAGAAGGAGAGGACGGAGGTGGCCCCCAATGCCAGGTCAACGATGTCCCCAAAGGAACAAAACACACTGTGGGCAACGGTGAGTCTCCCCACGCGTCCCCCGTGTCTCCGTGTCCTCTCTGTGGCCTGCATCCCGAGCCCCGGACGAGTCCTGCAGGGCCTCTCCCGTGTCTGTTTAGTGGGGCAGGGCTGCAGACGGGACTTCCGTGTGGGTTCCACCCCGTGGGACTGTGGGACATGGTGCCTGGACCCAGCCGCCCCCCTGGCCTCTGCCCAGTGCAAACTCAGGAAGGTATGGGGGGTGGCCCGAGAGTCGCAGGGTCTGGCCTCACCTCACGCACATGTCCGCCTCGTACTTCTTCCCGTAGAGGATCCCCAGCAGGGACGGGTTCTTGTTTCCTCTGAAGTTCAGGGTTACGTCATAGACAGCTGCGACTGTGGGAGGAGACGGGAGGGTGGGTGACCCAGCCCGGGCGGCTGCACGGTCACTGCCAGAGGGAAATGCAGGTTCCACCTGGGACCCGGCCCATCCTGGAGAGAATATGCCAGGGGCCTGGCCCCATCCTGGGGAGAACACGCCGGGACCTCTTCTCCGAGTTTTCTTTCCCTCTTTTTGCCTCGTTCTCCTCTGCTGGGGAAGGCACTTAGTGGCTGACGTTTCCCACGGGTACTGACGCTGTGAGCGGGACCCTGCTGTCTGGCCTCTGCTGTCTGGACCCTGCTGTCTGGACCCTGCTGTCTGGCCTCTGCTGTCTGACCCCTGCTGTCTGACCCCTGCTGTCTGACCCCTGCTGTCTGACCCCTGCTGTCTGACCCCTGCTGTCTGACCCCTGCTGTCTGGACCCTGCTGTCTGACCTCTGCTGTCTGACCCCTGCTGTCTGGACCCTGCTGTCTGGACCCTGCTGTCTGACCTCTGCTGTCTGGACCCTGCTGTCTGACCCCTGCTGTCTGGACCCTGCTGTCTGACCTCTGCTGTCTGACCCCTGCTGTCTGGACCCTGCTGTCTGGACCCTGCTGTCTGACCTCTGCTGTCTGGACCCTGCTGTCTGACCCCTGCTGTCTGACCTCTGCTGTCTGACCCCTGCTGTCTGACCCCTGCTGTCTGGACCCTGCTGTCTGACCCCTGCTGTCTGACCCCTGCTGTCTGGACCCTGCTGTCTGGACCCTGCTGTCTGACCCCTGCTGTCTGACCTCTGCTGTCTGGCCTCTGCTGTCTGACCCCTGCTGTCTGACCCCTGCTGTCTGACCCCTGCTGTCTGGACCCTGCTGTCTGGACCCTGCTGTCTGACCCCTGCTGTCTGGACCCTGCTGTCTGACCCCTGCTGTCTGGACCCTGCTGTCTGACCCCTGCTGTCTGACCCCTGCTGTCTGACCCCTGCTGTCTGGACCCTGCTGTCTGACCCCTGCTGTCTGACACCTGCTGTCTGACCCCTGCTGTCTGACCCCTGCTGTCTGGACCCTGCTGTCTGGACCCTGCTGTCTGACACCTGCTGTCTGACCCCTGCTGTCTGACCCCTGCTGTCTGGACCCTGCTGTCTGGACCCCTGCTGTCTGACCTCTGCTGTCTGACCCCTGCTGTCTGACCCCTGCTGTCTGGCTGTTTTCTGTTCTTTGTCCTTTTCTTTTATTTCGACTCCTTTTGGATTAATAGGATATAATAATGATTATTTCCCCTTCATAAGGTTTTACATTATGTATTTTTTATTATTTTAATTGTTTCTCATGAATTAGCATTTTATCACCTCAAAACCTGACGTGGGAACCTTGTGGTGCCAACCCCCTCACTTGATTCCTTTCTCACTTTCGCTCTCCTGTGTTTCACATGGAATGCACTATTCTTTTTTTTTTTTTTTTTTTTTAAGAAATCACTATTTTCCGTGAGCACAGCGGTGGCCCCGGCTCGGGCAGTCTGGGGCCTACCTGTCCCCCGGAGGCACTTGACCGCGGTGGTGAAGCCCTTGGTCCGCGGCAGCAGGTGGTACTTGAGGACGGGAAGCCCCTTAGCAGCCGCCACCTCCATGCTGACACGGTGCTTGGTCTCTGTGAAGCGCGTCCCCTCGCAGTACAGGAGAAACTAGGATCGACACGGAGACAGAGGGTCACCCTGCAGAGCAGCTGGGGCAGGCGCATGTCCAGGCCACACCTGCCTCTCTGACAGGTAGCAAAGGTTGTGGCTGAATTTGTGGAAATCTTGCTTTAGCGAGCAGCATGGGTTAGGACTGAAAGGTTCTTTTATTCTAGGGCCAGAGTCTGCACTCCAATCACACATGTTCACTCACACAGGAGAGATCTCCAGAAAGAACTTTCCAGAAAGAAGTGAGACATGAAGGTGTGTCGGGGCAGCAGCCTCTGATCAGTGTGAAAACAGAGAGGGTTTCATCCACTTGCCACAGCGTGAGTTAGAAATGTTAACAGCAGGCCAGGCATGGTGGCTCAACCCTATAATCCCAGCACTTTGGGAGGCCAAGGCGGGTGGATCATGAGGTCAGGCGTTCGAGACCAGCCTGGCCAACATGGTGAAACCCCATCTCTACTAAAATACAAAAATTAGCTGGTCGTGGTGGTGTGCGCCTGTAATCCCGGTGCGGGAGCTGAGGGAGGAGAACTGCTGGAACCCGTGAGGCAGAGGTTGTGGTGAGCTGAGATCATGCCACTGCACTCTAGCCTGGACGACAGAGTAAGACTCCATATCAAAATAAAAAAAAGAAATGCTAACAGCAGGCTGGCAAGGTGGCTCATGCCCATAATCCCAGCACTTTGGGAGGTTGAAGTGGGTGGATCACCTGAGGTCAGGAGTTTGAGACCAGCCTGGCCAACATGGTGAAACCCCATCTCTAGTAAAAATACAAAAACTTAGCCAGGTGTGGTGGTGTGCACCTGTAATCTCAGGTATTTGGAAGGCTGAGACAGGAGAATTGCTTGAACCTGGGAGGTGGAGGTTGCAGTGACCCGAGATTGCGCCATAGAATTCCAACCTGGGTGACAGAGCAAGACTCCATCTTAAAACAAAACAAACCAAAAAACCAAAAAAAAAAAAAAAAACCCAGAAATGCTAACAGCACAGGCAGCCCATTTTCCAATACAGACCAGGAAGAAGGGACAGAAAAAGGGATGGGGACGCATACTGAGCAGGGCAGGCACAGCCAGGGCTCGCTGGGGGCACCCTGCCCTGCCCCTCCCCCGCCAGGTCCCCTTAGGATGGCCTGGTCAGAGCTGGGATTTCGGTGAACAGCAGGGAGGTGGCCCAAGAGAAGCCTCCACGCGGCCGGGCGCGGTGGCTCACGCCTGTAATCCCAGCACTTTGGGAGGCCGAGGCAGGCGGATCACAAGGTCAGGAGATCGAGACCACGGTGAAACCCCGTCTCTACTAAAAATACAAAAAATTAGCCGGGCGCGGTGGCGGGCGCCTGTAGTCCCAGCTACTCAGGAGGCTGAGGCAGGAGAATGGCGTAAACCCAGGAGGCGGAGCTTGCAGTGAGCCGAGATCGCGCCACTGCACTCCAGCCTGGGCGACAGAGCGAGACTCCGTCTCAAAAAACAAAAAACAAAAAACAGAGAAGCCTCCACGCCTGCAGCTCAGATGGGGAGCTCTGGCCCCATGGAAACAGTGCCCCGTGTGCAGAGGCTCTCCTGGGGTTTCCCAGCCTGGGACGCGGGCAGCGGTGCGTCAGGAGTGGGCGTGGCCGCCTCCCAGCACGCAGGGTGTCAGGCCGCTCTGCGCACTCACCCACATGTACTCAGGGTAGTCGGACAGGCGCTTCAGCCCTTCGATGACTGTGTCCCGGTCCTCCTCCCACTTCCGCTTGCAGAACACGATCTCCAGAAAGTACCACGTCCAGCCGATGAGGGGCACGTAGAGCAGCTCCTTCTTAGCGAGGACCTTGGAGCTCTGGAGGGAGGAGAAGGAGGGGCACCGGGCACTTCAGCATCAGACAGAGGCCAGGGGCTTGGCCAGGCTCCCGGCGCACCCAGCTCCTGCGTGGTGTTGCTCTGGGAGTCACGGCTTTGTGGCTCAGGGGGTCTGTTGTGAATGAGGACTTGGCTTCTGAGAGTGAGTGGCCCGCCCCAGAAAAGAGGAAACTGAGGCTCAGGCTTGGCTGAGGGGGCCTCAGGGAGGGTGGGTGAGCCCGATGCAGAGGGTACCAGGCTTCCTGGGGGTGGCCTGGGGGTGCTGCCTCACACAGGGGCTCTGACTGCAACGAAATTCCTCTGCCAGCATCGGGGAGTCGTTTAGGTTTCATCCGAGGCAGCTTAGCTAATGGAAGTGGTTCTGCGGGGATGCAGGTGGGGTCATCTCAAAGGCAAAGGCCATGATGAGAAAGGAGGGCACAGCTCGGGGACAGCTGAGGCCCTGCGGGCCAGGGCCCCTCAAGCAGCCAGGCACCACTGCCCAGCTCAAAGAGACTCCCCAGGAGGAACACTCAGGGACTCGGACCCCAGGGGCCTCTCCAGCACCTCCCCAGGGACTCCCCTGCTCCCCCAGCCCTTTCCCTGGGAACCCCAAGTCTCCCCCAGCTCCTCTGATGGGACCCCCACTGCTCCACCCAGTACCTCCCCCTGCAGGGCCCTCCTGCTCACCCCTGGCACCCCCCTACTCCCCTAGCTCCTCCCTGGGACCCCTGCCACTCTCAGCAACTCCCCTGAGACCCCCATGGCTCACCCTAGCCTCTCCCTGGGACACCCCCCGCTCACCCCCAGCCCTCCCTGGGACTCCCTACCCCGCTCACCCCCAGCCCTCCTGGGTCCCCCCTGTTCACCCCCAGCCCTCCCCAGGACCCTTGCTCAACCCCAGTCCTCCCCAGGACCCCTGCTCACCCCCAGCCCTCCCTGGGACCCCCCGCCATTCACCCTTAGCCCTACCCTGGGACCACCCCACCCCGCTCACCCCCAGCCCTCCCAGGACCCCCTACCCCACTCACCCCCAGCCCTCCCAGGACCCCCCCTCGCTCACCCTTGGCCCTACCCCGGGACCACCCCACCCCACTCAGCCCCAGCCGTCCCGGGACTCCCCCTTGCTCACCCCCAGCCTTCCAGGGACCCCTCCCCCCGCTCACCCCCGGCCCTCCCCGGGCCCCCGCTCACCCCCAGCCCTCCCCGGGTCCCCGCTCACCCCCGGCCCTCCCCGGGTCCCCGCTCACCCCCGGCCCTCCCCGGGCCCCCGCTCACCCCCAGCACTCCGAAGCGCTCACACATGGTCCACCCACAGAGGAAGTCGATCTCGAAGTTGTGGTTGAGGATGATGACCGCGTGCTCCTTCCCGAAGCGCTCCACCGTGGCCTGGTCCGTGAACAGCGTGCACTCCGTGCAGGACCACCACTCCAGCAGCATGACCAGCTCTGTGGACAGAGGGAGGGTGTCGGCACCGGTGGGACCCCTCCTCCTGGGATGGTCGGGGAGCGCCCGCAGGAGACACCTACGCTATTTTCATCCAGAGCGGAAGTCTCTGCTAAACATGAGTTTTGATGACTTACATTGAGTATGTTTTATGAAATTACAACGACCTTCTCTAAGCAACTGTTGGGAGGAGACAGACAGAAGGTAGCAGCAGAAAGGGGGAGAACTGCCACTCTGCACGGAGACACTGATCTTTACGCCCAATTACGATGCTCACGTGCGCCTTGGTGTGGCCGAGTACTGCACAGCCACACCCCCGAGACGCGCGGGAAGATGAAAAATGTTGCTAGATGATGAGGAAGCAGAATACAACCACTCATGTCCGCAGAACAGACGTGGGAGAAAACGCAAAGCGCTGGGTGGAATGGAATTATAGATGATCGAGTAATAGGAATTACACTTTCTCCTAAAACTTGCTTTGGGGTTACACTGGTTTTCCATATTTTAAAAAAGGTCATGTGAGGTCTAGCCCACCCCCAGGAAGGCTGACTGGGAGTGCCCTACGGGGCTTGCTGCTGGGCAGGCGGCCAGAGGCCTGCAGGGCCCCCAGAGACAGCAGGGCGCACCTGACCCCGTGGGTGCTGGTATGTGAGGGGTGCCAGTCCCTGCTTTGGGTGCTTGTCCCCCGCCCACCCACGGGGTCTTGGAGCCTCCTCCCTCGGTCCCTTCCCCTGGCTCCGGCCCCGTGGGCTTCCCAGGAGTGCCGGGGGGGGCCCGTGGCTGGGAACTCTGTTTGCAGGCAGGAGACCTGCGCGCCTGTGGGGACTCTGGGGACGCTGGGAACACGGCATTGTCTGTCTCCTGATGGGGACTCCGGGACGCCCTCATTCACCTTCAGGAGAACTGCAGGGCTGAAGGGTTCCATGGTGAGAACCACACATCTTTGTCACACGCAGGCCTCAGAGGGAGACAGTCCCGTTCAGAGGGCCGTGTAAGGAAGGACAAGAGGGAGGCCAAGCAGGTGGGCGTGTTGTCGGCTGCCGGAGTCTCGTGCCCCCCAGCCAGTCGTCCGGGAAGGACGGCCTCACAGAACCAGGATGCGGCTTCCTGCTCAGGACGGCCGCAGGTTTCTTGCGCTGGACACCAGCCCAGCTCTGAAGTGTGGGCTCTCTGCAAGGCCATCGCCCTGGGCTTCTTTTATACCAGTTATTTATAAAGGACACTAGAGACCAATTCCAAAGACATCCTGTACGGGTGAACAAGGGGCCGCTACCCGAGATCACGCAGCTCAGCCCAGGATGGCCAGAGACGCCTGCAGACAGTGTGCAGATGCAGGGAAGTGCCTTCCCAGAGGTCACGATGCTGTGTGCACACGCAGGCAAGCAGAAAGGACGCAGAAAGGAGAGAGGGAACTCAGGGTTTGTGGGGGCACCAAGGTACCCCAATTCCTTTAAAAGAGAAAGGTCGCCTGTGGGCAGAGGCAGTGGGCGGGAGGAAGTCCTGCGTGTGGGGAGAAGACCTGCTAACCAAGCCCCACAGCAGGCCTGGCCTGGCAGGGGCGCCCCCACCACTGGCTTGCCCCTGGCAAGTGCTCGAGACCTCTGCCTTTAGGGTCAAGCCCGGTGAGGGCTGGAGAGGAGGAATGAACTGAACGAGAGCCCACACAGCCAGCCAGACACAGGCACACTCCCCATGAGTGTTCCGGAGGGACAAGCTGTGCTGTCTGGACAATGGTCCCATCCAAAGGTCACCTGTGGCAAGCCCAGGGGCAGGCAGCCCTTTTCCCTTGCCGTTGGCATGTGAGGGCAGCCTGCAGCAGACCTCAGGACCCCTCGGCCGACGCTGGCTAACTGCAGACAGCTGTCAGCGTGGGCATCTGTAAACTGTCTTGCAGGGTGGGCGGCTCCTGGGCCCGACATGAAATTCCTTTCATCATTTCCTTCACTCAAATATATGCTTCCCTAAAGCACAATGAGTAAGCCAGCCGTAGCCTATTTTTCAACCGCTGATTTTTAAAAATCTAAAATTCTGGCCGGGTGCAGTGGCTCAAACCTGTAATCCCAGCACTTTGGGAGGCCAAGACAGGAGGATCACTTGAGGCCAGGAATTTAAGACCAGCTGCGGCAGCATGGCAAAAGCCCATCTCTACTTACAAATACAAAAAGGAGCTGGGTGTGGTGGCAGGCACCTGTAATCCCAGCTACTCGGGGGACTGGGGCATGAGAATCACCTGAACCTCAGAAGATGGAGGTTGCAGTGAGCCAAGATCACACCACTGCACTCCAGCCAGGGCAACAGAGAGACTCTGTCTCAAAACAAACAAACAAAAAAAAAACAACAAAAAAAAACCAGACAACAACAAACAAACCAAAAAAACCCTAAAATTCACCCAATAATAGTAACAATTTATCACGCATTGCTGTGCACCTGCTGTGTGTGCTGATTTAGGCTTTATAATACAGCTCAAAGGCAGGTGGTTTTGTCTGTGCTCTGCAGATGAGAAAGTTGAGGTTTAGACACTGAAGCCCTGACCGAGGTCCGCAGGGAGGGAGGAGCCTGGGCCAGGCTCTTTAAACGGCTCCAAACCTGCACCCTTCGCCCCAGCACCTATAGCTCTGCAGGTCAGATGACAGCAGAGACACACTGGCAGTGAGTTCAAAATGGGCAGCAAGAAAGTACCCGGCATTAAAGAACGAGAATAGGAATGAAGAAAATAAAACAGTGGTTCAGAGTCATTAAAAACCACTGTGGCTGGTGCGGTGGCTCACGCCTGTAATCCCAGCAGCCCAGCAGGCTGAGGCAGGAGGATCACAGGAGCCTAGGAGGTCGAGACCAGCCTGCGCAACATGGCAAAACCCTGTCTCTACAAAAAGTACAAAATTAGCTGGGCATGGTGGTGCGCACCTGTGGTCTCAGCTCCTCAGGAGGCTGAGGTGGGAGGACTGCTTGAGCCCAGGAGGTGGAGGTTGCAGGGAGCCAAGATCACACCACTGCACGCCAGCCTGAGCAACAGAGCAAGACCCTGTCTCAAAAACAAACAGCGACAAAGCCACTGTGATGTCTGCTCTCACCATACACCACTGAACTGGAAAAAGCTTCCACATAGCTCTGACTGGAGAAGGGCTCCCACAAACGTATTCATGGAAATACATCTAAGTGGAGAAAATCCCAAATCCAACGAGTCATAGAGGGAATTCACACACCCACGCAAGCCCAGCAGATGGAGAGGCTGATTACTTTTGTTTTTACTGAGGTGCTTTTCTTGTGTATTTGTGGTCATTCCAAATATCTGGGAATTTTATATTGATCTTCTTAACGTATACCTCAATATTCCTTATTTTAACGCTCTTTTTCTATTTTCTATTTTCTTGCATTAAAAACAAAAGAGATTTGCCTTTTCTTTCTTCATCTTTTTCTAATACTTTGGAAGTTATGTTTGATCTCTCTTTTTTCCTATCCTATACTTAACAAAGTTACCATTAAAATCTGAACCTGGGCTGGGCGCTCACGCCTGTAATCCCAGCACTTTGGGAGGCCGAGGTGGGTGGATCACCCGAGGTCAGGAGTTTGAGACCAGCCTGGGCAACATGGTGAAACACCATCTCTTATAAAAATAAAAATAAAAAAAAAATTAGCTAAGTGTGGTGGCAGGCACCTGTAATATCAGCTACTCAGGAGGCTGAGGCAAGAGAATTTCTAGAACTTGGGAAGTGGAGGTTGCAGTGAGCTGAGATTGCACCACTGCACTCCAGCCTGGGCAACAGATCAAGATTCCACCTCACACACACACAAAAAAAATCTGAATGCGCTTCCTGACAAACACAGAACATGAATCCCCACCTTGGATACTCTGGTCCTGATACCTGGGCTATGCTGCCCACCGTTTCAGACCTGCCTTTCTCCAACCTCACAATTTGGGCATTGTTGTTTATTTATTTATTTATTTATTTATTTTTTATTTTTTATTTTTTTTGAGACGGAGTCTCTCTCCGTCGCCCAGGCTGGAGTGCAGTGCCCGGATCTCAGCTCACTGCAAGCTCCGCTTCCCGGGTTCATGCCATTCTCCTGCCTCAGCTTCCCGAGTAGCTGGGACTACAGGTGCCCACCACCACGCCCAGCTAATTTTTTGTATTTTTTTTTGTTGTTGTTGTTGTATTTTTTTTTTTTTTTTTTTTTGAGGCGGAGTCTTCACTCTGTCGCCCAGGCTGGAGTGCAGTGGCACCATCTCGGCTCACTGCAAGCTCCGCCTCCCGGGTTCGCGCCATTCTCCTGCCTCAGCCTCCGGAGTAGCTGGGACTACAGGTGCCCGCCACCGCGCCCGGCTAATTTTTTGTATTTTAGTAGAGACGGGGTTTCACCGTGTTAGCCAGGATGGTCTCGATCTGCTGACCTCGTGATCCGCCCGCCTCGGCCTCCCAAAGTGCAGGGATTACAGGCGTGAGCCACTGCGCCCGGCCTGTTGTTGTATTTTTAATAGAGACAGGGTTTCACCATGTTAGCCAGGATGGTCTTGATCTCCTGACCTCGTGATCCGCCTGCCTCGGCCTCCCAAAGTGCTGGGATTACAGATGTGAGCCACCGCGCCCGGCCTGTTTATTTATTTATTTATTTATTTATTTTCTTTTTTTGAGACAGAGTCTCACTCTGTCACCCAAGGTGGAGTGCAGTGGTGCAATCTCAGCTCACTGCAACCTCCACCTCCCAGGTTCAAGTGATTCTCCTGCCTCTGCCTCCCGAGTCGCTGGGATCATAGGTGCCCCCACCATGCCAGGCTAATTTTCATATTTTTAATAGAGATGGGGTTTCACTGTGTTGACCAGGCTGGTCTTGAACTCCTGACCTCAGGTGATCCACCTGCCTCGGCCTCCCAAAGTACTGGGATTAGAGGCGTGAGCCACCACACCCGGCCAGGCATAGTTTTTATTTTACATAGGGTTTAGATTCATCCACCTCCTAATTTCTTTGGCTACTATTCTTTCTTGAAAATTAAACCCTACTTTTATAATTTTTGTTCTTACTGAAACACATCCTTAAAAAATATTTAAGTGAAGATCTACGGGCAGTAAAAGCTCTCATTTTTTTGGAGTGCACCACTTTTTATTTCATTTGCACTCTTGAACGACACAGAGTGCTAGGTTGGCCATTTTCCAGCACATTGAGGACCTTCCACCGTCTCCCACCACTGCTGCCTGCCATGAGAAATCTGCTGTCGGCCTCACTGCTGACCATCTAGCGTGGTTCTCCAGCTTTCCTCTCTGGGGATTTGAGGACCTCCTCATCTTTTTTTGAGACAGAGTCTCACTGTCACCCAGGCTGGAGTGCAGTGATGCAATCTTGGCTCACTGCAACCTCCACCACTCATGTTCAAACGATTTTCCTGCCTCAGCTGCCCAAGTAGCTGGGATTAGACACGTGCCACCAGGCTCAGCTAATTTTTGTATTTTTAGTAGAGACAGGTTTTCACCATGTTGGCCAGGCTGGTCTCAAACTCCTGACCTCAAGCGATCCTCCTGCCTCAGCTTCCCAGAGTGCTGGGATTAGAGGCGTGAGCCACTGTGCCAGGCTCCTCCTTGTCTCTGATGGTCTGTGATGCCCCAGGGCCTGCCTAGGTGTGGATTTCTGTGCATTTGCCCTGCTTGGTGTACATGGGCTCCCTGTAACTGCAGAATCGTACCTTCCTCAGTTCAGGAGGTCCTCAGGCATCCTCTCTTCCTACGCGGCTTCTCCTGTTCTCTCCTTTGGGGGCGGGGGCCAAAGCCCTATTTTATGAAGCTTCTCATTCTGTCCTTACATCTTTTCAGTCCTATTTCACATTTTTCATCTCCTTTGTGGTCAATGGATGATTTCTTCACATTGATGTCTGGTGTACCCATTCTTCTCTCATTAACTGTGTCTAATCTGATACAAAATCCATCTGTAAGTTTTTGCTTTAAAATATCTACAGTTTTCATTGATAGCAGTTCTACTTGGTTCTTTTTCAAGTCGGGGCACTTTGGGTGGTCTTTGGTCTACATCTGCTGTTTACATTGTCATTCTCGATTATGAACTCCTATTTAATTTTTCTTAATCTGTGGGATTCTTCAGGCCTAAATGAGAGACTTTCCCCAGAGTGTACTTTTGTTTGCCTCTGCTGAGACCCATGGTGTTAACCTAGCTTGTCTCATGCCCTCGCTCAAGAGTCCTGGTTTAGCTTCAGCTCCCTCTGTTACAGCTGCCCAAGGGTTAGGCTCCTCAAAGGCAGTGCTGACGTTCCATTTTCGCACACACACCCTGTTTTTTGCTAAAGGGATTTGGTGGAAGGGTGGAGCTAAGAGGTTTTTCTTTCCTTACTGTGAGCCCAGAAATGCATTAAAAAGCCAGTTTCATCCAGGATTTAGCTGTTTTGTAGTATTTTAGCTTCAGAATATTGCTAGAAAGTAAGAGTCTGTAATTTAGTTTTCATTAGTTAATATTTGCCCTTTTTGTATGTATTCATCTTATCCAGTTATACTTATGAATAACTCATTTGTATATTTTATATTATAGCATTTCCAATTCTTCCTTCCCACAAAAAAAGCAGCCTTTTATTTAAAAAAACAAACAAAAAAAAATCAGGAACTGAAGCTATAACACATTTGTTTTTATTTTTATTTTTTATTATTTCTTTTTTTGAGACAGGGTCTCGCTCCGTTGCCCAGGCTGGAGTGCAGTGGCGCAGTCTCGGCTCACTGCAAGCTCCTCCTCGTGGGTTCACGCCATTCTCCTGCCTCAGCCTCCCGAGTAGCTGGGACCACAGGCACCTGCTACCATGCCTGGCTAGTTTTTTGTATTTTTAGTAGAGACGGGGTTTCACCATGTTAGCCAGGATGGTCTCGATCTCCTGAACTCATGATCCACCCACCTCGGCCTCCCAAAGTGCTGGGATTACAGGCTTGAGCCACCGCGCCCGGCCAGTATAACACATGTAAGACAAGCTGGTCTAAAGACTCCACTAGTCTTTCTGCAGACGGTGGAATGTCCTAGGCATAGAAAGTTAGCTGACATAGGCCGGGCGCGGAGGCTCATGCCTGTAATCCTAGCACTTTGGGAGGCCGAGGTGGGTGGATCATGAGGTCAGGAGATCGAGACCATCCTGACTAACATGGTGAAACCCCATCTCTACTAAAAATACAAAAAAAATTAGCCGGGCGTGGTGGCAGGTGCCTGTAGTCCCACCTACTCAGGCGGCTGAGGCAGGAGAATGGCATGAACCCAGGAGGCGGAGCTTGTAGTGAGCTGAGATCGCACCACTGCACTTCAGCCTGGGTGACAGAGCGAGACTCCATCTCAAAAAAAAAAAAAAAAGTTAGCTGACATAAACAGCCTTTTCAGCAGTGCTACCGGCTCCAGAATTGGAAGGAGATCGTGGAGACAGGGTTACAGGCCTACCATTTCCCATATGAGACAAAGTGTGTATGTGCTCACTGTTTCCCATAGAAACAAAGTGTATCTGGGACCCAGGGTTTCCCATATGAGACAAAGTGTTTACAGCTGGGCTCACCGTTTCCCATATGAAACAAAGTGTACAGGCACTCATGCAAAAACATGGAAACAGCATGAGAGTGTGAAATAAAACGTAAGAATCCCCTCCTTTCCCCACTCCCTGGATATCAGCACCACGCAGTTTTCTCGGGCATCCTTCTGAGATTTTTCTTTTTTTCTTTTTAAGACAGAGCCCTGCTCTGTTGCCCAGGCTGGTGTGATCTCGGCTCACTGCAACCTCTACCTCCCAGGTTCAAGCAGTTCTCCTGCCTCAGCCTCTCGAGTAGCTGGGATTACAGGCATGTGCCACCATGCTCAGCTAATTTTAAAAAATTAATTAATTAATTAATTATTATTATTTTTTGAGACAGAGTCTCGCTCTGTCGCCCAGGCTGGAGTGCAATGGCATGATCTCGGCTCACTGCAAGCGCCGCTTCCCGGGTTCACGCCATTCTTCTGCCTCAGCCTCCCGAGTAGCTGGGACTACAGGCACCCACCACCGTGCCTGACTCATTTTTTTTTTTTATTTTTAGTACAGATGGGGTTTCACCATGTTAGCCAGGATGGTCTCGAGCTCCTGACCTTGTGATACACCATCTCAGCCTCTCAAAGTGCTGGGATTAATTTTTTGTATTTTTAGTAGAGATGGGGTTTCACCATGTTGCCCAGGCTGGTCTTGAACTCCTGACCTCAGGAGATCCACCTGCCTCGGCCTCTCAAAGTGCTGGGATTACAGGCATGAGCCACCGTGCCCAGCCCCTTCTGGGATTTTTCTACACATGTACACACCACACACACAGTGTCCTTTCTTAAGAAACAAAATGAATCATAGCATACTATGGACTTTGTTGTATACTTTCTTTTTCACTTAAAACTGTACGTGTAAGATGAAGGCTCTCCATGATGGCCGCAGAGGGTCCCTGTATGGGTGCGGCATAATTAGTCTCCAGTGACAGGTGCTTAGGTTGCTGCCAGTTTTGTACTAATATAAAAATAATACAATAATGAGGATACCTGTGATAAAATGAGAACACCTGTCCCGTTGCACACTTTTGCACATGTCTCTGTAGGTTGCATGTCTGTGGAATTGCTGAGTTGAAGATTGCAACCACTTAAACTGTTGACAGCCACTGCCAAACCACCCTCCAGAGATGTGGCTGTTCACATCCCCACCACACCCGGCGTGAGCAGTTACCCGTCCACGGTGGGTGTTGTCACCAAGCCTCTGAGTCTCTGTCCACGTGACAGGTAAAGACTGGTTTCTCTATGTATAAATACACACACACCCACAGAAGCACATACGGACAGACACACAGCTACACATGTGTTTGATGTGCAGGGAGGTAGGACGCCTTTTCTTTCAGGGATGCATGCTGAAATACACTTCAGCATGCCCCGGTGTTGGTGCAGTGTGAGCAGGACACACGAGGGGCCGTGTAGGGAGCTGTTGGAGCTTGGTAATGGGTGAACAGAACTCAACTCTCTCTTTACTTTTGTTTGTTTAAAGATTCCCATATGCTCTGGTAAACCGTGGGAAGCTGCCATTGCTGTGGGTCAGAATGGTCAGACTGGCACATCACACAGCTCAAGCTAAGGAAAAGAGGTGGCCTTTCTACAGCCTGCCAGCCAGATGGCCTCAGCGCCTCCCGCAGAGCCCTCACTTCTGGCCTGAGAGCCCACGACTGCCCCGTCCATGGTCCCGCGCCGCCCCTACGGGAGCCCCAGGTGGCGGGGACTGGCCCAGCAGACACTCACGGCTCCAGAGCGAGTAGGCGAGGCGGCAGTTGAGGCGGCGGTAGAGCTGCTTGCTGACCGGCCAGAGCGCCAGCGTGCACAGCTGGACGAAGTTGATGACCAGACCGCTCACCACGAAGACGAAGCCAACCAGCAGGTGCAGCACGAACTGGGTCTTCAGGAAGGCCAGCAGGCCCATGGCGCTGCTCAGGAGCGGGTGCACGGCCCCTCGCTGAGGACAGCCGTCCTGCAAAGACAGGGACAGGGACAGCGTCAGGGTGGCCACGCCTACACCCCCACGGGAACACCGGGGTACTGCTCACTGCACACCCTTCACATGCCTCACGCTCAAACACACATGCTGCACAGCACACTGCAAACCCCACACACCACACAACACAGCATACCACAAACCACACACACACCACACACCACAGCGCACCACAAACCACACACACACCACACACCACAGCGCACCGCAAACCACACACACCACACACAGCGCACCGCAAACCACACACACACCACACACCACAGCGCACCGTAAACCACACACACCGCACTGCAAACCCCACACACCACACCGCGAACCCCACACACACCACACACCACAGCGCACCGTAAACCACACACACCGCACTGCAAACCCCACACACCACACCGCGAACCCCACACACACCACACACCACAGTGCACCGCAAACCACACACACACACACCACATACCACAGCGCACCCAAACCCCACACACACCACACAACACAGGACACCGCAAACCCCACACACACCACACACCACAGCGCATCGCAAACCACATACACACCACAGCGCACCGCAAACCACACACACCGCACTGCAAACCCCACACACACCGCAAACCACACACACACCACACACCACAGCGCACCGCAAACCACACACACCACACACCACAGCGCACCACAAACCACACACACGCCACACACCACAGCGCACCAGAAACCCCACACACACCACACACCACACTGCAAACCACACACACACCACACACCACACTGCAAACCCCACACACAACACACACACTGCAAACCCCACACACACCACAAACCACACACCCACTGCAAACCACACACACACCACACACCACAGCGCACTGCAAACCACACATACCACACACCACACTGCAAAACCCACACACAACACACACACCTCAAACCCCACACACCACACTGCCAACCACACACCTACTGCAATCCACACACAAACCACACACAAAAACGCACCGCAAACCACACACACACACCACATACCACAGCGCACCCAAACCCCACACACAAAACACAACACAGGACACCGCAAACCCCACACACACCACATACCACAGCGCACCGCAAACCACACACACCACACACCACAGCACACCACAAATCCCACACACCACACCACAAACCACACACGCCACACACCACAGCACACTGTAAACCCCACACACCACACATCACACCGCAAACCCCACACACAACACACACACCGCAAACCCCACACACCACACACCACACCGCAAACCACACCACACCACAAACCACACACATGCCACACACCACACACATGCCACACACAGCACACCACAAACCCCACATACACCACAAACCACACTGCACCACAAACCCCACACACACCACACACCACACCACAAACCCCACATACACCACACACCGCAAACATGCCACACACACCACACACACACTATATATACCACACCACACCATAAACCACATACACCACAAACCACACACACGCCACAAACACAGCACACTGCAAACCACACACATGCCACACACACACACTTTGTACCACACACCACACACTGCAACACATCCCCCCACCCCAAGCACACTCATATGCACCACAGTCTCACACAACACACACCACAGGCATAAACATGCCACGCTCACACACACACACTCTTCCATGCAAACCAGAAAGAAAAACGAAAAGACTAGAAGAAATATACCCAAATATTGAGAGTGATTAACTCAAGGTGAAGGCACCATAATTTTTATTTGATTTAGTATCTCATTTAAAAGATCCAAATTGCACAATAAATCTCTGCAAACAGAGCCAGGAGGCCTCACGAACCCCTCAGTGTGGGAATCAATGCTTTTCACTCCCACGCTCGTGTGCGTATTTTAAGCTTGAAAGATTTCTGTTCTGGTTTCCCGCACAAAAGGAGCGACTCCCCAGGGGCTCCACGGGCTCCCCCTTTCCTTCTACGCAAGTCTCAGTTTCAGCGGGGAAGCTGGCAGACCCCCACTCTCAGCAGCACTGCTACTGAGCGGCCTTGTGACCCCCATGTGGAAGAGGAAACCCGCGACCCCCGCGTGGAGGGGGAACCCGCGGCCCCCGGGTGGAGGGGGAAACCCGTGACCCCCGCGTGGATGGGGAAACCGGCGACCCCCGTGTGGAGGGGGAAACCGGCGACCCCCGCGTGAAGGGGGAACCTGCGGCCCCCGGGTGGAGGGGGAACCCGCGGCGCCCCCGTGGAGGGGGGAAACTGTAGCCCCCGGGTGGAGGGGGGAACCTGTAGCCCGCGGGTGGAGGGGGGAACCTGTAGCCCCCGGGTGGAGGGGGGAACCTGTAGCCCACGGGTGGAGGGGGGAACCTGTAGCCCACGGGTGGAGGGGAAACCCTGGCAGTCAGGCTGGCAGTGCTGCCAGCCCCTGGCTTGGCCCTCTGGAAGGGCACCAAGTGCACTCCCATGGCCGGCACAGGGGCAGGCTCTGGAGTGGTGCCAGCTGGCCCTCTACATTCCCAGGGCGGCCCCTGTTCCACGCCGCCGGCTGCCCCCACTGCGGCCATTCTTACACCCAGAGCAAGGCTCTCCATGGACGCCCACCCCAACCTCCTGGGAAACCCACTGTCCCGACTCCATGGAGCGCCCTCCATGGAGACCCCCGCCCTCCGCCTCTCAGGGATTTGCGGACACTGCCTGAACGGCACTCAGGGGCCACCGATGCCAGTGTCGCTCCCACCACCCTTGGACGTTCTCAATCTGGAGCATTAAAAGTCACCTCTCCCGGACACTGGGCCCTTGGCTCCCCAGACACCGTGGGGACAAGAGCTCTGGTCGTGGTTTAGAAATGGGCCCGAAACAGTTCCGCCCCTCCCCACAAAAGGTGGAGGGGTCCTCCTTCCCTTTCTGACTGTGGCCTGGACTTGGTCGCTGCATCTGATGAACAGCCTTGCAGAAATGTGCTATGTGATTGTCAAGGCTGGGTCACAGAAAGGGCGGCTTCTGCCTGGCTCTGCTCCCAGGATGGCCACATCACAAGGACGTGTGAGCGGCAGGTCCTGCCTGTGTGGAAGGGGCTGACCTCATGCCCCTGAGGGGGCCGCCCGGGAGGCAGGCCCTCTGGCCCTGGTCAAACCTTCAGATGAGCCCAGCCCTGGCATCAGCTCACCTGCAACCCCAGGGCACCCAGCTAAGTCGCTTCTGAATTGCTGACTCCACGAACTGTGGGGTGGAGGAGTTCTACTGTTTTATGCCACCACACTGTGGGCTCGTTCATCAAAGCGGCAACAGGAAATTATTACGCCACAGAGAAAGGACAGAAAAGATAAGGGGGCAACAAAAACACTTTTTAGGGGCTTAACTTGTTCCACGGTCTGCGTCGAACACCGCTCACGCATTCCCAGACTCAGACAACCCCAGCGGGACGCCATCACTGCCCCAGTTGACAGGTGAGCAAACAGAAGCACAGAGAGGCTTAGTGCATCATATGAGGCCACACAGGGAGTCAGTAGTAGAGCCAGTGCCAGTCCAGGCAGCAAGGCTCAGAAGTCAGTGCTCACCCAGACACACTGCAGCCCCCCAGGGTAGGCAGGGGCCCCTTAGAGCAGAGCCTCAGACACGTGGGACGGACCAGGCTTGCTGTCTCAGAACGCCTTTCTTGAGCTAGAGATGATGTATTCAACCAGACCTTGGGTTTCACAGGGTGGGGGCCGCCCTGCAGTCCATCACCTGCCCCACCTGGCACACAGCAGAGCCCCAGGAGACCAGGTAGTTCTCACCCAGGGGCACACATCACTCCACACTGGCCCAGAAGAACCGGGGTCCCGAGAAGCCCGCTTGAGGGCCAGCACATCAGCTGTGATGCTCTAAGAAGCAGATGCCCGGGCTCCACAGCAGACCTGCGCTGATTCCATTGCTAGGGCGCAAAGTAGAAGAATCTGACTTTTCTTTTTTTTTTTTTTTTGAGACAGATTCTCACACTGTTGCCCAGGTTAGAGTGCTGTGGCGCCATCTCGGCTCACTGCCGCCTCCTGGGTTCAGGCAATTCTCGTGCCTCAGCCTCCCGAGTGGCTGGGACCACAGGTATGCACCGCCATGTCCAGCAAATTTTTGTATATTTAGTAGAGACGAGGTTTTGCCATGTTGGCCAAGCTGGTCTCAAACTCCTGACCTGAGGTGATCCGCCCAACTTGACCTCCCAAAGCACTGGGATTACAGGCGTGAGCCACCACGCCCAGTCACGAAGTTTATTTTTAAAAATCAGATTCTCAGCCGGGTGCGGTGGCTCACACCTGTAATCCCAGCACTTTGGGAGGCTGAGGCAGGCGGATCACTCGAGGTCAGGACTTGGAGACCAGCATGGCCAACACGGTGAAACCCCCTCTCTACTAAACATACAAAAATTCGCCAGGTGTGATGGTGGGTGCCTGTAATCCCACCTACTCAGGAGTCTGAGGCAGGAAAATCGCTTGGACCTGGGAGGTGGAGGTTGCAGTGAGCTGAGATCACACCACTGCACTCCAGCCTGGGTGACAAGAGTGAAACTCCGTCTCAAAAAAAGAGAACTTCGCCCAGGGACAATTCACACAGGACTCAGACGGGCTTGCTACTCCGCGCACAGCGTGATGGGTGTTGACAAGCTGAGCCACCTGTGACCCCACCACACTGCAACAGGGAACATTTCCATCCACGTCCTTCCCCACCCAGCACTACAACACGGATCAGCTTTCCACCTCTATCAGTTAATTTACCTTTTCTAGAGGTTCACAAACACAGAATCCCACGGCATCTGGCCCAGCCGGTCCAGCGCAGTGCTTCTGAGACGGCCCGGGACAGCACCCAGGGGCGCATCCGTGGCTGCCGAGTGACCTCCAAGGCATGGACGTGCCACGGTGATATGCTCCCTGCTGACAGGCAGCCAGCACCCAGCCTTTGGGGGCCAGACAGAGCCATGACACACATGCATGTCCCAGCCTCTGCGTGGATGCAGCTTCCCCTCGAGAATCCACTTTATCAACCATCCTCGGTGTCACAAAGCGGCCAGTCCCTGGTCCATCACCTGAACCTCTGGGCTAGAAAGTCTACACAGACTCCCTGGAGAGCCCACGCCTGCCCTCTGGCACACGTTTCTCCTGGCCCAGGTGCCACACAGCACTCACTGCCCCCGGAACTCTGGCGTCTCGGGTCCAGCTCCACTCACGGAAGTCTGCAGCAGGAAGTCTCAAAAAGGGTGAATGGAGCCGGCCAAGGCCACATCAGAGGGGCTGGCTTCAGCCCAGGAGCCCAATTCTAGCAGCAAGTCCACCACCCTGCTCTGTGGCCCATGGTCACACCTGGGACAGTGTCCCCCAGCGGTCTGCATGGCCCACAGCTTTCTGACGTGCTCCCTCGCTGACAGCCACCTGGCTGGATCATCAACCTCTACCTCCTGGAGGTCCTAGATACGGAGTCAAAACACATGTCTTCATCACTTACTGTGGACCAGGCTCCATTCCAAGAAACACCTGCTGTTCACCTGCTTAATTCCAGCCAGCAGAACTCAGGGGGCTCTCCCGCCTGCCTGCCCCAGCAAGAATGCCCAGCACAGTTTCCCTGGGCCATCGCCCCATGTCTGTCCAGCCAGCAGTGTAGTCGCACTCACAGACCTCTCAGGTACCCTATTCCGCCTCCCCGCACGCAGCCCACCTGGACCTCCTTGATAAACGTGACTGCGCAAACCTCCAATGGCAGTGGGCAGAGGCCGCCTCCCTCCCTGCAGAAGGGTGATGGTGAGGAAGGTGCCCTGCTCGGCCACACGGGTCCCCGTCTCCAGCTTCAAGGTCCTTCGGGCTGGCAGAGCAGGAGAGCATTGGGAGGGGCCTGGACGCAGTGGCCCCCAAAAGCTCGTGAGCCCATTAAGGTGATTTTTAGAAAATTATATATCCCCAGGCAATGTGAAGTTGACATCTAGATTTTTTAAATTTATTTATTTATAGAGACAGGATATCGCTCCGTCACCTAGGCTGTAGTGAGGGCAGTGATGCCATCATGACTCATGCAGCCTTGATCTCCTAGGTTCAAGTGATCCTCCAGCCTCAGCCTCCCAGAGCACTGGGATTACAGGCATGAGCCACTGCACCTGGACAACTTCTACTTTTTTTTTTTTTTTTTTTTTGAGACGGAGTCTCGCTCTGCCGCCTGGGCTGGAGTGCAGTGGCCAGATCTCAGCTCACTGCAAGCTCCGCCTCCCGGGTTCACGCCATTCTCCTGCCTCAGCCTCCGGAGTAGCTGGGACTACAGGTGCCGCCACCTCGCCCGGCTAGTTTTTTGTATTTTTAGTAGAGACGGGGTTTCACCGTGTTAGCCAGGATGGTCTCGATCTCCTGACCTCGTGATCCGCCCGTCTCGGCCTCCCAAAGTGCTAGGATTACAGGCGTGAGCCACCGCGCCCAGCCAACTTCTACATTTTTAAGCCCAAGTTTAAATATGCAAGGGGTGTAAAGTCTGGCATATTGTAGATTTTGACTTCGTAAAGCGTAGCTTTTTTCTTTCTCTCCAATGTAGCTAGTAGAACCTAAACGCCATCATGATTTCACAGCCACCACTGGCACCGATTTTCAAACCCCACAAAAAAAGCTCTTCTGAACAGCTGGCTTCATTCCATTTGCTCCTGGAATCTGCATTCCCACTGCCCTTCTTCCACGGGGTTTTATCATTGTGGAATATATATATATATATTTATTTTTTTTTTTTTTTTTTTTTTTTGAGACGGAGTCTCGCTGTGTCTCCCAGGCTGGAGTGCAGTGGCGTGATCTCGGCTCACTGCAAGCTCCGCCTCCCGGGTTCACGCCATTCTCCCGCCTCAGCCTCCCAAGTAGCTGAGACTACAGGCGCCCGCCACCACGCCCGGCTAGTTTTTTGTATTTTTAGTAGAGATGGGGTTTCACCATGTTAGCCAGGATAGTCTCGATCTCCTGACCTCGTGATCCACCCGCCTCGGCCTCCCAAAGTGCTGGGATTACAGGCTTGAGCCACCGCGCCCGGCCCATTGTGGAATATATTAAAAGTCTCTTTTGCTTGACATTAGGGTTGAAAGTCTTTTATCGATCACCCTAAACTAATATTCTGCAATGAAATATGTATGAACATCTAAATTCACTTGCATATTTCTTACGCACAGGCTTTAAGCTAAAAAGGTCTCCCGGGCTACGTCACGACACTTCCTCCCATGTCCGTCCACATCGCCTACGAATCAGGACAGCCTGCTTACTAGGACACCATCAGCACACCCAAGAAACCAACGCCGACAGAACACTGCCAAACATCCCCGTCCCTGTTCCCATTTCACCAACTGTCCCCAGACGACCTTCCTAGCTTTGGGGACGCAGGGCCCCGAGGGGACACACATACATTTGGATGGCGTGTCTCTCTGCCCCCTTTCCCCGAGACACTCCCCGCCTATTCTGGCCTGACGGTGTTGAAGAGGCTGAGGCAGCTCTCTGCAGCGTGCCCCACACCCTGCATTTGTCCGTTTCCTCATAATTAACTCAGATTCAACATTTCTGGTCAAGAATGCACGGCAGAGCCACTGGGTGCTTCCTGCCACATCCCATCGGAGGCACATAAAGCTACTTGGCAAGCGACGCGGAACCTCCTCTCACTTGGTGATGGTGGCACCACTGACACCCTGACTGCAGCAGGCAGCCCGGGCAGGCCCCCAGCACCCCAGGGCCCTTGGAGAACGCCTGGGAGAGAAGAACCACACAGGGTGGGACCTCCAGGGGCCCGTGGACCTCTGGGGCTCCATCTGATTTCTGGGGTTGGATGCCTTAGCCGGGAGGTGGGACAGTGGGCCTCTCCAGTCCCCATGGCACTTTCCACGGCTGCTCAGACACCACCAAGATGCCGAGGACACTGAGCTGCTTCTGAGTCCCTTCATTAAACAACAGGTTTGGGTCGCCCGGAAGCCTGGCGTCAGCGCATCTCAGTCCTGGGGTGTGATGGCTGCTTCTTGGGTTTCGTCATGGCCCCCGCACAAGCTACCAGGGTCTGCACCTTCTTAGATCAGGGGAGCAAAGGTGAGGGACGAGGCCGCCTCTGTCTGGGCAGGGGCAGAACACTGCTTGCCAATCAGAGCCCAGCCCCACACGCCCACACCCAACTCTGTCACCTTTTGTTAGGGTGAACTGGGTTCCTTCCACAAAGGTAACACCCAGGTCCTTGAGATGTGACCTTATTTGGAGAAAGGGCTCTTAAAATGGTAATTAAGTTAAATGATATCATAGGGGAGACTGTGTGCAGTCAGAGCCCAGGTGAGAAGCCTCGGGAGGAATCCTTGACCTCTCCAGGACCTCCAGGACCACAGGACGACCACAGGCCTGCAGCTGCAGCCCAGCCTCTGGTGCCGTCACACAGCCCAAGCGCACTCACAGGCTGCCTCATCCCAGATCCGTAGCTGGAGAGGTACCGGCCCATCCCCGTGTTCCGCCATCCAGCCCACCCCACCCCCAATCCCAGGTCCTTCGCCGCAGCATGTGACCCTCCTCCCGTCGCTGGTCCCTGCGACCCTCTTCCTCCAGAACCGGCCAGGCAGAGGCTCTCACCCACACGCAGTCTCCCCAGGGACCCCCCTTCTTTGCCAAAAACCCCAACCTTTCCGACGACACCTTTTTATGGAATGGAAACTACAGTTCCAAGCCCACCACCTCCACGCCGCTGCCAGGCCCACCAGGCCCCGCCATTTCTTCCTTCTGAACAGAGGAGTCCCTGGTTTTCTCTGCACACATGGGATGGTGACTTCGTTTCTATGAGGGGTCAACACCAGTTCCTCTATCCGTGAGCCTTTCATGCCTCTGCCACCAGCACCGAAATCCCCCAGAGGAGATGGCACTGCCTCCGAAATACAGCACCATCTTCCCAAAATGCCACAGAATGCCCACCCCAACCGGCGTCCTGCTCTGTGCAGGGGCAGGAGCTGGGCAGAGCTGGGGTGGGACCTGCTATCCTTGGGTCCTGGGGTCCAGGGAGAAGGTGTCGCTACTAACAACTATTCTGGGATCAGCAGACGCTCCCAAACCCTGGAAGCCTCCCTTTGCCCTGCCCGAGCCACCCTTCCGAAAGAAAGGCTAGCTCTCAGCAGACAGCAGTTGGTGGAGGAGAAAGACATTTCAGGATGCCAAAAGTACATCATTTCTGATGCTCTAGACGGGAGTTTTGAATTGTGGGATAAAGATAACTTTTTAGTTCCATATGGATTTCAGTGATCCAAATCCAAGTCCATAATGGCAAACTGAGAAACGGCTGTCAGCTCCCTCCTTCCCCCCTTCTCCTTCTCTGTCCCACCCACCCTGCACCTAAGTGCTCTGGTGTAGTGGGCCGAGCAGACCTGGCCCCTGGGAGGTGGTGGCATGGGAGGGCCTTGTGTGCCGGCTGCACAGGAGGGGACCGCAGTGAGCCCTGGCTCTCAGCGTGCTGGGGAAAGCTCCGCTGTATTGTCAGGAGACGCTGGAGGAGAAAGTCCACCATCAGGAACAGTAGAGACACGGCGATATCTCAAAGGGTCTTCATTTAGGTGGCAATGCTTACTATTCAGAACACTGCCAAGAACCCGGAAATAAACCAGACACACTTTCTGAGCAGCCAGCCTAGGTGTCCCATAAGGAAAGAGACTTCACTCACGGTGGACTTTTCGGGCCCCGCATTGGGTCCTCCTTCCTCCCACTTTAAATGCAGCGTGGACAAGTGTGACGGGCTGGTTTCCTGGCCCACGGCTCATTGGAAGTGTGGGCTGGGGAATGGGGATGAGGGGCTTGCAGAAGGCAGTCATGCTGCTGACAGCACCACCTGGGGCAGAAACGAGCCCAGGACGTGAGGCCCCTTGGAGGCCACTGAGCACCGGGGGCATGGTTGTAGGCTCTCAACGACATCACGTGTGAGGGCACAATGCGGCCACCGTGGCCCGCATTGACCTCGCTGGAATGCTGAGAGACAGCGGTGTCATAGTCACCACATTATCTGAGAAGTCTGGTGAGCAGCAAAGGTACTACTAAGCATTCAAGTAAAATTTTAGATGAAATAAACACAATCCTATTTTGAGGTTTAAAGGGCAAACTTCAGTTCTTGGGTAAATTCACTTAGAGAGACCACCTTATCTTTTCATAAGCCTGAAAAATATGAAATCGTTGCCAGCCTAACCTCATCAGCATTTGGAATTAGCAGGATCCTAAAAGTCTGGTAGGAAAAGGTGAAACTGTCAGTCTGTGCAGACAATTGTGTGGCCTCAATACCCAGGAGAATCCAAATCCATTGCAACAGGAACAAGAGTTGATAGTGATGCTGATGGGAATAACGTACAACATGCAGATTGCAGTGGCCTCTAAATCAGTCAGAAGAGACCAAGATGATCACAGAGTTTATCTCTTGCTCCCTTAATGGTTCCAGGTCACTGGTGGCTCTGTCCCACGTGGTCATCTGGGCCCAGGCTCTGGGGGCTCCACCACCTTCATTCAACACACGGCTTCCGAGACTGCCTGGCTGGTGCCTTTCAGGCAGGCGGGAGAGGAGGGAACTGGAAGTTTAGGGGCGGGGCTGCCTTCTACAGCAAGTGGGATGCAAGTTCGCAGCCCGGTGCAAGTGCTTACAGCTTGGGAGGACACGGATATATCATCTCCTTGTGTGTTCAGGAGCCAAGGAGAGGGACCCAGCAGACCACACCTCCACAGGAACACACAAAAGCAGGAGGTATCTTGAAGGAGAGTGCAGATCGCAAAAACAAAGAAAAAATACCTAAACACAAGCTTCAGAGGAAATAAAGCCTCTATGAGGAACACAGAACATCTTGAAAGATACAAAAGCAGAGCTGAACACATGGAAAAACCCCATGTGACCAGGCTGCAACCATCCCTTCCCTGCACACATGCCCTTGGCAACGTGCAGCTCTTCCTGTCAAGACACAGAGTCTACTCCCCACCCTTCTGAACCCAGGCTGGCTTCAGAGCTCACCCCATCAATAGTGGTACGAGTGGTGTCACAGGATTTCCAAGCCAGTCTTTAGAGCCTTGCCACTCCCTTAGACCCTTGTGGCCATCAGAGGTGGTGGCTTAGGCCAGCCTGCCAGAAGGTGGGCCCACATGGAGCAGAAATGAACCAGAAATTGACCATTCCACCTGAGGTTCTCCAGGCAGCATTAGCTGACGGCAGCTACTCCAGTGACCCCAGGGGTAACCAGCAGAAGAACCACGTTGCTGAGCCCAACCCAAATTGCTGACCCACAGAATTGAGGGCCCCCCACATGGCGGTTGTTTCAAATTGATACATTTTGAGGTGGTTTGTTAGATAGTAATACATAAATGATAAATTTAAATATATAATTGAATCCTAATTAAAATAGCAAAAGCTTCCCCTCAGCCCCAGAACTAGACACGCTGATTCTGTAGTTCATATGGAAAACTAAACAGGAAAGAAAAGCCAAGAAAATCATGAAAAAGAACAAGAAAATAGCCTTAAAATGTATTACAACATCTAGAAAGCCTCAATAATTAAAATAGCACAGTAATGGCTTATCAGCAGACATGCAGACCAACAACTGAGACTAAAGAGTCGATGCTCCACTGACTAGGAGCAGCTGTCTAGAGCACCTTGGCACCTGGAGCAGGGTGTGGATCTGCAGCCACTGTTTGGGGACTTGGATCCCATGTGCACTAAGCACTGACTACAGGTTAGTCAACAACACACATCTCACATGATCCATTCCATTTCTATTGTATTTATATTTCTACTGTATTTAGATACTGATAAAATAAATAAAATACAAAATTAACTTAAAACCACTGCTAGATTCATGAGAATCTTTTAGCATTGCCTATTTTCTCAACCAATGGATTTAAAGGCACAATTATATGACATACTTAAAACCACTCCTCCAATTCTGGATAACAGAACCCTGCCTTTTGCAACATGCAAATCACTGTGGGTCACCTACCTGCCACCACCCCCTTTGCTGGTAACAGAACCTCCTGCTATTATGGCAGTGCACACACTTGAATATGGGAGGGAAGCCCAGCCCCAGATCGAAGCCATAAAGGTAATCCCATCCCCTCTTTGAGCAAGTGATCCAGGGATGGGATGGGCATGTGCCCTGGGTCCAGCCAGGGAGAAGTCTGCAGGGGTTTTAAGGGAGGCTTTTGCTTTCCTAAGACAATAAACAAATACCTCTGGTCATCCCCTTTGTTGTTCTTCCCTCCCTCAGTAAGGAGATGGCGTCTGAAGGTACAGGAGCCACTATGGGAGCGTGAAGCCCATAGGCGTGAGGACAGAAGACCAACGCTGTTGGTAGAAGGTGGAAGGTCCCAGGTCCCCTTAGGGTCTGGGGAGCAGCTGAGGTCACACCAGCAGCTGCCCTCTTCAAGAGGTGGGGAGGACAAGAGGTAACAGTGTTTAAATCACTATCTCTGTTACCTTTGGCCAAAAACACACCTTACATCATCGACAGCTATGACTCTTACTCACGTGGGCCTGGCATAGAACACAGATGCTTGATCAATGCTTTCTTTTTTTTTTTTTTTGAGACGGAGTCTTGCTCTGTCACCCAGGCTGGAGTGCAGTGGCCGGATCTCAGCTCACTGCAAGCTCCGCCTCCCGGGTTCACGCCATTCTCCTGCCTCAGCCTCCCGAGTAGCTGGGACTACAGGTGCCCGCCACCTCGCCCGGCTAGTTTTTTGTATTTTTTAGTAGAGACGGGGTTTCACCGTGTTAGCCGGGATCGTCTCTCGATCTCCTGACCTCGTGATCCGCCCATCTCGGCCTCCCAGAGTGCTGGGATTACAGGCTTGAGCCACCGCGCCCGGCCGATCAATGCTTTCTAAGTGAATGGCTCATATTCAACATACATACATTTGTGAGAAACAGCCAGCACAGGCCAGGCACAGTGGCTGACGCCTGTAATCCCAGCACTTTGGGAGGCCAAGGCGGGCAGATCACTCGAGGTCAGGAGCTTGAGACCAGCCTGGCCAACAGGGTGAAATCCCATCTCTACTAAAAACACAAAAAATTAGCCAGGTGTGGTAGCAGGCGCCTATAATCCCAGCCACGCGGGAGGCTGAGGCAAGAGAATTGCTTGAACCCGGGAGGTGGTTTTTGTTGAAACTCCGTCTCAAAAAAAAACACAAAGCAACAGCAGCATATGGCTTCTTAGTCCACACGCGTTACGTGCCACCTCCGTTTAAAGTTCCTGAGAGAACAATGGCACCCCTGAAAGACAGTCCATGCAGCACTTCAGCAAACAGTGTCGTCTCAGAATCAAGGCCCCGACAGACGCTGGATGGGCCCGAGGTGGACGTGACTCTGGACTCAGTGAAGAGGAAACTGCGATGTTTCCAGCAGGCAGAGGCCAAACAGAAGCTCCGCCTGGCAGCCCTGGTAGGTCTCTCTTATGAGACCCACACAGTCGCACGTTCTCCTGGCTGTAGCTCTGGGCTGGATCAGCAGCCCTAGACCCCCAGGCCACTTCCGAAGAGGGCGAGAAGCTCCCCCCCAGGTACTGTCTCACCGGGAATGGGAACTAAAGACCAGGGTCCTAGAGTTATTTCCCCGAGTCGTGCTTGCCACTGCATCACTGCCAGTGTAAACTGCAAACCCTGGCAGGAAGAGGGCAGGGAGGAGGGTGGAGCTGGGCAGGATGAGGGGAGGATGGGGGTGCCGGTGGCCCGGGGTGGGAAGGCTGCTGGCTAAGGACCTCCAGCCTCCCACCCTGCCATCACTTACCCCAGCTCTCTGAGCCCCAGAATTTGTCTCCTCTGGGGTGCTGTGACGGTCTCACTGGCCTGAGAGTGGTGATGTTGGTGGGAGGTGGAGGGATGTGGAAAGCTCCCAGGGCCTGATGACTACACAATAGACTTGTGACAAGTCTGCGGGCCTGCAGGGCACAGCAGGCGCTTCCCACATCAGGGCACGGCCATGCGCCAGGGCAGAAGAGCATTTTCCAAGGGTAGGGGCAGATTTGTGGGGACCACACTCCAAAACACACACACACACCCATGTACACACACACACGCACATGCACGCACACATAAAACAGTCACAACTAAGTTGACCTGGACATAATTTTCTTACAATGAACTATGCATTATAATAACAACTTTTACTCTATAGAAACAGACGGACATTTGCTGCATACTTGCTCATTAAACTGGTCATCAATGTCTCATGCACTTTTTTTTTTAAGACTGAGTCTTGCTCTGTCCCCAGGCTGGAGTGCAGTGGCGTGATCTCAGCTCACTGCAACCTCTGCCTCCTGGATTCAAGTGATTCTCCTGCCTCAGCCTCCCGAGTAGCTGGGATTACAGGCGCAGGCTACCACTCCTGGCTAACTTTTGTATCTTTAGTAGAGAAGGGTTTTTGCCATGTTGGCCAGGCTGGTCTCAAACTCCTGACCTCAGGTGACCCACCCACCTCAGCCTCCCAAAGTGCTGGGATTATAGGTGTGAGCCACCGCGCCCGGCCTCATGCACTTTTCATTATATTTTGTAATTTACCAAGCTTTGTAGGAGGTGAAATTCTGGTTTCTGCTGGGGATGTAGCGAGCTTGTCACTCCCACTCTCACAAGAATAAAGCCAGACAGGCCGGGCGCGGTGGCTCAAGCCTGTAATCCCAGCACTTTGGGAGGCCGAGACGGGCGGATCACGAGGTCAGGAGATCGAGACCATCCTGGCTAACACGGTGAAACCCCGTCTCTACTAAACATACAAAAAACTAGCCGGGCGAGGTGGCGGGCGCCTGTAGTCCCAGCTACTCGGGAGGCTGAGGCAGGAGAATGGCGTAAACCCGGGAGGCGGAGCTTGCAGTGAGCAGAGATCCGGCCACCGCACTCCAGCCTGGGTGACAGAGCGAGACTCCGTCTCAAAAAAAAAAAAAAAAAAAAAGAATAAAGCCAGACAAACCGTAAGTTCTCGACTTTGCTTCATCCCATCAGAGACCTGAGGTTGCAGGACAGCCAACTGGAAGCTGGGGAGAGACGGGGCCTGCAGGCGGATGGGACTGAGCTGGGGAGAGACGGGGCCTGCAGGCGGATGGGACTGAGCTGGGGAGAGACGGGGCCTGCAGGCGGATGGGGCTGAGCTGGGGAGAGACGGGGCCTGCAGGCGGATGGGACTGAGCTGGGGAGAGACGGGGCCTGCAGGGGGATGGGACTGAGCTGGGGAGAGACGGGGCCTGCAGGGGGATGGGACTGAGCTGGGGAGAGACGGGGCCTGCAGGGGGATGGGACTGAGCTGGGGAGAGACGGGGCCTGCAGGGGGATGGGACTGAGCTGGGGAGAGACGGGGCCTGCAGGCGGATGGGACTGAGCTGGGGAGAGACGGGGCCTGCAGGCGGATGGGACTGAGCTGGGGAGAGACGGGGCCTGCAGGCGGATGGGACTGAGCTGGGGAGAGACGGGGCCTGCAGGCGGATGGGACTGAGCTGGGGAGAGACGGGGCCTGCAGGCGGATGGGACTGAGCTGGGGAGAGACGGGGCCTGCAGGCGGATGGGACTGAGCTGGGGAGAGACGGGGCCTGCAGGCGGATGGGACTGAGCTGGGGAGAGACGGGGCCTGCAGGCGGATGGGACTGAGCTGGGGAGAGACGGGGCCTGCAGGCGGATGGGATGGAGCCTTTCTGTCCCTGAGGCAGTCACGGGGCACGGTTGGTGAGAGAAGCTCGGCTGGAACCCCTGAGTCCCGGTGGAGGCTGAGTGTATCTGGGGAGAGCAGGGAGTCCTGCGGGGACGAGGTGGAGGGCCCACCCTCCTGCTGGCTTCTCCTCGTGACCCCCGTCCAGCCCCTACCAGGTGCCCACAGGGATGCCTGGGGATGAGCCCTGACAAAGCCTTGCCTCTGTGCAAACCTGAGATGATGTAGGCATTCCACAAGGTTTTAAACAAAGAGTGTATGGACCTTAAAGGTGTACTCGTTATTTACAGATTCAAATGCCACATTGGTCATTCAACAGGCACCCTGAGCCACAGATTTGAAAAAATGCATTGATTCAAGATGGAATAAACTGAGTATGATTCAGAACAGCCACCTTGGCCTGCACAGCGCAAGAGCTGCGGAGTGTCACCTCACAGGGCCAGCGGCGACCCGAGACACGGGTGCCTGGAAGGGGGCTCTCTTCGGGTACGGGGCTCAGAAAGGCCAGACCTGTCCTGAGCCACAGAACCAGGGTTCCCTGCACCTCGGCCGTCGTCTATCATTACGGCGCCCTGTCCGGATATAAACTCAGAAAATCTCAGCGGCACAAACATTTTGAAGTAAAAGATAGTTTCTAAACCATTACTCAGACCAATAAAACGTGAAGTGAAATGAAATGTGTAATGAAGACAGTCTCCAGTGCACAGAGTTCAGCCGAATTTTCTTTAGGGTGACAGCTGTCAGGTGTGCGATGGGCTGTGGGTCTCCCCTGGAATCGTACACAGAACCCCCAAGCCCGGTAGCTGAGGTGCGACCCCAGGGACGACCCCAGCACCCCGTAGGCCAAACCGCAGGCTTTTTACTTCCTGTCACCATAGTCCCCAGACTGGAAAACAGAGCTGGCTGGACGTGCACATACGCAAACCGCCACCCGCAGGGCCACCCACGCTGCCCCACCTTATCACAGGTGCTGTTAAAACTTGCGCTAGCCCAGCAGATGCCTCCAAACTGTGGCTGCGGCTCTGCCTGCCCTCTGGGCTTCTGAGAAAGGGCCTGATTTGGCGTCAATCCCAGTGGTGGACCCTGAGAGACCCTTGCCTGCCGGAGCTGAGTCAGTGACGATGCCTCCAGGCGGGCTGGGGAGGGGAGCCCTTGAGGGCATGTGGACGCACCTGGACGCCTCCTGCATTCACTGTTCTAGAGGTAAGAGGTGATTCATGGAAAAGCGCTGACACTGCACATCTGAGCTTTTCCTCATTTCCTGGCACGGTGTACTGACCTCCTCCTGGGCTTCCTCTTTTCTTCTGCTTTCCCCAAATCCCCAGAAAGCTTAGATGAAACCCAAGTTTTGTTCTGGAATTTGTCACTAATAATCCCACTGCACAGAGGCCGAGTGCAGCCGTCCCCCTGCCTGCCTCCTGGCACATCCGTCTCCT
Organism: Macaca mulatta; assembly: GCF_049350105.2. NCBI lineage: Eukaryota > Metazoa > Chordata > Mammalia > Primates > Cercopithecidae > Macaca > Macaca mulatta. Next base: position 3,601,963 of record NC_133408.1, read on the forward strand.
GTCTGAGGAACAAGCCTGGTTTTCTGTGCTTTTCTGGGGAACAAGCCTCCATCTTTCTCGCCTGTCAATCAGTGCCACTAGGAGGAGGGACGGCCTTGCCGGCTGCCCGGATCTGCCCGCGCCTACTCCCGCGGCCTCCTCTCCAGGAAAGAGGGCCCTAGAGTCCACAGGCAGCGCCCGGGGACAGCAAGGCCAGTGCCCGCAGGCAGGAATGTACAGGCCACGCTGTTACCTTCCCTCTCTCTCTCTGCTCCAGATTCCAGGCAACCGGGGCCCAGGGGGAGGGACGTGTGGCCCCTGCCCAGCCGCAATGCAGGGCCAGCCCGGGAACCACTCTGCAGCCTCCTGGAGCCTGAAATAGCCATCGCTCCAGAGCGGCAAGGGCCGGGGCCTCCACTCAGCCTGCATTTCCGAGGGGGGAGGCTGTGACATTCGGAGCAGATTCTGCCACGTGGGTGAAATGCTGGGGCCCTGGCACACGTGATGCTGTGGCTCGTTTTCATACTTGACCCGAGAGGGAGGTGTGGCTCCTTAGAGAGGCAGCGCCTGAAGTGGATGCTGCTGTCCTCAGGGCACCCAGGAGAACGCCCGGCTCCGCCAGGACCCCTGCTTCCTGAGGCAGCCTCACAGAACCCTCCTGAAGCTGCCACCACTGGGCCCAGGCACTCGCCCCTCCACTCCAGGTGAAAGACGCACGTGGCGGGAAAGTGGTTCAGGCAGTGGAACGCTCCCTCCCTGTCTCCCTCTCACCCTGATCTTAAACACGGCACAGGCTTCTGGCCTTGCTGTAAACGCGCCGGCCTCTCCTGATGTGGCAATAAGCTGCCTCTACTGCTATCGCCCATCCTGCACCAACAGCACGAGGCCTGCCCCACCCCAACTCCAACCTCCTGGGGTGCAGCTGCAGCCCCCTTCCTCCAGGATGCAGGCGGTGGCAGCTGAGGCCTGGCAGGACGGGCGCAGGGAACCAAGGCGCCCCAGCAGACTTTCAGCGTGGCCTGGAGGCAGAAGTGGCGGAAAGCCGAAGCCGAACGTGAAACTTGCTGACACCTGAGGACTGGCTTTCTCTTGAGGGTTCTGGGAAATTGGGCCCCAGGAGGGTGGGGACTGCCTGCACACCACTGTGTGTGCAGGGCTTAGCCAGTGCCTGGTATACAGTAGGCGATCAATAAAATCCTATAGGAGGGCAGGAGGGAGGAAGGAGGTTTCTGGTTTACAAGTAGAAAATGATGTCCCGGCCGGGTGCAGTGGCTCACGCCTGTAATCCCAGCACTTCAGGAGGCTGAGGTGGGCAAATCACGAGGTCAGGAGATTGAGACTATCCTGGCCAACACAGTGAAACCCTGTTTCTATTAAAAATAATGTTGTCTATTAAAAATACAAAAAATTAGCCGGGTGTGATGGTGGGTGCCTGTAGTCCCAGCTACTCAGGAGGCTGAGGCAGGAGAATGGCCTGAACCAAGGAGGCAGAGCTTGCAGTGAGCTGAGATCGTGCCACTGCACTCCAGCCTGGGCAACAGAGCGAGACTCCATGCCACAAATAAAGAAAAAAAGAAAATGATGTCCCAGGGTGACCACGCACCCTGGCCACCTGGCCCTGGGGAGCGGGCCTCCCTCCCTCCACTGTGGAAATGCCAGATGAACGGGGCCCCGCGGCCTGTCTTCCTCCATCTCTAACAGGCAAGGGGCTCTGAGGGCTGCCAGGATGGCTGTTTCTCTTTATAAAACGCAGGTGATGGGAGACAGAACAGAGGTCCTGCCAGGTCTCCCTGAGCCCAGACGAGGCAATGGCACCGCCCCACCACCCTTCTCCTGCCAAGTGAGCCGCCGAAGGGGGCTACAGAGAAGACCCCACCTGACCCCAGCAGCCCAGGGTGACTGCTGCACCCTGGGGCGACCGCTGGCAGGCGTGGCTGCAGGGCCGGGCACCCAGCCGCCGCCTGTGGGGTTTTCTCAGCATTCGGAGCCCCTGCTGCCCATTAAGAGCAGGTCTCAGAAGATGGACGAGAAGCCGTTCGCCATTCTTCTCACCGTGCACCGAGCACAGAGGGCTCCTGGTCCAGAACCCCATGCTCAGGGAGTTCTTCTCACCGTGCACCAAGCACAGAGGGCTCCTGGTCCAGAACCCCATGCTCAGAGAGTTCTTCTCACCGTGCACCGAGCACAGAGGGCTCCTGGTCCAGAACCCCATGCTCAGGGAGTTCTTCTCACTGTGCACCGAGCACAGAGGGCTCCTGGTCCAGAACCCCATGCTCAGAGAGTCACACACTAGACACCAATGGCCACCGCAGGGGCAGGCGTCTCCAGGAAGAGCTGGCATCACGGGCTCCCTGCTGTCCGTCGCCTGGTGCCTGGGCACGTGTGGCGAATGTAGGGTGGGCAGCCAGACTCCCAGGCTCCTGGGGAGTGGAGACCACATGGTGGCCAGCCCTCCTTCCTGCTCTGGGAGGGCCTGGCGAGGCCTCCCCAGACCCGTGGTGCCACCTATGCAGAATCGCCCCTATTATAGGCCCAGCACCCACCGCGAGGCGCAACATCTCTGTCCCCACAAAAAAGCCAAGCCACCTCTGTGGCCCTCCAGGTCAAACGGGATCAACAGGGACCTCACAAGCCCACAGGTTCCGGAAGCTCCCAGGTCGCACTGCAAGTGCAACTAAATGGCACCTGTGGGTACGCTGCCACGGCGCAGGCCACCACGCCTCGAATTCCACAGGTGACTTACCAAAGACCTGACGGCAAATGAGAAATGCGCGTCCTTGGAAACGCCGTGGGCGAGGAGGTGGCCCAGCCAGTCCCCTGCCACCTGGTCAGCAGGCTGAAGCTGAGAGGCTTGGCATAAGCCAATTACTAGCAGCTGCTCAGGCGCAAGGCCGCACTTTTCCCAGACAGAGGCGCTCTTTTCCCAGCACGTAACAGGTCTTCCATCATTTTGAGCACTTGCAAAACTGCACAGCTCAGCCATGAATCCCAAGAAAGGACTTGATACCATGCCTCTGCCCAGGTGCCGGGAACAGCCCGTGGAAGCCGCCAGAGTCACCCGCTCACCGGGGCCAGCCTGCCCTGTGTACGTGGCCCCCGTCACACTCGCGGTGGCCCCAGGTTAAGGATGAGTGAGTGGTTGCTCCTGGGGCTTGGGAACCCTCAACAATGACCGCCCCCTCGCTCAGACTCTCAGACGCCCCAGTTCCCGGGCTAATCCGTCTCCTAAATTCCACCCTTAGGTTCTGTTTGTTTTTTAGAGATGGGGTCTCGCTCTGTTGCCCAGGCTGGAGTACAGTGGTGCAATCACAGCTCACTGTGGCCTCGACCTCCTGAGCTCAAGGGATCCTCCTGCTTCAGCCTTAGGATTTTGTCTTTTGGCTCTGGGTAAACCTCTTTGTAAATAGTATCAATCGTTTTCACATAAACTGAGTAGTGGGGAAGACTGGGCAGCCTCCTGCCTGAGCCACCTGCAGTGACCCTCCCCGCCGTCAGCAATGGAAGTGCATTAATCGGATCTATAGAAGAGAAAGCTTCCAGGTCAGAGAGAAGCAGCTCCTGGCCAAGTGTGCACCAAGAAAAACAAACACAGTCTAGAGTGGAACCTCCAGGGGAGCTGTGGTCTCTTCCTAGGAAATCACCCCTGTTCTCCGGCTCTGGAAAATAAAGTCGGCACCCAGACTTGGGGTTTTGGGTCCCTCCAACTGCCCCCTGCACCACATGGCACCATCATCACACATCCCACGGACAGAGACTGACATGCATCCTGTGCCCTTTGACCCTCTGCAGAAACAGGGCAGGTGGCATCAGTGTCCCGTTTTACCAATGAGCACTGGAGGCCCGGAGCACAAACACCCCGTCTAATCCCAGCCTGGAGACACAGCGGGGCTGGGACTGAGGCTCTGAAACCCTAGGCCAGCGTGATCTGTGATCTGTGACGCCTGCTGATTCTCAGCTTCTGCAGTTAGAGCCGGGAGGGACTCTGGTCAAGGGCAGCCGGGAAATCGCCCGCGATCACCATAAACCAGCCCATCAGGCGATGGGTGTGACACAGCAGTGCCACTTTGATGGGAACGACGCATTTTCTGCTCAGGGTGCAGATCACCATGTAAATCAGCCACCGCTACAGCACCTGCCTCGGGAGGCAACGGGAGTCAGTGCCCATGCATCAGGCACTCGTCCTTCCCAGGCATCTACCAACACCGCCCAGATGGTATGAAACCTCTGAGCTCCTTCAAGAATGTTCCAAACAAAAAACCCTTTGCAGAAGGATGGGAGAGCCGCCCAAGGACCCCAGGCGGGATCAGAATGAGCTCCTGCCATCCCCTGCTTCCCTACCTCCCAGGAGTTCCCCTGCAAAGGGCTAGGCAGGGTTTGTTGACACGTGGAGAATGGTCCAGAGCTGGAAGAGGAGGGGAGCACACAGTAAAAGCCCCCAGGACGGTCCAGGCCCCCAGGCCCCAGCCTCGCTCACCAGTAGAAGTAATAGGCCAAAGCCACCGCCAGCAGGGCCACACAGATCCCTGAGAAGAGGCAGGCCGGGTAGCTGCTCAGCATCTTCAGCCCTTGGTCCTGTGCTGCCTGAGGCCGGCGAGAAGGGCCTGTGGGGAGCAGGTGTCAGCCTGGCCAAAGGGTGAGGAGCCGAGTTCAAGCGGAGGGATTAGGAGCTGGCCTGAGCTGCCCAGGCTTGGCAGGGGCCGTGGCCACCCAAAGCATCTGCTCAGCAGGAAGTGGGTGCCGGGCACTCCCGGGTGCCCCCTGTGTGGTGAGCACTGTCCTTCCAGCCACAGGGACCAACTCAAGGGACCCCAGGAGCACGCGGAAGCGGGACATACACACGGGTCCCTCCTCCTGTGCACGGCCGCGGGCTCTGCCGTTGGGGCACCGGCTAATCCAATAAGCAGCTTTCAGCCCGGAGCTGCTCGCTGTAAACAGGCAGAGTCAGGGGCCAGCCAGGATGCAGGTCAGCGAGCCCCGCCCAGCACGGAGCCCTGGGACCGGGGACCTGAGAACGCCCACATCTTCCTCCCCACAACACCAGTGTGCCCAGGAGCCAGGTTGGGGGCGAGTCGGTGAGGCTGACCCTGTGCTCAGCCGTGGGCTAGAAAGATCCCGAAAAGGTCTCCAAGAGAGAGGCAAACGCCCTGCATGTGGGGCTCAACAGGGAACAGCCACCCAGCCTGCCGCACAGGCCAGGCGCCCGCGAAACTCGCTCCAAACTGCAGCAAGGTTTGCTACACGGTGGTGCTCCCGGTCCCACCCATGGCGGTGCTCCGGGTGTTTGGGGCCCCCATGCTGGAAGAGCTGTGGGGTTGGCCGGTCTCATCCTCCAGGAAGTCAGGCACGTCCCTCCACATCTCTCCAGCCTGAAACCCACCCATCTGAAATGAAGGAGTTCAAAGGCGAAACTAGGCAGATGAGATCAAAGGACCCAGGGACAAGAGCATCGCCCTAGGAAACCTCCGGGGGGCAGGAGGCCCCGACAACACACGTCACCCTGGGAAACCTCCGGGGGGCAGGAGGCCCCGACAGCACACGTCGCCCTGGGAAACCTCCGGGGGGCAGGAGGCCCCGACAGCACACGTCACCCTGGGAAACCTCCGGGGGGCAGGAGACCCCGACAACACATGTCAAACCTCCAGGGGGGCAGGAGACCCCGACAGCACACGTCACCCTGGGAAACCTCCGGGGGGCAGGAGACCCCGACAACACACGTCAAACCTCCAGGGGGGCAGGAGACCCCGACAACACACGTCACCCTGGGAAACCTCTGGGGGGCAGGGGGCCCCGACAGCACACGTCGCCCTGGGAAACCTCCAGGGGGCAGGAGGCCCCGACAGCACACGTCGCCCTGGGAAACCTCCGGGGGGCAGGAGGCCCCCGACAGCACACGGGGACAGGGATGGGGTGTTACTAAGGGAGAGCCCCTGGGGACCCTCGACAGCACACGGGAACTGGGGTGGGATGTTACTAAAGGAGAGCCCCTGGGGACACTCGACAGCACATGGGGACTGGGGTGGGGTGTTACTAAGGGGGGGCCCCTGGGGACCCTCGACAGCACACGGGGACAGGGATGGGGTGTTACTAAGGGGGGGCCCCTGGGGACCCTCGACAGCACACGGGGACAGGGTGGGGTGTTACTAAGCGGGGGCCCCTGGAGACCCTCGACAGCACATGGGGATGGTAGTGGGGTGTTACTAAGGGGGGGCCCCTGGGGACCCTCGACAGCACATGGGGATGGTGGTGGGGTGTTACTAAGGGGGGGCCCCTGGAGACCCTCGACAGCACATGGGGACGGGGGTGGGGTGTTACTAAGGGAGAGCCCCTGGGGACCCTCGACAGCACATGGGGATGGTGGTGGGGTGTTACTAAGGGGGGGCCCCTGGAGACCCTCGACAGCACACGGGGATGGTGGTGGGGTGTTACTAAGGGGGGGCCCCTGGGGACCCTCGACAGCACACGGGGATGGCGGTGGGGTGTTACTAAGGGGGGGCCCCTGGGGACCCTCGACAGCACATGGGGATGGTGGTGGGGTGTTACTAAGGGGGGGCCCCTGGAGACCCTCGACAGCACATGGGGACGGGGGTGGGGTGTTACTAAGGGAGAGCCCCTGGGGACCCTCGACAGCACATGGGGATGGTGGTGGGGTGTTACTAAGGGGGGGCCCCTGGAGACCCTCGACAGCACATGGGGATGGCGGTGGAGTGTTACTAAGGGAGAGCCCCTGGGGACCCTCGACAGCACACGGGGACTGGGGTGGGGTGTTACTAAGGGAGAGCCCCTGGGGACCCTCGACAGCACACGGGGACTGGGGTGGGGTGTTACTAAGGGAGAGCCCCAGGAGTCCCGACCAATGCACTCTCACTCAGGGTCACAAGGCCTCAGTGGGATGAAGTGAAAGTCACTGCTCATGCGTCTCCCATGGTACCAGACGCAAAGAACGTGTCACCAGCAGTTTGCCCAGGACGCTCCCCCAGCCTGGTCGCAGCCCCGTCCCAGACCTGGTGCGGCCCCTTCGTGCTCTGTGGGAAGCTGTGGACTGAGAGGCGGGAATCATTCGCCCAGCTCAGTCCTGACATGCTCAGCCTTTACTTCTGTGAACCTGGTGGAGGAGAGAGCGCAATGGGGCAGCCACACCCTTCCCAGGCCTGGGGGAGCCCCTCCTTCCCCCTCACAAGGCTTCAGGTGACTGCACCCCCGGCCAACACATTGACCCCATGTGACTCCATGTGACACCCAGAATCGCCCGTTAAGCCACTCCTGGATTCCTGACCCTCAGCAGCTGTGTGACATAATAGATGTCTGTTGTTTTCACTGCTAAGTTTGTGGGTAACTCTACACAGCAACATAACAAACACGGTAAGGCAACCAGGCAGATCAATATGAGACGCACCATTTACTGGAAATATTGGAAATATTGGATGACTATTTATAGGACTGGAGTTAGTGTCTAAACAAAATAGAAGATTTGCAGGCTGGGTGCGGGGGCTCATGCCTGCAGTCCCAGCAGTTTGGGAGGCTGAGGCGGGTGGATCACCTGAGGTCAGGTGTTAGAGACCAGCCTGGCCAACACGGTGAAACTCCGTCTCTATTAAACATACAAAAAAATTAGCATGCCTGTAATCTCAGCTACTCAGGAGGCTGAGGCAGGAGAATCGCTTGAACCGGGGAGACCGAGGTTACAGTGAGCACTCCAGCCTGGGCAACAAGAGCAAGACTCTGTCTCAAAAAAAAAAAAAAAGATTTGCAGATTCAAGAATTCTGACTTCTAACCCTCAGTACGTTCCTCAGTACGTTCCTTCTATCCCAGTGAGCAATGTTAACCAACTTAGCTCTCTAGTGTGAATGCACACCATGGAACCAAGACATTCATTTAATCCTGTCAGCAGGCCAAGAAACCCAAGAGAACGTGTGTGTGTGTGTATGTGTGTGTGAGAGAGAGAGAGAGAGAGAGAGAGACAGAAAGTCGGGGAGGGAGGAGAATCGCAGCCCTCCCACCAGGCAACAGCAAAAGGAGAGCTGCTTCCTCCTCCCTCTGCAGTGACGACCCACACAACTTCCTTAGTCCAGCACTGTCTGCACAGTCACCCCAAAATATGCAAAAACGACCGGCTGCCCACACAATCTCTGCCTGGCACTTTGTTGCGGGAAGTCAGGGACCCTGAACGGAGGGACTGGCTGAAGCCGCGGCAGAAGAACATAAATTGTGAACATTTCATGGACATTTATTAGTTCCCCAAATTAATACTTTTATGATTTCTTACGCCTGTCTTTACTGCAATCTCTGAACATAAATTGTGAAGATTTCACGGACATTTATCACTTCCCCAATCAATACTCTTGTGATTTCCTATGCCTGTCTTTACTTTAATCTCTTAATCCCGTCATCTTCATAAGCTGGGGAGGATGAATGTCGCCTCAGGACCCTGTGATGATTGCGTTAACTGCACAAATTGTTTGTAGAGCATGTGTGTTTGAACAATATGAAATCTAGGCACCTTAAGAACAGGATAACAGTGATTTTCAGGGAACAAGGGAGATAACTTTAAAGCCTGACTGTCTGTGGGCCAGGCGGAACAGAGTCATATTTCTCTTATTACCGAAAACGGGTAAGATAAATATCCCTGAATTCTTTCCCCAGTAAGGAATATTAATAATTAACAGCCCTGGGAAAAGAATGCATTCCCAGGGGAGGCCTCTGAGTGGCCGCTCGGGGAGTATCTGCCTTTATGCAGATGTAGATAGGGATGAAACTCGCCCCAGTCTCCTGCAGTGCCCCCCAGGCTTGCTAGGATTAGGAAATTCCAGCCTGGCAAATCCTAGTCAGACCGGTTCTCTGCTCTTGAACCTGTTTATCAATGACAGTGCGTGCACAGCTGGACGTGGAAGTTAACTAGCGATTCTACTTTCGCCCTGACCTTGTGATCTCCTGACCTCCTGCCTTGTGATCTTTTGTCGCCCTTGAAGCATGTGATCTCCGTGACCCACACCCTATCCGTACACTCCCTCCCTTTTGAAAATTGCTAATAAAAACTTGCTGGTTTTATGGCTCAGGGGGCATCACGGAACCTGAGGACATGTGATGTCTCCCCTGGACGCTCAGCTTTAAAATTTCTCTCTTTTGTACTCTTTCCCTTTATTTCTCAGACCAGCTGACACATGGGGAAACAGAAAAGAACCCATGTTAAATATCAGGGGTGGGTTTCCCTGATAGCACTTCTTCTAACAAGACCCTGCCTGAGGTACAGAAGGCAACGGCTATGCAGAAGTCATCGGTTTCATGGGATGCATCCTAATGACTGCCTTAGAGATAGTTAATGAGAGAGAGAGGAGTCTTTCGGAGCTTCAGAAAGGTTTCAGTCCCTGACAAAAGGCTGCAAAAAGAAATTTCCCTTTTCCTGTCCAGGCACGGTGGCTCACGCCTGTCATCTCAACACTTTCGGAGGCAGGAGGATCACTTGAACACAGGAGTTCAAGGCTGCAGTAAGCCACAATTGCACCACTGCACTTAAGCCTTCGTGACAGAGGGAGACCTTGTCTCCAGAAAAACAAAACAGCCGGGCGCGGTGACTCACGCCTGTAATCCCAGCACTTTGGGAGGCCGAGACAGGCGGATCACGAGGTCAGGAGATCGAGACCATCCTGGCTAACACGGTGAAACCCCGTCTCTACTAAAAATACAAAAAATTAGCCGGGTGCGGTGGGTGGGCGCCTGTAGTCCCAGCTACACGGGAGGCTGAGGCAGGAGAATGGCATGAACCCAGGAGGTGGAGCTTGCAGTGAGCCAAGATTGCACCACTGCACTCCAGCCTGGGTGACAGAGCAAGACTCCGTCTCAAAAACAAAACAAAACAAAACAAAACAAAACAAAACAAAAAAACTCCCTTTTCCTGACATCAGACTTCACTGTATCAAGATGTGATGGCTGGTGCAGAGGCAGCCACGATGTCACCTCAAGGAGACAGGCCTACAGTGGAAAGCAACCCGGAGGGTGGCCCAGAGGAGGAACGGAGATAGCCGGGGCCTCGCGTGCCTCCGCCAAGCCAAGTAAAGGCCAGCACGGAGGAGCTGACCTCTGGGGCTTCCCACCTAGGTCAGCTCAAGGCAGATTCTGCTCCTTTCAGCTCATCCATCAGCGCCCCATCGAGTGGGCCTTTGGGACTCACACATATCTAGGGGCCAACTTCTTATCTACATGCTTTGCATTTCCCCAAATCTGAAAGTCACCCATGGGTACCCCTGTGATAATAGCAAGCCTCAGTTTTCTCCAGGGCCACAGGAAGCCACAGGGTCAACGTTCCCCCACCCAGGAGGGCCAGCCTCACTCAGGTTTGCAGGTGGGGGTGTTCTTTTATCTTAAAGCAGACATGGCTACCATTCAGAACAGTACGTGAATGGAGAATTCCTTTTAAAAACAAAACCAAAGATTTCTATTAGAGAAAAATGCTTGGGGGAACCAGCATCCCAGGGACCCACAGCCTATTTTAATATGTCATTTTTTTTTTTTTTTTTTTTTTTTAGAAAGAGGAAAAAAGCGTGTTCACATCATGAAGATTTTAGCTGATTTTAGGGCAAGGAAACAGGCCGTGCAGTTGCAGATACACACGGAAGCCCTTTTTGCTGAGGCACAGAGGCCTGAGAGCCACTCCAGGCGGAGCAGACGCTGGACAGCCAGGCTGGCGCCAGGCATGGCTCCACTCAGAAGCACTAGGCCTCCGCACCTCCATCCAAGAGCTGCGGTCAAGGAAAGGAAAAGATGTCTTGTTTTTGCCAAGGTGTCTGAAGTCTCTGTGGGGCAGCAGTCGGGTGAGCGTTTCAGCTGTGATAGAACAGAACTGTTGCGGGGCAGAGCTCATTCACAAGCAGGTCTTTGAACACAGACATTACCAGCATGCCACCTGATTCTCTCACTGTGTCTTCCTCTGCTGGAGAAAATCCTTGTACACGAGGAGACAACTAAAACTTACAGCTCTGATTCCCAGGCCATTCTTCTGGAGGGAGGCACTGCGGCCGTGTGCCAGGAGGGCAGAGGCACTGGCCCCACGGAAGACAGGAGTCCACTCTCAGACAGATGAACACTGCAGGTGTGCCCACAGAAAAGTCCACAGCCCTCGGCAGACAATGCCGCGCTTGCCACTGCTAGGGGAGGCTCAGGAGCCCGGCTGGGGTTGGAGGCCTGGTGCCAGGCGGCACGACGGCAGGCACAATGGGCTGGGGCCGCACTGTCCTCCCCTCTCTCTGCTTTTGCTTCAGTCCTGGCCTGTTTGGGCTGCAGAGCTGGGGTCCCAGCAGGTCACCTGACCTCCCTGGCTTTGGCTCCCCCTCTTTGAAGTGAGCGGATTGACCCCACCGGCTGTCCCAGGGGCGCCCGAGCTGCAGGTGTGGGAGCCAGGGCCAGGGCCGCAGCATGTGAGCATTCCGTGTGACCCTGCAGTGGGGCCTAGACCTGGCTTAGGAACAGCTGGGCGGGCTCTGCTACCGTTCAACACCCTGGCTTCCAACTCGAGCCGCCATCAGGGAAAAAGCCTGGCATGATCCGTGTGCTTAACGCACTTGGAGAGCCGGGGCATTGCCCCAAGCCCCGAGCCCTGGCTGAGGCTTCTCCACTCCTTAATTTCCAGAGTAGGAGAGGTGCTGTGGGCCCGAGGCCGAGCTCCTCCGTGGCGGCCTGCGACGATGAAGCCAGGTTGTCGGAGCCTGAGAAGCAAGGCTGTCCTTCCTGCCCCACGCCTGGGTCACTGTCTTTCTCGTCATAAAGGAAAAAAAAATGCCTTCCTGGGAGAGTCATTCCCTTTCCATGTCTGAATAACAGATTCCCCAGATGTCAGGCGGACCCAGCCTGAGGCCCCAGAACACCCCTACCGAGCGGTGAGCATCTGTGGGCCCGGCCTCAGGTCTCTCCAAGCTCCACGGAGGCGCCGGTGCCCAGTACTGAGCGCAGAGGCCGCCCTGCAGGCCGCTCCGGGATGTCAACTGACCTCTAAGGCCACTTCTCACTGTAAAAACTGCAGGGTCATTGTGGGCTATGCTGGCCCTGCCTCCTCCTGAACGGCTTCATGCCTGCCAGGGCCAGGCGCTTGGGTGCACTCCCAGCTGGGGACCCTGGCTCAGCCTCCCTGGGGCTGGAGGGAGGCAGGATCTGGGTGCTGCTACTGGGGGGCGCTGCCCCTGGGAATCCCAGCTCTTACACCTGCTTTTGTGGTGTGTCCCGAGCCTGCCTCCTGCTCCCTCGCCACTCAAGGCCACCACATGGCCCAGTGTGTGACATCAACCAGTGCCCACACAGCAAAGCGTGCTAGCATAGCACGGCACTTTCGTGACTTTGCTGAGCTCTCCAGAATTGGCAGGTGCTCCCCACTGCTTCCTCATGCTCTCAGCTGAGAAGTCCCTCTGTCCAGCCTCTGCACTGGTTCTGTGCATGGCATGTGATTGGCATGTGAGTGGCATGTGTGGCATGAGTGGCGAGGTGGTGTGGGTGGCATGTGAGTAGCGTGGGTGGCGTGTGAGTGGCATGTGAGTGGTGTGGGTGGCATGTGAGTGGTGTGGGTGGCGTGTGAGTGGCTTGGGTGGCGTGTGGCTGGCGTGGGTGGCATGTGAGTGGCATGGGTGGTGTGGGTGGCATGTGAGTAGCGTGGGTGGCATGTGAATGGCATGTGAGTGGCATGTGAGTGGTGTGGGTGACATGTGAGTGGCATGTGAGTGGTGTGGGTGGCGTGTGAGTGGCGTGGGTGGTGTGTGAGTGGCTTGGGTGGCGTGTGGCTGGCGTGGGTGGCATGTGAGTGGCATGGGTGGCGTGTGGGTGGCGTGTGAGTGGCGTGGGTGGCATGTGAGAGGCATGTGGTATGATATGGCAGCACGTGGGTGGCACGGTGTGGCTTGCTCTGTGCTGTGGCTCCTCCACCACAGACATGTGGCCTCCTCATGCTCCCAACTACCTGAATGTCATCCTGCTCACGACCAGGGCTTGACCCCGCCCATCCGCAGGTTTCCACTGTCCCCTCCTCCGCCCCACCATTGCCACACACCTCCTAGTCTTACCTTCCGGTTACCCTGCAGGGTCTAAAGGAAACAGTTCTTTTCTTCCAGGTCCTTTCCTCTCTCTGACACCTAAGCCATGCTGACTGTATAACCTCCTAGTGGAGGCCCAGCCTCCTGACTCTACCAATGAGGTTGCGCTGCCACGCAGGCCAGGGCCAGGCAGCCGACGGCCTGGGGACTTGCGGAGTCTCTATGGCCTCTTATGAAGTCACCATCCCTGAGCATGGGCACAGCAAAGGAAGGCAAGGCCTGGAGGCCCCTCCTTCCGCCCTTGGGAGGTGGGGACGGGCACACTGCGGCGAGAGGGCTGGCATGTGGGAGCTGGTGCTTGGGGGGCTGGCACGCTTGAGGAGCTGGTTCTCAAGGGGCTGGCATGTGGGAGCTGGTGCTTGGGGGGCTGGCACGCTTGAAGAGCTGGTTCTTAGGGGGCTGGCATATGGGAGCTGGTGCTCAGCGGGGGCGGCTGGTGCTCGGGGTTGGGGAGGAGCTGGTGCTAAGGGGAGCTGGTGCTCAGGGCCTGGTGCTGGGGTGGGGAGCTGGTGCTTGGGGGGCTGGCATGCCGTGCGCCTATGTGTGCCTGTTCTCCAGCATCCAGGTCTCAAAACCTCATCACCCAAACCACCAAGGATGAGCGATGTGGGGCAGACACCTGCTCCATTGCCCCTGCCCCGGTACAGCAGCCGGTCACGACTGAGAAAGGAAGCAGCACACCAGGCGCGGCCGGCCCACACCAGGCCAGCGCATGGGGCCCCCAGGCTGTTCCAGACCAAGGGCCTCCTGCCTTGCACCCACAGACCCTGCCCAGCTACTTAGTTCTAACCCTCTGGCGTTTCGATGCCACCATCCACTCTCCACGTGAGGCTTGCAGCAGGCGTGGGAGCGCCGTCCTCTGGCTCTTGCAGCTGGTGCTTGGGCCTGTGCTTGGATGGAGGCCGCCGGGGCCTCTGGGTATCTGGTATGCGGCGTCCTTCTCTCCTGACTCTCCCCTCACCCTTCCCATGTGCTGCCCCTCCCTCACTCGCTGCTACATGCCGAGACTACTGGAGTCTAACACCAGCGCCCAACTGCTTCCAAGCTGTGCCTCAGTTTCCTCAACCATAAAGAATAACAACACACGGACACCAGCAGGCTGTGGAGAGCCAAAGACCCCTGGGGTGCACTGAGAACAATGCTGGGCATGGAAAATGCCAAGAAGCAGCCAGGAGTGTGATGACATCATCGATACTCCCAAACCTTTCCCCACGGAGGAAACAGATGGCAGAGCTTTAAAAACTACATGACGAAAGCAAACACAGACCACTGGGATTGCGGCAGACTAAATAGCTTCTGCATGACAAAGGGAGCGACAGGGTAAAGAGACGACCCTCCAGCGAGAGAAGACCCTGCAGACCACATGCCCGATGAAGGCCCAGCATCCACGGGATAAAGGGGCTCAGACTCACTAGCAAGAAAGCAAATGACAAAGGACCCAAATGGCTATGCCTTGGAAGGAGCCACGCCGATGGCCAGCAGGTTAACGAAGAGCTGTTGGGCATCACTAACCATCAGGGAGAAGCAAATCAAAGCCACAGGGAGGGGTCGTCTCATGCCGTTCAGATGGCTATTATCAAAAAGACGAATGTAACAGGTGTTGATGAGAACGCAGAGAAAGGGGACCTGGCACACTGTGGGGGAGAGAGAGGGTCCATCAGTGGGCCACTACACAAACTGTCTGGAGGGACCTCCAAAAGTCAAAAATGGAACTACCGGCCAGGCGTGGTGGCTCACGTCTGTAATCCCAGCACTTTGGGAGGTCGAGGTGGGCGGGATCACTTGAGGTCAGGAGTTCGAGACCAGCCTGGCCAACATGGTGAAACCCGATATCTACTAAAAATACAAAATCAGCCAGACATGGTGGCGGGCAAATGTAATCCCAGCTACTCGGGAGGCCGAAGCAAGAGAATCGCTTGAACCCAAGAGGCGGAGGTTGCAGTGAGCCAAGATTGCGCCATTGCACTCCAGCCTGGGCGACAGAGCGAGACTCTGTCTCAGAAAACAAAAGGAACTACCGTAAGGTCCAGCAATTCCCCTTCTGGGTATGTATCTAAAGGAACTGAATCCAGTGTGTCGAAGAGACACCTGCACACCCTCGTTCACTGCAGCACCACCCGCAACAGCCGCACGATGGAGGCAGCCCAGGTGCCCACCAACAGACGAATGGATAGCAAGCGTGTGGTGGTAACAGTGTTATTATTCGGCCATAAGGAAGAAGGAAGTCCTGTCACTGGCAACATCACAGACGAACCTGGCAGACTTGACACTAAGTGGGTAATCAGCCAGTCACAGAACGACAAACCCTGCATGGCCTCACTCACACGAGGAGTCGGAAACCGAGATCTCGCTGGAACTGAGAGGAGCACGGCGGTTACCAGGGGCTGGGGGCTTGTGCAAGGATGGGCAAGGGAGGTGCTGATCAAAGGGAACAGTTTCAGTTAGACCGGAGGGACGTGTTCGTGATCAGCCATGCTGTGTGGCGACCAGTTAACAATAACGTATTGTATTTCAAAATCGGGAAAAGAATAGATTTTTAACATCCACACCACAAAAAATGAAGTTGGTGAGCTGATCGACACGTTAATTAGCTTAATTAATCTTTCTACGACGTACACATAGATCACACGGTACTCCATAAATATACGCAATTATATTTTGTCAATTATAGATAGATGACAGGTAGGTAGATAGGTAGACGGACAGACAGACAGACAGACACACACACACACACACACACACACGAGATCCTCTTCAGGTAAAAAGCAGAACCTGTATGGAACACTGAGATAGTTGGAGCTTTTCACCATGCTCTTTACAGCAAACCTAGAATGTTTAGAATTATGGTTTTACTTATTTTGAAATAACGGATTTTGGTATAAGACCTTTGCCAAAATCCCCTTCCAGTGGTGTTTCTGATGAATGGGAGCTGCCCTGTCTGACTCCTGACAACCATGCTGGTGGCTGCGGACGCTCAACGTCAATCAAAGCCGAAGCACGTGGCAGTTCTCTGCCTGGGAGTCCCGCTAACGTGGCCGATGTGGTGTCCTACTTCCATGTGGCTCTTCAGTTTTTACCTCCACATCTCTTTTTTAAGGTTAAGAAGAATAAAGCTCATTTGAACATATTACACCCAAGCAAATGTCACAGGAATACAAAATCTCCAGATTATTTCCCTGGACCTGAAAACTGAATGATTTATACAAAACTATTACAAGAGAAGAACCGAGTGTCTGTTGATGCAATTTCCTGGAGGCCTCCTCTGAGCCGCAACATAAAATAGCATGTTTTTAGGATGTCAATGAAATCTTTCTTCAGATAAACCCCATGAAGATTCCTCATTCCCTTTCTCACACAAGTGACTGAACGAAACTCCAGGTGTGATTAACCTCCCCTCACCCCAGCAGTGGGAGGTCACTAGCACCAGACGCGGGGAACATGGGAGGACCAGCACGCAGGTGTCACTGACACCATTTCTAAAAGGTCTCTGTTTCCCTCGCTGACACTCCGCCTCGTCCAGCGTCCGCCCGGACCCCGGGTCTGGACGGAAAACCAACCTGCAGAGCAGCTGGGCTGTCCAGTCATGGGGCCGTCGAGAAAAGGCAACGGCAAATGCACCCAGGGCCCCACGCTGAGTCCCTGACGAGCCTCAGACGTGCGTTCACCCGAACTCTAGAGCCCCCACAGCCCCTGCCCCAGGATCTCACGTAGGGGGGCCATAAAAACAACCTGTAATGCGGAACAGGAACATGCAGGAAGGAGGTGGCATCCACCCGAGGGGAGAGGGCAGCAGGCCCCTTGCATCTGTCACCAGCAGCTTGAGGACGCACGCCAGCCTGCCGTGGGCCACCGCGGCCACCATGAGGAGACGCCTCCTGCCGCCCCAGGGTGGGGAAGCTGGACCCTGGAGCGGCCCCCTGGGAATGTACCAGCAAGCCCTGCTTCCCTCTGCCCCCTCAGCCCAGGTGTGCACCCCCACCTCATCCCCGCCTTCCCCTCATCCCAGCAGAAACACCCACCCACCCTCACCCCCCCAGGCCTGCCCACTGTGGACACCCACAATCGGGGGCTGCAGCCTCTGAGTTCACTGGGCAGAGCTTGGTGCCCCCAAAGTCTGAGGCCCAGAGAACAGGGACAGTAAGAAAGATGATGTTGCTGAGACACCACGGCGAGGTCCCATGGGCCACGCTGAGGTCGCACGGGCAACCCTGAGGGCACACTCAGTGGCAGGTGCTTTACACAAATGATCCCTCAGCACTCAGCACAGCTCTGTCCCACTAGCTCCACTGCCTCTGAAAATAATCCTGCCCAGGACCACAAAGCCACTGGCAGGCCCAGGACAGGGAACCGGGCTGCACTGGTGTTGGTACCTGAGCCTCCCACCCCACTGCACGGCGGCTCTGCCCCAAGACCTCCCATGACTGCGTCCCCAGAGGCAGGGCACCCTGGAAGGGGACTCTCTGTGGAGTGATGGTTGACAACTATTCCCCACTTTCTTCAAAAACACTGTGATTCGTGACCTCCTGAACCTGAAAACATGGCTGGACGACGCTGGGCTCCAGGAGGACAGACACTCAAGTCCTCTCTCTCCGGCACGCCTGGGCTGTCGCCGGGGCTGTCAGTGCTCCAGAGAACACGTCTGTCACCTGCAGCCCAGACAGCGTCCGTTGCATTTATGAGGTTAATGAGACGCTGGGAGCCCGCTGGGAGCGCCATCTCACCGACCCGTTTATCTGGATTTAGCTCATGCTCAGCCAGGCGGGAGCCGTCTCCAGGCCAGTGACAGGGGCGGGACCTCAACACGGAGAGTCAAGGCCCAGCATTCGCGGGCCCCACAGCCCCTGCTGCCCATCCTGCCCACCCTCTCACCTGAGGAATGCAGGCCGCACCTTCTCCCTCCATCCCAGGGAGGAGCAGCGTCCACAGGCCAAGCCCCTGCGGGTGTCCCCTGTCCTGCCACGCACACTGGCTCTGGCAGGCCACGTCCAGTTCGAAGGGACCAGGCCTTGCCCAGGACAGTGGCGCCTGGGGGGAGGCGGCTTTGCCGTGGCCAGCAGGCAGCACCGTCTTGTTCTGTGTGCCAACCCCACTTGCCCTTCACATCTTTCAATAAACAAATAAGGACACAAATAAAAATAGAAGTCCCACCGTGGGAAGGCTCCTGGCTTTGACTCGCTCTGGGGTCAGCGCGGGCTGTGGTGGCAGAGGCTCCAGGAGTGTGTGGTGACGGCAGGGAGTGGCTGACAGGGTGTCCTTCCAATCCACACAGGGACAGGGCGCAGGTTACTATGCAAACCAAACAAAGCACACACAGCCCGCGTGTGACCCAGAGCCAGGCCCGTCTCCTGTGCTCTGGAGCCCGTCGGAACCGTCTCATGCTGCCACTGCCGCACGGTACATGCCCTGCTTCCATGAAAGGTGGGCACACAAAGCCCCCCGCCCACATGAGGCACCCGCTACAGGAGCAGCGGCCTCCTTCTGAGGGTCACGGGGGACTGGCCATCGGGGCCCTTCCACTCAGGCACCTCACACTGAAATAACGAGAACGCACGTACTTTTCAAAATGTGGTATGTCTGGCCAGGGTGGCACGCTGTGCTTCCTGAATTGTGTGGCCTCCTAAAGACAGTCACAGTCACGTGCAGACAAGGTGGGGGTGGTGGGTACACACAGCTGAGGAACCTGCCGGAGCCACCCAGGGTGGGACCAAGGCACAAGCTCCGTAGGGCAAAAAAGAGGATTGGCGTGGGGATACAGTTCAGCTCATTGTGAAACAAAATTAGACAGCGCCGTATCTGTAGTATCCGTAGGTGGCCAAACACACGCAAACACACCCTCCTCAGTCAATCTGATGACGTTTCCAGTAACGAGTGCCCCAGCTTGAAATGCATCCCAGAAGGAAAACTCCTACATGGAAAGTGATTTCTAAACAAGATGTAGTTTCAGACGTGAAATCTGTTGGAACAATTATCACAATTCTTAAAATGCACATGTATCAGCTTGCTCTGAGTAAAAACACTTAAAACCTAAGTCAAACCTTAAGACAGAGCAGTGAACTGCACGGATCACTGCAGCCTACAGTCGGGAGAAGCAGAGGCCTCTGTCCCCAGCCGGGAGGCACTGACCCCTCCAGAGTGCTGCCCACGCTGGTTTGCAGAATCTCTTGATGAACCTTACCCTATTTCACCCCCTCCCTCGGGGTGAGGGGAGTGGGGAAACAGAACTCGGCTGCTCCCCTGAAATGACGGGGCTTGCCACCTTGCCTGTGTGTATATTCCTTAACGCTGTGTCAGCGTTTCTCAGCAGGCATTTTCAAAACAGTGACCGTGTCAAACTCAGGGCAGGGGTACGCCTGGAGGCCCCGGAGAAGACGGCCCCTGGGGCTGGAGTTGAAAGCATCGTGCCCTTGGCCTGCCCCAAATCGTTCCTTCTTATTGTGCAGAGGAGCCTTCCGCATCCGGCAAGGATCACAGCTTCCGGTGGGCCGAGTGGTTATTCCATTTCTGCTGCGTCCGGGAGCCGTGTCCAGCTGGTTCAGCTTCCCAGGGCACCGGGCAGCACGCGCCACATCAGCCCTGCCAGGACGCAACAGGCCCAGCTCCTTGGAGAGGGAGCGTGCGAGACCAACAGGAAGAGTTCCACAATGTGGGGCAAGGCGTTCTAACTTGAGCTGGGGTGCCTGCTCCCAGGGACGTCAGTCACCCTCACCAGGACCCTCTGCAGGCCAGGCCCAACCTGGCAGCTCTGTGGCCCCGCACATTCACTCTTCACGTCAGCTTACAGATGAGGAGACTGAGGCACAGAGAGGTTCAGCAACTTGCCCAAAGCCACACAGCAAATCCGTAGCAGAATCAGGACTCAAATCCAGGCCATCTCACCATGAAGTCACTGCTTCTATAGATAGGAGCCAAGGATCACAACCCAACCAAAGTGCTTATCTCGCATCTTCACTGGAAAGGAGGTTTCCCATCAGCTGAGAGCACTTGAGCCTCTAGCTGGAAAGAAGCCTACAGCGATTTAAGACAGGAAAAGCAGAGAGGCGCCGGGCATGTGACACACGTGAGGCGGAGCTTCCTTTTGCTAACTTCTAAAATCAGATCTCAATGGATTGGGAAGAAACAAAAACTCAGTCCTCCAATCCACCTGGAGCCCCAGCCCCGACAGCCTCACGGCCGGGGAAGACGGACCCACCTACCCCTTCAGCTGCAGTAAAACATTTCAAGCAAAGAAACACTCCAACTTTTGAACTCTGTGGGTTTTTTTAAAAAAGATTTTGTAAATTTAGAAATATATATACCTACTATGTACATACCACAAAAATTAAAAATACAAGATTTTGTAAATTAATGGTATTTTATAAAACAGAGTAATACACCTTGCTGTAGAAATTTTAAACCAAGACGAGGTACATGGTCAGAAGGGAACGCTCAGCCCTCACCCCATCTCCATCCCCAGGACTGACCACTGTTAAAATCTGGTATTGGCTGGTGGCTCATGCCTGTAATCCCGGCACTTTGGGAGGCTGAGGCAGGCAGATCAGGAGTTTGAGATTAGCCTGGGCAACATGGCAAAACCTGTCTTTTTTTTTTTTTTTTTTTTTTTTTTTTTTTGAGACACAGTCTTCCTCTGTCACCTAGACTGGAGTGCAATGGTGCGATCTCAGCTCACAGCAACCTCCACCTCCTGGGTTCAAGCGATTCTCCTGCCTCAGCCTCCCACGTAGCTGGGATCACAGGTATGCGCCACCACGCCCAGCTAATTTTTTTGTATTTTTAGTAGAGACGGGGTTTTGCCAGGTTGGCCAGGCTGGTCTTCTTGAACTCCTGACCTCGTGATCCGCCCACCTCGGCCTCCCAAAGTGTTGGGATTAATGGCATGAGCCACTGTGCCTGGCCCTCATTTTTATTTAAAAATAAATAAATAAGTAAAGCCTGCGTAGCTCACAGAAGCCACCCCGGCAGCACGACGCAGAACTCTTTTCTTAAATGCTGCAGCATCAAAACCTAGGAATGCGCAGCGGGGGCTGGGGTTCCTCTCGTGCACACGTGGCCCCTGAAGCTGCCTGTTCTCCGGGAGAATGAAACACCCGAGCCAACCCTGGGCCACCCCAGGGGATCCCAGATAAAATCACCCCCAGTCCTGCCACACAGACGCGCACACACCCTCCCTGCTGGACCGCCCCTGCTGTCCTACACGTTACCTGACGTGGTCCCCAGAGAAACAGCTTGTGCAGCCAAGGACAGGGGAGTGAAGGCTCAGTACCCCCTCGCCGCCAGTGCGTTACTCAAGAATGCTCCAGACTTCACTGCTGACGGAGGACAGGGCTGCAGGGCTGGAGTCCATGTCCCAAGCAGGCATCTGTGTCTCAGGCAAAAGGCTACAGATGACCTCTACCATGGTGCTGACCCAGCAGGGGAAGGCAAAGCCACAGCCACCGTGCCACTGAATGTTCCAGTGGCCACAGTAAAACACAGAGAAAGGTGGAATTAACTTTAATGATGTGTTTTACCTAACCCAACATATCCAAAATTTCACGGACTTCTCCATTGGACACTGAAATCCAGTACATATTTTCAGCTCTCAGGGCCTCACACGTGGGCCTTGCCACTTCTCCCGGGCAGGCAGCTACATGGAGCCGGCGGCCACCACACCAGAGAGGCCAGCTCTGGGTTTGTTACTCCCAGGACATTTGCAGCGGACAAGGCTTGGCCTGCCCTGACGGAGGAGGCGGAGAGGACTCTGGAGTCCTGCTGTGGCACGCCCTGACAGCTCTGTGTGGGAATGTGGGCGCTGGAGACAGGCGCAGGTCAGATGCACGAATGTCAGAGGTGCTCGAGTTGACCCAGGGTTACGGGGTGCAGGGGCAACAAGCCACAGGGCTACAAGGGTCAATGCCCCCTGAGGGGACAGAGCGGAGCTGGAGGCGCTGGGGCTGGGGCTGAGGAAGAGTCCAGCCCAGAGGGCATGGACTTGGAGACAATATGGGGTCTGAGACCAGGACCCCAAGCTCCCGTTCTCCCTCCCCCTGTTGTCTACCCACAATGACTCGGGTGCCTCAAAGTCAACCGGAGAAGACAGAGTTCTGCTCAGAGGCAGCCCTGCTGGCCTTACCTTGTTGGACCCAGGGGGCAGGTCGCTGGCTGGAGTGTGTGAACGGCACAAGGTGGCAGAAGTATGGGGCCCTGGTTTTTATCTGCCTGCCCAGGCTGGGAGGGGCAGGGCAGGGTGGGGAGGAAGGAATCTTGCTGGATCCTCTGTTGCCCGAGGAGGGGGGAGGACTCTGCCCTCCTCCCCGCATGACCCAGAGTCTCTGCAAGCCAGGACGGCGGAAGCAGCCAGCAGCGTGGCTGGGAGCAACCACAGGAGGGCCCAGGACTGTGCCTACAGCCGCCCACAGCAGCTGGACCAGTGCCAGCAAGGGGAGAGAGTCCTGCTAGGGTGGGCGCCGTGGCCGTCTTCCCATTCTCATCATCACAGGGAGACTGACCACGAGGACATGATCGGGCCCCACACCTACAAAAGAGACCAAGTCAGAAGTCGAATGGCCACTTGCCGGCTCCCTGGCTGAAGTGCAGTGAGGAAAGATTTACAAAGAAACAAAAAACGCCTCTTCTTATGCAGCTCAGGTAAAGGGTCAAAGACACACAGGACTTGAAATCCTGACCACTCTGCCAAGTCGCAGGAGGCTCTGGCTGCCATCCCAAAACGCACCCTCTCACACACCTCTCCAACATGTCAGCCCTGGACTCAGCCCACAGGGTGACAGCCCAGGCCCCCTGCGGTGGGGTGGGGCTCAGGGAGAGTCTTCAAAAGGAAAAGCCCAGGTATGCCCTTCTCAACTTTCCTGCCTGGAATGCAGATGAAACAGCCGGGGCAAGGCAGCCATCTTGAGACCGGCGAGCAGCAGCTAGGACAGAAGCCGGGGCCTGAGCACGCAGTCGGAGGAGGCCAGGGTCTCTGGGACACGGCGGGGCGGCGGCCCCCACCCTGACAGCCTGACTGTTAGCAGGAGGAAGACAGATCTGCTACTCCTGAAAGTGCTTGCAAAGGCAGTACCTGCTCCTCATGGGTGCGGGCCTGGGGAGCTGTGTGAGAAGCAGCAGGTATTTGTTGGTCTTAGTCCCTGGTTCCCGACACAAAGCTTGTAAATTCCTTGTCATTTCCTCAGTGGGAAGGGTGACAGGAGCATCTTTTGTTCTATTTGGTTCTTTTTTTTTTTTTTCTTTTTTTTTTTTGAGACGGAGTCTTCACTCTGTCGCCCAGGCTGGAGTGCAGTGGCACCATCTCGGCTCACTGCAAGCTCCGCCTCCCGGGTTCGCGCCATTCTCCTGCCTCAGCCTCCGGAGTAGCTGGGACTACAGGCGCCCGCCACCGCGCCCGGCTAATTTTTTTGTATTTTAGTAGAGACGGGGTTTCACCGTGTTAGCCAGGATGGTCTCGATCTCCTGAACTCGTGATCCGCCCGCCTCGGCCTCCCAAAGTGCAGGGATTACAGGCGTGAGCCACCGCGCCCGGCCCTATTTGGTTCTTGTACAAAGTTCTTAAAACCTTACATTTCCTACGGGATGGGAGCGTCTACTGTTACTCCTAACAAGCCCTTCCAATCCCACCTGAGTGACAGGTGACTTGCAGGGCCCTCGACAGCACTCGCTGTCTCCCTGCCATCCTCCCGGAAGGACAGGGGCTGGAGACCAGGCTCCCTCAAAACTCTTGTACAGTGGGCTTCAGGGTTGGTGAACTCACCCACATGCTGGGAGGCCTGTGGACCCCAGCTCCCCAGGGACAGAAGCCCTGGCACCCAGGACCCCCCAGGCCTCACTCGGCACCCGTTTCCCCTTGGCTGTCCATCGGATCCTTCGTAACACCCTCTACAAGAAACCAGCAGACACAGCCAGTGTTTCCCTGAGTTCTGCAAGCCATCCTGGCAAGTGATCAAACTCGAGGGCATCATGGGAACCCCAGCCTCCAGCCATGGGTCATGGGTCACAACCTGGGATTGGCATCTGACAGTGGGGCAGTCTCATGGGACTGAGCCCTGGCCCTGGGGGATCTGACGCATCGGAACTCAGTGGAACTGGGGGCGCCCAGCCGGGTGCCCTGGAGAACTGCTTGGGGGGGGGGAAACACCCACGCATCTCACTGAGGAAGTGTTCTGTGTTGAGCACGAGAGTGGAGTAGGGAGAAAATCTTTCTGTCCTTTTCACAGGGGACAAACTAACGAGTATTAAACTATGGATCCTGACATCCGCGCAGGCTGCTTCCTGAGGTGTTACCCCATCCCCGAGTGCATGGATCTGGAGGTACATGGAATGCCCCGCCGAGAGCGGCTCCCCTACCCCCTATTTCATGCCAGTGTACCCTCCTGCAGCACAAGGAGCCCTGCACTGGTGGTGTGCTGGTGGGCACAGGTCCCCGAGGCTGCGAGCCTCAAGGTGCGCCTGGCCTGGATTCCATCCCCTCTGGGAATGAACCCAGTGCTGTCTGGGTTTGTTCTCCTTGTGCCAGCGCAGACACCTGCAGCTGGTTTTCTTTGGGAAGCACACTCTTCACAAAGTCTAAAACCCGTGTGTGAGTGTGGGGAGAAAGAAACAGGGACCCCTGACACAGAACAGACGTTCACACTCCAGAGCCTGCCCCGCTGGGGACAGGCGCCCCATGCCCAGACCCCACGCCAGCTCTGCCACCACCACTGGGCAGCCGGTCACATCACACAGGGAACAAATGCAGCCAGTCCTCACGGCAGCCCCAACGCTGACAGAGTGCCCTGCCTGGCACATGGCTCCAGAGCCGCAGCCCCTGAGCTGGGAGACCCCACACCGACGGAGTGCCCTGCCTGGCACATGGCTCCAGAGCTGCAGCCCCTGAGCTGGGAGACCCCATTGAAGCCCAGGGCACACTGTTGTTCCCCTCAGAGCAGGTAGCTCCAGCCCAGCCTTCAGCCTTTGGTCACGGGTCACAGCCTATGCCAGGGGGGAACCTATGCCCAGCGTCTCTGTGCCCCCTGCCATGCAGGTCTCTCTTCCAGGGACACTCTCCTCTATGCACTGCCTGCCTTGAGGGTGGGGTTAAGGAGGATCCCAGGCCAGCAGCCTCCTTCGAGGAACGAAGCAGGTCCCCGCCTGGCTCAGCCCAGGGTCTTGGGTGCCGCACTCCTTCGCACGCTTCCCCTCGTGCTTCCTGTTTACTGATGTGTTCACCACCCTCGCCTCGCCACCCCCACAAGAACAGGGGCCTCCTCCGTCACATCCACTCATTGTCCCCAGGCTGAGAAGGGCCCTGATAAATGTATCACACATGTGCTCTGTGCGACTCCCCCACGAGCCTGGGCCTCCACACGCACCAAGGCCCTCGGGTGACTCATCCTGTCCCCAAGTGCAGGATGGGGGTCCAGCCTGTGACAGGCCCTGGATGGTGTGTGCAGCTCATTAAACCCCCCTCTGTGACCCCACCACGGCAGAAGCTAGCGCTGCCCGCCCTATGCCACTGGGCCTGGCTGCGGGAGCAGAGCAGAGGAGAGGAGGAGCCCCTTCCTGGAGGAGCCCTGAGGAGTCTCCAGCATCCAGCTCCAGAGACTCACACCACAGAGGAGGGCAGCACCAAGTCCAGGCCCAGAGACCCAGCGGGCCGCAGGAGGCCACGGAAACCCCGGCCCAGAGACCCGGCGGGCCGCAGGAGGCCACGGAAACCCCGGCCCAGAGACCCGGCGGGCCGCAGGAGGCCACGGAAACCCCGGCCCAGAGACCCGGCGGGCCGCAGGAGGCCACGGAAACCCCGGCCCAGAGACCCGGCGGGCCGCAGGAGGCCACGGAAACCCCGGCCCAGAGACCCGGCGGGCCGCAGGAGGCCACGGAAACCCCGGCCCAGAGACCCGGCGGGCCGCAGGAGGCCACGGAAACCCCGGCCCAGAGACCCGGCGGGCCGCAGGAGGCCACGGAAATCCTGGCCCAGAGACCCAGCGGGCCACAAGCGGCCACAGAAACCCCGGCCCAAGCACATCTGTACTCGAGAGAATTTTCTTTCTCGAAGCACAAAATGGCAGAGTTCCTTGCAAGCAACCTGACTTTTGAAAAAAGCCAAGACACTGCTATTTTGGCGTTTTCTTGCATGGACAACAGTGAGTGGCTGCCCCAGAGCAGAAGCAGCCCCGCTCCTCCCACGAGCATCTCCTGTCCACACATCTGACTGGCACCAGCCTCAAACCCTCCTCCTTATACCAGCCTCATCTCTTTCCACCTCGGTGATGCGATCAAGGATTTCAACTTCCAAAAAAGGAAACCTTTTCCATTATAAAAAATCTCCCCCAAATAAGGAAGCCTGCATTCTCACAATAATCTATCGAGTATTTGCTAAACCTTCACAAAGATTTAGCATCAAGAGACAGAGAAATCAGGAAAAGAATGTCCCAACACTCACACTGACGGTGACCCCCAGGGAGCTGTGAAATGTCCTCTCCACACTCACCCCACGTCCTCTCCACACTCACCCCACGTCCTCTCCACACTCACCCCACGTCCTCTCCACACTCACCCCACGTCCTCTCCACACTCACCCCACGTCCTCTCCACACTCACCCCACGCCTTGGTGGGGGAGACAGGCCCGCCCTCCCCAGACACCCAGCTTGGGGTGGGAGGCTGTCAGGAGGTTAGAATCTTGTTAACAAAGTAATTAATGCTTTATCCCCAGGAAAAAAAAAAAAAGAGAGCTCATAGAATCGGCAACGTGGAGCTCATTACTGATTAACAAAAGAACCACCACGAACCCCGGCTTTTTATCGTGGACCGAGGGAAGTGACTGGGAAGTGACCGTCAAAGGCACCGACTGCACAACTAACAAGCGCTCCAGAGTGCTCATTACCTGGTGCAGCCCAGAGTCTCACCCGCGGGAAACAAACTCTTCTTTCCTTCTGTCCCCACATCCAACACTCAACACAGAACGCTCTGCTCTCCTCAACAGGTAGGGATTTCAGCATTAGAAAATCCCACGGTGCCGGGGCTCGCCCTCGAGACTGCCCCACTTGTGACCTGTGCTCCTGACCACCTGGCCGGAAGCTGGGGTTCCCACGGTGCCCTCCTTGAGTCTGACCATTTGCTAGGACGGCTCACAGAACTCTGGGAAACTGTCTGCTGGTTTATTATAAAGGGTGTGACGAAGGATCCGGATGGACAGCCGGGCGGAGAGGGGCACAGGGCGAGGCCTGGGGTGACCAGAGCACAGGGGCATCCAGTGCTTCTGACCGACCAGCTACAGGGTGGGTTTCCAATGACCCCTCCTCGGGTTCAATTAATTTGCCAGAGCAGCTCACAGGACTCAGGGAGACATATTTACTGGTTTATTATAAGGATGTTAGAAAGATACACACAGATGAAGAGATGCACAGGGCGAGGTATGGGGCAGGGAGCTCAGAGCAGGTGTGCCCTCCCCAGGACTCCACCCTCCAGGAACCTCCCCGTGCTCAGCAGCCTGCAAGCCCCCTACACCCTGTCCTTTAGGGAGCCTGTAGAGGCCTCATGACACAGGCACGATTGAGCAGATCACCAGCCACTGGTGATCCACTCCACCTCTGCGGGCTCCCTCCCCTCCCCAGAGGTCCACCGTGGAGTTCCAAACTCTAATCATGTGGTCGGTTGCCCTGGCAACCCGTCCCCCATGAGGCGGTCCTGGAGCCTCAGCTGCAGTCACCTCAGTAGCAAACAAAAAGACACTCAGCAGTAAAGGCTGTAGGAGCTTCGTGCCCGGAGCCAGGGCCAGAGACCAAACGTATGTTTCTGATTACATCACATTATCACACTCACCAAGCATCACATGCCCAGCGCGCTGTCTCCTCTCAGCCCTGAGTCACACACACTCACATTCAACACTCACACCCTCTCACACACACACACACTCTCACACTGACACATTCACGCTTTACACACACCCTCACACACACACTCACAATCTGTCACACACACTCTCACGCTGACACATTCACGCTCTACACACACACACACTCCCACATTCTCACACTGCCACGTTCATGCTTTACACACACCCTCACACACACACTCACAATCTCTCTCACACACACTCTCACGCTGACACATTCACGCTCTACACACACACACACTCCCACATTCTCACACTGCCACGTTCATGCTTTACACACACCCTCACACACACACTCACAATCTCTCTCACACACACTCTCACGCTGACACATTCACGCTCTACACACACACACACTCCCACATTCTCACACTGCCACGTTCATGCTTTACACACACCCTCACACACACACACACACACACACACACACACACTCAGGGCTGAGACAAGATGAATGCCCCAGCATGCAGTGGGGGAAGAAATGGACTAAAAAGACGCAGCCGCATGCTCTGGGAGGGATGCAGATGTGGTCACACCCCTGCCTGCAGCGCACTCCTGTCCCTTCTCCAAGTTTCAGGTGACAACCGGGATCCTGTCTGGAGACCCCCCGGGGACTCCGAGCACGGAGATGCAGATGCCCGCACAGCACCCACGCACCAGGAAAGCTGGTTTGAAAACACCACGGAACCAAAGTCTGGGCTCCAAGATCTTTATGCTATTTGGGAAGAAAACAGAGACGCCCATGCTTGCGTCACCCGTACATGCACTAAAACCGGAGCGAGGCAGAGGAGATGAGTGTGGCCCCTGCAGAAGGGCGACAAGCAAATTCGTGAAGCGTTCCATATTTGTTGTTGGCATGGATGTGGGGAAGAGGGAACACCTCTACAATTGTAAATTAGTACAACCACTACGGAAACAGCGTGGAGGTTCCTTAAAGAACTAAAAGTAGATCCACCATTCGATCCAGCAATCCCACTCCTGGGTATCTACCCAGAGGAAAAGAAGCCATGAGAGGAAGAAGACACAGGCATGTTTGTAGCAAGACGATTTGCAATTGCAAGGATACAGAACCAACCTGAGTGGCCATGGACTGGAGAGTGAATAAAGAACACGTGGTCCATACACACCACGGAATACTACTCAGCCATCAAAAGGGACAAAATAATGTCTCGCAGCAACTTGGATGGAGCTGGAGGCCGTTATTCTAAGTGAAGTGACTCAGGAACGGAAAACCAAAAACTCTGTTCTCACTTATAAGTGGGAGCTAAAACATAATGGGCAGGGAAATTGGGAAGGGGGTGAGGGATAAAGACTCTATATTGGGTCTAGTGTACACTGCTCGGGTGACAGGTGCACTAAAATCTCAGAATTCACCACTAAAGAACTCGTCCGCGGCCGGGCGCGGTGGCTCAAGCCTGTAATCCCAGCACTTTGGGAGGCTGAGACGGGCGGATCACGAGGTCAGGAGATCGAGACCATCCTGGCTAACACGGTGAAACCCCGTCTCTACTAAAAAATACAAAAAAAAACTAGCCGGGCGCGGTGGCGGGCGCCTGTAGTCCCAACTACTCGGGAGGCTGAGGCAGGAGAATGGCGTGAACCTGGGAGGCGGAGCTTGCAGTGAGCTGAGATCCGGCCACTGCACTCCAGCCTGGGCGGCAGAGCGAGACTCCGTCTCAAAAAAAAAAAAAAAAAAAAAAAAAAAGAACTCGTCCGCATAACCAAAATTCACCTGTACCCCATACACTATTGAAATTTTTAAAAAAAGAAAATAGAGACACCGGTGAACTTTTGTGACGTCAAGCATGCATCCTAACATTTAAGGACAATGCTCCAAGAATGTAAATGATTGACAGATGTGTGACTTCTGCAACAGGAGGAATGGAAAATTAAAAAAAAAACTTCACCCAGTCCCACAGCAGGCAGGAAAATGAAGGAAAAGAATGTTAAATAATAATGATGGTGATGGTAAAGTAGAAAGTTAACTCAAGACAAAAAAAGGAAAAAAAAAAAAAAGAAAGTTAAACACATAAAGAATCACAAGTATAAACGGCATTTAAAAATTTAGCTGTCAGCCGGGTGGGATGGCTCACATCTGTAATCCCAGCACTTTGGGAGGCTGAGGCGTGCAGATGGCTTGAGGTCAGGAGTTCAAGACCAGCCTGGCTAACAGGGTGAAACCCTGTCTCTACTAAAAATACAAAAATTAGCTGGGCATGGTGGCACACACGTGTAATTCCAGCTACTCAGGAGCCTCAGGCAGGAGAATCACTGGAACCTGGGTGACGGACGTTGCAGTGAGCCAAGATCGTACCACTGCACTCCAGCCTGGGTGACAACCCCGACAACACCCACAACACCCACAACCCCTACAAACCCTACAACCACCACAACCCCTACAACCCCACACCCACAACCCCCACAACCCCTACAATACCAACACCCACAACACCCACAACTCCAACACCCACAACCCCTACAACAACCACAACCCCAACACCCACAACACCCACAACCCCAACTCCCACAACCCCCACAACCCCCACAACACCCACCACCCCCACAACCCCAACACCCACAACCCCTAAAACTCCAACACCCACAACCCCTACAACACCCACAACCCCAACTCCCACAACATCCACAACCCCCACAACCCCAACTCCCACAACCCCTACAATCCCAACACCCACAACCCCCACAACCCCAACACCCACAACCCCTACAACACCCACAACCCCAACTCCCACAACACCCACAACCCCCACAACCCCAACACCCACAACCCCTACAACCCCAACACCCACAACCCCTACAATACCCACAACCCCAACTCCCACAACACCCACAACCCCCACAACCCCAACTCCCACAACCCCTACAACTCCAACACCCACAACCCCCACAACCCCAACACCCACAACCCCTACAACACCCACAACCCCAACTCCCACAACACCCACAACCCCCACAACCCCAACCCCCACAACCCCAACACCCACAACCCCAACACCCACAACCCCTACAACACCCACAACCCCAACTCCCACAACACCCACAACCCCCACAACCCCAACTCCCACAACCCCTACAACCCCCAACACCCACAACCCCTACAACACCCACAACACCCACAACCCCTACAACCCCCACAACCCCTACAACCCCCACAACCCCAACTCTCACAACACCCACAACCCCAACTCTCACAACACCCACAACCCCCACAACCCCCACAACCCCAACTCTCACAACACCCACAACCCCCACAACCCCAACTCTCACAACCCCCACAACCCCCACAACCCCCACAACCCCAACTCCCACAACCCCCACAAGCCCTACAACACCCACAACACTCACAACACAGTTCTGCCTGTGAAGACGCCAACTCACCCACCCTGTAGATAAGGCAGCGAAAGGAGTTATGTGGACCCCCACCTGCCTGCCTCCTCCCGTGTGCCACACATGCCCACCCTTACTTTAAATGTGCCCACTTTCTGCTCCAAAAGCAAAGTGCCTGCAGGTCACCGGGTGCCGGGAGTGGGGAGAGAGAACAGCTTGGCTCTGGGACAGGAGCGAGGGGCCACATGCTCTGCCACTGTCACTCTTCCTAGAGAAGCAACAGACGTTACCCAAAAAGGAGCAGCCTGAGGATCTTAGACACGGACATGAGCATGAGGCAGCCACAAACAAGACTCCAACTCTCCCAACTATCAGCTCAACACCAAAAACTCGACCGAAGTGAAACAAAAACCCAGAAAGGCCAAGAGCAGAAACCACACACGGGACGATGCAGGCATCTGTGATGTGTGTGCGCGAATGTGCATGTATTTTAACTGCAACTCCCTACAATACACAAAATGACCATAGCCCTGGTCCAAACACACCAATCATACCTACCGATACAAAGAGACTCCAATCACCTACTAAAAGGACAACATTCACACTAGTTTAAAACAAACCCCAACTCTGCAGATAGAAGAGAAAGACCTAACAGAGAAATTCAGCAGAGGCTGGGCGCGGTGGCTCAAGCCTGTAATCCCAGCACTTTGGGAGGCCGAGGCGGGTGGATCACGAGGTCAGGAGATCAAGACTATCCTGGCTAACATGGTGAAACCCCGTCTCTACTAAAAATACAAAAAAAAAAAAAAAAACTAGCAGGGCGTGTTGGCGGGCGCCTGTAGTCCCAGCTACTTGGGAGGCTGAGGCGGGAGAATGGCGTGAACCCGGGAGACGGAGCTTGCAGTGAGCCGAGATCAGGCCACTGCACTCCAGCCTGGGAGACACAGCGAGACTCCGTCTCAAAAAAAAAAAAAAAAAAAAAAAAAAAGAAATTCAGCAGAGTTAAAAATACATGAAATAAATATATACTGGAAAAATGCAAAAAAAAAAGGGTCCGATATCATGATATTAGACAATATCAGGCCAAATGAAATAAATGAGACAAATCAGGAATATCACGCTTAAACTAAAATGCTTAGAGCAAATACAGTCATTCGATATATTCACGCCAAATAACCCGACACACTTCATTAAGCAGAAATTCAGAGGATGCCACAGAAACCCATCTCAGCACATGAAGGCAGGAGACACGCGTGTCCCTTCCAACCCGAGAAAGAACACGCGGGCAAGAAATAAGCACACGAGGCTATCAGACACATAAACAACAAAATTAAAGCAGCAGCGCATAAGGAGAAAGAGGCAATTCTGTACTTGATAAGAGAGAACACACTTTTCTGTTTTCAATATCCCATGGAAACATTCATAAACAGCACCCATATATGAAGCAGTAAAGAAGTTCTCGGCCGGGCGCGGTGGCTCAAGCCTGTAATCCCAGCACTTTGGGAGGCCGAGACGGGCGGATCACGAGGTCAGGAGATCGAGACCATCCTAGCTAACACGGTGAAACCCCGTCTCTACTAAAAATACAAGAAAATTAGCCAGGCGAGGTGGCGGGCGCCTGTAGTCCCAGCTACTCGGGAGGCTGAGGCAGGAGAATGGCGTGAACCCGGGAGGCGGAGCTTGCAGTGAGCCGAGATCGAGCCACTGCACTCCAGCCTGGGGCACAGAGCAAGACTCCGTCTCAAAAAAAAAAAAAAAAAAAAAAAAAGAAGTTCTCAACCAATACCAAGTAATAATTAAAATACAAACAACAGGCTGGGCGCGGTGGCTCAAGCCTGTAATCCCAGCACTTTGGGAGGCCGAGACGGGTGGATCACGAGGTCAGGAGATCGAGACCATCCTGGCTAACACAGTGAAACCCCGTCTCTACTAAAAATACAAAAAAAATGAGCCGGGCGTGGTGGCGGGCGCCTGTAGTCCCAGCTACTCCGGAGGCTGAGGCAGGAGAATGGCGGGAACCCGGGAGGCGGAGCTTTCAGTGAGCCGAGATTGCACCACCTCGCTCCAGCCTGGGCAACAGCGTGAGACTCCGTCTCAAAAAAAAAAAAAAAAAAAAAAGAAATTTAAACATTATCTTCTTACATGTTCCTCTTAAAGGGAAAATAGAAGTAAAAACTGAAGAATTGGCCAGGCGCGGTGGCTCACACCTGTAATGCCAGCACTCTGGGAGGCCGAGGTGGGCAGATCACGAGGTCAGGAGATCGAGACCATCCTGGCTAACACAGTGAAACCCCGTCTCTACTAAAAAGAAAATATAAAAAATTAGCCGGGCGTAGTGGCACGCGCCTGTAGTCCCAGCTACTCGGGAGGCTGAGCCAGGAGAATGGCGTGAACCCGGGAGGTGGAGTTTGCAGTGAGCTGAGATCGCACCACTGCACTCCAGCCTGGGCGGCAGAGCGAGACTCCGTCTCAAAAAAAAAAAGAAAAACTGAAGAATTTTCAGAAACCATACTAATAAAACTAAAGCAGTGCTTTAGAGGAAAATTTAACCCATCAATTACTTTAAATCTTTAGAAATGAAAGCAAGACAATAAGAGAATGAAGCCTCCAACTTAAAAAGCTGAAAATTACAAAGTAACTGAAGGAATTAATAAATATAAAAGGAAAAAAAATTTTTTAATCTTAATAGCTAAATTGAAATTTTTTTTTTTTTTTTTTTTTTTGAGATGAAGTCTCACTCTGTCACCCAGGCTGGAGTGCAGTGGTGCAATCTTGGCTCACTGCAAGCTCTGCCTCCCGGGTTCACGCCATTCTCCTGCCTCAGCCTCCCGAGTAGCTGGGACTACAGGCGCCCGCCACCACGCCCGGCTAATTATTTTGCATTTTTAGCAGAGACGGGGTTTCACTGTGTTAGCCAGGATGGTCTTGATCTCCTGACCTCGTGATCCACCTGCTTCGGCCTCCCAAAGTGCTAGGATTATAGGCGTGAGCCACCACACCCAGCTGATCTATTTTTACAGAATTAAAATATCTGAGTACTGGGCATGGTGGCTCAGGCCTGTGATACCAGTGCTTTGGGAGGCCGAGCTGTGAGGATCACTTGAGACCAGGAGTTTGAAACCAACCTGGGCAACACAGAAAGACCCTCACCCCTACAAAAAATTTACAAATTAGCTGGGCGTAGTGGGGCACACCAGCCACTTGGGAGGCTGAGGCGAGAGGATTGCTTGAGCCCAAGAGTTCGAGGCTGCAGTGAGCCAAGATCACACCACTGTACTCCAGTCTGGGCAAGAAAGTGAGACTTCATCTCTAAAACAACAAAAAACAAACAAACAAAAAAAACAACCAAAAACAAAAAAAACCACCTCTACGTGGAATCTAGTATTTTTTAAAAATTGTAAAATAAAAATAATTAAAATATCTATTAAACAGTTTTATAAAATTTACCTCTAACAAAAATACCAAAGGCAGATGATTTCACAAGTGAATTCTACAAATCCTATAAGAATAGACTATTTTAACATTAATTAAACTTTCCCAGAACGTAAAGAAGGAAGACGTCCCAATCCCTTTAATGAAGCAACAGTGACATAAAATTCACAAGGAGAAAGGGTGCAGAGGGAAGGGAAGAAGGAAATGTGCCTGAATCACCGTCTCAAATTGTGGCGTGAGGAACCCGGGGGGGCCCCAGACCTCGCAGGCAGGGGGTTCTGAGAGCCTTCTTCACGAGCTCATAGCCTTGGGCAGCATAATTTTCTTTCTGAGCCTCAGCCACGACACAGCACAACGGGTTGCCTGCAGAGGCAGAGAGATGTCGGCTGTGGCCGCTGAGGTCAGACATCAAAGAGACATAAAAATAGAAAACAGGGCCACTGTCCTTACTAATTTTGGAAACTATGGGTTTTCCTTACAAAAGCTGGTTTATCCCAGGACACAGGAAAAAAAAAAATATTTTTTGTACGCATTGGGCTTTGAAATGAATTATTAAATATTTTTAAATGTTCTTACTGTTAATTTCTTAACTAGCGTCTACCGACACCATATTAGAGGTCTCCTGACCTCAGTACTCCTGGCATTTTGGATGGGATAAGTCTGCTGTGGGGCCGGCTGTGCCCTGCGGGATTCAGCAGCCTCCCTGGTCTTTGTGCATTTGATGCAGGAGTGACTGTCTCCCGGCAGCTGCCAACCAAAAACATCTCCTGCCATCGCCAAATGTCCGCCAGAGGACAAGGGGAGTCACCCCAGTTAAGGACCACAATAGTTGCAACTCAAAAGCAAAATCTCTTTGGGGTCCTCAATAATTTTTTTTTTGAGACAGGGTCTTGCTCTGTCACCCAGGCTGGGGTGCAATGGGGTGATCTCAGCTCACTGCAACCTCCACCCCTGGGGCTCAGGTGATCCTCCCATCTCAGCCTCCCAAGTAGCTGGTACTAGAGGCATGTGCCACCATGCCTGGCTAATTTTTGTATTTTTTATAGAGACGGGGTTTTACCATGTTGCCCAGGCTGGTCTCAAACTTCTGAGCTCAAGTGACCCACTCACCTCGGCCTCCCAAAGTGCTGGGATTATAGGCCTGAGCCACCACACCAGGCCCTCAGTAATTTTTTAAGAGTGTAAAGAGCCCATAGGTTTGAGAATCACTGCTCTTCATACGACTACGAATGCAAAAAAGTCTTTAAAATTTAGCAAACAGGGCTAACAGTGCATTAAAAAGTCAACACACACATGATGACCATGTGGATCTGTTTCATGAATGCAAGGATGGTTTGCTATGACGAAACTGACTAACAAAGTTCATCTGATTCCTTAACAAGAAGGCTTGACAGGCAACACAACAAAATTCAACCCTGGCTTCCCAGTGAAAACACTCAGCAAAGCAGCGGCCAGTACAAAATATTACACGAATTCAATGTCTGCCTCCCCTAGGAGAAGACACTCACTGAACTTCCAGTGAGGTGCTCATTCACAGGCCAGTCAGCATTTCACTCACTGGGCAAACACCAAAGGCACCGCAGCCAACACCAGGGACAAGGCAGAGCGCCCTGTAGTTAAAGGCCAGCCTCACGCATGCCCAGCGATGGAATACCCACAGTAAATATACGTTTGCAAACTGACTCCAGCCAGGACTTCACCAAAATATCATGACCATATTTGGTTTATCCTAGGACACAGGAATGGTTTACTATAGAAAACCAATTAACAGGACTATTGACACTAAGTGATAAAAGAAGAAAAGCAACAGGATGATTTGCATTTAGACTCAGGAAAAGCAGATGCTAAAGTCCATGGCCACGTACCACCGACTAAGAAAGAAGCAGGCACGAGGCCCCGTTCCTCAGGGCACTTCCTGCAGCCAGTGGCATAGGACAAGTAAAGGAGAGAGATAAAGATTGGAAAGAACAAAGCAAGCTTTCATCATTTGTACATGACACAATCATCTGCACGGAAAATCCACAAGTTCCCGGCCACGGCCAGAGCACCCCTGGCGTCCACGGGGGCTGCCTGCCTTCCTTGCCAGGTCTGCGCCATGGCCAGTGCCTTCCTCAGGAGAAATTCATCTTCACTTGGGAGGGAAGAGGAAGGGAGACAAGGCCACAATAAAAAGGAGATGTGACTCACATGTGCCCCACCTTTTGCTTGTGTGCCAGGCTTGCCCTGTGGCCCTGGCATCATCCTCTGTCACTCTGGCAGGCTGGACTGAAGGCACACAGTGGTCCCATCCAGTTCGGGTCCACGTGTTGCCATGGACATGCCTCCTGATTCCAATCCACATGGAAGTGACGAGAAGAACACTTACAGCAACACCCAAGTCAAGCCTGTGAGGACAACTAAGATACCTCTAGGCTCCCAGCGCCATCACGACCATGAGTCCGTAGAGTTCCACCGGGACCCCCTGACCTAAAGCCAAACCAGCACAGCAAGACATGCTGGGGCCCGGTCTGGCAGTTCCAGGGGCAGCCTTTGCTTTGAATTACATTCACCAAGAGGTAAGGGCGTGCCAGGCAGGCAGCGTCTGAGAGAAGACGCACCCACAGACACACAGCAGCCTTGTGACCAGGCATAGTCAGACGAACATCACCGCCCCTGTGTCTGCTGCCCTGCACTTCAGACGACTGCAAGGGAGCTGCTAGCTAACGAACACAGGTGACCCGGTCAATAAAACACGCAGAAATATGCATGCATAGAGCCCTTTACCTGTGTTCCAACAGGAGGAACCCCGTGCAGGACGTTTCAGAGCACAGCGGCTCCACAGTGGAAAAGGAGTCTGCAGCCCAGGCCACGGAGCACCTAGGGCCTCCTTGCCACCTTGATGAACTTATGAATGCACCAGATAGACAGACAGAAACAGCAGGCAGGAGGCAAAGTCCACCTTCCAGCGAGGCGGCATCTGGGCCAGGCGGGGTCACCCAGAAACCGGGGAGCTGTGAGGGCCAGT
Source organism: Macaca mulatta (assembly GCF_049350105.2). NCBI lineage: Eukaryota > Metazoa > Chordata > Mammalia > Primates > Cercopithecidae > Macaca > Macaca mulatta. Next base: position 3,639,655 of record NC_133408.1, read on the forward strand.
GTCGAAATCTTCCTGGACAGGCCTCACTGCGTTGGCCTGGACAGGCTGCTTCTGACCCTGCCCAGTCCCTCAATATAAGAGCGCAGTTCTAGGACACTTTCCAAATCGCACACACACAGTTCAAGTCTTTAAGGCACACTCTGGTTCTGGGAGACTGATAATCAGGTAACTGCTCCGAAACCATCACACAGACATAATGCATACGTGTGTGTGTCTATAGGTACCTCTTTAGAACATGCATAAAAAAGGAAGTGTTTCTTTAAATGAAGTAGATCTATGTGTAGTGAAAGTTTCCCAAGACAAGTTAAAATCAGGTTTTGCCGAGAGATGTCATGACACGTAGGTGCATTTTTGGAAACCCTGTGTGTGTATGTATGTTCTTACATGTACTTTGTATAAACTCTAGAATGATAAACCACAAACCACTTATAGTGGTTCCCTCCAGGAAAAAGAGTGGGATTTGGGATGGAGTGAAGAATGCAACTTTAATTATTTATTAGATTTGCCTCTGTGTTTAAATTTCATAAACATGTATTACTTTTATAATGAAAATGTAAATATCAAATGGAAAATTAACTTGTGTGCACATTAACCTCCAATCCTCTGTCTCTGCAGTGGCTGGAACAGTATAGCCTTGTCCTGAACACTGATTTGTTTGTTAAGAAAGAAGCTTCCCTTGCAGAATACCTGACTTCACGAGACATAGCTTGGCAGATCAAAGTCTGAGCCCTTTGCTCTCGCCTCATATATATCACACTTTAGAGCACAAAGATAATTCCTCCTCCAACGCACAGCAAAGGTGTAAGAACTGCACAGTGACCTGGAACACCCACCACCTCCAGTCCCCCGTGGGCATGTAGCACACTTGCTTCCAGAGGGAAGGCCGGCCCTCCTCGGCCCTCCCCTCCACCTGTCCTTCACTCACTGTGTTAGGACCCTAGACTGCTGCTGGCAACACGTGCGGCCACAGCCACTGGGAGACACCTGTGGCTCCACTCCCCTCCTCCAGGGCATCTGCCACCAATCTCTGCAGCCCAGCACCCTCTCATGGGCGCAGGACCAGACTGGCACAAACCTTTGGCTGCCGTCAGGGCTGAACACGCATTCCCCAGAAAGAGGCCGGAAGCACAGAGGGAGGCCGTCTCCATCCGCCTCTGTCCTCCGTGTTCCTGAGACAGGTGTGAGTCACACCCTTAAGGCTCCCCTCGCTTGAGAACTCACGAACAGGGGGATCCCAGCCACAGGTCATGCTGTGGGTTTTAATCCGGAAAGAACAAGACACCACATACCTGCCTCACTTCCCCAGGATGCGTCCTAGGTCTCCTAAACTCCCAGCCCAGGGTGCCCTGGGGGCTGCAATGTGCCACCTGGGGGCTTACTCCTCACCCCCACCCTCTCCACGATGAGGCCTGGGCCCCCCTCCCCACCAGGCTAGCGTTCAGATAGAACCTGCAGGACGGTGGACTAACGCTCAGGACGGGGGCCCGGTGCTCCCTTACAGCTTCCCCCTGCAGCAGAGAACAAAGTCCCACCCAGTGGCTTCTCAGAGATCCACAGTCGGCCTGCAGGCCTGGGAGCCAGGCTCTCCTACAATGAGGGCAGAGTGAGGAGAGATGAGACCTGAGACAAATACGATGGAACGGCACCGTCCGGATACCTTTCGTTATCCAAGAAAGACTCAAGAACACTTTAAAATCCTCTTGAAATGGGTATGAAAAACGAGTGGCCCACCGCCGGCCAGTCCACTGCCTGCCGTGACGGGGCCGTGGACCGAGGGGCCTGCAGCTTCCGAGGAAGCCACCCCAAGTGATGTCACCGGATCGGCCCAATGGGGCCCTTGCAGCACCCAGACCCACGAGGAACCTTTCTTGAAGTTGGAAGAGTGAAGTCCCTTATCAGACAATGTTTGTTGTATGAAGAAAAAAAAATAGTAAAAATTAGAATCAACGAATGAAGTCCATTGAGCTGAGGCCCGGCCGCTCTCGGGGTTTTTCCCAGTGGCCTCCCTCTCAGGGCAGGGGTGGCTGTGATGGGGGCACATGAGGACCCGGGAGCAGAAGACGCAGGCCAACCTCGGGGCACAGACGGGCATCCGGGGGCCTGAGAGCTGAGCCTGAGCCTGTATCCTCATCTGAAAAACGCAAACAACAGGGTTCGCTCCACAGGGATGGAAGGAAATGAAATGACGAGGGACTTTTGCAGCCTGGAGCTGGCAGGCCACCACGCTGACGCAGCACGGGCTTTGATCCTTGCCCTCGTCAGCAAGTGTCCTCTGCAATTAGCCTTTTCTTAAAGAACCCAAAGGTTTTAGGAGCTGCTGGCGTTTCAGTCCTGAACCTGGAGCTGGAGGCCATAGGTCCCTTCTCATCCTTCTAGTGCTGCCCCCACGAGCCCTGGCTCCACTCCCCCCACCCCATGCCCTCACCTGCTATCTATGCAAGAGCTGGGCTCCTGTGCCCACTTCCCAGACGGGTCACCAACGCCCAGGAAAGCAAATGCCTTGCTGTGAATCATGCAGCAAGTCACACACCGGGCTCCACAAGCTCCCAGCCTGTGTGCTCCCCCTGATCCGGACTCTTCCTCTCTGATCGAGAAGGGCCGGGGCTCAACGCACGGGTCAGGCTAGCAGGTGGCTGTGTGTGAACTTGGCTGGTTCCACTCATGACAGGCATTCCTTCCCTGCAGTCCTCAGGGCTGGGGGGTGACCAGCCCCAATAAGGCTACCAGTTCTGGATGTCACCAAATTCACCCCAAGCCTTGGTATTTTGTGCTTTAGGGCACAAATGAAGCTTGCCAAGTGCCTCATACACGCCTTGGAAATCTCACTCCAGCTTTGGGACACACACACATTTTTCCCACGTAATTTAGGCTCTGAAGTGCTCAGGTCTTCCCGCACATGGAATGTGAAAGTGTCCCTGGGGAGCCTGGGCCAGCGGCCTCCTCCGAAGGCGTCATCCCTTTGCTTCGCTGTTACAGGAACATGCTTCCATGCGGGTGGGGACTGCTCTGTCCCCCGGGGTCTCCAGCACACCGAGCCGTGCGACGGCGACGGAGAGGGCGTGCAAACACCCGGCAGGGGAATCGACAGACGTGTGGCTTTAACATGGTACCAGTCGGCTGGGTTTGAGGGTTTGGTTGTTGTTGCTTTTTGAGTCTGCTGTTTTGTAGAAGCTCGTATTTTTCACAGAGGGAATCAGATGAAACTGAAAACGCAAGCTCTAACGAAGCTCATGTGGCACGGTTTTTTTTTTTTTTTTTTTTTTTTTGTCGTTTTCTGAGATGGAGTCTCGCTCTGTCACCCAGGCTGGAGTGCGGTGGCGCAATCTTGGCTCACTGCAAGCTCCGCCTCCCAGGTTTACGCCATTCTCTTGCCTCAGCCTCCCGAGTAGCTGGGACTACAGGTGCCCGCCGCCACACCCAGCTAATTATTTGTATTTTTAGTAGAGAGGGGGTTTCACTGTTAGCCAGGATGGTCTTGATCTTCTGACCTCGTGATCCGCCCGCCTTGGCCTCCCGAAGTGCTGGGATTACAGGCGTGAGTCACCACGCCAGGTATGGCACGGTTTTATAGGAAACTTTCTGTTAAAGTGTAACAGATACAGAGAAGTACATAAATCTTCAGCGTGTGGCTGGATGAAATTCCAGAGAGGATCCACTCTGACCAGCAGCACCCAGATCAAGAAACGAATCCCAACTACTTTGGGAGGCCAAGGCAAGCAGATCGCTTGAGCCCAGGAGTTCAAGACCAGCCTGGGCAACATGGCAAAACCCGGTCTCTACAAAAAATAAAAAAGTTAGCCGGGTGTGGTGGCACATGCCCGTGGTCCCAGCTACCGGGAGGCTGAGGCGGGAGGATCCCTTCAGCCCAGGAGAACTCAAAGCTGAAGTGAACTGAGATCGCACCACTGCACTCCAGCCTGGGAGGCAGAGCGAGACCCCGTCTCTAAAAAAAAAAAAAAAAAAAGGATGGGAAGGGAAGGGAGGGGAGGGGACAGGAGGGGAGGGGAAGGGAGGGAAGGGACAGCAACAGATGCTCACCAGCCCCTGAAGCCCCCCAGGCCTCCTTTGCCTCCTGCCAGGGCAGCTGCGCCTCCTGCTCCCCCTGCTAGGTCTGTCACTGCACTGCACGCCTTGCACATGTGCTGACCCACTGCGCTTCTTCCACCCAGCATGTGCCTGTCGGCTCGTCCAGGCAGAGCGGGGCTGTTTCCACGCACCTCATTCCATGCTGCTCCCCTGGGCAAGCACACAGCAGTGTATTCACCCAGTCCACCTCCGCAGGGCACACGGGTCTGATGAACACGGAGCTGGTGACACTCTTGGGCCTGGCTGTGGCTTCACGCCCTAGAGCAGAGCGGCTGGGTCACAAGCCATGGGTTTGCTCCGCTTTGGAAGATATCGCCAAAGTTTTCCAAAAAGAGGTCAAGTCACAGCCACCATGAGGAACGAGCGTCCCATCGCACCCCATCGTGCCCCATCCCACCTCCTCACCAACTCTGGCCTTATCTGACTCGTTGGTTTTAGCCAATCCACTGACTGTGGAATGATACAACATTTCTGGTTTTAAATGTTCATTTCTCTGATAACCAATGAAGTTGCCTTTTCAGATGTTTGTTAGATATTTGGGCACCTTTCGAGAGGTACTGGTGCAAGTCATGGGCAAATGTTTTGCTACAGATTTCGATGTTAACACTCACCAGCTTGGGCGGGGGGCTGCAGTGCGGCACCGTCAGTTTAGTTCTGCCATCTCTCCTCCCTCCCAAAAGTGATACATGCGGCGCCACCACTGACAGTCATCCAGTTTTGTGAATGTCAAGTTACTCATCCTGGAAGCTTGGTTGTAAATCTGATTCGGGTTGATCTGCAGCCATTACTAGCCCCCAAAGACACAATGTTTCCAACCTGTCCTTCTTCCCGTTCTTTCCCCCAGACCTCAGCTGTTACAGAATCGTAATTCCCTGTCCCCAGAAAGGGGACCAAGGAGGTCAAACTGATTTCCACCTTCATCTTCTCGAAATGTCCTCTTTCTGGGAGAGGTCTGCTGATGCCCGCTGCATCTTGGCCAGTTTCTCCCCTAGAAGCAAAACCTCGTCCACAGCACAAGCCCATGTGTGCCACGTCCTGCACCTGACAGATTGGAAGCCCCCTGGCCCCCCAGCCCTTGCTGGTGGCCTTCCCACAGCCCTGTGGCCACGGCGGAAGCCCCCTGCCCTCCTCTCAGCCATGAGTACAGTCCCACAATAGCCAAAGGACACAGAAGAGTGGGAATGCCGGGAATGCCGTGAGAGCCAAACTGGGGGGTGCAACACAGTGCAAGTTTCTTTTGCACAGAATAGCAATTTGCAACAATTTAACAGTTTAAACCACAGGCAAAGTATTAAATCAACAATGAGCAAACCCAGCAAGTAAACATTTGTGAATTCAGAATGTTAGAGAGGAGAGCTCGGAGTGCCACAGCTGGGAGCTGCCACTGTGTCTTTACAGTATCGTTAGTAACTTTATAGTATCTGCTATCAAATAAGCAATCTTAATAAAACAATCCTAAAGAGACACTAGGCCGGGCACGGTGGCTCACGCCTGTAATCCCAACACTTTGGGAGGCCAAGGCGGGCGGATCACGAGGTCAAGCAATAGAGACCATCCTGGCCGACACAGTGAAACCCTGTCTCTACTAAAAATACAAAAATTAGCCGGGCGTGGTGGCGGGCGCCTGTAGACCCAGCTACTCGGGGGGCTGAGGCAGGAGAATCATTTGAACCCGGGAAGCGGAGGTTGCAGTGAGCCGAGATCGTTCCACTGCACTCCAGCCTGGGCGACAGAGTCAGACTGTCTCAAAATAAATAAATAATAAAAAATAAAAAGAGACACTAAATGCAGTCATTTTAATTTAAAAACTAAGGAGGCATTCAGCACCCGGCTCAGACGGTCAGCAGCGCTGTTCGAGGTCAGCCATGACTGCCTCTCTGAAAGCCCGAGCTTGGCGCTGGCCACGTCAACCCTGCTCGTGTTTGTTTTCATCAAATGGCAGCTGTCAACACACCCTGGGTTGTGACTGGGAGGCAGGAGGCTAAATCACCTGCCTACCCAGAACTGGGCCTGTGAGTTACACCTGGAAGCCTCGGAACATCAGGGATGGGATTTGATCTCTGCCGACAGTATTTGGAGGAGAGACGCCTCCCAGGTCGAAAGCAGCCACAGCGGGAGAAGGACACGGGGTCCAGGCCCACCTGGAAGGGACCTGCAGCCTCATCAGCCGCAGCAGCGGGCCTGGGAATGGGGGCGGAACACACGGGAGCAGTGGGCAGGGGCCCTATGAGGACGGGCCGCAGGAGCACAGGAGGAACTGCCCATCCCCGGTCCCACCCAGTGACTCAACGGCCAGGCAATTCCCTGCTCTCAGCCAAACCCAGGGCTTCCTGAGGAGAGCAGCCCCCAGGAGCAGGGCACCGACCCCCAGGAGCAGGGCACCCTCCAGCAATAGCCAGCTGGGCTCCCCACGGGGATCGTGCAGCTGTCCCCAGGCCACAGGTCTGCCCCATCCCACAGATGGCTCCCAGTCGGTCTCCAGGAGAGAGATGGACTTCCTGGGCTGCTAACAGAGCCAGGGCAGCCCTATGAAGTGACCCCCATGTCAGCTGTGCCCAGGCAGGCACCTCAGCCCAGCGGCATTTGTAGCTCAGCCCCTTTGAGCTCAGCTCACCCCTCGCAGGAAGAGAACAAAGTTACCTGAACTTTACCATCTGGGTTTTGGACAAATGAGAAGAGACCATAATAAACATTCTGTTGGTCACAAGCAAAGGTTAAAATATATACCCTTTAAGAAAAATTAATCAACAAGGTATCAAGGTCCAACACTGACCCCAAAACTGGACACACACACACACACACACACACACACACACACACGGCGCCTTGTGTCAGGCGGCCTCACTGCCCACTTACCAAGGCACAAGGTCAGCAGAGCCAGTGGGAACAGCTGTCCTCAGGGCTTCCGGCTGGACAAGCCTGAAAGTGAAAGGCACACATGTCAACGTGCTTGCGTAGGACTGGAGAGCCGCCGTGTGACCAAATACGTGTGGCCACTTCAAAACCCGAAAGGCTGCATGCCAGGGAGACTGACAAGCACGCATTAACATCCTCTCCTGATCCGACACTCCGTAACTTAAACATCAGGGTCAAGGCCATTCAGGGCGTTGCTGTCGCCCTGCTTCCCACTGCCTGGCCTGGAGGCCCAACAGATGGCTCATAAACGAACAGTCCCGGAGCCGCCAGAGGTCACGCCCCAGGACGGACACAGGGAAGCCACCTGCAGGCTCCTGGAAAGGTGGGGCCACCACGGGCCCCTCCGGATGCCACAGCTCCTGCGACAGCTACACCAGCCTTACATGCACTCCTGCTGCTCCCCAAAGCCCTGCCAGCCGCAGCCCTGGGCCCCTCCAAAGTCCAGCCCAGCCGCCCCAGCAGACCATTAGCCTGCCTGCCCGCAACCGGGAAAAAGCTGATGTTTGCTCATTTGTGTTACATTGTGGTAAAATATACATCACATAAAATTCACCATTTTTAGGTGCGTGGTTCAGGGGCTTTACGTCCATTCCCACTGCTGTGCAACCATCACCCCTGTCCATTTCCAGAACTTTCTCATCTTCCCAAGCAGAAACACTGTCCCCATTAAACACCGACCTCATTAAACACCATCCCCCCAGCCCCTGGCACCCACCATCCCACTTTCTGTCTCTGAGTTAACAACTCTAGGGACCTCATATAAGTGGAATCATACACATTTGTCCTTATGTGACTGGTTTATTTCACTTAACATAATGTCCTCAAGGCTCACCCACTCGGTGGCAGGTGTCAGAATGTCATTCACATTTAAGGCTGGATAATATTCCACTACAGACACTATGGACTGAATGTTTGTATCCCCCAGCCACAAATTCATATGTTTTTTTGAGACAGGATCTCGCTCTGTCACTCAGGCTGGAGTCACCGTGGCACAATCACGACTCACAGGAGCCTCAGTCTTCTGGGCTCAAGTGATTCTCCCACCTCAGCCTCCCAAGTAGCTGGGACTACAGGTGTGTGCCACTGTGCCCAGATAATTTTTTTTTTAATTTTTTGTAGAGACAGCATTTCACTATGTTGCCTAGGCTGGTCTTGAACTCTTGAACTCAAGTGATCCGGCCGCCTTGCCCTCCCAAAGTGCTGGAATTACAGGTATGAGTCACCATGCCTGGTCCGAATTCATATGGTGAAATCCTCCCTGCTAATGTGATGAAAATTTGGAGACAGGGCCATTGGCAGGGGATTAGGCCAAGAGGGAGGAGCCTCAAAAATGGGATTGGTGCCATTATGCCAAAAGACACAAGCCAGCTGCTTCCTGTCTCTCTGCCATATGAGGGCACAACCAGGGAGAGGCCCTCACCAGGCACCAAACCTACAGGCACCTTGACCTCGGACTTCCAGCCCCTAGAACTGTGAGAAATAAATGTCTGTTACTTAAGCCAGCCAGTCGGTGTTAATTTTTTTATAGCAGCCCAAACTGACAAAGACAGTGTATATATCACATATTTTCTTGTATTAATCTTACAGTTCTAGCTTTCACGTTTAGGTCTATGAACCATTTTGAGATAATTTTTAAATATAGCATAAAGTAGGGTAAAGGGCCATTGTTTTTGTAGACAGGTGTCCAATATTGTCTTTGGGTGTTTGAAAGGCATTCCTCCACTGTCTTCAAATCGTATAGTTTCTGATCAGAAGCCGGCTCTCACTTTTGTCTTTGTTCCTCTGTACGTGATAGCGTTTGCCTCTGTCTACTTTTAGGATTCTCGACAATTGGATGATGGTGTGTGTGTATTGGGGTGAATGTCTTCGTGTTTCTTCTATTTGAGATTTGTTGAGCTTCTTCAGAATGAGTTTTCATCAGATCCAGCCATTATCGTTCTCTGATCGTACGATCAGCCATTATCGTACCACGTGTGCCTCTTTTCTGGAAACCAGTTGCGTACGTTACTCTGCTCGATATGGTCCCATTGATGCTCTGTTCATTTTTTCGTCTTTCTTTGTGTTTCATTTTACAAAGTGCTGTGTCTTCAAGTACACTGATCTTTTCTTCTGCAATGTCTAATCTACCATTAATCCCATTCAGCATATTTTTCATTTTTAGAGGATTTATTTGGGTCTTTTTTCTTTGGGTCTTTTTTCTTTTTTGAGACAGTCCCACGCTGTCACCCAGGCTGGCGTGCAATGGTATGATCATGGCTCACTGCAGCCTCAACCTTGCTGGGCTCAAGCCATCCCCCTACCTCAGCTTCCTAAGAGCTGAGACCACAGGTGTGCACCACCACGCCCAGTTAATTTTTGTACTTTTCTGTACAGATGGGGTTGTCTAGGGTGGTCTTGATCTCCTGAGCTCAAACAATCCTCACACCTCAGCCTCCTAAAGTGCTGGGATTACAGGCGTGAGCCATGACGTCTGGCCCTGGGTCGTTTTTTCATATCTTCCATTTCTTCTTTATTTTTATCATATATTCCCTGACATTGAACACATGGAACATATGCCATCTTAACATCCTTGTCTGCTAGCTCCATCCTCTGGATAGATATAGTTCCCTTCCCTTCGCTTTTCTCTTCTTTTTTTTAACAGAGTTTCACTCTGTTGCCTAGGCTAGAGGGCAGTGGCATAATCATAGCTCACTGCAGCCTCAAACTCCAGGCTCAAGGGATCCTCCTGCCTCTGCCTTTGAGTAGCTGGAACTACAAGTGCACACCACTATGCTCAGCTAATTTTTTTTTTTGAGACGGAGTCTTGCTGTGTCACCCAGGCTGGAGTGCAGTGGCCGGATCTCAGCTCACTGCAAGCTCCGCCTCCCGGGTTTTTACGCCATTCTCCCGCCTCAGCCTCCCGAGTAGCTGGGACTACAGGCGCCCACCACCTCGCCCGGCTAGTTTTTTGTATTTTTTAGTAGAGACGGGGTTTCACCGTGTTAGCCAGGATGGTCTCGAACTCCTGACGTCGTGATCCGCCCGTCTCGGCCTCCCAAAGTGCTGGGATTACAGGCTTGAGCCACCGCGCCCGGCCTAATTATTTTTTTAAACAAACAAAAGAACACATATCTTTTTAGAGACAGGGTCTTGCTATGTGGCCCAGGCTGGTCTTGAACTCCTGGGCTCAAGTGATCCTCCTGCCTCAGCCTCCCAAAGTGCTGGGATTGCAGGTGGGAGCTACAGTGTCTAGCCTGGATGTTTCTAACCGTTGATTTTCCTCTTCTTCTGGGTTTTCCATATGGCAGTCACTTTTGCTTGGCTGCTGGGCACTGTGAGCTTGGTGCCTATGAACTTGGCGCCGGATGCTGGTTTTGCTACTGTCCTGCATCTCTGGGCTTTGTTCCAGGAGCAGTCAACCTAGAACCAGTCTGATCCTTTCGGATCTCGCTCGTAAGCTCTGTTTGGTGAGTCCCGAGCAGACCTTTGTAGGACAAACTTGGGTGGTGAGTCTCTCCCTCTGACCACTGAGCACACAGACCCCACCCTGTGAACTCGGGGACTGTGCCACCCCTGCTCTCCCATGCCCCTTTCCCTCACCCAGGCAGCATCCACACGCCACCTGTGGTCAGCTCTCAAAGACTGGAAGGCCCCTCCTCAGCTCTCCAAAGCTGTTTCTTTATGCAACTCCCTCTTCCCCCATATTTTTCTTTGTACATTCCAGCCTTCCTGGAGCCCCTTAACTCCACACTGTCTCCACCAGGTCCTGGTTCCCCTCCCTGCCCTGTGGCTGGAGACTCCGCAGGTAACAAGCTGGGCTATCGAGGCCTCACTCCCCTTATGCCCCTCTCCGGTCACCGTCCACACAGCCTGCCACCAGTGTCTGAGGCCTGTGGCTTCATGCACTTTTGTTTGATCTTCTGGTTGATTAAGGTAGGCTGTGAAATTTGCCCTGTATCTTCCATCATGGCTAGAAGTGCAAGCTGGAATCTTGCATTTTTAAATCCAAGTTCTTGCTCATCCAGAATGGGCTTCTCCAATGGACCTAGCAGGTGTTCCCTCTCCAAGACACACTGACCTAGGTCTAAAGTGGAACCTCAGCTGCAGAGCGCCTGACTTGCAGAGCCAGCCTGACAGCCAACTCTTGAAGAGAACAAAAGCATTTGCCTTTTCTTTCTATCTCCAGATCATTTACTCTCAATGAAGGCAGCTCATTCAAAGTACATTTTCTGTGTCAGAATGCAATAGCAGGACTATCTGCCTGCTCACATTAAACTAGAAGGCAAGCCTGCAGTTAATCAGCAGAAAGAAGGCAGTGCTCCAAAGGCAGACCGTGTGCTGACAGCACCTGAGACACTCCTCCTCTGTTCATGGCCTCTTCCCAGTTTCTTCTTGACCTAGGTAGGTCAACAGCATCACCAGCACTGGGTTGCCAATCTCCACCACTCCCAGCCACGGGTTCTCCCAGGCTCCTCTCAATACCTGAGAGAACTGGGGCCAAGGCAGCCACTGTGCACACAAGGAAGCCTTCCCGGGGGACCAGTAATTCTCAGTCACAGGGAGCAGATGGGGAGGGGTGCTCTCTGCACAGGGCAGGAAGGCGAGAGCCAGAACCACAGCGTTGCTGCTGCTCACTGCGGCCAGCCCAAGCAGCAGGGCTCCCTTTTCCCCGTCTGCCAGCCCTTCCCAACGCACTCAGTAAGGGCAAGGGGGTCCCGAGGGTTCGGTCACGAGTCACTCAGGCTTCTAAGAGACCTTTAGAGGCTCTGGATGCACGTCCCCAGCCAGATCTGTGATTTACAAACATCTACCTCCTTCCTGTGGTCGTCCTTTCACTTTCTTGATGGTGTCCTTTGAAGCACAAAAGTTTTAAATTTTGATCTTAGAAGCAACCTGAGAAAAAAGGGAGATTACCTTCAAAGGAGAGACGTCCTGACAAGGATTTCTTCACACAAAAAGATGCTGAGGCCAAGCAGAGGCTGACATCAAAGTTCTGAAAGAACACCACTGCCAACTGAGAGTTCTGCAACCAGCAAGCACGTCCCCCAAGGAGCAGGGAAAACCAGCATTTCCGGACAAACACAAAAGGGGTGGGTTCACCACCAGCACACTCTGACTAGAGGAATTTCTCACGTACGTGCACTTCAAGAAGAAAAAGTGATCCCAGATGGGAAGTCTGAGATGCCAAACATAAAAGCAAAGAAAGCGGCAAGTGTGTGCAAATCTAACACAAAATGTAATCAGGCCGGGCACAGTGGCTCACGCCTGTAATCCGAGCACTTTGGGACGCCAAGGCACAAGGATCACTTGAGTTCAGGAGTTTGAGACCAGCATAGACAACATGGCAAAACCCTGTTATCCACAGAAAAAGAAAAAAAAAAAAGTAATAATCCAGCAATGTTTTGTGATATTCAAAAGTAAAAAAGAATTTGAATACACAGGCCGGGCGTGGTGGCTCACGCCTGTAATCCCAGCACTTTGGTAGATGCCAAGGTGGGCTATCACCTGAGGTCAGGAGTTCAAGACCAGCCTGGCCAACACAGAGAAGACCCATCTCTACTAAAAATACAAAAATTAGCTGGGCATAATGGCGGGTGCCTGTAATCCCAGCTACTCGGGAGACTGAGGCAAGAGAACCGCTTGAACCCAGGAGGCAGAGGCTGTAGTGAGCCAAGATTGTGTCACTGCACTCCAGCCTGGGCGACAGAGCAAGACTCCGTCTTGGGGGAAAAAAAAAGAGAATTTAAATATACAGCCTACTAGTTGTAAAGGGCATTAATGAAGGTAAGGATGCTCGCAGGTCCTTGGATATTCCCAAGTGTAAAAGGTACAGGTTAATTGCAGATTTGTTTAGTAAGAATGTTGTGCTTGTGGGGAAACCAATAAAAGAACAGAGTTGGCCAGGTGCGGTGGCTCATGCCTGTAATCCCAGCACTTTGGGAGGCTGAGGTGGGCGGATCACAAGGTCAGGAGATCGAGACCATCCTGGCTAACACGGTGAAACCCCATCTCTACTAAAAAATACAAAAAACTAGCCAGGCGAGGTGGTGGGCGCCTGTAGTCCCAGCTACTTGGGAGGCTGAGGCAGGAGAATGGCGTAAACTCGGGAGGCGGAGCTTGCAGTGAGCTGAGATCCGGCCATTGCACTCCAGCCTGGGCGACAGAGCGAGACTCCGTCTCGGGGAGAAAAAAAAAAAAAAAGACTTAAAGACACAGAAAAATTAAAAATAAAAAAATAAGAGACATGCAAAGCAAACAGTAAACAAAAGGCAGCTGGTGCCGCTATATTAATTCCAGACCAAGTCTGAAAGGCAGAAAGCATTAAAAAGTTAAGAAGATCATTTCACAGTCATAGTCACTTCATTCATAAGGAAGATATAAAATTTTAAGTCTTTATCACCTAATAACATAGCTCTCAAGTATATAAAGCAAAACTTGATACAATTGCAAGAAAAAATAGGCAAATCCACAATGCAAAAACAGCTGTAGACAAGACATAAACAAATGGGTATGACTGTGATCCAACAAAACTTTATAAAAGCAGGTAGCTAGCCAGGCTAAGCCTATGGGCTATGGTTTGCCGACCCTTGGTATAGAAGATTTGAACAACACAATGAATAAACTTGATTCAATGAAACTACACACAACACTGCCCCTACCACTGCAGAACTAGAATCTGTTCAAAGACACAGAACATTTTAAAATCTGACCATGTGCTGAGCCATAAGGCAAGCCCTAACAAGTTTCAGAAGACAGAGATCAAGCAGAGCAGATTCCTTCACCCCAAAGACACTTAAACTAGGGAAAAAAAGTAACAAAAAGTTATCTGCAAAAATCCTAGTCTGTTCAGAAGTTAAAAGCAGTTATCATGGCCGGGCGTGGTGGCTCACGCCTGTAATCCCAACACTTTGGGAAGCCAAGGCGGTGGATCACTTGAGCTCAGGAGTTCGAGACCAGCCTGGCCAGCATGGTGAAACCCCATCTCTACTAAAAATACAAAAATTAGGCCGGGCGCAGTGGCTCATGCCTATAATCTCAGCACTTTGGGAGGCTAACGCGGGTGGATCACCTGAGGTCAGGAGTTCGAGACCAGCCTGACCAATATAGTGAAACTCTGTCTCTACTAAAAATACAAAAAATTAGCTAGGCATGGTAGCAGGTGCCTGTAATCCCAGCTACTTGGGAGGCTGAGGCAGAAGAACCACTCAAACCAGGGAGGTAGAAGTTGCAGTGAGCCAAGATTGTGCCACTGCACTCCAGCCTAGGCAACAAAGCGAGACTCTGTGTCAAAAAAAAAAAAAAAAAAAAAAATTAACCAGGCGTGATGGCGGGCACTTGTAATCCCAGCTACTTGGGAGGCTGAGGCAGGAGAATCACTCGAACCTGAGAGGTTTATGTTGCAGTGAGCCAAGATCACACCACTGCACTCCAGCCTGGCTGACAGAGACTCTGACTCAAAAAAAAATTTTTTTTAAAGTGATCAACTGTCAAAAAATTCAAAACAGGAATTCAAAAATATGTTGAACAAAACAGTAAAAAAAAGAAATTCATGTCACAACATATAAGCTGCATGATGCAGCCTAAATAGTTCCTAAGGGGAACAGCAACCTTAAGTGTGGACTGCATTAGAACATTTTAAAATGCTAATAACAGGCCGGGTGCAGTAGCTCACACTTGTAATCCTAGCACTTTGGGAGGCCAAGGCGGGCGGATTGCCTGAGCCCAGGAGTTGGAGACCAGCCTGGGCAACATGCGGAAACTCTGTCTCTACTAAAAAAATACAAAAAATTAGCTGGGCTTGGTGGCATGCACTTGTAGTCCCAGCTACATCAGAGGCTGAGGCAGGAGAATCGCTTGAACCCGGGAGGTGGAGGTTGCAGTAAGCCGAGACCGCACCACTGCACCCCAGACTGGGGGACAGAGCAAGACTCTGTCTCAAAAAATAAATAAATGAATAAATAAATAAATAAAATGCTGAAAACAAATGACACAAGATGTATCTCAAAAAATTAGGAAAACAAATTTAGAAGAAGGAACAAAACAATCTAAAACTCAGAAATTAATAAGATAGAAAACATACAAAAAGCCACAAAGTTGGTTCTCTGAAAAGATCAATAAAATCAAGAGTTTTATCAAGAGAGTTGATGATAAAAAGAGAGGAGGCGCGAATCAGGTCAGGAAAGAAAGGGGAACAGGGTCCAGTGCTTCAAGTCTTTTAAAATCAGAGGCTACCGATGCCTCTTTATAGCAATGAACTTAAAAATGTAAACTTAAATGGACAAATTCCTAAGAACGATAATGGACAACAATATCCTCAAGAATAAATCAGAGGCAGAGAGGAAGAGAGGCTGATTAGCGGGTACAGATAAACACTGGATAAAAGAAGCAAGACTTAGAAATAAGACCCAGTGTTTACAGATCAGTACGGTGACTACAGTTTACAATAATCTATTGCATATTTCAAAATAGATAATGGAGAAGAACTTGAATGTTTTAAGCTTAAAGACAAGACAAATACTTAAGGTGACAGATGTGCCAATTTATACCAAATTGACCTTTACAAATTATGTGAATATATTAAACTATCACACTTATCCCCTCGAAATGGGTGAGTCATATAGTGGGTGAACTATATCTCCACAAAGCTGTTACCAAAAAAAGAAAAAAGAAAACCCAAAGAATACCATAATCGTTACAAAACTGAAACAGAAGTCGAACATCTACCACCAAAAAAATGATCATGCTAAGTTCAGAACGGTTTCACCAGTGAGATCCTACACTCTTACTGTAGGGATTCCAATCATCCATAAACTCTTTTAGAGAAGTAAAAAAAAAAAAAAAAAAGAAAAGAAAAAAGAAAGAAATACCTGGCCGTGCTCAGTGCATCTTGAAGCTAATATAATCTTTTTGCCAAAACCTGACAAAAACAGGACGCGAAGGATAATTACAGAGCAGTCTCACTCACAAGCATGGATGCCAGAAGCCGGAAGGAAGCCTGTTCACTGTGCCTGGCTTCAGTGCACTTCCAGACACTGAGTTTCTGCAGCGTGAAGGTTCGTGGCAGCCCTGAATCCAGCAAGTCTATCGGCCGCCTCTTTCTAACAGCCAGGGCTCACTTCCGGCGTCTGTGGCACATTTTGGTAACTTTTGCAATCGTTCAGACTTTTTCAGGATTATTATACCTGTCATGGTGATCTGTGGTCAGTGATCTTTGATGTTCCTACCGTAATTTTTTCAGTGCTGTGAACCGGGCCGCTATCAGAGGAGGAACTGAGTGGATAAAGGTCGTGCATGCTCTGAACTGCTCCGCCGTCCGGCTATTCCCATCTCTCTCCCTCTGCCCCAGCTTCCCTATTCCCTGTTACACAGCAGTGTTGAAATGAGGCCACTTAATAACCCTCTGATAGCCTGTAAGTGTCCAAGTAAAAGGAGGAGTCGCACGGTTCTCACTTTACATCAAAAGCTGGAAGTGACTAAGCCTGCTGAGGAAGGTGTGTTGAAAGCCGAGACAGGCCAAAAATTGGGCCTCTTGTGCCAAACAGTTGGCCAAGTGATGAACGCAAAGAAAAAGTTCTTGGAGGAAATTAAAAGTGCTACTCAAGTAAACACACGAATGATAAGAAAATGAGGCCGGGCGTGGTGGCTCAAGCCTGTAATCCCAGCACTTTGGGAGGCTGAGACGGGCAGATCATGAGGTCAGGAGATCGAGACCATCCTGGCTAACACAGTGAAACCCCGTCTCTACTAAAATACAAAAACAGTTAGCCGGGTGTGGTGGCGGCGCCTGTAGTCCCAGCTACTCAGGAGGCTGAGGCAGGAGAATGGCATGAACCCGGGAGGCGGAGCTTGCAGTGAGCCGAGATTGCACCACTGCACTCCAGCCTGGCCGACAGAGCGGGACTCCGTCTCAAAAAAAAAAAGAAAGAAAATGTGGTTCTCATACACAATGGAGTACTATTCCGCCATAAAAAAGAATGAGATTCTGTCATTTGCAACAACATGGATAGAACTGCAGCTCATTATATTAAGTGAAATAAGCCAGGCACAGAAAGATAAGTATAACATGTTTCTACTTATTTGTGGGATCTAAAAATCAAAACAACTGAACTCATGAAGATAGAGAAGAGAAGCCTGGGAAGGATATGGGGGGTAGAGGGAGGTTAATGGGTACAAAAATTAGTTAGAAAGAATGAATAAAACCTAGTATTTGGCCAGGTGTGATGGCTCATGCCTGTAATCCTAGTACTTTTAGAGGCCGAGGCAGGTGGATCACTTGAGGTCAGGAATTTGAGACCAGCCTGGCCAACATGGTGAAACTCCATCTCTACTAATAATACAAAAACATAGCCAGGTGTGATAGCATACAGCTGGAATCCCAGCTATTCGGGAGACTGATGCATGAGAATCACCTGAACCCGGGAGGCAGCGGCTGCAGTGAGCCAAGATCGTGCCACTGCACTCCAGTCTGGGCGACACAGCAAGACTCCATCTTAAAAAAATTTTTGGCCGGGCACGGTGGCTCAAGCCTGTAATCCCAGCACTTTGGGAGGCCGAGACAGGCGGATCATGAGGTCAGGAGATCGATACCATCCTGGCTAACCCGGTGAAACCCCGTCTCTACTAAAAAATACAAAAAACTAGCTGGGCGTGGTGGCGGGCGCCTATAGTCCCAGCTACTCGGGAGGCTGAGGCAGGAGAATGGCGTAAACCCGGGAGGCGGAGCTTGCAGTGAGCTGAGATCTGGCCACTGCACTCCAGCCTGGGCGACAGAGCGAGACTGCGTCTCAAAAAAAAAAAAAAAAAAAAAAAAAAAAAAAAAAAAAAAAAATTTTTAATAAAAAAAGACCTGGTATAAAGACCAAATATTTGACAGCACAGCAGGGGGACTGCCAGGAGGAACAGAGGTGATACTGGCTCCTCCCTCCCCTAACCATCAGCTCCAAGCCCTGCCAGTCTCCTCACCAGGCACCTCCATGCTTAGCCACCAGTCTCTGGCCACAGGTGCTGCATCCACCTTTGCAGGCTTTGGCTTCCTACGGCATCGCAATTGCCATGTCACTGCCCCGGCTTTGCAAAAACCCCTACCTGTATTTGGAGCCCCTGACCTGGCAACCTTCCCTCCTGTCAGCTGCTGCCAAGGAACCCCCTTGCCAGCACTGGCCCGCTCCTCAGTGCTCCTGAAAATACTGCTCACACGTCCCTGAGCCATGGTGCCCTCACCCACAGGAGCCCTGCGCACCTGCACACCTTCACCTGTGGCTCCCCTCGCCTGTGCAACGAACTCCGGCTGTACACTCCAGGCTGGGCCTGGGGCCACAGTCATCAAACAACAGGCCCTTTTCTTCCTCCAAATGAGCTTATATAAGAAACTGGCGCTGGGAGCGGTGGCTCACGCCTGTAATCTCTGCGCTTTAGGAGGCCAAGGCGGGTGGATCACTTGAGGTCAGGAGTTCAAGACCAGCCTGACCAACATGGTGAAACCCCATCTCTACTAAAAATACAAAAATTAGCTGGGCGTGGTGGCACATCCCAGCTACTTGGGAAGCTGAGACAGGAGAACTGCTTGAACCCGGGAGGTGGGGATTGCAATGAGCTGAGACCGCGCCACTGCACTCTAGCATGGGCAACACAGTGCAACTCTGTCTCAAAAAAACAAAAAACAAACAAAAAAAAATCTGGCAATCATAAATAGAGAAAAAAATTGCAATTGAAAGTTATTTGTTCAAGAACTGGAGACCAACTAGGAACACAGGAAGCAGAGAAGTGAGTCTCTGCGTCTGCATCAATGACACAAAAGCAGCTGTGCAGGGAACCCATCCGGCCCAGGCCCAGGCCTCCTGCACCCAGCCTCTGCGAGTTCCACACTACCAGAGGGGTCACGGTTGGCTGAGGGAGGTGGGGACACCATTTGAGGTCTAGCTGCAGGGTCACGGGAGCACGGCCGGCCAGCGTAGACAGGTCAGGCGCCAGTTCCCTGCCTTGCTCAGCACCACGCGTCACTGTACTGAAGCACATCTTCAGTAAAACCAGCACTTCCCTTAAAGAGAATGCCACAGGGCATGAGTATGATGCTTTTGACAAAAAACAAAGGCATCACTGTTAACTCCGAGCTATCCCAGGTGAGGGGAGAAGGGAGACAGCAGAGACAAGGAGACAATTACACAAACAGGAGACAATTACACAAGCAGCAGCCCAACGTGTGCTTTGCAAAGCTGACCCGGCTCGCCCCACACCCAAGGTCAGACCCACAGATAGCCCTGCCTCTGCATCCACCACCAGAGCACCCAGCACCCAGCACCAGGCCACCCAGCACCCAGTACCAGGCCACCCAGCATCCAGCACCAGGCCACCCAGCACCCAGCACCAGGCCACCCCAGCAGCCAGCACCAGGCCACCCAGCACTCAACACCAGGCCACCCAGCACCCAGCACCAGGCCACCCAGCACCCAGCACCAGGCCACCCCAGCATCCAGCGCCGGGCACACAGCATCCAGCACCAGGCCACCCCAGCACCCAGCACCAGGCCACCCCAGCATCCAGTGCCTCAGCACACAGCATCCAGCACCAGCGCACCCAGCACTGGGCCACCCAGCATCCAGTACCAGGACACCCCGGCTCCGCCTGCCCCAGGCCTCTGAAGGAGCAGGAGGCTGGGCCCCACATCCCGCAACAGCACAGCCAGCTGGGCGAGACCAGAGGCAGCACAGGAAGGGACTGTGTGGCTCCTTCAGATTAGGAAAGGGCCGAGCTCCGCACAGCAGAAAACAGGGACAAGGCTGAAGAGGCAGCACAGAAAGCCCAGAGTCACTCCCCACCCACCATCGGAAACCAGTAAGCTCATTAGAAACCACTTATCTATGAGGCCAAATGCCCTCGGCAAGAGGGGAGGAGGAGGTGAAAGGAGGAGGGAGGAGGAGGGGGAAGGAGGAGGGGGGAGGAGGAGGGAGGAGGGAGGAGGAGGAGGGGGGAGGAGGAGGGAGGAGGAGGAGGGGGAAGGAGCAGGGGAAGGAGGGAAAGGGGAGAGGAGAATGACGTCAAAGGGAGTGGCGGGGCTACACCTGTGACAGGCCCCCAGCCCTGGGGACTATCTGGGGAAGTCCAGGAAGCCCTGCGAGCTGAGACAGGGTGACTCATCTCTGGTGACAGAGGTAACCACCTGGCCAGATGCACCTCTTTAAAGAGAGAGATTCTTACACCCATCACAAACAGACCAAAACACTGGCTGGGCACGGTGGCTCACGCCTGTAATCCCAGCACTTTGGGAGGCCGAGGCAAGCGGATTACCTGAGCTCAGGAGTTCAAGACCAGCCTGACCAACATGGAGAAACCCGGTCTCTCTACTAAAAATACAAAATTAGCCGGGCACAGTGGCTCACACCTGTAATCCCAGCACTTTGGGAGGCCGAGGCAGGTGGACTCTCTGAGGTCAGAAGTTCGAGACCAGCCTGGCCAACATGGCAAAACCCTGTCTCTATTAAAAATACAAAAATTAGCCAGGTGTGGCAGTGTGCACCTGCAATCCCGGCTACTCGGGAGGCTGAGGCAGGAGAATCACTTGAACCCAGGAGGCAAAGGCTGCAGTGAGCCGAGATCGTGCCACTGCACTCCAGCTTGGGCAACAGAGTGAAACTGCATGTCTCAAAAAAAAAAAAAACAACCAGCCAGAATACTGACCAGAAGAAAATACCCGGGCTCACTATTCCTTATTGAGGACATTCTGGGGAAAAACTCAAGGACTGGCTGGGCTGAGTGACAAGGAACAGAAACGGCTCCCAGGGGCCCAGGGCCCAAGCTATGTCATCTACAGGGGTTTTCCCCCAACTCATTTATGCAAGGAGTTCCTGCTTGTAAACAGGAGAGAAAATGTTATCCAAGAGGCTCAGAACCGGCCTCGGAGGCTCAGCGAGGACAGGCCCTCACCCTGGGGTCCCAGAGTGGGCAGGAGGCCACACCACCATGGACTCCGGGCTCCTCCGGCTGATCACGGAGGTCCAGGCCATGAAGCCCTTGAGGCTCAAGGAGGAGGGTGTCTGAGGCAGGTCAGCCTCACGGTGGCCGTGGAGCACACGCAGCGGAGTGACCCGGGCAGGAGGCGCCGCAGGCCAGCGTCCCAGCCAGGAAGGGAAGAGCAACTCTGTATCACAGCTTCACAGTCTCCAGCAATTTAGTATCTGCCCTCTTAAGTTTTTAGGTGCTGATAATTCACAAATAAAGGAGGAGAAAGGTTGCTCTCTCCTGCCTTCCAGGCCTGTGTGGAGGTGTGGACCTGGTGTTGGGGCTAACTAGGAATCCTGCATCTCACGGGTGGCTCACAGGTGGCCCCACAGGACAAGCGAGGGGCTGTGACACTGGACACTACTCGGTGGCCAGCAGTTGCCCCCAGGCCCTTGAGGATGGAGGCAACAGGCAGAGCTGGGCAGCTACCTCCTTAAGCCCACCCAGGGGTACCACCCTAAGAGGCCAGCACCACCCCCCAAGACCAGGGCACCCGTGGCTGGAGGAGACCCAAGGGCTCTCTGACACATCCGGTGAGACTCGTGGAGGGGTGTTTGCTGTCGCAGTGATGGAAGGCATTGCTGGTTCTAAGAGAGGGGGCTGAAATGCACCCTTCACGGGTCTTACCAGACACCTGACCCCCAGGCTGAGAGCTGACTCCAACTCTGATGCAAATGCATGTACCTTGGTTTCACAGACACTGGATTTTCCAGGAATGAAACCTCCCATAACACACACCTCAGGGAAGAAGAGGAAGCCTGCCTTGGCCAACCCCAGCGAGGGACTGAGGCTGCCCCCACCACCCTCTCACTGCAGCTTGAGCCAACAGGGACCACTTTATCTCCCAGTGCAGACGCGTGCAAGAGTTTCCAGATGGAAATACATGTCCATCTGAAATCCTGGGTGCAATCTACGAAATCTATTTCCATAC
This sequence comes from Macaca mulatta, assembly GCF_049350105.2. Lineage (NCBI taxonomy): Eukaryota > Metazoa > Chordata > Mammalia > Primates > Cercopithecidae > Macaca > Macaca mulatta. The sequence continues at coordinate 3,661,562 of NC_133408.1, forward strand.
TGAAAAAGAAACGTCACAATGCTTTATTAATAACATGAAGCATTAATAACACATTCGCCAGACCCTGCTCTAAGCATTTTCCTGCATTACCTCCATTATGCAAAGGAGACTTGGGGCCCAGCAGGGCAGAGAATGACAGGCTGAGACTGACCACTCCCTCAGCCTGGGGCACAGGGCCCCCACATGAGGGACTCACCCAAGGCACAAGGCTCTGCCCCTGCAGCGGCTTAGACCCTGGACCACGCCAGCATGGCAAACAAACGTGAGCTGCAAATGCCAGCCTGTGTGCAACTTCACATGGCTAGAGGCCACATTCAAAAGTAAAAAGAGGCCGGGCGCGGTGGCTCAAGCCTGTAATCCCAGCACTTTGGGAGGCCGAGACGGGCGGATCACGAGGTCAGGAGATCGAGACCATCCTGGCTAACACGGTGAAACCCCGTCTCTACTAAAAAATACAAAAAACTAGCCGGGCGAGGTGGCGGGCGCCTGTAGTCCCAGCTACTTGGGAGGCTGAGGCAGGAGAATGGCGTAAACCCGGGAGGCGGAGCTTGCAGTGAGCTGAGATCCGGCCACTGCACTCCAGCCCGGGCAACAGAGCGAGACTCCGTCTCAAAAAAAAAAAAACAAAAACAAAAGTAAAAACAAATTGGCAAAAAAATATTTTTAATAGGCCCGGCATGGTGGCTCACGCCTATAATCCCAGCACTTTGGGACGCCGAGGCAGGTAGATCACCTGAGGTTAGGAGTTCGAGACCAGCCTGACCAATATGATGAAACCCTGTCTCTATTAAAAATACAAAAAATTAGCTGGGCGTGGTGGCGGGTGCCTGTAATCCCAGGTACTCAGGAGGCTGAGACAGGAGAATCACTTGAACCCAGGAGGCAGATGTTGCAGTGGGCCGAGATCGTGCCATTGCACTCCAGCCTGGGTGACACAGCAAAACTCCGTCTAAAAATAAAACTAATAATACATTTTATTTAACTCAGTATATCCAAAATATTATCATTTCTACATGTAACAATATAGAAAAATATGAATGAGATCACTTACATTCTCTTTCATATTAAGCCTCTGAGATTGGCGTGCATTTCACGCCAGGAGAATATCTCAGTTCCCACCAGCCATGTTTCCAGCATGCGTGGCTCATGCTGTCTGCCCCAGACAGCACAGGCTGAGATATGACAGGTTCTCTGAGGGCGACATCCTTCCCACATCCCTTTTCTGTTTGCATGTTAAGAATTTTAGAAGTTTTTAGCTTCACCAACCCTTTGCCTTCTAAAGTATTTATAGTGGTTAATTTCTCCACTTGAGGCAGGTGCAGGGGTTCAATACTTTATGTATGTGTTTTCATATAAAGTATTTCTTAATTTAAGAAAAAGTTGACCCACTCCCCAAAATACAATGTAATCACAAGGCACAAAATAAAAATTATGACAAAGTTATTAAATACTTCCAGTTTTCTTCTTCTTGCACAAAATTTGGAAGGAGAAAAAACTGATCCTTTGCTGGAAATAAATACATAAGTGACAAAGTAAAAACTATTAGCAATTACTATCACTTCCTTCTCAATTTTCTTTTCTTCCAAAAAAAGTTCTTACATTTATTCTCATTCATTCTCTCTCTCTCATTTTCTCTCTCTTCCCCCTCCCCGGCATTAAGAATGACCAACTTGTAATCAAACCACCAGCCTCAAACCAAATTTTCCTTGCTACGAACAGTTAACATACTGCCACCTGTCATGTGTTCAATTCACCACCATGTCAAACACAGTTGACTGGAAACATCCAGGGACCAACACCCAGCAATAAGCCACCTGCCCACTTAATGCCAGTGAGCAGGAGACGTCCAGCACCTGTCTCTAGGCATGTCCTTGTTTCCACTTTGGGGAGATATATGTGAGTGGAAATAACAAGGGTAATTGGCAAAATCATTGTGAAATGAATCTGTCCTACCATAAATGTGATTGCAAATTCTGAAGTTGATCTGCAAAAGGCCACAGACATAGCTGTGACCCATCCCACACTCAGGGGCAATACCACGGGGAAACGGGCAGCTACTGTCTCTGAGTCGTCAGAATCCCTGCCAGGGAAGCTGGACAGCCCCCGGCACTCAAGATCAAAGCTGAGCTCCTGGCAGTAGAGACCTGCAGAGGCCCTTTCCCATCTTCCTGCCAGTGACTCACAAAGGCAGCCCTCGCATACCTGAGAAAGTGGCACCAGAACAAGACAAGAACAGGCTGACCAGGAGCCCCACCCCGCCCCTGCAGACGCCTCTCCGGTGTGCTCCGCAGGAACGGCAGCCGCCCCTGCCACTCCCAGATCTCGGGCTCTAGGGGATAACAGATGCTGCCCTCAGCTGTGCTGAGCCATGAAGTGATTCAGCAGCAGGGGAATCGGATGCTGGTCCAGGAACGCAGCGCCAGCCTGGGAGGCCACAGACACACACCAGTCTCGTGGGTGCAGAGGGCCGGTGCCAACTGATGTCAAAGCTCAAGTCCACACCCTGAGTTTCCACAGCGCTCCCGAGATGCCTGGGCAAACAAGAGATGCAGGGCTGTGTCCTCAGCCCTGGGGTCGTGCTACCCTGTTCTTCAAGAATAAACAGTGAGAGAGATGGGCAGAACCCACGTCTTCTCAGCTCCACCCCAGGAGTGTAGGGAGAGGCCCACACGCCAGGATGCAGGGACATGGGAGCTCACGGGAACCAAGAGCACCAGGTGCCCGGAGGTCCTCAGGCCAGCTCAGGACAAAGGCGTAGAGCTCAGGCTGTTGCTTCTAGATTGCTCTGCTTTTCAACGGGGGGCTCACTGATTGCAGTCACTCTTCCCTAAGTGCCATCGTCCCCGGGCAGCCCAGCCAGGACTCAGAATGCACGAAGCCACACACAACACGGCTGCCCCGACACGCACATGGCACAGCAGTTCCACGTGCCACTGTGCCATCGACAACGCATTTTCACACGTGCAGCCTCACAAACTGCTGAGGAAGAACAGACAAGGAGACAAATGGGAAGGTGAGCAGTGCAACGGGAACTGAGGCGGGCAGGCCACAGAGACAGAGCCACAGCGTGACTCCGTTGTGTGTTAAGAGTGTGTATATCTAACTCACACTCGGGATAGGAGCAGGCCACCTCGGCAAAGTGACATCCAGGTCAAAGTCACCAGGCAAAAGGAGAAAGAGTGTTCCAGGCAGGCTAAGGTCCCAGGCAGAGTGTGGCCAGTGGGGCAGCTTGAAGACGGGGTGTGGGGGTGCATCAGCAGGCGTCATCACGGGGGGCTGAGCAGGCAGTGGCGGGGAACGTGCGGGGCTACCGAAACACTGCCTCTTGTGCTGCAGGGAACGAGTGTGATGGGAGCTGAACTGAAGCGACCCTCACGCAAGGTCATGGGCAGACCCGGTCGAAGGTGAGGCTGGCGGTGGGGTGGGGGGTGGGCAGGAGGAATCATGAGGGTCAAGGAGCCACAGATGGGGAACGGGGTGAAGGAGATGGAGGAAGGGGGTCATTTATAGGGCCCGGGTTTCCGTCCTGGACGCCAAGGGAGACAGAAGACAGAGCAGACAAGATGGTGGTACCGGAAGAACGGATGGGAGTGGGCCTGCTGGGAAGATATCCTCAGCCAGATCTCAAGAATAGCACCCTTTTCAGCCAGGCGCGGTGGCTCACGCCTGTAATCCCAGCACTTTGGGAGGCCAAGGCAGGCAGATCACCTGAGGTCGGGAGTTCAAGGCCAGCCTGACCAACATGGAGAAATCCTGTCTCTATTAAAAATACAAAAAATTAGCAGGGCGTGCTGGCACATGCCTGTAATGTCGGCTACTCAGGAGGCTGAGGCAGAAGAATCTCTTGAACCTGGGAGGCAGAGGTTGTGGTGAGCTGAGATGGTGCCATTGCACTCCAGACTGCGCAATAAGAGCGAATCTCAAAAAAAAAAAAAAAAAGAATAGCACCATTTCAGGTGCTTCCTAGTCTTTTTCTTCACATTTATTTTCTACTTTTGAAGCCTGACATGCCCTTTAACTATTACTGGCATATGCCATGTATATGTACAGCGGTTCTTCAGTTACCAAATAAAAGTCATCTGAAGAAAGCCAATTGAAAGGGCAACCTAGGCCAGGCGTGGTGGTTCACACCTGTAATCCCAGCGCGGTGGGAGGCCGACGTAGGCGGATCACCAGGTAAGGAGATTGAGCCCATCCTGGCTAACACAGTGAAACCCCGTCTCTACTAAAAATACAAAACAAATCAGCCAGGAGTGATGGCAGGTGCCTGTAGTCCCAGTTACTCGGGAGGCTGAGGCAGGAGAATGACATGAACCCGGGAGGCAGAGCTTGCAGTTAGCCAAGATCGGGCCATTGCACTACAGCCTGGGCAACAGAGCCAGACTCTGTCTCAAAAAAAAAAAAAAAAAAGAAAGAAAAAGAAAGAAAGAAAAAAGAAATGGCAACCTAGTCTGCCTATCCTAAAGTAGCAGAAAGCATCTCAGGTGGGATGGGTGACAGGGAAGCTGACAAAAAGTTAAGTTTTTAAGGACAAAATCTGAGTCACATTTTGCAATTGTTAAAACTGGTGGGCTGGGCATGGTGGCTCATGCCTGTAATCCCAGCTACTCAGGAGACTGAGGCACAAGAATCACTTGAGCCCTGGAGGCAGAGTTTGCAGTGAGCCGAGATCCTGCCACTGCACTCCAGCTTGGGCTACAGAATGAGACTTTGTCTCAAAAAACAACACCACTACCAACACCACTACCAAAACTGGTGAAAAGCATTTGATAATGATATACTCAGCGGGGAGGCTTCACAACCTTAAACACCCTGGAAATTACACGTTGTCCTCCACCAGGCAGTTTTAGAGTTAGATAAAATTTCCCCCCAGACAGTCGGGTCATTTTGGTATACCTAATCTGTGACACTCTTTCTACTGTCATTACGGTTTCATTCATCAGGATTGATGTAGTTCCACCTACACTATCAGCAAGTTCTTCAATCTCAGATTTCTGCTATATGATCACTTTCCATCTAAGTCAATTACATCTTTAGACAGCCCTTTTGTGAGCCCAGGAAATGAGCCTAAAGTAATTCGAGATCAGTCCCATTCCTGGACTCCTGACAGGAGCAGGGTTTCTCCAGGGAGGCTTTGCTCCCTTCAAGTCTTGCAGGAATCTACAGACAAAGCCCACGTGAAATGAGCCCACAATCCAAAATCACAAAGCGTGTGACAGGCAAACATCAGTGAGCAAGAGGCAGCAGAACAAGTAGCAGGGTCCAACCCTCAAAAAATTCAAATTTTAGTATTTGTTAATACTATTATCCTTTGGTATTATCAGTTACAGTATAGAAAATAAGTATGTTTAGACATAAAGAGAAAATAAAAATAAGTGTAAGGAAAAGAATACCAAACAAGAGGAGAGGCAAACTTGGAAAGAAACAAAGAGAACTTTCAGGAATGAAAAACATAATCATTAAAAAAATGAAAATTAAAAGAACAGGTTAGGCTGGGCATGGTGCTTGTAATCCCAGCACTTGGGAGGCTGAGGTGAGAGGATCATTTGACCCTGGGAGTTCAAGACCAGCCCTAGCAACATAGCAAGACCCCATCTCTATCAAAAAAAAAAAAAAGAAAAAGAAGAAGAAGAAGAATGGGTTAAATATTAATAGTACAGAGGCCAGATCTCAAGAATAGCACCATTTCAGCCAGGCGCGGTGGCTCACGCCTGTAATCCCAGCACTTTGCGAGGCCAAGCCGGGTGGATCACCTGAGGTCAGGAGTTTGAGACCAGCCTGGCCAAATGGGTGAAACCCATCTCTACTAAAAATACAAAAATTAGCCAGGCATGGTGGTGCCCACCTGTAATCCCAGCTATTCATGAAGCTGAGGCAGGAGAATCACTTGAACCCAGGAGGCAGAGGTTACAGTGAGCCAAGATGGCACCACTGCTCTCCAGCCTGGGTGACAGAGCAAGACTCCATCTCAAAAATAATTATATATATAATTATTATAATATATAAAATATATATATATATATATGGCACAGTAGATGGAGATGAAGATAGAGTTGCTAAACTGGAGAACAGAGCTGAAGAAATAACCTGGAATGAAGCATAAAAAGACTGAAAGGTAAAAACATGAACGAGAGTTTAAGTGGCTGGGAGGATGGTACGAGAAAGCCAAGCATAAGGCAGATGCTATATGGTTGACCCTTCATATCTAGGGGTTCCACATTTGCGGATTTGACCACGGATCAAATACATATGGGGGGAAAAATTCCAAAAAGCAAAACTCAAATTTTCTACTCTCTACTATGTTAAATCCACATTAATGAAGTTATATATAGGCATTGTATTAGATATTATAAGTAATTTAAAGATGATTTAAAAATACATGGGAGGGAGGCCGAGGTGGGCAGATCACGAAGTCAGAGTTCAAGACCAGCCTGGCCAACATGGTGAAACCCCATCTCTACTAAAAACACAAAAATTTGCCGGGCGTGGTGGTAGGTGCCTGTAATTCCAGCTACTTGGGAGGCTGAGGCTTGAGAATTGCTTGAACCTGGGAGGCGGAGGTTACAGTGAGCTAAGATTGTGCCACTGCACTCCAGCTTGGACGACTGAGCGAGGCTCCATCTCAAAAAAAAAAAAAAAAAATATATATATATATATATATATATATATATGAGAGGATGTGCACAGGTTATATACAAATACACCATTTTACATCAGGAAATTAAGCATCCACTGATTTTGGTAACTGTGTTGGGTTCTGGAACCAATCCCTAGTGGACACTGCAGAATAACTATATTCAACAAAATAATGGCTGAAATTTTCCCAGAATTGCTGAAAGACATGATACTTTATCTTCAGGAAGTACAATGAATCCAAAACAGGATAGAAAGACCACAGTGAAGTTGAAAAACACCAGAAATAAAGAGACTATAAAAGCAGCCAGACAAAAAGCTTACTACTGACACAGGAAGGACAATCGAAATGACAGCTGACTTCCTAACAGCAACTTTATAAGCCAGAAGATACACAATAGAATTAAATCCTTAAAGAAATGCCAGAGACTCAGTGCTATACAGACTATATCCTCTGCCCGTGAGCCTTTCAGCTGATATCATAATAAAAACATAACCTAAAATCCTCAATGGCTTTGGACATAAAAGCATTCATGGGTCATGGAAGAATAATAAAATTGTAAAATGCTGAACACTGAAAATATTACATATCAAAATAAACAAGACAACAGTACAGCAGAACTAAGTAGGAAAGCTATAAAGCCTTAAACGCTTATGACAGGGCCGGGCGCGGTGGCTCATGCCTGTAATCCCAGCACTTTGGGAGGCCAAGGTGGAGTTCAAGACCAGCCTGGCCAACATGGTGAAACCCCGCCTGAGGTCAGTAGTTCAAGACCAGCCTGGCCAACATGGTGAAACCCTGTCTCTACTAAAAATACAAAAGTTAGCCAGGCATGGTGGCACATGCCTGTAATCCCAGCTACTCAGGAGGCTGAGGCAAGAGAACCACCTGAATCTGAGAGACGGAGGTTGCAGTGAGCCGAGATCACGCCACTGTACTCCAGCCTGGGTGACAGAGGGAGACTCTGTCTCAAAAAAAATAGCGATATACTTATGACAGAAAGTTGAAAATTAAGAACCTAAGCTTAGAGAAAATAAAAAATTTAATGTTTCAATTCAGTAACCTAGAAAGAGAATGCCAGAATAAACCCAAAGAGTGTAGAAGGAAACCCTGACAATGAAAGCAGAAATCAGTGATGCGGAAACAAAGACACAGTGGAGAAAATCAGCAAGACTAATAGCTGGTTCTTTGTGAACACAAGTAAAACAGATGAGCCTCTGTGAGATGAATCTAGAAAAGAAAGGTAAAACCATTTTAGGAATGAAAAGGGTGATTTACTGTCAGATATAGTAGAGATCTAAAAATTAATAAAATATTCTGACCTTTGTATTAAGAAACTGACAACTTGGGCCGGGCACAGTGGCTCATGCCTGTAATTCCAGCATTTTAGGAGGCCGAGGTGGGAGGATCACCTGAGGTCAGGAGTTTGAGACCAGCCTGGCCAACATGGTGAAACCCCGTCTCTATTGAAAATGTAAAAATTAGCCAGGTGTGGTGGTACGTGCCTGTAATCCCAGCTACTCGGGAGGCTGAAGGAGAATCGCTTGAACGCGGGAGGCGGAAGATGTAGAAGCACCCTGTGTTCTCCTTCCAAGCACTAGAGCCTGAGTCCTCATGGCACCTGGGTTTTGCTGGTGCACGTGCTTTATCTTGATGGAGTCTGGTGCCATGCACGCTTCTGCGGCTCACTCCTTCCTCCCAGCGTTCTGCTCCAGAGGCGCACACATGTTGCTGCCTGGAGGAGCTACTTCCTTCCCCTTTCCATGGTGAATGTCGCACGAGGTTATTTTTCATTTTATTTGGAGACAGGCATTGAGAGAGCTCCCAGAGTCTGACTCTAACACATATGCCGCTATGAACACCTTAGTACATCCCCTGGGAAGCAGATGGCAGGTGCACCCCACACTCGATGCCATCTCCCTGAAGCTCCTGCCATTCTCTAGAGCAGCCACGCTGGCACCAGTGCTCCATCTGCCCCCACATCTTCTCCAGCACTTGTCCCCACGGTCTTTTAAGTTTCGCCATCCCAGCAAGGGGAGGCCACGGCTCTCTGTGGTTTTGTTTCTGTGTCTCCCTGGTGACCCATGACAGTGGACCTTCCATCTCTCCAGCTCCTTGCTTTTGGGTCACTTCGTTTGTATTTCTCACACCAGGCCTCCTCTGCTTCGAGGAGGCAGAGTGGGACGATTCGGGACTAAGTGGCCACTGTTTGTACCCACACCAGAAGGCAACAAGGCAGAAGCGTTTCCCTAAAATCAGGAACGGGACAAGGAGGGCCTGTCACGCTTCCATCCAGCCCTGCTCAGGGCCTGGCCCAGGCAGCAAAACAGGAAGAAAAATATGAAAGATACAAGGAAGAAACAGTCTTCACCATTCCCACATGACATGAATGTCTACTGAGAAAATCCCCAAAATCTACAAATTTTAAGCAATGGCAAGGTGATCAGCTATTGAATCAATACCCAAAAGCCAACTGCTTTTCTGCAGAACAGCAGCAAAGAATTAGAAATCAATAAAAATAGGCCGGGCGCGGTGGCTCAAGCCTGTAATCCCAGCACTTTGGGAGGCCGAGACGGGTGGATCACGAGGTCAGGAGATCGAGACCATCCTGGCTAACACGGTGAAACCCCGTCTCCACTAAAAATACAAAAAACTAGCCGGGCGAGGTGGCGGCGCCTGTAGTCCCAGCTACTCGGGAGGCTGAGGCAGGAGAATGGCGGGAACCCGGGAGGCGGAGCTTGTAGTGAGCTGAGATCCGGCCACTGCACTCCAGCCTGGGAGACAGAGCGAGACTCCGTCTCAAAAAAAAAAAAAAAAAAAAGAAATCAATAAAAATAAAAAACATCACTTACAGCCGGGCATGGTGGCTCATGCCTGTAATCCCAACACTTTGGGAGGCCGAGGTGGGCAGATCACTTGAGGTCAGGAGTTGGAGACCAGCCTGGCCAACATGGTGAAACCCTGTCTCTACTAAAAATACAAAAATTAGCCAGGCATGGTGGCTCAAGCCTGTAATCCCAGCTACTTGGGAGGCTGAAGCAGGAAAATCACTTGAACCCAGGAGGCAGAGCTGCAGTGAATTGAGATTCTGCCACTGCACTCCAGCCTGGGCAACAGAGCAAGATTCTGTCTCAAAAACAAACAAACAAACACCATTTACAAAAGCGAGAACAATAATAAGAGCACCTGGGAATAAACGTGAGCACAGAGTGTCCGGCGGAATGTGGAATACCACAGTGCTTTATCAAGACACCGAGGAAGACCTGCACAGCCAACTCCAGAGGGATAAAGGGCTTAAGCAGAGAAAGCAAACTTTACAACTTTTACCAAAAAATACAGAATACAGGCCAGGCATGGTGGCTTACGCCTGTAATCCCAGCACTTTGGGAGGCTGAGGTGGGCGGATCACGAGGTCAGGAGATCGAGACCATCCTGGCTAACATGGTGAAACCCCATCTCTACTAAAAAATACAAAAAATTAGCCGGGCGTAGTGGTGGGTGCCTGTAGTCCCAGCTACTGGGGAGGCTGAGGCAGGAGCATGGCATGAACCTGGGAGGCGGAGCTTGCAGTGAGCCGAGATCGTGCCACTGCATTCCAGCCTGGGCAACAGAGCAAGACTCCATCTCAAAATACTACTACTACTACTATTACTACTACTACTAATAATAATACAGAATAGGCCGGGCGCGGTGGCTCAAGCCTGTAATCCCAACACTTTGGGAGGCCGAGACGGGCGGATCACGAGGTCAGGAGATCGAGACCATCCTGGCTAACACAATGAAACCCCGTCTCCACTAAAAATACAAAAAAATTAGCCGGGCGTGGTGGCGGCGCCTGTAGTCCCAGCTACTCGGGAGGCTGAGGCAGGAGAATGGCGGGAACCCGGGAGGCGGAGCTTGCAGTGAGCCGAGATCGCGCCACTGCACTCCAGCCTGGGCGACAGAGCGAGACTCCGCCTCAAAAAAAAAAAAAATAATAATAATAATAATAATACAGAATACATTTGTGACCCAAGAATTGGGAAGAACTTAAAGTAACATGCAAAAGGCACTACCTAGAAAAGAAGGATGGATAAAATTATACATTACATTAAACTATCTTTTCACCAAAACAAAAAAAGTGCAAAGATAAAACTCAACTGGGAAAAGTATATAATGCACACATTACAACCAAAGATGAACATCCTGAATCTATAAGGAAATATATAATATGGAAACTATATACAAGGAATAGGTGAGAAAAAGATATAACCCAAAAGAAAAATGGATGAAGCACATGAACATATTTCACAGGGAAGGACACTCATGACCCACAAATACACAGGATGCTCAATTTCATCCAGCAGGGAGGCATAAAGCAAGACCACAATTGCACAACAGTTTGCATCGACTATCTTTGCAAAAATCAACAGCAATGCCGAGTGCTAACGAGTATGTGGATCAACCTCACACATTGCTGGTGGCTGTGCGACTTGATGTCATTCTGGGACACAGCCCACTCAGAGGTAAGCATGCAGGACATTAGAGGGCTACACACGTGTGCCCAGAGACACAGACACAGAACATTCCATATAAACAGGTCAAGATTAGAAGTGCTTCTGGTGGCCGGGCGCGGTGGCTCAAGCCTGGCACTTTGGGAGGCCGAGACGGGTGGATCACGAGGTCAGGAGATCGAGACCATCCTGGCTAACACGGTGAAACCCCATCTCTACTAAAAAAAAAAAAAAATACAAAAAACTAGCCAGGCGAGGTGGCGGGCGCCTGTAGTCCCAGCTACTCGGGAGGCTGAGGCAGGAGAATGGCGTGAACCCGGGAGGCGGAGCTTGCAGTGAGCCGAGATCCGGCCACTGCACTCCATCCTGGGCCACAGAGCGAGACTCCGTCTCAAAAAAAAAAAAAAAGTGCTTCTGGTAAATGTATGGATGCATTCTGAAAACATTATTTTTTTGCAGGCTTCATCTTTGCATAGATCTTATGGGAGGGTCTCCTGTAGGCACTTAAAGACACGTGGAGTTACTTTGTTTTCCAATTGATGTTTATTCTCTTAGTACCCTCTTCTCCTTTCCTCTAAGCATCATCAGAGAATGCTGTTTCCAGCAGCCATCCCTGAGACAGAGGCAATGATTCTTTTGGTTTCATCTGCACATAAATTCTTGGGATTTTTTCCCCTCTCTTCCTGCGTTTTGGAAGTGCCCCTTTTGTCCTCATTTAATTAGTTCAGTTACTTTGTTTCAAGAAAGAAACAAATACTGTAGCCCAGAGGCTGTAAAAATAGTAGCCCCGGCTGAATTCAGGTGGCAACATTTGTAATTTGGCATGTGCAGTGTGTTAAAAATAAATACATTGCACATAAAACTCCAGATACCTGGCTTCTCTCGGAAGACTAAAGATGGAGTCACTCTTGTCCTATACCCACCTAGCCCTGCTCAGCTGGGGGTCAGTGGCGGGTGGCCAGGTGAGCTAGACCCCATGGAAGAGGCCTCAGTTTCTCACTCATATTCACCACCGCCACCCCCCCCTTCCTAGGCCTCATGTCTGCATTCTCACTTACCTTTCTGGTTGGACCCTGTCAGAATCTGTGTTTACGATTTTCCTGTATAGCTTTATTTATATATTTATTCATTTATTGAGATGAAGTCTGGCTCTGTCGCCCAGGCTAGAGTGCAGTGGCACGATCTCAGCTCACTGCAAAGTCCGCCTCCCAGGTTCAAGGGATTCTCCTTCCTCAGCGTCCTCAGTAGCTGGGACCTATGCATGCACCACCACACCCGGCTAATTTTTTTTTTTTTTTTTTTTTTAGTAGAGATGGGGTTTCATCATGTTGGCCAGGCGGGTCTCGAACCCCTGACCTCAAGTGATCCACCCGCCTCAGCCTCCCAAAGTGCTGGCATTACAGGTGTGAACCACCACACAGGGCCCCAATAATTCACTAACATTTAAAGAAAAGAAATAAAAGTTACAAAGGCTTTGGGGTTCCAGGAAAATGCAATGCTAGCCTGGAGCTGGAACTGAACTGCACGACAAACATATTTTCTAACCAATGTTCTAGAACTTTAGTCGTAGTAATAAGCTCCTGATTTAGAAAACTGAAAATAACCTGTGTGCACTGAAACACGTGTGTTCTGATCGCTGGAGTGCATTTGAAAATTCCCAGAACACCAGCACTTCGCCTCCCTGCGCCAGCTCACTGCCAGCCACGGCAGGGAGTCCAAGGAGGACGGCGGTGGTTCACTTTCTAAAACTAATCCAAAAGCCCGCCCGCCCATGCAGCATAGTGAGTCACAGTTGGGACTGTCTTTACTGTTCCTTTTGTTTTTGTGCATTATCAAAAGTCACTAAACTTAGTCAGGCGTGGTGGCAGCACCTATAGTCCCAGACACTTGGGAGGCCAAGGTGGGAGGATCGCTTGAGCCCAGGAGTTTGAGTTCACCCTGGGCAACACAGCAAGGCCCCATCTCTAAAATAAATGCATAAAATTTTAAGTCCCTAAACTTTGTCTCTGAGGCTGCCATGGAGCTCTGCCAGAGAGAGTAGCTTCAAGGTGACAGGTGAGGAGGCAGGTGAGCCACAGCCTCCTTGCTGAGACACCTTTGGGACTCCTTCAGGGGTAATGACCAAAGGGGGTGCTCATGCAGGGCCACCCTGGGGGTCCACTTGGCACTGGGCTGGCTGTGCCTAACTCAGGGCTGAGTCTGAGGCTCCTCCTCTCCAGCCCTGCTCCCTCCCGCCTCCTCTCACGGGGGTCAGACCTGCCTGGAGGTCTGCATGCTCCCCCACCATCCTCTGCAGGGTTTCTCCCTGCACTCCGCATCTCATCTTGGCACCTGCTTCCCAAACTGATAACCGCGCAACCCAAACTGACGGGGTCTTCCTCTAACAATCTGACTTCTGTCTATTTGGGCAAAAATCAATGCTATTACACCATATTTTACAAAGTCTAACAACTAATTAATTTCTCAACGCAAAGATTATGTGTAGCTCCCTAATAAAATGCACATTTGCTCACTCAATCAATCACTCCAATTAGACTAGGACAAGGGCCTAAATCAGAAATCAATCAATGAAAAGCTTAACCCAATCATCAGCACATTCTTCACACGAGGAGTCAATAAACAGCTCTTCATTCTACTCCCACCAAGTGTACCATAAAAAGCTCAGCGTAGATGAATTTACGTCAATTGAATTAATTTTCTTCTTGATTCCATACCATATCCAGCATGTATCTGTGTCTATCAATTCAGATGAAGATTTCAGAGCCCCCAGTCCAGCAAGTGAAAAGTGTTTAAATGTATAATATGTACATGTGAAGCCAATGACTTAGTCTCTGTTTCAGAAATGTAGATTTTCATCTATTGGATCTTACGAGCATCAAGGTGGTTTGGTGGAAAGAATCACAGCTTTGGATTCTATCAGACCGTTGTTTAAATCTAGATTTGCACAAGCTGAGATGCTGGCCAGGCTTCCCCATTCAGTTTCCCCTGTCAGTGTCTCTGTCAGTTTCTGTGTGATGGGGTAATACCACTCTCTTTACAGGGATATAGAGGAGCTTATAAAATAATAAGGTAAGCATGTCATAAAGCAGGTGACAGATTTAATGTCAGGTCAGCAAGTAGGATAGGAAGAAGAGAACAAGAACCACCACGGCTGCAGCACTGGTACTCAGCTCCCGGCACCTGGCTGAGAACCAGGAGGGCAGACAGTCAGGGGTGAATAATCGATCTCAGGACAGGTACTTCCTTGTACAGCTTGTTAGTACGGCTCATTTTACAATTCATCATTATTGTTATTTATTATGCATTTCATTCCCTACCCGCTTTCGGAAAGGAATCGAGACCATCTCCGTCAATGATGCATGGCCTTCCCAGTCACAGGGGACAGGCCTCTGGGCTGCAGGCACACTGTCCCACCAAGAGCACCCAGCTCCACTTTGAGTCCTAAGTGACAGGGCACGCCAGCCAGGAGGGAGATTTCTGCCTGTCACGCACTGAAGGGTACTTGTGTTGCTTTCAATTCACCACCAGTAACATTTAAAACATATCCCATCTGCAATCCTTCTACTTAGGCTTGGGAAAAGATGTGGCCAGTTTAACCCCAGCATCCATGTAGCCTAATGGCCAGGTAGACTTTGGCCCTGCAGAGAGAACTAATGCCAACTTTCACCATTGACTTGGCCTTCCCGCCTCCAAAACTAAACACAGACACTGTCCCAAGGTTATTAGAGTGACATCTCCTGCACTTTGCTTGACAAAGATAATCAAAACATGGCCACTTCAAAATGACTAAATGAAAGCCTGTCAGAAGGTGAACCACTAATGCATTTGCCTAAAATGCAGCACTTTGAAACTGGTAGCTTAGAACTCATCTTGAAATTATTATGAAGTGGTTTTAGGAAGGACAGACGGCTCATTGTCATGTTACTTTACCACTTGAAACGACCCTTTTAAAACCCCAAACACTCTTCGGTTAACCAAAAGTAAATTCCCATGGAATTTCTGAGCAACCGTCTTTAGAAAACTCAGTCCAACTTTACCGTCTTTAGAAAACTCAGTCCAACTTTACTGTAACAAAAATCTTGCAATGAGATGGAGTAGCTAAAGATCTCACATTAAACAAGTCATTAAAAAGGAAGCAGTCAAATGTAGCCAATCACGTCCCATGCTGTGCTCTAGAACTACCAGTCTACCAGCGATAGCTTGTAACAGGGAAATCACAAGAGTTTTTGACAAGGCCAGAGAGGGAGGGAAAATGTGGAGGCAGAAGCCATTTACCAGAGGTGGGTTTTGATGGTGACAAGGGGCCTGCACTGGCTCTTCAGTGCCAAGCATTAGGGGCTTCAGCGTGGGGTCCACACTGTGACAGCCTAAGCGGGGCGAAAGGTCGATGAAGAGGGTAAATGTGACTGGGCGAGTTAAGGACACCCCTCTGCCAAAGGAATCCAGGAAATCAGGCTCTTCTCAAACACACATTCTGATCTTCCCCTTCCCTGTTTAGGAGAATTTCAACATTTCCCACCTACCTCTGATTTGACCAGGGATAGCATCCGCCGACTTTCAGCACCGGGACGGGTCAGTGGAGGTGGGAGTTCCAAGGATGTAAGCCTCAAGTCGGCCCTGCCATTTGGTGACATAACCTCCGGCAAGTAACTCAAGCCCTGTTTTGTCAGACCATTTGTTTAGGAGGTCAAAGTGCGGAGGGGATGGGAGGCATGTGTATCAGTCACGTGTCTATGGCCTGGAACAGATTACTTTGGTGAATGTTCTTTTTCTAATTTCCAAAATAAAACCATTACTTTCAGTTTGCTTCCCCAGCCCTGGCACACAGATGCGCGTGCAGGCGCAGGGTGTAGCTCCCCGGCGCGGAGTCTGCACTGGGGCCCGGCCTGGGGCGGGGCAGCACCCTCCCTCCAGGAAGGCCTTTTGTAGAATCCACACCCCTGGGGACTTTCCCACCCGGCCACACTGCCTTTAACCCAGCAGTCTTCAGGCTGCTGCAGCGCGTTCCCCTGGCAGATCCGCCAGGACAGGGCCACACACAGGTAGGGTGACCACAGAGGGCGGCCACTCCATGAAGTCAGCTTCAGAACATTTAAGGCCCCTAACCTTCCAAGGCCAAGGGGCCCTGTTCGGTCTGAATGTCAATGGCATGTAGCTGCTTTTTAGACAATGTCCTCAAGAAGATACCTAAGAGTAACAAGAAATGGATACAAGAAGAGAGTTGTAACAGGGACAGGCTAACTCCGAACTCTGTGGAGGAGGGGGGACTAGTTGGAAAGGGGGAGGGGGAGCAGCAAAGAAGCAACCAAATTAAGAGAGTGCCCAGCACCCCCGGGAGACCTCTCTGAAGCTTTTACACTGAGAAGGTGAAGATCAGCAATTCCTAAGCGAGTCGGAGCAGCCGCGCCTGCAATTTAAAAGCTGCAGGATCCTGGGTCCCTCTAGCAGCCTGGGCCCGCCCCACCTCCCAGCCCCCAGCAGGAGCCGTGCACTCTGTTCTCGGCGTTGGCTTTCATTTTTAATGGGAGCCGCACGCTCATCACCCTCTGTCTGGAGGCCAACAGCCCACATCTTTCCTTCTAAGATCATGTTTCCCAAGAAAAAGAACCCAACTGCTCAAGTATTCTCTTAGACAAGGTTTTTAAAATTGTGCTTTAAAAAAAAAAAAAAGGTCTGGGAAACCATTTATAAAAGCATTTTCCCCATGTCACTAAACTTCTCTCAAAGTTAAAAAAAAAAAAAAACTGCACCATTTTCAACTAGCTTCAAATACTAATAACCCTCCTTTGATAAGTACTTGGGACCCACTGTTCCAAGAGTCCTGCGGCGGCGGGGTGGGTTTTCGCCCCCAGGGCTCTGGTTCCCGGACTGACCCCATCCCGTGACCCGCCCGGTGCAAACGCGCCGCCGGTCTCCGGGTCGAACGCACAGTCAACCCTGGGCCCCGCAGCCCTCCCCGCGCAGAGCGGCAAAAAGTGAAACTGCCCCCACGGTCTGGGCGCGCAAGGAGGAGGCCCCTGGGGGGGTCCCGGGTCCGCCGCACCCCGAAACCAGGCGGCGGGCGCGTCCTGTCCACGGGGGAGCCGGGCGGGGCCTGGAGCAGAGTCCAGGACGGAGGAAGGGGACGTCCCCGCGGGAACCCACTCGCCCTCCCTCAGCCCCAGCCCGGGCCCCTCCCGGGCGCCCCGAACCCCCGGGCCTCCCGCCGGGCCCAGCGCCACCGAGGCTGCTGCGGGAAGTGGCCGGGGCCTCGCGCGGGACCAGGCCGCCCGGAAGGCCCGGGTTGCGGGGGATGCACAGGACCCGGGCCCAGACCCCTCCCGGCCCCGCGCCTTCCCAGGCCCCGCGCCCCGCGGAGCGCGGCCGGCCCATTGCGGCGCGGGGCCCCGGGCGGCCCGAGGTCGGGCGGCGGGGACAGGGGCGACCTCCGGCGGCGGGAGGGCGACCTCGGGCGGCGGCGGGGGGTGGGGGACGTGGGGGGCGGCCCGACCTCGGGCGGGGGCCTCGGCACTCACCTGCAGCCGCCGCCACCTGCTCGTCGCGCGGGCGTCCCCGGCGTCACCTCCGCGGCCCCGCTCCGGCCGCTGCGCTCCTCGGCCCTGGGCCCGGCCCGGCCCTGCGTCGGGGCCTCAGCGAGTGCGGCGCCCGCCGCCCCCGGCCCCCATCCCGCCGCCCTCCGCCCTCGGCCGCGCCGCCGCCGCCACTTCCTGTGCGCGGCGATCCCACAGTTCCGCCGGCGCGCGCGGGGCGGCCGAGGGACACGCGGGGGGGACGCGCGGGGGGACACGGGGGGAGGAAGCGGGGGGGCGACGCGGGGGGGACGCGGGGGGAGGACGCGGGGGGGCGACGCGGGGGGAGGAAGCCGGGGGGACACGGGGGGACACGCGCGCGGCGAGAGGCGTGGGCCGGGTGCGCCGGCGGGGCCGGGTGCGGAGCCTGGGTGGGATCCGCTAACGGACGGGGCTGGGGACCGGGTTGGGGGAGGGGTGCGGACGGGCCGGGGCCGCGGGAGGCGCGGGGATCAGGGAGGTCGGGACTGAACGGGGGGAGCTGGCGAAGGACCAGGCTGGGGTCCCGCGAGGGCTCCCACGGACGGGGTCGGGGGCAGAGGAGGCAGAGGGGGCCGGGGCGCGGGGTGCGGCCGGGAGGGGCCTCCTGGGCCCCGGAGCTCTGCCTGGGCCCCGGCATCTCCCCGGCCAGGGTCTCCTGCGGGCGCCGGGAAGTTTCGGGCGCGAGCTCCTCCCCCCGTCGGCCGGGGCTTAGGGTCGCCGTCAGGGGTCGCCGCGCGGCGGGCTCGGTGAGGACGGCCCTGCGAGCAGCGGCTCCGCGGAAGGATCGCGTTTCGGCCCACGTGCTGCGCCCTTGGACTTATTCATAGTTGGCACTGGGCTGGCAACATCGTATCGACACTTGACCCTGGCGGGGGTGGGGGTCGCCCCGGAGCTGCCTTGAGAACCCACGCGGGTGCTGACGCCGTCCCCTCCGGACCGCGGAGCCGCTCAGCCCCAGGACAGCGGCTCCTGTGCCCCCCTCCCCTGCACCTGGTCAGCGGCAGGTCCCAGAACCAGCCCGGGGAGGCCGCGCAGGTGCCGCTGTCAGGGCAGGGGGCGCTGCGGACTCCGTCTCCTGCACCCGGTACCTCGTGTGACCTGGCGCCTGCTCAGGTCCTCAGGCCCAGGCTGGACTTCCTGAGCTTGGGTGGGCTTCATTTGAAAACCATTTTAAATACCAAGTACTGGTACTGTCTACTGTGCCCCTTTTTTTCCTTTTATTTTTATTATTGAGACAGGGTCTTGCTCTGTCGCCCAGCCTGGAGTGCAGTGGTACAATCATAGCTCACTGAAGCCTTGATCTCCAGGGCTCAAGCGATCCTCCCACCTCAGCCTGCCAAGTAGCTGGGACCACAGGCACACACCACCATGTCTGCCTACTTTAAAAAAATATTTTTTTGTAGAAATGGGGTCTCACGGTGTTGCCCAGGCTGATCTCAAGTGATTCTCCCACCTCCTCCTCCCAAAGTGCTGAGATTACAAGCATGAGCCCCCGCACGCAGCCTGCACCTCCCTTTAAGCCTCCTCAAATTATTTCGGAAAATACTTAGATACTTAGACTAAAATAAAATGAAAGTACCGTGCACCTGTCCTACTCATAGTTCCCTTATTCTTGAAAAAGGAGTTAAGCTTTGCAAAGCTCGTGGAATTCACCATTTGTAAAACCTCTTACCCCTCATGTCACTTTGGGTAATCTGTGCCGCAGATAAATTCCCACAGGCACCTGCGGGATATGTGGATACAGGGATGTGCTGACTTACATCTCCACCTATAATCACAGGAAGCCTGAAAACAACCAGACACTTGGTTAAATAAACTCTAGAACATTCATTTGGCATTTTTAATTTAAAACATTTTTCTAAAGTTTTAATGTGATAATATGTGTACGCTGATAGGATATAGTCTCCAAGATCTGTTAAACTAAAAAATAAAAATAGTGCAGAGCAATGAATATACAATGATGTGCTTTATTTAAAACAAAGAAAAAAATGGCCGGGCGCAGTGGCTCACACCTGTCTGTAATCCCAGCACTTGGGGTGGCTGAGGCGGGTGGATCATGAGGTCAGGAGTTCAAGACTAGACTGGCCAAGATGGTGAAACCCCGTATCTACTAAAAATACAAAAAAAAAAAAAAATTAGCCTGGCATGATGACAGGCGCCTGTAATCCCAACTACTCGGGAGGCTGAGGCAGAGAATTGCTTGAACCCAGGAGGCAGAGGTTGCAGTGAGCCAAAATTGTGCCACTGCACTCCAACCTGGGTGACAGAGTGAGACTCCATCTCAAAAAAACAAAAAAGGCTGGATGCTGTGGCTCACACCTGTAATCCCAGCACTTTGGGAGGCCAAGGTGGGCGGATCACTTGAGGTCAGGGGTTCCAGACCAGCCTGACCAGCATGGTGAAACTCCACCTCTGCTAAAACAAGATACAAAAATTAGCTGGGCGTGGTGGTGCTCTCTTGTAATCCTAGTTACTCAGAAGGCTGAGACAGAAGAATTGTTTGAACCTGGGAGGCAGAGGTTGCAGTGAGCTGAGATCTAGCCATTGCACTCTGGCCTGGGCGATAGAACGAGACTCTGCTCAAAAAAAACAAACAAAAAAACCAGAAAACAATATGGTCAGATACAAGTCCAGAAAGCTCTTTGAAGATATGATACTGAATGGGCAGGGGTAAATAAATTTTATTACAATAAAATTTCTATGTATGTTAGGTAGTAATGTTTGGCTTTATCATGAGCACACATTTTATAATTCATAAATTTTATAATTTATGATTATGATTATTATTATTATTAGAAAAAGGGTATCCCCCTGTTAGCCAGGCTAGGAGTGCAGTGGTATGATCATAGCCCACGGCAGGATCCCTCAAGGGATCCTCCCACCTCAGCCTCTCAAATAGCTAGGGCTATAAGCATGCACCGCCACGCCCAGCTAGTTATTTATTTATTTATTTATTTATTTAGTAGATATGGCTCATCTACTCATCTACTCAGGAGGCCTAGATGGGAGTCGAGGGTGCAGTGAGCCATGCAGCCCTGCACTCCAGCCTGGATGACAGAGACAGACCCTTTCTTCATTAGAATCTGTGATCACTGAGATCCGAGCCCAGCCCCTGGAGAACTGCAGGTGCGCAGACACTCAGAGAAACATTTAAAGGGAGCTGGAAGTCGGCCACCCACCCTTAACTGTTTACAGGGTTCCAGCGCGCAGGTGCTCAGATTGGCAGCAAGCGTCATCACTAACCTTTATTGAGCCCTTGTTATGTGCGTAGATTAGTTCATTAACCAAAACCAGGCCACAAGGTAGAGATGATTGACACCCCATTTTACCTTTTTTTTTTTTTTTTTTTTTTTGAGACGGAGTCTCGCTCTATCGCCCAGGCTGGAGTGCAGTGGCCAGATCTCAGCTCACTGCAAGCTCTGCCTCCCGGGTTCACGCCATTCTCCTGCCTCAGCCTCCCGAGTAGCTGGGACTACAGGTGCACGCCACCTCGCCCGGCTAGTTTTTTGTATTTTTTTAGTAGAGACGGGGTTTCACCGTGTTAGCCAGGATGGTCTCGATCTCCTGACCTTGTGATCCGCCCGTCTCGGCCTCCCAAAGTGCTGGGATTACAGGCTTGAGCCACCGCGCCCGGCCCCCATTTTACCTTTAAGGAAACCGAGGCATAACAAACCTCCCTACCTTATCCACCAGCACGTGGGGCAGCAGAGGCAGGCAGCCCAGCTCTAGGCCCTGATGCAGCCACAGCACAGCAGCTTCTCCTGACCCGGTAATGGGGTTCGTTATTAAGAAAGAGACTCGTGGTGAGCCAAGATCATGCCATTCTACTCCTGTGTGGGCAACAGAGTGAAACTGATCTCAAAAGAAAAAAAAAGAGAGAGAGACTCAGATCCTCAGCCTCCTCAATGAAAAACTGGGGGCAAAGGGAGATTCTGACCTTGAGAAGTATTTGTCCAGAGAGGAGATTTCTGCAAGGAATGAAAAGAGGAAAAGTAGTTTTTTTATTTGTTTGTTTGAGACAGAGACTTGCTCTGTTGCCCAGGTTGGAGTGCAATGGCACGATCTTGGCTCGCTGCACATCCTGGGTTCCAGTGATTCTCCTGCCTCATTCAGACTCCTGAGTAGCTGGGATTACAGGCACACGCCACCACCCCTGGCTAATCTTTGTATTTTCAGTAGTGATGGGGTTTCACCATGTTGGCCAGGCTGGTCTCAAACTCCTGACCTCAAGTGATCTACCCACCTCGACCTCCCAGAGTGCTGAGATTACAGGTGTGAGCCACCGTGCCCAGCCTTTTTGGCATTTGTTGTCCACGGTGCGTATGAGCCAGGCCCTGGGAAAGGGGTTCCCTCTTCATTATTTGCTTTAATTCTCAGCCTGAACTTGCCGACATCTGGCCTCGCAGATAAGCAAACTGAGCCACAGAGGTGATCCCAGGGCCAAATGGCAGATTGACGCCCACCTCTACACCCAGAAGGAGGCTTTCCAGTTCTGAGGGGGCCTCATTGGACAACTTTCCCACCCAGCCCTGCCCAAGGCCCAGGGGGCCCAGTCTGGCTCAAGGCCAGTCAGGGGAGAGGACAGGCAGTGGCTGGCAGCAAGGAGGGCCCTGGGGCAGCTGGGGTTGGGCGCTGAGTCACGCGACTGACAGGGGAGCTGAGAGCCAAGGCTCGGCGCCAGCCTGTGACCTTAAAGGAGGATGTTACCCATTTGGTCTGAGTTTCTTTTTTTGTAAAATGAGGAGGTTCCCACCCAGACTTCCCTGATCTCCAAGAGGATGCCGGGAGGGCCAGGGGCCCTCAGGAATTCTTAAAAGCCCAAAGACAACTCTATGTTTGTCTCAGATGTAAAAGTTCACCAAAACGAAAGATGGTAACTGTGTAAATACACGAACTCCAGCGTGTGGATGCTAATCTCTGCTGGATGGACGTTAACTATTTTTGGCTATATGTAATAGGAAAACACTGCAAACAAAAGCATTTTTTTTCCTAGGAGACACATTATTTTTTAAACATAGACTTCTGGCCGGGCGCGGTGGCTCAAGCCTGTAATCCCAGCACTTTGGGAGGCCGAGACGGGCGGATCACGAGGTCAGGAGATCGAGACCATCCTGGCTAACACGGTGAAACCCCGTCTCTACTAAAAATACAAAAAACTAGCCGGGCGAGGTGGCGGGCGCCTGTAGTCCCAGCTACTCCGGAGGCTGAGGCAGGAGAATGGCCTAAACCCGGGAGGCGGAGCTTGCAGTGAGCTGAGATCCGGCCACTGCACTCCAGCCTGGGCGACAGAGCGAGACTCCGTCTCAAAAAAATAAAAATAAAAATAAAATAAAAAAATAAACATAGACTTCTACAGAGGCAAAAATTATAAACAAGATATTTCACAGCAAAGAGACTGGAAACCCTGGGTGCACTAAGACCTTGCCCCTGGAAATGATTCTTGAGAAACAGTTCAGTCTGGAGGCGCTGAGTCAGATGAGATGGTTGCCGTCTGTCAAAGGCGTGTGAACCAGAGCAACTCCATCTTGAACAGGGGCTGAGTAAAAGGCTGAGACCTACTGGGCTGCATTCCCAGACAGGTAAGGCATTCTAAGTCACAGGATGAGATAGGAGGTCGGCACAAACACAGGTCATAAAGAACTTGCTGATAAAACAGGTTGCAGTAAAGAAGCTGGATAAAACTCACCAAAACCAAGATGGAGACAAGAGTGACCTCTGACCGTCCTCATTGCTACACTCCCACCAGCACCATGACAGTTTACAAACGCCAGGGCAACATCAGGAAGTTACCCTATTGGTCTAAAAAAGGGAGGCATGAATAAGCCACCCCTTGTTTAGCATATCATCAAGAAATAATCATAAAAATGAGCGACCAGCAGTCCTGGGGCTGCTCTGTCTATGGAGTAGCCATTCTTAATTCCTTTATTTTCCTAATAAACTTGCTTTCACTTTACGGACTTGCCCTGAATTATTTCTTGTGCAAGCTCCAAGAACCCCCTCTTGGCGTCTGGATCCGGACCCGTTTCCTGTAACACATCCATCCCCCATCCCAGGGGTCAGCAGAGAGTAGAGAGCAACTGCCAGAGGAGCCTGGCCTCATCAGCCTGGAGGTCAAAGTCAAGGTCACAAGAGCAGGCCAGCGCCAGCCAGTGGGGAAGTGTCTGCACAGAGTAGCAGCCCTGGGTGTGAGTCCAGATCTTATCTCTCCTGCAAAGTGGGGCAACAGTAACTGCACTGTGCAGTGGCTGCGTGGTGGAGATTGTGGACCTGCAAAGCCCAGTGCAGGGCCTGGGCAGGTGAGAGCTGTGAGCTGTGGTCCATGCTTCGCACCCTCTCAGCAAGTGTCAGAGTCTGAGGAGCTCCAAGGTCCTGGCTGAGGAAGGAGCAGAGACAGAGAGAGACCAAGTGGAGGCTGTTGGGATGCAAGCCGAGGCTGCCCTCTTCAGGCATCCCAGCCAGTCCAAGCAGGCAGGGTACGCGGCCCCATGCTCCTGGCCACCAGCCTTTGCTTGGGGCCTGGGTCTGAGGCTCGCCTGCCAGTCCCACTCCCCTCTGGTGTCTTTCACAGGAGTTACAACGCCCTGCATACCCCGTGCACCCAAACCCCACTGAGTGTCCACCGCCCGGAGGCCTACGTGACACAGGGGACTGCAAAGGAGACCTCAGCCTCCCCCTTGCTTAGAAATGCGGCTTTGACCAGAGCACCTCCTGGGACCCACACCCTACTCTGCAGGCCTGTTTCCGAACTGAAGACCACCGGCCCCTTAAAATCACGAAAGCCTCCTCATGAAGGCAGGAACCACTGCCCTGAGCAGGCCCCTGACACAGGGAAGGGGACAGACCCACTTCAACTCCCCAGTGATGTGTTTCCCCCTTAGAAACCACGGGGTAATGTCATCTCTCAAAGGAAGGCCTCCTTTCCTCCCAGACGCCTGCACCCCAGGACACAGGCCACGCGCACAGGAGCAAGCAAAAACTTTAGTGTCTCTCTTTTACACAAATATTTTTTCAAATTGCACTCTGGGAAAAACAAAACAAAACAAAAATACATACAATTTCTAAAAATTCACAGCCAGGCGCGGTGGCTCACGCCTGTAATCCTAGCACTTTGGGAGGCCGAGACGGGCAGATCACGAGGTCGAGAGATAGAGACCATCCTGACTAACATGGTGAAACCCATCTCTACTAAAAATACAAAAAATTAGCTGGGTGTGGTGGCAGGTGCCTGTAGTCCCAGCTACTCAGGAGGCTGAGGCAGCAGCATGGCGTGAACCTGGGAGGCGGAGCTTGTAGTGAGCCGAGATCGTGCCACTGCACTCCAGCCTGCGCGGCAGAGCGAGACTCCGTCTCAAAAAAAAAAAAAAAATTCACCTGTTCAAATTTTGAGTTTATTTGTTTTGAGACAGGATCTTACTCTATCACTCACCCTAGAGTCAAGTGGTGTGATCACTGCATTCAGCAGTGCTGCTCACTGTAGCCTCAACCTCCTGGGCTCAAGTGATTCTCCTGCGTCAGCCTCCTCAGTAGCTAAGACTACAGTTGTGAGCTACCATGCTCAGCTAAATTGTCTTTTATTTGGTAGAGACAGGGTCTCACTATATTGCTAGGCTGCTCTTGAACTCCTGGGCTCAAGTGATCCTCCCACTTTAGCTTCCCAACAGATTTGGGGTTTTTTGTTGTTGTTTTTTGTTTTTGTTGTTTTGTTGTTGTTGTTGTTGTTGTTTAAAACAGAGTTTTGCTCTTGTCTCCCAGGCTGGAGTGCAATGGCACAATGTTAGCTCACTACAACCTCTGCCTCCCAGATTCAAGCGATTCTCCTGCCTCAGCCTCCTGAGTAGCTAGGATTACAGGAGTGTGTCCTCACTCCTAGCTAATATTGTGTTTTTAGTAGAGATGAGGTTTCACCAAGTTGGCCAGACTGGTCTCGAACTCCTGATCTGCCCACCTCGACCTCCCAAAGTACTGGGATTATA
Organism: Macaca mulatta; assembly: GCF_049350105.2. Taxonomy (NCBI): domain Eukaryota; kingdom Metazoa; phylum Chordata; class Mammalia; order Primates; family Cercopithecidae; genus Macaca; species Macaca mulatta. Next base: position 3,687,213 of record NC_133408.1, read on the forward strand.
GGCATGGGCCACCAAGCCTGACAGATTTGTTTCCTTCCTTCCTTCCTTTCTTCCTTCCTTCCTTCCTTCCTTCCTTCCTCCCTCCCTCCCTCCCTCCCTCCCTCCCTTCTTTCTTCCTTCCTTCCTTTCTTCCTTTCTTCCTTTCTTCCTTTCTTTTTGAGACAGAGTTTTGCTCTTGTCACCCACGCTGTAGTGCAGTGGCAGGATCTCGGCTCACTGCAATCTCCACCTTCCGGGTTCAAGCGATTCTCCTGCCTCAGCCTCCCAAGTAGCTGGGATTATAGGTGCCCACCATCATGCTTGGCTAATTTTTGTATTTTTAGTAAAGATGGGGTCTCACCATGTTGGCCAGGCTGGTCCTGAACTCCTGACCTCAGGTGATCCACCCGCCTCAGCCTCCCACAGTGCTAGGATGACAGGCGTGAGCCACCGCGCCCCCACAATTTGGTATTTTAAGGGCGTGCAGGAGAACCCAACAGCTCACAGATCCGATTTACCACCTAATTCCTGAGAAACAGGGAAAGGAGCAGCTCAAGTACTGATGCTGGTGGGGCCAAGGAAGTCTTCCAGAAAAAAGCCCAGTGAGTTAGCATGAAGCGAAGTTTTCTCGGAAGGCTATTCAGTGCTTTAGGCAGGGCGATTTAGGCGTAGACGTAGATCGTGATTATAAAATATTTCACTGAGCTATCACTGCAGGGAGAGGTCCCACAAAGCTGAGCAGTCAAGACGTGCGACTTCACCGAGGACCAGCGCAGAGTTCAAGGCTGCCTTTGGCTGTTTGACTGAACAGGTGATGGCAAGGTCCTTCCAGCCCCTGTGGGGACGTGACGAGGGCCCTGGGCCAGAACCCCACCAACGCCGAGGCGCTCGAGGTCCTGGGGAACCCCGAGAGTATGAGGTGAATGTGAAGGTGCTGGACTTTGAGCACTTCCTGCCCATGCTGCGGACGGTGGCCAGGAACGAGGACCAGGGCACCTACGAGGATTATGTGGAAAGCCTTCAGGTATTTGACAAGGAAGGAAATGGCACCGTCATGGGTGTGGAAATCTGGCACGTTCTTGTCTCACTGGGTGAGAAGACGACAGAAGAAGGAGGAGAGATGCTGGTGGCAGGGCATGAGGACAGCAGTGGTTGCCTCGACTCTGAAGTGCTCATCTGAGGGTCTCCCCAGCCTCCCAGAGCCCGGGCCTTTCCCTGGGTGACATTACATATCTAGCCTGAGGCTCCCTCGGGCCTCTGGTGGTAGCACCTTTCCCATCTTGTCTGTCTTGGATGATGTTTGCCATCAGCGTTCACCAAATAAACTTCCTCTCTGTGCACCCTCCACCCAAACAAATTTCAAGGCTGGGCACAGTGACTCACGCCTGTAATCCTAGCTGAGGCGGGCAGATCATTTGAGGTCAGGAGTTCAAGACCAGCCTGGCTAACATGGTGAAACCCCATCTCTACAAAAATACAAAACTTCGCCGGGCTTGGTGGCGGGTGCTTGAAATCCCAGCTACTCAGGAGGCTGAAGTGGGAGAATCGCTTGAATCCAGGAGGTGGAGGTTGCAACAAGATGAGATAAGATCACGCCACTGCCCTCCAGCCTGGGTGACAGAAAGAGGCGCTGTCTTAAAAAAAAAAAAAAAATTCAGAACTGGGAGTAACAGAAGAGTTATTTCTGGGAGAAAAGAGAGCATTAGATAAGGGCACTCAGACCACACCCCTCCTGCCTGGGGCCACCGCGGAGGAAGGCACCACAGAGGCCGCTAAACACAAGCCGAGCTTCACTTCTTGGAAACACTAGAGGAGGAACTTCAGGGCCTTTCCCTCAGTTTCAGTTCTTATCTGGTTAATTTCCTAACGTCCCTGGTCCTGTCATTACACTAAAAAATAAGCCCTCCTTCAGTGTCAGGACAGGCCACAGACTGAACCCGGTCTTGTAAAATGAGTGTGGTTTTGTTCCTCTTTTTCGCCAGGGCTGGAAGGGCTCAGTCCCTGGTGCCTCCTGAGCGCGGTGCAGTGAGGGGCAGGAGGCATGGGTTCTCTGCCACCACAGGCACCCCTGCCTTTGGACATGGCCTTGTTGGGAGGGGTGGCCATGCTGGAGGAGTCTGTGTGCCTGCCATCGCTGTGGGGGTTCTGCTGGGGGCAAATTGTCTTGTCCGGACCCTCTGGGGGTTCTCTTGGAGGCAGATCGTCTTGTTCAGAGCCTCTGCTTCCTGCATGGTCAAAAGTGGTGGTGGGCGCTGCCCAGCTGGCCTCCCAGGTCTCCGCGAGGATCAGGTGAATTTGCACTGGCGCTGTCCAGCTGGTCTCCCAGGTCTCTGCGTGGATCAGGTGAATCTGGGGAAAGCCACCGACGGGTTTCTCTGAAATTCTGTCCTTGAGTCTCTCCTCTACAAATCCACCTCCTTGGAGGCCTTTCCCCGACAGGGCTGTACCTGGCAACCCCACCTGGGCCCTGATACAGGAGCCCCGCCCTGCCTTGGCCCTGCTGTGCACCCAGCCTGAGCAGCGCCCGTCTCCTGGAAGGCTCCACAATGGAGGTGTTGTCTGCAAGGACAGACATGGAGCAAATTCCTGACAGCAGGGAGTCTGCAGTCCCTTGCTTGTGTGGTGGCGTCTGGCAGTAGGAGCCACAAAGACAAGCGTATTCTCAGCCTTGCTGATGTGCTGGATTTGCCTCCTGGGCTGCTGTGCACAGAACACAGGGTGCAGGGCCTCAGCCACAGACACGGATCCTCTCACATCCTGGGGGCTGGATGCCCAAGATCAAGGCATCGGCAGGGCTGGTTCCTCTGAGGCCTCTCCTTGGCATGTAGACGCCATCTCCTCTCTGTATCCCCACAGGGCCGTCCCTCTGTGCGTGTGTGTGTGTATCCTCATCTGCTCTTCTTACAAGGACACCAGTCCAATCAGGACCCACCCTAGCAACCTCATTTTACTCTAATCACCTCTGTTTGGACCTCATCTCCAACACAGTCCCCTTCTGCAGTGCTGGAGGTTAGGGCTTCGACACGTGAATCCGGGGTAGGCAAACCCACCCGAACGCTCAGCGTTCTCTTTTCCTCTCTCTCTTTCTGCAATACACGAGTGACTTATGTAATGCTGAAAGTCACTCTACAGTAATATACGCCTTACAGATGCAAAGCTGCCAGGCTGCCAGGAGGAAGTGCCGCATCGGGAGCCGCCTGGCCTGCATGGAGAGACGGAGGTGCTGACTGGCCGGATCGATGAAGGACACGGCTCGCTCACTTCTCTGTTGGTGGCAGCTGGGACTCACAGGTTCGTGCCACCTCTTGAGAAGGGAATTTGGAATCTGGTAGGAAAGAGAAGACAAGAGCACGAGGGGGAACATTGTGAGGTGCAGGAGCGTTTCTCTGAGGCGGTTCATTGAATCATGTTCAGGAGGAAGCGCCCCAGCCCTTCACCGACCCAGCCAATCAGAATCAGGGCAAAGCACCATCATCACCATCGTCGTCGTCATGACTATAGCCCCCGTTCATTGCATGCTATACCTGTGCAGCGGAAGCACCTTCGAGACAAACTTGCCTGAGGTCACACAGCTGCAGGGAGTAAAAGCTCAGTCTCTTTAGCTGGAGAGCATCTTTGCACAACCCCTCATAAATAATTGGAACAAAATAGGAGGGGCAGGCCGGATGTGGTGGCTCACACCTGTAATCCCAGCACTTTGGGAGGCAGAGGTGGCAGGATTGCGTGAGTCCAGGAATTCGAGACCACCCAGGGTAACATGGCGAGATCCTGTTTCTACAAAAAATAGAAACATTATCCAGGCATGGTAGCACGAACCTATAGTCCCAGCTACCCGGGAAGCTGAGGTGGGAGAACCACTTGAGCCTGGGGAGGCTGAGGCTGCAGCCCCGATGGTGCCACCACACTCCAACCTGGGTGACAGAGTGAGATCCTGTCTCACAAAAAAAAATAAAATAGGCCAGGTGCGGTGGGTTATGCCTGTAATCCTAGCACTTTGGGAGGCTGAGGGGGGCAGATCACCAGAGGTCGGGACGGCCAACTTTGAGAAATCCCCGTCTCTACTAAAAATACAAAAGTAGCTGGGCATGGTGACACATGCCTGTAATCCCATCTACTTGGGAGGCTGAGGCAGGATAATTGCTTGAACCTGGGAGTCAGAGGTTGCAGTGAGACGAGATCGCAACACTGCACTCCAGCCTGGGCAACAAGAGCAAAATTCTGTCTCAAAAAAAAAAAAAATTAAAAAATTAAAATTAAATAGGAGGGGCAGCTCATCCTTCCCCCGACCACAGTTAAGCTGTCAGGGACCCTTGCTCACACAGACTTTGAGCAGAGAGCTGCTTGGGAGGGAACAGGAGTGGAAGACCCCGGCAGGTAGGAGGTCCCCCTGGATGATCTTGAAGCTCCTCCCTACCTCATGGTTCCAGATGTGCTGATTCCTGGTCTGCAAACTGGATGCTTTCCCATCTCTTTGGAAGCCTCTGGCTCCGTCCACAGCCCCCTGCCTGCAATGGTCAGGTCCCTGCCGGGTCACTCAGCTTCCCAGACTTGTTTGACCTCTGGGGAGACTTGGAATCAGAATTGACAGCAGAGTTGTCGTGAGGCTAAAATGAGAAACAAATGGAAGCACCTATCACTGTGACTGCTGAGGGACTTGGGCAAACTCCAGCTCCCCCCGCCAGGGTTGTGTGCGTGGAAATGGTCGTGCCGTCCACGAAGGAAGCTTTCTCCTTGGGGATCCAGTAGATAGACCCCCAGGTGTGGACAATTGTCACAGCACACACCAGCCCAGCTGGGACACGCACAGACGCCAGACGGTCTGTAATTGAACTCTGATTAATACACACAGCAAGCAGCCTGCTGACAGGCAAGCCATTTCACAGCCAACCTGGCAACAGTGTATTTTATAACCTGTATAATGAAGAGGTCGTGGTTTAAGTGAAATTTAAAAACGTCTGTCCTGAGGAGGGTTCAGTTCAGATGTGCACGATTCCCCTGTGGCCTGGCTGCCAGTACCAACTGCCTGCACCTCCAACAGCCCCCCTGGACCAGTGAGTACAGAGTCTGCTCATGAGGTGGGGCCTCACCCCCTTCCGATGCTTTTGGGGCCCCAGCTGGCTTTGCTCATGTGTGGCATGTCCCCATCTCTTTCCATGTACCCATGCTCATGACTAGGCATTTGCCCTGGTCTTTGATATGAACCCCGAATATCTGAGACAAGTCTCAGTCAATTTAGGAAATTTATTTTTTCCGAAGTTAAGGGCACACATCTGTGACACAGCCTCAGGAGGACCTGGCGACCTGTGCCCAAGGTGCTCAGCACACAGCTTAGTTTTATACATTTTAGGGAGGCATGAGATGTTAATCAATATATGTAAGACATTGATATGGGTAGGCTTTGTGTCCCCACCCAAATCTCATCTTGAATGGCAATTCCTATATCCCCACACATTTAGGTCAAGACCTGGTGGGAGGTGACTGGGTGCCAGGGTTCCACCTTGCTGTCCTTGTGATAGTGAGGAGGTTCTCATGAGATCTGATAGTTTTATCAAGGGCTCTTCCCCCTTCACTCACCAGTCTCTCGCCTGCCACTATGTAAGACATGCCACTTCCCCTTCCACCATGATTTGTAAGTTTCCTGAGGTCTCCCCAGCCCTACAGAACCATGAGTCAATGAAACCTCTTTTATTTCTAAATGACCCAGTCTTGGGCATGTTGTCTTTATAGCAGTGTGAAAATGGACTAATGCAGAGGACATTGGTTTGGTCTGGAAAGAGGACAACTTGAAGTGGGGAGGGGCCTTCCAGGTCACAGGTAGATAAGAGACAAATGGTTGCATTCTGGTTTTTTGTTGTAGTTGTTGTTGTTTTGTTTTGAGACAGCCTGTTACCCAGGCTGGAGTGCAGTGGCATGGTCTCAGCTCACTGCAACCTCTGCCTCCTGGGTTCAAGTGATTCTCCTGCCTCAGGCTCCCAAGTAGCTGGGATTATGGGCGCTTGTTGCCCACCTCCATGCCCGGCTAATTTTTGTATTTTTAGTAGAGATGGGGTTTCACCATGTTGGCCAGGCTGGTCCTGAACTCCTGACCTCAAGTGATCTGCCTGCCTCGGCCTCCCAGAGTGCTGGGATTATAGGCGTGAGCCACGACGCAGGGCCAATGGTTGCATTCTTTTGAGTTTCTGATTAGCCTTTTCAAAGGAAGCAATCAGATATGCTTATCTCAGTAAGCAGAGGGATGACTTTGAATAGAGTGGGAGGCAGGTTGGCCCTAAGCAGTTCCCTGCTTGACTTTTCCCTTCAGTATAAATAACTTAGTAATTTTGGGGTCCCAAGGTTTATTTTCCTTTCACATTGACTATCATTAGTCAATAAAACAGGGGCTAGTGTTTATTGAGTGCCTCTAAAGTGTCTGCTCGGAACAGGTGGGCGTGCCCTCCCAAACACTGGTGCTCTGGGCTGCACCTCAACCCCTGCCACACCCTTCCTTCCTTGCTAGGTCTGTTCCAGGATGCTGGACAGAGCCCACAGGTCCAGCCCCTCCCGGAGTTCCTGTTTCCTCTCTGGCTGAAGCTCCTGCAGCCCCGTTCCTGCCATCCTCGTGTGGCCCTGTCCCCATCAGATGTGCTAGTGGGGGCACCCATAACACCTTTCCTCAAAAGCGGCCTTCCAGATAACTGCCCCGCTCCCCGGCCTTCCAGATAACTGCCCCCCTCCCTCCCCTGCACTCAGGTGTCAGCTCCACAGCCCTCAGGCCCTGCCATTTCCTAGCTATGGTCAGTTGCCCTAACAGCCCCGATAATCTTCAGCTCCTGCTACTGTCAGAGGCATTTGAACCAGAGCAACTCCTTCTTGAATCGGGGCTGGGTAAAACGATGCTGAGACCTGCTGGGCTGCTGCATTCCCTGGAGGCCAGGCATTCTTAGCCACAGGATGAGGTAGGAGGTCAGCAGGACTGGTATCACAAGACACAGGTCACAAAGACCCTGCTGATAAAGCAATAAAGACACCCGCCAAAACCCACCGAAACCAAGATGGTGACCAAAGTGACCTCTGGCCTTCCTCATTGCTCATCATACACTAATTATAATATATTA